>NC_139459.1:105080000-106280000 GCF_057233095.1 Heloderma suspectum
TAAACTCGCAATTTTAAAAGTTTTATTTTGATCATTATAGCACTGGTAGCAAGATACCAAAGCAAGATATAGAAACTTTTTCTCATATTGATCTTACATGCTTAGATTCTTCACAATGACAGCTTCTTTTGGCTCCTTTGCATTTGGAGGAAATTATGACTGCAATTACGAATATGAACACTGGGAAATCACCTGGTCCAGATGGATTCCCATTTGAGTGTTATAAAACATTCTCCAGCCTTTTAGCTCCAAAGAATATCTTTGAAAGAATACAACTTCCAATTAATGAAAGTGGGTTCGGCTTTCCAGATGTTGCTACACATAATCAGGCTTATTTGCTGACCTGTACTAAATTTTGGTCTTTTCCAGTCAGATTTGATTTTCCACCTTGGTCAATTTTGGAATCTTCCTGTCTGGAGCCTCTCTCCAAATGGATGACATTAGGTTCTCAGCATATTAAGGCAGATAGACCTCCTCCCACAATCTTGGCGGTTAGAGATGTGTGGCATATAATGCCATGCCAATTACATTTTGACCCATTTTCCCATGCCAAATAGACTTTATGGGGAAATCCAGATCTAAGAATAGGAAAGAAAATGTTTCTGTGGCAGACCTGGACAGATAAAAACTTTACTCTGGATCAATTATTGAGTGTTGATGATGAGTTTTTGTCAGTTTCAACTTTGCAAGATAAATTTGATTTGCCTGCTACAATGGAATGGCAAAATTTGCAACTGAAACATCTGTTAGTATCTAGATTTGGTCCTGCCGCTTTTACTACCTCAGAGTCTCCTTTGCTATTGGAAACGCTTATGGGAAGCTGACCAGGTATATCAACCCACAATTCATGTTTATAAATACTTATTATCAGTGAATAAATAAGATACATGGGAATGTAACAGCAGGAATGGAACAGGGAATTAGAATGTTCTATTTATCTAATCAATGGACCACCATTTTGGCCTCTATATCTGATATCTCTATAGACTTGCAGTTACGTCTTATTCAGCAGAAACTTTTGTTTCAGGTTTACTGGACACCACAACATCTCTTTAACACAGGTTTGTCAAACACGGCTAATTATTGGAGGTGTACTGCAGTTAATCCTTCTTTTATTCATATATTTTGGAAATGCCCAAGTTGCCTCCTTTTGGGAGGAAGTTATCATACCGATAAACTTTGTATTGGAAAGCTCTTTAATATTTACTGATGTACATGTTCTCTTAAACTATTTACCTGCTTTTTGGAACATAACACACGATCAGCATAAATGGATTTTTTGCGCCCTCTTACGCAGCTATGGGAATATTTAAAAGGAAACATCATCTCACAACGCTGTGTGAACCCTTGCCCTGCTTAATCAGCAGCCAATGAAATGAAGTGTGTGGGAGCGTGGAGGGGTGTGGAATGTTGTGACTTCATGTTACAAGATAAGTTGCACTAGACCAGCCTTCCCCAACCTGGTGCCCTTCAGATATGTTGGACTGCAGCTTTCACCATTCCCAGCCAGCATAGCGAAAGCTTCAGTAGATATTAGGAAGAGATGGGGGAAATTAGATGTGTGATCGCTAGGAACTGACAGGTCATTCTAACTCTAATTTGGAGAAGTGCACAATCCAAAGGATAACTGCATTCCAGTCCATGTATTAGTATTGTATCCATGTATTCCAGTCCCTGAAGTGCGAATCAGGTCTGCTTGCTTAAAATACAGACTGAATGAAATCCTTGAGCATCTCTAGTGACTGCCATTTTTGATGGCAACCACATGCTTAGAGTCACGTCTACATTGGCCCTGAGCAACTTTTGTTAAATTTCAATGATACAAGTGTAGAGGACTGCTATTCAGGGATGAAGCCAGCCAACCATTCCCTTTTCCAGGATACTCCATTCTGTTCCCTCCACCCCCCAGTTTTCTGTTTCTTTCCCCTAACATTCACTCAGCATTCTTTGCCCCCTGAGCACCCCAGTCTTCCTTGGGCTTTTTTTTTTTTTTTTTGTGGGGGTGGGGTTGTCCTTCTTAGGGCTGATTCCTAATCTTGTTATTTTGTACTTCTGCCGACTTTGGAGTTCCCCAAGCCTCTCATATATAGATGATTGCATTTGAGCTACATAAGGTCCACACTTGGAGAACTGAGTGAACTTATATAATAAGTATTGCCTACAGTCCATGGCCTTTTGAATAGCGTCAGCTGTGCAGTTTGAGCTTTTTAACAAAAAGTTGTTAGCCGCAGACAGACAGTGCTTGCTGCTTGCATATGTGATAATGGTATTGAGAATGAAGACTTGTCCCGAGGTATTCAGTTTGAGCATATATCCAAAAAACTCCTGTCCCTTGTGGTTCATCTTCAGTGATACCACATCTCACCCATTCAAATTCTTTCAGTTGCATTTTTAAAAAGACTGGCTGATCAGGCAATTACACTTTCCCCAACTTGTCCCCAGTTCCCATGCCTTTGGGAAATCTTGCCGCAATATGCCAGGACCTTAAGTTCCTTTCTGTGTCATTCAGACAAATATAACACTATGATAGGCTTATTTCTCACTATGTTAGGCTTTTTTCTCACTCCTCTACAGAAAAAGAAAAACCCTGTACATAGAAACTAGCATGTCAGGGAGAAAGCTAGGATAGAACCTTCTCTCTGACAGCAGGTTTTCTATGTGTAGGGATATTACTGTCACCATCATCAACAAGACTATCATTATCATTATTATACAGCAGAGCATACAGCCATGTGAGCCCCACCTTACAGTTTGAAGTGATACAACCCAGATAGATATTTATCACCTCAGTAAGGGCTCAGCTTGATGAGAATGAAGAGCAATCTCCCAACGTCATTGTCATTGTTGTTATTATTTTGCTGAGATGCAGCTGCAGGGAGAGGGCGTTACAAATTTAATCAAAGCAGTGGCAGCAGGAGAAGTTGCTTTATGCTCTCTCCACAGGCTGGTTTTTCGATCAGCAATGCTCAACTTTAGGGGAAAAGTTACATGGTTGCTGTGTATTTTTTCCTGTGGAGAGAAAAGCAGCTCGGGATCTACAGGGAAAGGCACCTCATCCTCCAATGCTACTCCTATCAAATTTGCAGCCCCCACAGCTACATCTCAATTAAACACACACATGCACAGTGGGAGACTACTCAAACATCTCCCACACCTCATCTATTTTGGCCCTAAGAACCAGGCCCGTTCAGGGACGGGGAATGTATGGGCCTCCCGATGTTGCTGGACTGCAACTCCCATCATCCCTCCCCATTCACTATGCTGGCTTGGGCTGATGGGAGTTGCAGTCCAACAACATATGGAGGGCCACACATTCCCCATCCCTGCTTTAGTATTATAAATATGTTCTAAGCCTTCTCTTTATTGGGCAGGCTACATGTTAAGGGAGGCAATACTGACAGTGTGAGTAGGATGGCCAGTTACTTGAAAGGACCCAGCAATAATTCAGTTGTCATGACAGTTCGTCTTGCAGGGACGGCCCTGCCATTAACAGAGTGAGGCAACCACCTAAGGCAGCAGCTTTTGGCTGTCACGAAAGTGCAGCAAATTGTTAGCTATTTAGACCGCAACCCTATACATACTTACCTAGAAGTAAGTTCCAATGATCTCAATTGGACTTACTTCTGAGTAGACACATATAGGATTGAACTGTTATGGGGAATGGGGATGCTGAAGTGCCATTTGCTGCTCCACCTGGAGAAGATAAATGCCCAGTTAAGTGCATCATAATCACAATGCCTGTTAAGCACATCATACTCACAATGGAAAGTCTCTGCCTGGCTTCATCTGAGGTTAAGAGATTCCTCACTCTCTCATTAATCTCTTCCCAGCTGGAATTGGGGCTGGAGTATATCCTGAAAATATCAATGGACTCAGGTCACTTTATGCTCATTATTTTGATCTCTACACAGAGAGCCCCATCAGGTAACACAAGTGATGAAAGCAATGTCATTTGAAGCACTTCTCTGCATTCCACCCATTCTAAGGGAATGATCTTGAATCGCTTACTTGGAAGCAAGATCCAATAAAATTAGAAGGATTTAGTCTAGTGTAAATGTATAACCTGTTAAACGGACTCCACTGCCCTTTCGATTCAGGCACGGGATAGACAGTCCTACATCGGACTCCATGTGGCTTTTCTGCCCCAGTTAAGAACACAGGGACGTAATTAAGAACTACCTTGCTCGGTTAGAGCAAAGAGCCGTGTAGCTGACAATTCTGTTTCCAGCGTCAGCCAACCAGGTGCCTCTGGAAGCTCACCAGCAGGCCATGAAGGGGGGGGAGGGACCATTGCTCAGCAGTAGAGCATATGCTCTGCATGCAAAGGTCTCAGGTTCAGTCCCCAGCATCTCGTTAAAAAACAAGGATCAAGTAGCAGGTGGTGTAGAAGACCTCTCTACCCGAGACTCTGGAGAGCCGCCGCCAGTCACTGGCTTACTTGAGCAAATAGTCTTGACTTAGTCTAAGGCAATCTAAGTCAGGGACAGACAACCTGAGGCCATCCAGATGTTGTTGGAGTCCAACTCCCATCATCCCTGACCACTGGCTATGGCTGATGGGAGCTAGAGTCCAACATCTGGAGAGCCAGAGGTTGCCCACATCAGTCCTAAAGTGATCATCTCCCCCATGTTTGATCCTAGAACCTGGTATTCAGACAGGTACACTGTCTCTGATCACAGAGGTTCCAATGAATTATCATGATCGAACTCTATTGACACATCTATCCTTTGTGATTTTGTCTACTTTTTTTGAAGCCATCTAAACTAATTCAGCTTAATCCTGTTTAACAAATTATATTACATAACAATAAATTAGATTTTAATTTGAATCTGAAAGACCATATGCAAATGGCTTTAATAAACTGAAGACAAACAAAAATGAAATGTACCCCAACCCTACCAACCATTGCCTAACAAAAAATGGGTTTAATTGGATTAATGTCTATATATGGTATTTTTGTAAGAGACAACTGAAGAAAACCCCTGGATCAAAAAGCTTTTGGAATTACATTGAACAACTGTAATCGATTTTGGCTGGTTTTGTTTTGAATGATGAAATAGATTTTGGTTTTCTGTACATATGTATTATAGTTCTTTTCAGAATTTATAAGTTATTACATTGCACTTTTGCAAGTCAACTCATTAAACATCTGTATCAGAACTTTTAATAAATTGAAGCCAAATGTATGCCTTCACTTCTTAGTGGATTTTTCTAAACTATGGAAGAACAGATGATATAGAAAAATCCAGACAACATCCATTAATATTTATTATTCACAGTAGAGCCAGCTACTCCCAAAGAAATACCAATCATTTCGATCTTTGTCTAAAGGCCTTTCTTCAGATGCCCCCACATTTGGAAGTGAAGTAAGTGGTGACCAGGAACTAGGCCTTTTCTGAGATGGCATTCTGACTATGGAACTGCTCCACAGATATCTGCCTGGCACCAATTTTGCTAGGTTTTTACCATTAGGTGAAAGTTATTATCTTCTTCTGTACTTTCAATGAACCGAAATGCATGAAATACCCTAGATCAGCCTTCCCCAACCTGGTGCCCCCCAGATGTTTTGGACTACAACTCCCAGCACTCCTGGCAACTGGCCATGCAGGCTGAGGCTGATGGAAGTTGAAGTCAAAACATCTGGAGGTCACCAGGCTGGAGAAAATCTGCCTTATATGAATGAACACATAAGTCCTATTTAAGGTGACAATATTTATTATTTTTATTACTGTTATATCCCAACTTTCCTCTAAGGAACTCTAAGGTTCTCTCCCCTCCCCCTTGCCCAGTTTACTCTTACAACCTTACAACAACTCTGTGAGGTAGTTCAAGCTGACAGACAGTGACTGGCTTAAGGCCATACAGTGCATTTCACAGCTGAGTGGGGATTTGAACCAGGGTCTCTCCGGTCCTAGTCCAACATTCTCACCACTACACCATACTGGTTCTTCACTGGCATGAGCCCCAATGCTAAGAGTTAGCAGTCTAAATAAACGTAAGAGTTAGAGACTGTTCTGACATGATACACAAAAGGTACTTTTGAACCTCTTTCATATTATGTGAATGTTCACCTTTGTGAATGTTGCTAATACAGGATAGAAAGTGAAAGAGAACCATCTTAATTCTAGCTCAAGGGCGCTCCAGATATTTTGGCTTATAACTTCCCTCAGCCCTAGCTAGCACAGCAGGAGTGAAGGATTATGGGAGTCACAGACTAAGACATCCAGAGGGCCACAAGCTGCCCACCCTATAGATGACCAACCTGCTGCAGAAGTCTGTGGCCCAGCTCAACAAGGACAGGAAGGGCTATGGGCCTGGCTTTGGCAGAGAACCAGGCATTCCTTCCTTTCCAATGCTCTGCGGCTGCCTGCTCCCCATTTTAGTAAATTGGATTAAAATCACCCCCAAGATGCAGGAAACTGTGTGTGGACTGTAGTAAGTGCTACAGTGGCAACATCTCAGACTGTGGATTTGATGTACGGCACACTTGCTAAAAAGGATGCCCCCTTCCAACTGGTGTAAGTTTTACATTTGCATTACAGACACAGGCACCACAAAAACAAACCCCCAAACAAAACGAAAAAACAATTTAAGCTTCACATGTGAAAAATCTGGAGGTCCATGATGAAAACTGTGCTGAACTAAAACCTATGATGCTCAGTTTATATTTTCAGGAAGCTGGGTAGAGGCAGGGATCCAAAGAGTACCATGCATGTGTCCAAGGGCCGATGCGCACTTTATGGATTTCCCCTTTCTGTACCCTACTAAGGGCGGGAGGGTCTGCTAACACAGAGTGGCTTTCGAGGCGGCACAAGGACTGCACTGGGAAAGGAGACTCAGCAGCTCGGGTGAATGGCAGAAGCACAATCACAGCTCGGTCTGCATCTGTTCAGATCTTGCCTTTAACCGCTTGCAGTTTTGTTGAGGTAAAACGAATGCCTTCAGGGTTTTCCTCAACAAAATACTAGATGGAGACATTCTGTGGGGAAAAAGTCAGTTGGAATCCAGTATGCCAGCTGAACTGTGTTGGGAATAAGAAGAGGCATGTCAGGCAGCACATGATTGTTATGACTATTTTGTTTTCATTCTGCCCTTCCTCCATGGAGATCAGGGAATGCAGAGTTCATTAGCAACAGCATACAGAGTTCATTAGCAACAACATCCTGCTTGGCAGCTACTAAATGTGGCGGCCAAGGAGTTGCTTCAACTGCTGACCACTCTGTTCTGCAAGTTAGGTCTGAAAGACACCAACAAAATTACTCTTCTTTCTGTTAAGGCCAAAAAAGACACCATTCCACTGAGGAGATCAACTTTTGCCAGAGTGCTGACTATGAACCCAAAGTACCTCATCTACAAAGCAATGACAAAGAGATCCAAATGTATGGAATTCTCTCAGATCTTTTGGGCTATTTATACCACAAGGTCACGACTGTTTATGGGACCTGCCTAGAATTTAGCTTTAAGAAGAGATTCTTCTTAATCTCTGCTGATCAGCTTCATTGCATTGTATCCTTCAGTCAGCACGAGAGAGACAGAATAAGAGGACTGTTGCTTAGATTTGTCACTAACAAGGAATTCTGGACATTAGCAATCCTCCAGGGAGCCCCATCAAACTACATATCAAGCAACTCATGAAAGGCACAATTGCATCTTCGGTATTTTATCACTGGAAGCACCCGTATTTATCTGTTATGGTTTTAAAAATTATTCGACCTTTCCATCTAACAAAGGCCTCCAAGGCAGCTCACAAAAGATGTTTAAAAACAATTTCACAATAAGAACAAAAAATAACAATTATCTAGGAATGGCAACCTGTGCTGTGGAGACGCCCATCTCTCACCAGGACTCAGTGACCGGTAACGCGTTGGGGAGGCAAATGAAGCTTCATGACATAACTCAGGAGTGTCATGTAAATAACTGACATGTTCCTTTATTTTAAGAGATGACGAATCATGATCTGAACTATGTTGCTCATCTGGCTCTCTGATCACCTGTGACAAAAGGAAGACTATTCCAGTAGTTAGAAGGAGGAAATTGGAGGAGGACATCTGTACTTAATGCCCGTGAGCGGGCACTACTCCAGGCAAAAGGGAGAGGGCAAAGATTATTTCCTCCATTTTGGCTATATACTCTAGATCACACTGGCCCATCCAGAATCTCACAGTCTCCTGCCAATTTTGAACATGCCTTTACACAATAGATTTCCCCTGGAACGAATGTAATTTAGTTTTAGGAACTTTGCTGTGCCACCTTATTCAACCATTTTGTAATTTGAGGGGGGAATACTACAGGTTTCCATTCTTCTTCGTGGTCTCTATGCCTCACACTCAATTTGGGAAGCTTCTATAGCTGAGGAATTTTGGCAGGAACCCCTCCCCTGCCATCCTAGTGTACATGTCCCTAGCGGGTTCCCATTTATTCCCTCAGTTCTCTTTTGACTGCCATTGCGTGTGCCTTGTACGGACAGAGCTTCTCTCGTCATTCACTCTTTTAAAAAGATGACTACTATTTTTGCTGAGAGTAGTCTGTTTTCTGACAATTGACACACATGTATCCTTACATGCCCTTTATTGTATCCAAGTAAAAATGCTACGTGATTCAGTGGCAAACTACATCATGTTATATCTCGAATGTATCTTATTCTTTCTGTCCACAATTTTTGGGCACTTCCACCAGATGTGCATAAAATCAACACTGTTTCTCTGCCTCACCAACACTTAACTGTTTTTGTATTGTATCTTTATTTAATCTTCCTGGTGTCAAATAATATTGGGATAGTACTTTGCAGTGTTTTTCCTTGAAATATATACAATTTGAGGCTGCTGAAACAAATGCAAATATATCTTTCCACAACTCTTAAGTAAGCAATTTGGTGCTTCCAATTTCATTTTAAACTTTTTGATTTCATTTTTAAGCAGGTTTCCAGTATTACTTACTGAATAATTATTGGAAAGATACAGATTAAAGCCCACATCCAAAGAAGTGTACAGGACAAAAAGGAAGGGGCAGAGCTTTTCTGCTCCCTTTGAATGACCAGGTTCTGACATGCTGTGGCTCATCATAGGTTATTTAATTGACAACAAGCTGTGGCACCCGCTGGCACCAGATTGCATATGCAACCCCTGCTCTGGGGCTGTCGTGTCATGTGAACCCGGCAAACGTGGGTTATGTGAGGATTAAACAACCCTTGCATAACCCTAAAACAGACCATGGATTATGTGAGGGTTGTTTAACTCTCGGATAACCCACACTTGCCAGGTTCCTAGAACATGGCAACTCCCAAGCAGGGATTGCATATTCAAAATGGTGTCCACACATGCCCTGCACACACCACAGCCTCACTGTAGGTTAAATAACCCATGGTAGGATGTCGTGTCATGCGAAGAGCCCCATTATATTCTTTCCTGCTCCTCCTTTCCCAGTTCTCTTGGCTATGTAACTCCAGTTTCTATACCCTTCCCTCCCACCTTACCAAGAAATGACAGGTTTTTTGAATTTTGGAAATCAGTTAAATGATACATGCAAATATATTTCTTGTGCATAATTTATTAAGATTGCAGAATTTAGGTTATTTATTTCTGCAGAAACTTGATGATTCTGCTCAGATTACTGTCACATTGAATTCTGCACAAATTATTCATTGCACAGAGTGCAGAATTCAAATGCACTGCTAAAGGTAGTGCAAAACAACAGAAACACAGATTACAATGTTTTTCAGTACTAACTTTGATTAGAAACTGCACTCGTACCTCATTTGGTTTTGCCTATTTTAAAGATCTTAGGATCCTTGTGAATAAGAAAGAATACCAGAAGTAGTCATGAGAACAGAATCTTAGAAAGCCATTTCAACATGGTGGGCAGTCTTATGAAGTAATTCTAAACGTTCTTCACAGTGGACAATTTTATTGTGGAGTAAAGGGTGCTTTGCTGAAAGTTATACAAACTCTGTTCCTTTCTTTACCAGCCACTGACAAAAGTCTCGTTTTGTCTTATGTATTTGTAATTTTCTAATCTCAAACAACTACCCTGGGAAGGAATCAGTTGTATTAAAAGCATATATATTTCATCAATTAACTTATTAACTATGGTTTTACAGACACCACTTATACCATTACCTTAGCTGCTGGGCATGCTGCTTTCCAGCTATCAAATGATAATGCTGCAAGAAAGGAAAGAATGTCCATTCTAAAGAACTAAAATAACACTTACAATGTATATAACATATATGGAAAGAGGACTGAGACAAGATCACATAATGGTTTAATATGCATGGCTATGAACACAACTTCTAGGCCAAGGTTCTGCAATATTTTGTATCTAAAATGGACAACCTTGTCTTGGTAACTGGAATTTCAACAAAGGACTTCAGCTCTTTATACTACCAGTTCTAAATGCATTATATAGGGCTGCTGAAATAAAACATTCTGGTTCCCAGACAGGGCTTAGGGGTGGAACCATCCAAGTCTGGAGACAGAGCTCAGAGAGGTCCAGGGGTAAATCCAGAGACTGAAGCCCAGCAGTTCTGGGACAGGGTCAGAGTGCAGCTGTTTGGGGCATGTCCAAATATGGGGTCTAGCACAAAATATATTTACCTAAGGGATACAGATTATTTTGTAAAGACCTTGCTTCCCTGGCAATTGGCCCTAAAGAAAAAATGAACATCAAGGCTGGGTGTTTTTTCTGGTTAGCTTGAAACCCCTATATCAGAGGAGGGGGCCCTCAGGCCCAGGGCCAAATCCAGCCCTCCTGGGAGCCAAATCCAGCCCTCTGGGGTTCCCCAGAGGGCTACACCTCCTTTCCTGGCCCAGTCTCCTTTCCCCCAACCACTGATCATTTTGGGGTATCCCAGCTTTTGTGTAATTGCTTTCCCATTCTAAAAGATTGAAATGCTTTTCCTAAGCCTTCGTGGTAGTAAGAGCTTTGAACCACAACATGCTTGTATTTCTTGTATTTTTGCCCCTCCCCATTTGCCTTCAGCCCCACCCATTTCTAGAATGTGGCCTCTGACAGATTCTCTGAAATTGAATTCAGCTCTTGGGCTGAACGAGGTTCCCCACCCCTACCCTATATCATATGTAGTGTGTTGAGGTCAATACATTGAACACTAACATATGAAATGCTTTCACTGCTCTTGTATTTGCCATGCTTTTTGCAAAGAACAATAGTGCTGTCAGGACTAGAGAGGATGCATCAGAGAGTTGCATCACTAATTTCTCTATATTAGCACTTTAGAACAAGTAAAAACAAGTAAAAACAGATCCCTGTGGAACTCTGGCATAATTGATTGTCTTCAGTAGGTTGTCACACTTGACTTTGAACTTACACAGGTAAAGAATGGATGTGATATTGCCACTTATTTTAATAGCTGGTTAAACACCCCCATTTATTACAGAATCCAGTGACTTGGGAGATACATAAGCTACCTACAGACACTTCTACCAATACAGGGGGTTGTCTACAGTTCAACTTTATATTGGGTTTATGCTAATTTAACTGTCATGCTTTCCTCCCAAGGAATCCTAGGGAGAGTAATTTGATGAGGGTACTTAATCAGCACATTTATGCAACTCATGTGGGCTAGAGACCTCTAGCACCAACTTCCCCCACCACCACCCGGCCCCTAGGGTTCCCTAGGAAAAAGTAATTACTATTAATCCAATTTAAATTTGGGGTGTAGATCTGCCTTCAGGATGCTAGAACTGAAACCCATTCTTCAAAGTGCTGAGCTCTTTGGCTTCACTTCTTACAATACCTTTGGGCTTTTCCAGACAATGATGAAAAACTCATGAGTTTATTTTTAGCACTTTAATCGTGCTAGCACTGACCCAGGGTCAGTAACACTGTAGCTAATTCCTAGATGCTGCCCGGTTACATTAGCCTTGCCACAAAGGAAATGTGGAGAAACATTTCTCCATGCTGGAGAAAGAGAGCCTAAACATGGCTTTTTATTTCTTTTAATACATCATGGGAGAGTGTATTCCTGTGTTTTAGAATGGGATGGGGAATCCAAACCTAAATAAAAAGAGAAAATAAGAGGTGGGGAAGAGAAAATCAAGAGGGTCAGAAAATAGGAAGGCACTGCTGTAGAGAAGAAGGTAGCCTTACATTTGTTTGCCATGGCTTTACTGTTTTATTTTAAGGGTTACCTGAACTTTCCTCTAAAAACATTTATAAACTTAAGGCAGTATCCAGCACAATTGGATCCCATGCATCCAATGACGACCACCAATTTGGATGGCTTTAAAAGGGGGTTAGACAAATTCATGGAGGAAAAGGCTATCTATGGCTACTAGTCCTGATGGCTATGTGCCACTTGCAGTACCACAGGCAGTGAGCCTATGTACACCAGTTGCTGGGGAACATGGGTGGGAAGGAGCTGATGCGCTCATGTCCTGCTTGTGGTTTCCTGGTCGACAGCTGGTTGGCCACTGAGTGAACAGAATGCTGGACTAGATGGACCCTTGGTCTGCTCCAGCATGGCTGTTCTTATGTTCTTAATTCAAATAAACTATGTTGCACTGGCATAAAGGACATCTAGCAAAATCCCAATAGCGTTAGCTAGGATGATGGATCTTCCGGGGAATCCCATCATGTCAACCCTTGCGCTAGTGCAACATAATTTATGTTAGCGCTTGTGTTGCATTGGATACTGCCCACACCTAATAAAATAAAATATTTTTAAATGCTCACAAAATGGTACAGGCATGGGAGAGGAAAATTTATTTCATGGACGCCATTGAACAAGCAAGCACCTGTGACAATCATGCAGCTACTGGTGGGAGGGGAGAGGTGGGTGGCATTTCCCAAGGGACAGGATGCTGTGGTTTGAGAATATGGCAACCCTTGCATTACAAGCACTTTCTTAGAGAAAGGCATCTGGCTCTCCTCCACAGCTATGCAACAACTGCACGCTTCTTTCACCCTGACAATCTCTTACCTGGAAAGAGATTTAATTTAATTTCCAGCAAGTAAAAAGCCCTGTTTGCCTTTGGCAGCCTTTTGTAATAGGCTAGAAGGAAGCTTCTTGCATTTAGTAACTTGCAATAGCAGTTGCTGAGGCCCTAACCGTTTTGCTTCTGCATGATTGTTGGCCAGCCTTCCCCAGTTTGGTGCCTTCAGATATGGCAAGGTATCAATGGCCATGCTGGCTGGATGATGGGAGTTGCAGTCCGACATGTCTGAAGGACACCAAGTTGGGGAAGGCTGCTATAGGCAACAGAAAAGCCTAAGAATGTACAGGAACAAAAGCTGATGAATAGCGAGCATTCTTCGAGGCATGGACAGCATCCTAGTCAGAGCGGGTCTGCACCATGTGCCATGCTTTAGCTGACTTCCCAGCCACACTGACTAACGCAGCCCTCCCCAACTCTCATCATCCGCTAGCCAGCATATTGGCCATGCTAGCTAGGGGCAAAAGGACCTGTAGTCCCACACATCTGGAGGGTTCTAGATTGGAGAAAGCTAGACTAATGCATCAACACAACTTCTGATACAGAACCAAATCAGAGTAGAAACGAGATATATTGCCTTGGGTTTACATAGGCTGGCATCAGGAGTGGATGTGTCTGGGCATCCATTCAGGCATAGAGACGGCTGAGAGACCCTCCATCAGCCCCCACTGCTATCTTTCCAGCTGGTCCACCCATGTGGTCTGTGATCTCCCATGCGCATTAGCAGTAGGAATCATTGGTATGATTTACAGTAGATTGTATAAAAACAGAACATGACAGGTGCTGCCTGAAATGAATGGCCTTTGCCCTGGAAGCCCCTTCCTCTAATCTCAGATGCTCTGAGCCTTGCTGTAGTTATGGAATGGAAAGTGAAAGTGCTTCACACATTTTCAAGGGCACTGTCTTCATTTTTCCCTCCACATCTGAAAGCAAAATGGGACTAGGAAGGCCCACAAAAATCTAGAACTGGATTTGCCTGCAATAGGTCTTAAGTTATTTCCTGTACTAAATTATTCTGCCATGTTAAGATGGAGAGATCCTTTACCTCAGACATCTAGCAAGGGGTGAAAACTGGAACTTACAGCCTGATCTGAAACACATCACTTTGAGGCAAACCCCATTAACTTCCATGAGGTTGACTTAACTAACTTGACAATCTGAGCGCAAAGTGTACTGGGGTGCTATCTCAAGGAGAATCCTGCTTTCCACTGAAATCAATGAAGTGATGTGCATAAGATGTTAATTTAAAGGAGTAAGGATGACAGCATTCGACCCACAGAGCACATGATAGGATCCTGTAATGTGGTCTTATTATCAGCATGTTTGTAAACCCCTAAGGGCACAATCCTATGCGTGTTTAGACAGAAAAAGCCCTACAACCCCCAGCATTCCTAGGAGTTGTAGGAATTTTTCTGTCTAAACATGCATAGGATTGCACCTATAGAGATTTTATAATATTAAACCAGGGGTGCAGAACCTCAGGCCCAAGGGCCAACTCTAACCTTTCTGCGGTCCAAATCCAGCCCCCAGAGTTCTCCAGATGCCCACGCCCCCTTTCTCCCAACCACCAATAGTTTGGTAGTTTCCTGGCTTTTGTGTGGATTTTCCTGTTCTAAAAGGTTGAAATGCCTCTCCGAAGGCTCAGTTACTGGCAGTAAAAGCTTTAAGCTAAAATATGCTATTTTTGGTATTTTTCCCTGCCCTTTTTGCCTTTGGCCTCACCCACCACCAAGATGCGACCTCCAAAAGCTTCTCCAAAATGGAATTCAACCTTAGGGCTGAAAGAGGTTATGTGCCCCTGTATTAAGTGGTATATAAGTAATAAATAAATAATAATAAATGTATAATAAATAATAATAAATTGATAAGTACCTCGTTTCAACTGAAGTTTTTGAGATTTTCTTGATGGACTCACACTTTTTTGTACATTTCGATATGGTACCTGAGACAGAGTTGGTTCAGCAAATGATTTAGAAGTATCTACCTAAAAAAAAGAAGACACAATACCAAGGGGAACTCTTTATGCAACAGAAATTAGGCTTCAATAAGAACATGATATTTTTTGTTACTCTGTCATTTACATTACCAAAAAAACCCCCAACATTTCACCTTCTCATCTTCTCTAATAGTTAAAAATAAAAATGGTTAGTTGGTTTAAAAACCTCTAATTAATTGGAAAGGCATTTTCAGATATTCAGAGAAAGCTATGATGGCTATAATTCCCACAAAAAGTGGGCCATAAGGAGTTAATTAAATAATTAAAGGTTTGTACAAGTAAGGACACTCAAAGATTTCACTCAGTCTGCATTTGGAAGCAAATTGGCCAGATTCACATGCCTTGAATTAAGGTGTGAATCAGAAGTTTAGATTTTGCACTCCTCTGAATTTTGTGATGTGGACCTCAACTTATAAAACTTACCAAAGTGCATATAAAAATGCAGATTTTACTAAAAATGCATATACAAATGCAAATACAAATTATTTTAGGATAAAATGTATATACATTTCCCATGTGGATCCCCCCACTCAAACAACAACAACAACTCACAGATTAATGCAGAAAGGGGATGGAACAGACTTGTGATTGAGCACATGTGAAATAGTCATGAACCAAAAATAGTCTGATCCTTGCATCCCTAATCTAAAATATCCATCTGCAGAGGGGGCTGCCATGGGTCTTGGTTCTGGCCTTACCATCTTCTAATCTAACTGTGCTTGGGTTGGGTCACTTTGCCCCATCAGTTGTGATTGTATTATTCAATCATTCCTGATACAGAGAAACAAGAAAACAATGTACTCTCAGAGAATGCTACCGTATTTCTGGAAGAGTCAGTGTTCTGGCCTTTCCTTCTTCCAATCAAGGATACAATGACTCATGCAGAAAAAGATGAGCTACCATGGTCTGGAATGGGGGTGGGCAGAAGGTAGATCTTTGGGACTTCAACTCCCAGAAGCCCCTGCCAGGATGGCCAAAGGTCAGGAATGTTGGGAGTTGAAATCCAGAACATTTGGAGATCTTTCTGCCTACCCCTGGTCTAGGATATCCCATCCCCAAATTCTGGGTGCTGAGCAAGTGAGAACAAGGTGACAAATCCTTTTAAACTTTGCTATGTAATGTAAGAGAGAAATATTAGCTTGCTATGCCCAACCCTATACCTACAGGTCAAAGTGCACCAAAGCCATTATGTAGCTTGTCATTAACTGTACCGTGGAATTTCTTGACTAGGAGGAACGGATGTACTAATTGTGTCTGAGGACCTTACCACGAATAGTATTAGTTTAGTCATTATGACTGAAGGGCTTCTGGGGGGAGATAATCACTAAAAAGTCAGTGAAGCAAATCACAGCAATATCCAGGCATGATAAAAAGTTGTGGAGAAGAAACGGCTGCGCTAGATTATTATAATTGGATCTGTGTGGGCAGGGAAAGAAAAAAAAATATCTAGGACCGGGGGACAGTGAAATAAAGTATAGGAGAATCTTACTGGAAATCACAGTCACCCTTCCTTCAAGATGAATGGGGCAGGGCTTATGCTGCAGACCAACACACACGTGCCTACCGCAATCCTAAACACCATTATTAGGAAGGAAGTCCCACTGTATATTGATGTGCACAGGGTTGCACTGACATGTTTTCAGCTATCTTCATGTCAACAAGGAATTGTGAATATAACTTCCCAGTTTTTGTTGTTGTAACTGTAACTAGGCGCAACTCAGGACCTCTTCACGTTATCACTGTGTACTACTGTGTACTACTAAAAGTTTAATGTCTGAAGCACATTTGTGCTGTTTGTGTTTTTCTCCCCTGTACACTGCAGAAACATCACAATGTTAGCAGATATCTAGTGTGAGTCTGTAACATGAATCCGTAACATGCATCTGCTTTATAACACTTGCAATTGCAACCCAGCATGTATTTATGGTTCATACTCTTTAAGCACTTTAGTTGTGAATTACCATAAAATATGGATATTTATGTTCTGTCCAATCTTTTTTCAATGCTCCATCTATTATATACGAGTCACACTTGGAACAGTATTTAGTTGCTGGCCAGAATGTGTAAGACTAAAGCAATTATTAAAGCTATTTCATTCTCAGACAACCTAACCATTAAATAAAAGCCCATAACAGACAAATATGGAATACTCTGTTCATGAGAGAAGTTTCTTTCTGACTCCAAATAAGTATTTGGTGCCAGATACCCAGAAAATAAACAGTCCTCCCTGCTACCTTATTGCTCCCAGGATGGTTCCACCAGGACAACAGGGCAAGCCAGATCACTACTATGCAGGCCAAAACCTGCTTGGAGGCCTCTAGGCCCTGCTGGGCAACAATGATATCACCGGCATACAAGAGATCCATTTGTAATCAATTTGAACTCTGCATTGGTACCTGAATTAATACTAAATTGGATCCTATCGTTAATTCAAAAATGATTATTTTAATGGATTGAAATTGGCAGGTTGTGTCCATTTCTACCAAAGGGTGTTTATGTACTTCATTTAGAAAACAGTATGCATACAAAAGTATTTTTGTACAGCATTACATTTGTGGAGCTTTAATTTTCCTGGCCACCACTTCCATCTTGTTCCAAGAGAAGGAATAATGAATACCAAATTTACTCCACTGAAAAATGTCTAACAGCTACCTTCAAAATATAATTCTTAGGACTTACATGTCTAACTACAAAAGGTGGCCTGTGGTCTGTTTCTCCTTTGAACTTAACAGACTTCAAACTCAGAGGAGATAGTTGCTGATGGCTTTCTCTGCAGAGCTCATGGAGGTGATGTCTTATTGGGCTTGGAGATGGAGAGCGGGAGCGTAAGGATCTTGTAAATCTCCTACAGTCCTTATTCTTTGTCGTCCTACACCGTGCTGGTGAGATGCTCCTTCGCCGGGGTGATGCAGAGGCAGCCCTTCGTAACTTGATTTTATTTCTGTCCTGCAAAATACGTTAATGTCTGCACTTGGTCTGTGGAGACCTAACTACAGAAGGCAATAGGTGTGGCAGAAGAAAGATCCAAACAGCAGCTAGCTGCACACCTGGCTAGACTTCTCACTGTATAATTCAAAGAATGAGAAATGGCCCTGGAAGAGGTAGCTGTCTTTTCTCCCAGGACTACCCACACCAACACTAAGAAGCTGATGGCAGACAGCAAAGCTGGTATTCTACCCTACTAATCATGTGAAGAAGTTGGTGAGCAGTGCAGCTTAAACCACCTGCAGCAAAAGTACTATGGGACTGGAAGAAGGCCAAAAGAAAGAAAAAGACAATTGCATTGCTGGCTCAGACCAAGGGACTGAGATCTGTTACCCACAGCAGTCATCAGATGCCTTTGGTAAGGCCACAAATGGGGCATGATAGCCATGGTTATTTCCCACTGTTGGTGTCCCAAAATGCACTTGTTTCAAGTGTTTCTGCTCCTCGACTAAACACCTTGTAAATGGGCTTGAAGGTTTGAATGGCTGGAATCTCAAATGTACTCTCTTTCTATACACATTTAATCCAAGTGCGATAGCTCTGCATTCAGGGTTTTATCCTCTAAGAGGTTGTTCTCTAAGGGTTCGATCCTATGCATGTTTAGACAGAAAAAAGACCTACAACTCCCAGCATGCCCTAGCCAGTCTTTTTTTCTGTCTAAACATGCATAGGATTGAACCCGAAAGCAGATGTCATTGGGTTCATTTCCCACTGAAACCTGTGGAAGTTGATGGTAAGGAGCCCTTCATGACAGCCATTCAGCAAATAAGAAGACCGATCCTCAAGAGAACTCTTTTTATTTTTAGGTGTCTTTGTTAGGGCTAGAAGTCCTAAAAGATATGGAATGGATTTCCCTGCTCCTCCAGGATCAGGTGCATGGCCTCTCTGACACAGACTCTCAGCAGAACTTGTCTATACATACACTATTATCTCCTCTCACAAGGAGGACAAAAAACCAATTATCTTGTCTTTTAGTACAAAAGTATGAATACATTTGCATATTGCCAAATCCCCAATATAGGAGCCATTTTGAGATAACTTACTATAATTTAAGAAACGAAAGCTACTACTTGACAAGCCATCCTTAATTATGTAATTAAATATAATTGATTCAGCCACCTTAGTGATTAGTCAGTCAGAAAAACATTCTTTGATCAGTTGATCTTATTTGCCCCAACCCAGAAAGAGAAATTCGTGTTTATAAGCAGCTTTCTACACACGTTTGCATTGTGATACTTATCTGAGCCCTACTGAATGGGGTGGATGCACATATTATTAAAGTTTTATAATAAAACAATCCAACCGTAATACAAAGGAAGCAAAGTAACTTACAAAAACAACACTGAGTGAAAAGGAAAGAATAGATGCATCTACTGATGTCACTGGGTGACTGGTTGCATCAGGGCAACCCGTTGTTAGATGTAACTAGTCGCTTGCAACTGACTATCACATTTGTACAGATGTATGAAAAAGTGGCTGGTGGATTATTGGTCTGGAGTGACGGGTGGATATCTACAAATTATTTCAGATAAATGTGAGACAATGCAGGAAGAGCTCTGGAGAAAAAACTGCTGAAGCTAATGGCACATGAGGCAAGACACTCATAGGGACAGATTAAAGGTCTGTCCCTACGAGTGAATCATCTTCCAAGAAGAATAAGTCTTTTGAAGATAATAATTTTTTTTAATTATGACAGCCTTCCAATACTGTTGCTCTTTAGCATAGCTAATAATTTGAGAAAATTTTGAGAGATCTGCCTGGATTCAAAATTAGTACGATTGTTAAGTCATTAACAATTAGCATTAATATAATGAGGTATATAGAGACAGATTAGATTTGATCAAACAAATTTTCCTCCATGTGTGTGTAAATTAGCTAAAATTACTTACACGATACCATCTTCTGGACAGAAGTGGAAGTTCTGTAATAGTTGTTCTTGTGGAAAACTCTAATTTTGGAGCAATGCCCTTAGAGATTTTAAAAGAATGAGAAATTAGTATAAAGCAATGGAGTGAATCACACATAAAAGTACCACATGAAGGAAATGCACATTTTTCATTGAGTTACTCTCATCTTGGTTTGAGAGACACCAGGAAGAAGCAACATCTGTCAGACCTCACCATGAAGGAAGTTATTCACATTGGAAGTTAATTGGCATGCAAAGGCTGCACACTTACTTGGGAGTAAGCTTCACTGAACGCAATGGACTTATTTCCAAATAAGCATGCACAAGAATGCACTGTAAGCATATCAGATGCCTCCAATTGAAAAGTATTTGTTCACATTCCGGCTGAACTTCAGGAAAAACTTCCTGACTGTTGGAGTAATACGACAATGGAACCAATTACCTAGGGAGGTAGTCAGCTCTCCCACACTGGAGGCATTTAAGATGAGGCTGGACAGCCATCTGTTGGGGATGCTCTGACTTGGATCCCTGCATTGAGCAGGGGGTTGGACTTGATGGTCTTGTAGGCCCCTTCCAACCCTGCTATTCTATGATTCTATGATAGATTCTATGATCTATCACTGCAGTTATCACGGGGAACAAGAAGAAAATAAACTTTGTTCTGCATTTTTAAAATCCTGATTGTGAGTTCTGTGGAATCAGTTTGTGATTTCAGAGACAGGCTGCATTTCTTTCTAGGAGCATTGGACAGGGACTCTTATCACACCTACATGTACACAGTGGCTGCTAGGCCTGGCATTACGCTCAGGTTTCTGACATCATTGACCTGAGTCAGTATATTAGGCCTAGACCTAGCAAGGCCCAGCCATTGCTGACACAACCTCCTCTATGGAGAAGAGGAATGGCATAGACAGAATTACCCAATCAACATGGCAAACTGCTATACATGAACAAATTCCAGCATCAAGATAGTCCATGAGAAGCAATTTAAAGCAATGGCTGTGTGGTGATGGTGGTGGTTTGGGTATCCATTTAGGGTACGTAGTTAATAAACATTTCACTCACACTAACCCAAGATGAACCATTTTTCTTCTCAGCAGAGCTGAGAATGCTTAACATAATCCACTACAGAGAACCTGTCCTTGGCCTACCTAACATATCTGATAAAATGCTACTACTGTTGCTTAAACACAGATATTACTTTGAAATATTCCACTACAAGGAAAGAAAACTGAATTAACTCTTGTTTCAGAAAGGCACTTTGCTACCTGCTGAGGAGGACTGGACTGAAAAGTGATGTAAAACAGTTTGGGTTTTGCTGCTTATGCAAGGCAATCCTATGCACGTTTACTCAGAAGCAAGTCCAACTGGTTGAACGGGACTGACTCCCTAGTAAACGTATTTAGGGCTGCAGCCTAAATTCACTTATATGGACTCGACTGCCATTGGATGTGGTGCAAGTTCTGAGTAATCATTCATAGGACTGGCCTGTCAGGTAGCTTTATATGTGGGAATTAAAAAGCCTTCATAAAAATATGAAGTGGGCCAATATTATCATCATTTCTTATATTTATATCTTGCCTTTCAGGATATAAATCCTTCCAAGGGAGCTTGTAAATAAAATAAATATACATTATTAAAGCCACAATAAACAATGCTAAAATATAAGAATGCATAGCAATCCTTCCCACAGAACAACCGGTGGTACAAAATCTGGGGAGGGAGTGGGGAGCAGTCCAGCTGGTACAGGCTCTGAGGTGGTCTTCACTTACCTGCCTGCCTCCCTCTCCTGGAATCCTTCCCACAGGGCAGTTGGAGGTAATGCCCTATGGGGCGGGGGAACGGAATGTCCAGCTGAAGATGTTTTATCAATTTTGATGTTTAGGTTTTAAGGTGTTTTTTTAAAAGGCCTGAGGCACCTTATGGCTGCAATCCAATGCATAGTTACCTGGGAGTAAGTCCCACTCAGACTATGCTACCAGTCTGCTATAGGCAAAACTGACAATGATAAACAGAAGAAAAATCCTGAGTAAATATGGGTCCATAATTTCCAAACACTAATTTTAATTTTTTTAAAGGACTATTTCAATATTTAACAGGAGATAAGATAAATGTACGTAATCAATATGGAACAAACAAAAGTACCTACCAAGGACCTCTGCTATGTCCACATCTTTATCAGGATATAATAAAACTCAATTAGCAAACACTTTGAGAATGTCAGTGGATTTATTCATGAAATGTTTATGTTATTGGGGAAAGTGTGGGTGAGCAAAGCCAGAAACCAATGGCTAGCAGATCTCTACCATATTGCCTCAAGGCCCCACAAAAGCATATAAAAACTTTGGCATATGCCTCTTACTTGAAAAATGACTAAAGCTCCTGTTAAAAATTAAGCTCCTTTCAACATAGTGTAATAGTTTACTACTAACCTACTAAAGTCCAGATTCTATCAGACTCTGTTTAGGAAAGGGCATGACTGTTCCATCACAAAATCACAACTGCAGCATTGTGCAACAGCAGCCATCACTTGAGATAGATGAGACAAGCCAGATGTGAGAGAGTCTGAGGATAGCTCAGCTGTGTAACATTTTGACCAACTCAGCATTAGCTACATAGCATGGTTCAACTTGTCTAATACGGGGCAGGAACATTTTATAGCAGAATTGCCATTTGAAGTAATGCAAGGAGCACAACCTCTTCTGTCTGCCACCCCATCAGTGCCCTGCCATACCTAAAGAATCCCACACTTAGCAAGTAGGGCAAGTCAGCCAGTTGGAATCACAGTTACAATTCCCAAGAAATATCAGAAGCTACAACCAATGCAGAACTTGGTAGTCCAGCCATTGTCTTGTGCTGACCGTATGTACTTCATTTCTGCAGTAGTGACTCCATTTATGTACTGCTTTTTCCCAAAGCGCTCCAGTGGTATATACTCAAGGCACGTCATACATATTACTTTCATCTTGGTGCAGTTACATTGGTTGCCTCTTTATTTTTATATATTTCTATTCTACTTTCCACTATATTATACTCAAAGTGGCTAACACCCTGTTTTTAAAAAATCACCTTAAAACCTAAACATCAAAATTGATAAAACGTCTCACAATTAAACATAAACAATATGTTTACATAATAACAGACACATAAGCAGGAGAGGACAAGGCATGCAGAAGTTACTCCTCCTCTCATTCTTACTTGCCTTGAAAAAGTAGGTGAACAGGCAGTAAAAGCAATGAGAGTGACGAGGGGAAGGAGGTGCAACAGAGCAAGGAGGCTCCAGGCTTGGGTAGTGGGCACCCTACTGGGGGCATGGTCCTCAGCAGGTGCCCGATGATGCTGACCCTGACATCCCTAATGGCAAAAAGACACAGAGCAGGGCCTCTAAAGGCACATGCACAGCTTGGGAAGATGTCGATGGCTTCCAGGTCCAAGTGCTGCTCCTTACCTTTAAAGCCCAAAGTAGCCTGGGGCCTGCATACTTTAAGAAGCACTTCCTCTTTCCCCCTCCAGATCATTAGGTGAAGCTCTGTTCCTTATTCCTCCCATCCAGGGTTAAAACCATGATTATGTACAGGGCTGGGCTTTTCCAGTGATTGCCATGGAGCAGTCTTCCTATGGAAGCCCACCAAGCTACTTCATACTTTGTCTTCTGCCACCGCCTTTTCCAAACACAAAGGGTTTGTTGTTTTATTGTGTGTTAAGGCTGTTGGCATAATTTTACTGTAAATGTTAACTGCTTTTTTATGCAGCCCTCATCTGTTTTAAAGTGGAAGTGGTAGAGAAAGAGTGTCAATAAACAGATAAAGATAAATAAGTAGATACATGTTTACTGCCAAATGTTAGGAATAGCTGTGACATGAATAAGGCCAGAGTACTGAGCAGGTCTTACTGACTTTAGTATACGCATGACCAATCCATAATAACTCACTGGGAAAGAAGGGTGTGCGTTCATTAGTAACTCTCTGTCCACTCCAGGATATGTAGGAGTCAGTTTGGGCTCTGGAAACAGAAAATCTCGAGTGTTCTCTTCATAAAATGCAAGCTGTTCTTTCTCTGAAAGATGAATAAAAGAGAATGAGTTTGGTCATGTAAATTGTGACCAGCCTCCCCAATGGAACACACAGTCTCTTCATATCATATCTCAAAGGGAAATGTTCTCAGAATTATTGTACTGTTCTTCAAGAAATATTCTATTGCAGTGTACAATACATAGGTCACATACACACATAATGATAAGACTGGTTTATTAACATGAATGAGAAACAAAACTGGAATTAAGATTTATTGGACAAACAAGCCAGAATCGTACAACAGCTTTAATTACACCAGAGTTTGTTGGCTCCTAATTCTAGGTTGTTTGAGCACAATGAACCATAATTATGGTAAGCTATTCCTGCCTGGTTTGTTTACCCACTTGTGAAAAGGAAGGAGCAAACAGAGTGACCAGGTTCGGACAACAAGCTGCCATTTGTCATGGATTATTTAATCCACAATGGGCAGTGGCAGCTCTGGGCGCCAGATTGAAAATGCACTCAGGGGTTGCTGTGTCATGTGAATCCGACAAGCATGATTATTTGAGGGTTAAACCACCTTCACATGAACCTAAAACAGACCATGGGTTATACTGGTGAATCTTTGCATAACCCATGCTTGCTGGGTTCGCAAGACATGACAACCACTGAGTGGGGGTTGCATATTCAAAATGCCAGCCGCACCTGCTCTGCATGCACCATAGCCTCACTGTGGGCTAAATAAGTAGTTTTTTGTAACTGCAGGTTGAAGTGAATGACAGCTTCTAGAGACCTGTCCAACTAAGGTTCAGACTAGACATGACATTCATGCAATTATGAACTGTGTGATTATTGCGGGGGGTGGGGGGGATAAGTAAATACCAGCTGCAGGGTAGGCCCAATCTGGATCATAACCACAGCATGGGGCAGGGAGAGGTATTGAATCATTCTTTTACCACCACTGCAGTGGGTCAGCCCCCTGCCTCCTTGGACAATGCAAGCTTTCCTCCCAATTCAATAAACTGCCTTTAACTATGGACAGTGCTGTATGCCTTTTTTAAACTGTTTGCATTGAATGGTCGAAGTCCATGTAAGTAATGTTTTCAGGTAGCTATGTACAATGGCTCCAACACCTCTCTCTTGAGTTGTCACAGAGATTTAGGAGCCAAAGACTGTCTAAACGACTCAATCCCATTTGTTGCTACAGCTCAGAGACTGGCCTTTGCAGGCACTCCTGGGCCAGTGGCCTTCCTCCTCACCTTCAACCAGTCTCTCAGCAAGAGTGCTGAAGTGACCAAAGAGCCATTGCAGCATTCTGCCAAAGGGTAGGGCATGAAAGGAGCAAAATCCTCTTCTGCCGGATTGCATGGCAGCCTACAGACCATCAGACATTCAGAAGCCAGTGCAAAAGGTACCAGCCATAAGTAAAAAAAGGCACTGGAATCTCCAAGTAACTCTACCTCACTTCCGAGGAATAAAAACATGCTTCAGATGAAGCAGAGCAAATTATTAATTGAACTGATATAACTTTTTTTTTTATTTGTTGCATTTATATCCTGCCTTTTTTTCCTCTTGCAAGGAACCCAAGGCGGCTTACATTCTCCTCCTCTCCATTTTATCCTCACAACAACAACCCTGTTTGGTAGGTTGGGCTGAGAGTTTAACCAACCCATGGAAAGGATTCATAAATATAGGGGGTGGCTAATTTTTGTTGTTGTAAAATATGTCATTTTTCACATCAACATGGTATTTGATCCACCCCACCTACTCCACTATCCCATTACATTGGGATGCATCATGGTTATATATAATTGCATTTGGCCCTTAAGTATCTTGAAACATTTAGCATTATCTCGAAAATGCTATCTCTTCACTTTCAAGCACCTCATCAGCTTCGGTCTATTTTTATGTTTCAGCAACAGAACAGAGGCTTTTCATTTAGGAAGGCCAGAGTTCACAGCAAGGTTCAAAGGCCAGTACTTAGATGTGAAGACTAACAGTGTATATCTACTCAGAAGTAAGTCCCACTGAGGTATGTGTGTAAACGACTGTAGCCTAAATTGCACAAAAAACCCACTGTGTTTTAAGAACATTTGTTGTGGTTATTGTTAAAGTTCATAACAACACAATATATGGGTGCTCTTGAGAAATAGCCAGGGGTGATTTCAAACATAGGGTGAGGGGTCAGGGGGGTACCCGCACCATCACAAAATGGATCATCTGCTTGTCAGTTCAATTAAAAAGTCTCTGAGCCCCAAATACCAATCTTTTGCATGTCCTACCACATAACTCTTCTTTTTGTGGTCCAACATGAGAAAAGAAAACAGCCCTTTATACCTTTTTGATGCATCTCGATGAACTTGAGGAATAAAAACATGAAGAGCCTCCAAATGTGAGTCACCCAGCAGTCACCACAATAGAGGTGCCATAAAATTAGTGAGGGGCCCTTTCTTATTGTTTGGCCATTCCAGAGTTTGTGAGGAAGATTCCAGAAAGGCCATTCCTGGCTCATCTCAAAGCCAAGGAAATGTCTTGAAATCAATCAACTTGCTAAGTTCATTTCCACTGATTTGGCTGCTGTGCTGTGGGGATTCATATCTGCAACTTTTTTAAAAAGTGAAAGACAGATGTTAATATATGCTTTCTTCAGTAATGGAAGACTTGGCTTGGCATAGCAAAATTAGAGCATAACGCCATCTTTAGCTCTCAGCTGGTTAGTCACAAGTACTCCATTCTATTTTGAGTTAGGAATGACTATAACAACTGAATGCCAAACTGCTCAGCTGTTTTGTGGGCAACTTCCAAAATTAAATGGCATCAGGGAATATATAATATTAAAACCACACTCATCATTGTTGCCATCTCATTTTCCCTCTGGTTCTTGGCAACTGTTTATAAGAGAGATTATATGTGGCCAAAGCTATGAACATAAAAAATGAATATAGGTAGGATGATTTGGAGGGGCAGGGGTTCCACAGTAATGATAATTTGAATTTGAGAAGTAAATGTAATTTGAATATCAATTTCCTCCAAAACAAAATTAAAATGTTTTAATCTCCAAATTCTAAAAGAATAATCCAGACGCTTCTAGGTTAGGAACCTTTAGGAGAAACTGGAGGAATACTTTGTTTTTCTGCTGCATCCCTAAGGATGAAAAACTCATTCTTTATTAAAAAATTAAAAAATAAACATTAAGCGTACTTAGAAAATTGATTAAAGCAACCAACTGAATGTTAAAAGGGAAGTTTCCATCATTTGCAGTACAACAGTAACTTTGAAGGTTCTTACACCTCATCTATCTACATGACAAAGGTAATTCCCAAACATTGATATCCTTGCATAGCTTACTGCATTTTTCCTATAATTGGATCAGTTAATAGTTGTGAAATCTTAACGATCTCAAAAGGTATCATTGATCAGACTAGCAGATAAATTAGAAGATACAATGTAGAGCTGGGGGAGGAGAAAGAAATGAGTCGAATATATTTGACTTTGGCCTAATTCAGTAAATAAAAATTAAACGTTACTGGAGAATTTAAAACATGATTTGGATGAACAAGAATCAAGTTTGAAGAGTTGAAAGGGTAAATTCCCATTACCTGAAAGCCACTATTGAGTGCAAATTGCTCTTGCAAACATGTGACAAGGTAACATCACATTCTTCTAAGCAACTTGCTCTGTTACTGAACTCATTTTATATCTGGACAGCTTCTTCTGCCACCCCCATGTTTATATCTATCTAGCTACAGTCAGGGCCAGAAATATTGGAACAAGGATAACTGTTTTGGCAGTTGGCCTCTGTACACCACCACACTGAAGGTGAAAGGAAACACAACCAGATGGGAGCCAAGTCAGACTTTCAGCTGTAATTCAAGCGGTTTGACAAAAGTGGGGCACTAACCCTTCAGGAAGGACAGCCAGTGGCATACAACCCCCCCCCCCAATCGTTGGTGGCTCATAAGTAATGGAACAAACTAACATAATTTCAAACTTAAGGATCGCCTTTAATACCTGGATGAAAATCCTTTGCAGTCCATGACTGCCTGAAGTCTGGAACCCATGGACATGACCAAATGCTGAGTTTCCTCCCTCAAGATGCTTTGCCAGGCCTTCACTGCAGCTGCCTTCAGCTGCTGCTTGTTTGTGGGTCTTTCTGCCTTCAGTCTTGTCTTCAGTAAGTGAAAAGCATGCTCTATTGGGTCGAGATCAGGTGACTGACTTGGCCATTGAAGAACATCCCACTCCTTTGCCTTGAGAAACTCTTGGGTAGCTTTTGCTGTGTGTTTTCGGTCATTATCCATCTGCAATATGAAGCAGCGTCCTATCAGTCTGGCAGCATTCGGCTGAATCTGAGCAGAAAGTATAGCCCTATACACTTCAGAATTCATCCTGCTGCTTTTATCAGCAGTCAGGTCATCAATAAACACCAGTGACCTGGTTCCACTGGCAGCCATACATGCCCATGCCATAACACTGCCTCCACCGTGTTTTGACAGATGATGTGGTATGCATTGGATCATGAGCTGTTCCTTTCCTTCTCCATACTTTTCTCTTCCCATCATTCTGGTAGAAGTTAATCTTGGTTTCATCAGTCCAAAGAATCTTATTCCAGAACTGGGCAGGCTTTTTTAGGTGTTTGCTGGCAAAGGCTAATCTGGCCTGTCTGTTCTTGAGCGTTACCAGTGGTTTGCACCTTGTTGTAAAGCCTCTGTATTTACATTCATAAAGCCGTCTCTTGACTGTAGATGTTGACAATGACATGACTACCTCCAAAAGAGCATTCTTAACCTGGCTAGATGTTGTGAAAGGGTTCCTCTTCACCATGAGCAGAATTCTGCGGTCATCCGTGTTGTCTTCCATGGTCTGCCAGGCCTTTTGCTGTTGCTGATCTTGCCAGTTCATTCCTTCTTTTTCAGGATGTTCCAAACTGTTGTATTGGCCGCTCCCACTGTTTTTGCTATCTCTCTGATGGGTTTATTTTGTTTCCTCAGCCTAATGATGGCCTCCTTCACTCACATGGACACCTCTTTGGACCTCATGTTGGGAGTTCCAGTGAACAGCTACCAAATGCAAATGTAACACTCAGAACCACCTCCAGGCCTTTTATCTGCTTGACTGGTCATGGGGTACCCAGGAAACAGGCCACACCTGGCCATGCAGCTGCTTGTCAGCCATTCGTTCCATTACTTACGAGCCACCAATGATTGGTGTGTGTGTATGCCACTGGCTGTCCTTCCTGAATGGTTAGTGCCTCACTTTTGTCAAACCCCTTGAATTACAGCTGAAAGTCCTGACTTCGCTCCTATCTGGGTGTGTTTCCTTTCAACTTCAATGTGGCGGTGTACAGAGGCCAAATGCCAAAACAGTTATCCTTGTTCCAATATTTCTGGCCCTGACTGTACATTTAAACCCCTGTGTTGTTTTTTTTATTCCATCCACAACTAGCCCTAACCAAATTACACCTTGGGCAAGGAGCACCTTTGGCATCCCCCTGTCTGTCCCCTATCCACTGTCTGGCACAGAATTCCTATGCATTGTGTAAGATTTGGGGGTGTGTTTATGGTGCCCAGTCATTTTACAGAGTGTTGGCCAGGCCACATCATTATTCTAAAAGAACTGAGAATGTACATTAGGGCACAGCCAGGACTCCCCTGTGCCTGCAGAGGAAAACTGGCAGTGGGCAGGGGGAGCGAGTAAGCTGCCTCTCAGGGACGTTTGTCCACCATTACCAACCTTTGCAGTGAGGAATGCGTGACAAGCTTTCAAGGATCGCCCTTGCCACCTCCGGTTCCACAGAATACCATTTAAGAACCCCTGGTTTTCATACTTGCTTTTTTCAAAAATGGAAAATTGCCTAGATGTCCTCTTCTCTTTTCCTTGCTACTAAGTTAAGCTTTGCTACCTCTTTTCTTCATATGTCTCACCTGACAAATCTATCCTTTTCCAGTTTGCTGAGACCTTTCTTGCAATTTGACCATTAAAACGGAACTCAGGATCAAATCATACGCAGAAGGCTTATTCTGCCACCCTGTGTTCACTTAGCAGAAAACCAGAACCAAATGTCATCAAGCAGCAAGCTACATTCCCTGCCATGAACTTTAAATTGTACATTAATAGCATATTTTGTCCAGAATGGGATAGCATTTATTATCCTATATACTATCCTTGCATTTACTATCCACTGGTTATCGGTATGTTTCTGAGCTCAATTTAAGTGCTGTTTTTGACTTTTAAAGTCTTAAGCAGTTTGGGACCAAGTTACTTGAAGGACTGCCTTCACCCATATCAGCCTGCCTGGACTTTAAGATCAGCAACAGAGGCCCTTCTCATTTGCCCACCTGTGAGAACAGTTATGTGGACCACATGAGAGAGGATCTTTTCCGCAATGGCTTCACACCTCTGGAACACGTTGCCATCAGGGATCCGCCAGGCCTCATTATTGCAGGCTTTTAAGAAGGCCCTGAAATCTCACTACTTTACTTTGACCTTCCCCTGATTATGTTTCATTAGACTGGGTTGTAGCTGCAGCTGTCTGTTGTATATTTTATTTTATGCTGATGTTTGTTAATTTTTAGAATGTTTGCTGCTGCTGCTTTTATTGTATTTTTGCTGTTTTTATTACTGCATCGGTTTTTATGATGGCAGAATCCAATGGGGTGCTTACGCCTCCACTTACACCCTGCCAATTCCTGTCCGCAAGTGGCACACACCACTTGCAGAAGAAGATTTAGTACTTCCAGGGCAACCAGAAACAAGCGAAAACGCTCACTTCTGGAATGGGGCACGTCAGCAGATCTCACATAAGGGAGCTCCGCCAACCTGTCCCAATCGAAAAAAGAGTATTCCTGCTGGTTTCAGGGCTTCCTTTGGGAAGCACTAAAACACCATTGGGCAAGTGGTAGGTTCAGCTCGCGCAACGGAATTGGCGGGACACACGGCTTGCACACCAGAATCAGTGGGGCGCAAGAGAATCGGCGAAGGCCTAAGTGCCCCGTTGGATTCTGCCTTATGTGTTTTATTGCTGCACACTGCTTTGGAAGGTCTGCTACCCTGAAAGCGGCCAAGAAATATTTTAATTAAATACATTTGTCCAGAATCTTTTATCAGTAATTAATAATAATGGCAGTTTGGGGAATACGACAGGAAATAGAAACATACCTACTAATGCTAACATCATCCAAGACAGTAAGTATTTTATTGCTGAGCACAGGAAGTTGTGACGAATACCTCCCTCCCCCACCCCGCATTTACCTGAAGGTATCAGTTCAGTTAATCGAAACTTCGTTACATTTTCTAAAAGAAGACAAATAAAAACGTTATGAAGAATTATGTAGCATTTAAACTATACTTTCAGTGCAAGGGTGGCCAAGTTTCCAGTCCCTATGAGACACAACTAAAAAACTTTATTTAGCTAAGAGCCACAAAGCAGACACTGCCTTTTTCCTTCTCTCCCACGCAAGTCCTCTATTTCCTTTTATTCATCTCCAGTGCTACCAACAATCTCAGTTCATTTTGGTGGCCAAAGTGAATTAAAAGATCTGAGACACTCAAGATATTCAAGTGAAACTTTTTTGATCTACCACATATTCCCAGTTTGTTATGGCAGAAAGAAAGAAGAGGCCCCTCTTGAATGGCGCACAAGCTTTTCTCTAGACATCAAAATAAGAATGAAGAAAGACACATTGGCTAGGTCAGATGTAATGGGACGCCATTGTTTCCTGTTACAAGAACAAAGCACAGCTAGGCTCCAGCACTCCACGCCCCATCTTTCCCACCCACAGAAAGGAAATCAAAAGCCGCCACTTTCAATTTTAAACTATGGTTCCCTGTGATGTCTGAACTCAATTAACTGGTTTATTTAAACTATGGTTGGCAAACAAGGCAGGATCTGAAGCCATGGTTTGCTCCTGGCTTATTCCCACTAACCATAGTTTAAACAAACCACAGCTACCTCCATTCAGGTGTCACAGGAAACGGTGGGCAGTTAAAAGTGAAACAGCTGTTTTTGATCCTATCCTCTACCATATGAAAGGGGAGGGGAAGTGCACAAGCCCAAGGCCTATATAGATACGTTTCTGTAGATGGAAAATCATGGCTTTTCACTACTAACAAACAGGACTGTGGCCTGTATCATAACTACTGCATCTTCAGCGTGAAGCCCTATTCAGGTGAAATGGGTCATACGTTCTAGCAACACATGAGTGGGGGTGTGGGGTTGCACTGACTAGCCGAGGGATGGGGAGCCTCAGGCCCAGGGCCAAATCCCGCCCTCCTGGGGTGTCAGCCCAGCCCTCCAGGATTCCCCAGATGGCCATGTCTCCTTTCCTCCAACCACATTTGGTGGGTTTTGTGAGTTTTTTCCTCCATTCTAAAAAGGTTGAAATGCCTCTCCTAAGGCTGTTGCTGGCACTAAGAGCTTTACGCTGCAAAATGCTTGTATTTTGTCTCCACCCCTTTTGCCTTCAGCTCCACCCACCACTGGAATGTGGTCCTTGAGGGCTTCTTTGAAACTGAATTCAGCTCTTGGCTGATTCTCCCCACCCCTGGACTAGTCCCACTGATGACACTGTGCATGCCAACTGGCCTGCCCTCTGGTGTCTGTATGTACAGTGTGAATGTTTGCTGGGAAGGAGCCTTTGTGCATACAGTTTTACATGCAAAGTCATCCTCCCTGCAGACATTCAGACGGTATGCCTAGAAAAAGGGGCAGGCTAGTCGAAGTCTGCAATGTCAGGGGCAGGGTTAGTTAACACGTGAGCCAGTTTGCTAGAATAGGGGCTACAGATAACATGAGAAATGTGTTCTGTGTGACTTACTTTCTAGCAGTTCTACTACAGCAACTGGATCTGTAGCCTGTTCAAATATCTACAGAACAGAAGCAAAGGCAAGGAGAAATTAAAAAGCATAAAGCTATCAACTGATTGGCTTTGATTAAATTGATTTAATCAATTGATTAAATATATACTTCTGAAACGCCAATACAAATGCCTTCATTAAAGTTTAATATATCTTACAATGCAGTACATAAAACAACAAGTGTTAGAAGAAAATGCCTTCTTGACTGTTTTGTTTCTCTGTTACATTAACATATCAGGAGTGAAACAGCCTCAAAAATTAAAAGTGTGCTTTTGGCTTGCAGACCCATGGACTAAGATTTACCCTCATTGATCAACTAAAGTTTACTACCAATCAGGTCAACTACCAGTCCAAAAAAGAGGTCTGAAATCATCTAATAAACATAACACATTATGAGCAAGAACTAATGCCACTGACAAGGATCAAGTCATACTAAAAGATTTTGTGTGAAATCTTCAATCCCACTGAACAGGGATGATTGGGGGGGGGCCCTCTGGGTAAAATGCCCCCCTATGCTTCCTTGGTGCCTCTCCAGCACCAGGGATAAGCAGCGGCTGAAAAGAGAAACGCCAAATGAAGCAGCCACCCCCTGCCACCATCTTAATTTTCCCATAATGCCTGGATACCCAGAGGCATTCTGGGAAAATTAAGGTGGGGGTGGCTGCAACCACTTTGGTTAGCACTTATCTTCACAGAGCTGGGCCATTAAACTATATGTATATATCTATGCTTTTTTTAAAGAAAAAAAATGAGGACAGCATCAGCAGCACAGGGCCCCCTAGTAGTGCACTTTCCATCATGCCATGCACTGACACTGGGCCTGCCACTCTTCTATTATTCTCATCCTTCATAGGACCTTCGTATACACACACACACACACACAGCTCCCACCAAGCTCCAAACGTTTTTGAATGCCTCAATCTAGCTTTAGGAAGTGCCCCATATTTCATAATGTTCTTATGCCGTAAAACAGGCCTTCCTAAGGCCATAAAATCCAGAACGCTAGCTAGCAACCTGATGAATAACAGCCCATCTCAAGATAGAGATGTTTATGTTGTTTCCACAAATCAGAATCGGAGACTGCAATCTGCAACACCCAAAAGCAAATGGCTTAGGGTACAATGCTTGCTGGGGAATGCTGGGAGTTGTAGGACTTTTTTCTGTCTGCACATGCATAGGATTACACCCTTAATCTCCTTTTCAGGCTTTTCTGTAGCATATTGGTGAGTGAGGACCCACTATTGCTTTAGAGCACTATCCTCCTGGCAGACTGTTTAGAATAAATCTTGAGTTAAAATATTTAGTGGTAAGTCACAAAGTTATCAATACTTGCACCTTAAATGCAAAATGGTTATATTCTAAATTCTGCCCACGCCAACCCCTTGACATTCATTGTGTAGAAATACGCAAGGCTACAAATATCTGAAGGGCTATCATGTAGAAGATGGAGCAGACGATCTCTGCTGCTCCAGAGGGCAAGACTAGAACCAACGGGTGGAAATTGCAGGGAAGTAGATTTCAGCTAAACATTAGGAGACACTTTCTAATGGTAAGAGCTGTTCAACAGTGTAACTGACTGCCTTGGTGTGGGGTGAGCTCTCCATGACTGGAGGTATTTAAGAAGAGGTGCTGTAGTTGTACTATGAACTGCAGGACCTGCATAGAGTGGAGGGTGGGAAGAGATGGCTGCCTAGGCCCCTGCCTACTCTAAGGTCCTATGCTTATACAAGGCTGAAGCCCTCATGTCATGCTTGTGAGCTTCCCAGAGATACCTGCCAGACCTTTGGTCTAAGTCAGCAAAATAGTGCTTATGTTTAAAGAAAAATCAAGGTGAAGACTTTTTAAAAATCCTGGGTTACCTTTTCAAACCACATTCGTTCATGGAACAGGAGAGGGAAGATGGAAGGAAGGCAATCAGTCTCTTTGCACTGACCCAGAATGCAAACATGAAGATAAACATCGTTCTTCTCTGTCAAGTACACACCAGGACAAGAGACCTTTGATGGGCAAGAGAGAATAAGAGAGAGATCATAGTCGTCAGAAGTGAGTCAAAGGCAGAGTGTGCAACATAAGACCAATGTAAGTATTTCCTACAACTTCCACCAATTGCAAAATGATAAATAGGTAAAATGGGACACATAGACCTGGGAATCACTCATATATTTACATGGCCCATATATGTCAAGAGGGAAAAACTAACAGATAACATCAGCTGAATGTGATCCCACCATTAATATGAATTGTGATGTCACTGTTGTTGTTGTTGTTGTTGTTCAGTCGTTCAGTCGTGTCCGACTCTTCGTGACCCCATGGACCATAGCACGCCAGGCCTTCCTGTCCTGCGCTCTCTCCCGGAGCGTGCTCAAGTTCATATTCATTGCATCCGTGATGCTATCTAGCCATCTCATCCTCTGCCGTCCCCTTCTCCTTTTGCCTTCAGTCTTTCCCAGCATCAGGGTCTTTTCCAGGGAGTTTTCTCTTCGCATTAGGTGGCCAAAATATTGGAGCTTCAGCTTCATTATCTGTCCTTCCAATGAGCACTCAGGGTTGATTTCCTTTAGGATGGACTGATTTGACCTCCTTGCAGTCCAGGGGACTCGTAAGAGTCTTCTCCAGCACCACAGTTCGAAAGCATCAATTCTTCGGCGCTCAGCCTTCCTTATAGTCCAGCTCTCACAGCCATACATTACTACTGGGAAAACCATAGCTTTGATTAGACGGACCTTTGTCGGCAAGGTGATGTCTCTGCTTCTTACTATGCTGTCTAGGTTGGCCATAGCTTTCCTCCCAAGGAGCAAGCGTCTTTTAATTTCATGGCTACAGTCACCGTCTGCGGTGATCTTGGAGCCCAAGAAAGTAAAATCTGTCACTGCTTCCATTTCTTCCCCTTCTATATGCCAGGAAGTGATGGGGCCAGATGCCATGATCTTCGTTTTTTTAATGTTGAGTTTCAAACCAGCTTTTGCACTCTCCTCTTTCACCCTCAACAAGAGGCTCTTGAGATCCTCTTCGCTTTCTGCCATTAGGGTGGTATCGTCTGCATATCGGAGGTTGTTGATAATTCTCCCAGCAATCTTAATTCCGACCTCTGATTCATCCAACCCGGCATTTCTCATGATGTACTCTGCATATAAGTTAAATAAGCAGGGTGACAATATGCAGCCTTGTCGTACTCCTTTCCCAATTTTGAACCACTCGGTTGTTCCATGTCTGGTTCTTACTGTTGCTTCTTGACCCTCGTACAGGTTTCTCAGGAGACAGGTAAGGTGGTCTGGTACTCCCATCACTTTAAGAATTTGCCACAGTTTGTTGTGATCCACACAATCAAAGGCTTTAGCGTAGTCAATGAAGCAGAAATAGACGTTTTTCTGGAATTCTCTTGCTTTCTCCATGATCCAGCGAATGTTGGCGATTTGATCTCTAGTTCCTCTGCCTCTTCTAAACCCAGCTTGTACTTCCGGTAGTTCTCGGTTCGCATACTGCTGAAGCCTAGCTTGTAGGATTTTGAGCATCACCTTGCTGGCATGTGAAATGAGCGCAATGGTGCGGTAGTTTGAACACTCTTTGGCATTGCCCTTCTTTGGAATTGGAATGTAAACTGACCTTTTCCAGTCTTGTGGCCACTGTTGAGTGTTCCAGATTTGCTGGCATATTGAATGCAGCACTTTAACAGCATCATCTTTTAGGATTTTAAATAGCTCGGCTGGAATACTGTCATCTCCGCTACCTTTGTTGTTACTAATGCTTCCTAAGGCCCACTTGACTTCACTCTCTAGGATGTCCGGCTCAAGTTCAGTGACCGCACTATCATGGCTATCAGGGACATTCAGATCTTTCCTGTATAGTTCTTCTGTGTATTCTTGCCACCTCTTCTTAATCTCATCTGCTTCTGTTAGGTCCCTGCCTTCTTTGTCCTTTATCATGCCCATCTTTGCACAAAACGTTCCCTTGAGATCTCCAATTTTCTTGAAGAGATCTCTAGTCTTTCCCATTCTGTTGTTTTCCTCGATTTCTTTGCATTGTTCATTTAAGAAGGCCTTCTTGTCTCTCCTTGCTATTCTCTGGAACTCTGCATTCAGTTGGGTATATCTTCCCCTTTCTGCCTTGCTTTTCGCTTCCCTTCTTTCCTCAGCTACTTGTAAAGCCTCATCAGACAGCCACTTGGCTTTCTTGCATTTCTTTTTCTTTGGGATGGATTTCGTTGCTGCCTCCTGAACAGTGTTACGGACCTCTGTCCATAGTTCCTCAGGCACTCTGTCTATCAGGTCTAATCCCTGAAATCTATTCCTCACCTCCACTGTATATTCATCACTGTGTTGGGGGCCAAATGATGAACAGCTGCAATCCTCAGACCATATAAAAAGTTGGCTTCATGACATCCTCTCTTTCCTCCATCAGTAAGTCTTGGACAATTAAGGAAAATAACCTCTTGTCTCAGAAAGGTTGTTCATAGTCCATGCTGTCGGCCACTCTTGAAAGTATAATCAGAGATCCAATTCTGCACAGCACCAGTGCAAGTAACCAATACTGGTTTTATGTGATGAAGTGTTTTACTTTTTCCTGATCTTATCTTGGTTTTATTACATGCTGTTTTTATTCATGGTTTTCTTGCTTGTATTTTATGTTTTTAATGTATTGTACACTGATCAGAAAGCTTGGGTTACTAGGAGGTTTAAAAGAATAAATAAATAGTTTAAAAAATTGTAATCAAAGGCTGATGTTAACTTTTGGTTTAATGTGCATTTTTGGATTCTTCAAACAGCAGAATGTGCCTCTGGGTATATGTAGAGTGCCAGCAATCATGTGCTGCTATCCACCTGCACCACTCAGTGGTGCAGCTAGGGCTGGACCTTGGGGACCCCCACGACCATCCAGAGAGCAGCAGGTCCAGAAGCAAACTCAATTTTATTCCTTTAGTCGTACTGGTGCTATGATTTAAGTGAGTTCGAAATGCACAACTGCACTTGCTCAGTGTGTGTGTGTGTGTGTGTGTGTATGTATATATATATATATGTGTATATATATGTATATATATGAATCAGGGTAAGCAAAGGGGTTTGTTGTTGTAGAAGCAGTTTTGCAGCATGGCAGTGGTGTTGGTGGGGAGAGAAATTTTAGTTGTACTTCTTCCGTTGTGAAGCACACAACAGGGCCATGTAAGAGGCCCCCAGAAGACCATTAAAAGTCCAAGGTCTAAAATTATCTAGCTACCCCGCTGCTTTCCCGCTCCAAACCGGGTAACTGCTTGCACACCAAAAGGAGGCCATCACCACCCGCCCAGCAGAAATGCACATCCGACTGAAAACACGGACACCCTTCTTTCGGGCTGCCCTGAGGGGCTTCTCTGCCGCACTGCCCGTGCACATGCCCCCAGCACCCTCTCACCGCATGGATCTGCAGCTCCACCACGACCTTCAGCGGCATCCCCACCCGCGGTCTGGCCCGGGGGGCTCGGCGCGCGAGGCACGGCTCTCCCGCTCGGCCGCCACGCCTGTCCGCGGGGGCGGGGGCAAGCGACGCGTCGCCATGGCGACGCCAACGTTCCAACCTGGACCGGGACGGAGGGGGGGCCGCCCCGGAGGCGCGCGCAAAGCTGCCCTGAAGCGCGCCCTTCCCTTTGCTTCGGTAGCCCGTTGAAACGAGTGGCCTTGCTCGCGAGTCAACGCTGCTTAAGTCAGAGGCGGGGGAAAACCAATGTCCGGGGGTAAAATGCAGCCAAGCCCTACTTAGAGTAGACCCATTGGAATGAATGGGGCTTGAGTTAGTCGTGAATAACTTAAACCCCATGCATTTCAATGCGTCTAGTCTAAGTAGGGCTTAGGTTGCATTTTACGCCTGGACTTTTACGTGACGTTGCCAGCCCACTTTCTGACAGGGGCTGCGGCGCCTTTCACGGCTGCCTGACAAGGAGACGTCTTTTCTGCCGGGGGGCGTCGGCGGCGTCGGCGGGAGCGTCACTCCTTCGGCCTGCCGGGGATCGTGTGGGAGAGCCTCCCCCGTGGAATTTCTCCTCGACCCGCCGCTGTGAGAGGCAGCCCAGTCGCCAACCTGAGCGTTGCTGCGCGGAGCAGCGCCCCGGGGCACTGTTGCCCGAGCGCGAGCGGCGCTTACTGGGAAGGGGATTGCATTCGGACGAATGGGTTTTCTTCCCCCGCAAAAATGGACGACGACGAATCCTGGAACCCCGTCAGGCAGCCTTCCCCGAGCGGGCGCCTTCCAGATGTGCTGGACTGCAATCCCAGGCACCCGCAGCCGCCTGGGCGTTGTCCGCCCCATCTGGAGGGTGGCCGACTGGGAAGGCTGCCTGAAGGACTAATATATGCATTGCGTGTCTTAAACTTTCGTGGACTAGGTGCGACGAAAAAATGCAAACGCGATCCCGGGCATTGCTAATTCGGGAGTAAGCGCCGTTCACCCAGGTGAGATTTACTTATGAGTAAACGCGCATTGGGGTGCACGCTGTAAATCTACTGTTTTTACAGGTCCCACAAGAAACGCTGGAGTCGCGCGGGGAGACGCTACCGCGCCGGGCTTCGTCCAGGCCCCGACAACCGCTCCCTGCAGAGGTCTCGCCCCAACGCAAGGAGCCGCCCGCACACACAGCCCCGACCTAACGCTCCCGTCTCCTAGCAACTGCCAGCGCCGCTTTAGTCCCCGTACGTCATACGGCCAGGAAGGCGGAGGCAGCGTGATGAGCTCATAAGCAAGGGACGCGTTGTTGTTGCCGGAAGTGACTAGCTTCTAGTTTCCGGTGGGATCTGTAACGGTCCCGGGTGGCAGCGCAAGTCGGAGGGAGGCGATCCGATCCGATCCGGGTCGCCCTCAGCGGGAGGGGGATGGCGTTGTGGCCGTCGCGCTCCCGTGATTTGCGCCCGGGGCGGGAAGAAGAGCCACCTCAGCCAAGCGCGCAGGTACCGTCGATCCCCGTGTCAGAGCGCCGCTTCTTTTACGACAGACGTATTTGCCTGCCGCTGCCCCTTAAATACCGTTCCCTCTCTAATAGCGGTGCGCGCACAAATGCCGAGGAGCTGAAGGTCTCGTTTTCGCACCAAAAAGTGACGGGAGCTCCTCGCGCCCCCCTTCTCCCGACTGCTACCTCTGGCGGTCGCCAAACGGAGGGCCTCGGTCGGGCGTGGAGCACAGCCTCGCCTCAGTCAGCGTGTGGCACTGGCAGCTGCTGCTGCATCAGCCCTCGCCTCATTTTCTTCTCACGTTCTCATCTGGGTGATCTTGGGCCTTCCAGAGCTGACCTGGCTTCATGTGGCGTCCTTGAGTGGTTGAAAGGATTCCCCCAAATTGCCATTTATCTCGGTGTTGGGTGAGGGTTGACATTTCAGCAAAGGCTCTCGACCTATGACGGTTTTGTGTGAGGGTGAAATAAAAATACTGCTGAATGTAGAGTATTCCACAGCTCGTGTGTACCTCTTTGCCATCTGTGCAATACGTCTGCAGAGAAAACTCACGTCACTAAACCACTTATGGCCCAGTCCTGTCGGAATGGGACTGCCCCACCCACTGCTGTTAACGAGAGACCTATATCAAGTAACTGTGCCTAGGATTGCAGCCATGTAGCCTGTCCCTATGCATGTTTATTCAGAAATAAGCCCCGCAGTATTCAGTCAGATGTACTGTCAAATAAGTGTGCATAGGACTGCAGCCTAAAGCTATACACACTTACAGGAAGTCTGTAGGTTTTACTTCTCATTAGACTACCGGATTGCGCTGTTACCTGCATACAGCAGTCAGGATCACTTTGTATGGTATAGTTACCTTTTATTTGTTTTGTTTTTAATTATTTTAGCATCCTTTAAGTGTCTTGTACTCACAAACAGTGCATGTTTATGGATAAAGCTGAGATTTTAAGGACACAATCCTATGTACGTGTAGACAGAAAAAAAAGCCCTACAACTTCCAGCATTCCCAAATTAGCATGTTACTATAGGTCTCTTATTAAGAGCAGTGAGCAGGACAGTCCCATGCAGATATGCACAAGCTGGCTTGGGAATGCTGCAACCTGTAGGACTTCTTTTTGTCTAAATATGCTTGGGATTGTGCCCTAAATGGTTGTGAGTATGAACCCAAGGGGTGATATTTATTCCAGTTTAATATGTTTGTGATACTTTTCTCTGAATGGGGATAGTCCAACACTATATAGAATGGATTCAGCTGACCAAATATATCTTGTCAAAACACTTTAAAGAGCCCAAGTAAGTTCTTACCCCACAATGCCTCTCTTATTTTAATTTTTAACATGTTTATTGCACTGATTCGCTCAGAGGGCTTTTGGGTAGCTCACAGTTGCAAGATAAAACATAGCAAAATATAAAACCATTAAAACAAGCAAATGCAACACAAAACCCAGTAACTGAGTACATTTGTGGTAACCTTAAGCCATTGAAAATCATTATTGCAGTAATGACCAGCCGTTATGCATGCTTGTGTGTGTTTGTCTGGGTAGGAAATGGTTACAGACCATATACTGCTATCAAAACCGCATCTGCACATTTTCCTGGGTCCCAGCATCATAACTACAAGCCACTCATTATGCAACTATACATTCCCTTGGGCAGGAATATCTGTCTTTCAAATGAACTTATTTGTCTGCAAGTATTATGTAAATCTTGCCTGTTGTATTCCCAAATAATGAAAAAGGTTTTCTTAACATGCAGATTTATAATGATGGGATTGAACTGGCTTGTCAGCAACAAAAGGAATTTGTAAAAAGTTCTGTGGAATGCAAATGGAATTTAGCAGAAGCCCAGCAGAAACTTGGCAATTTAGCATTACATAACTCAGAGTCCCTGGACCAGGAACATGCCAAAGCACAGACGGAAGTTGCCGAGCTGATGTGGAGGGAAGAAGAGTGGCGACGGAAGGAGGAAGCGTTACGGCAAAAAGAAAGACAGGATCAGTGGAATACAGATTTTGTTAGCAAGGAGGTATTTAATAAGGTATGGAACAATCCAGAATGCTTAAAACCAAAATCAACACCACAAAAGAGGCACAGATGCAAGTGCTGTTCTGTGCCTAGGTTTCTGACAGTATTAACTTCAGTGAGCTTAGACATGCCTAACTCTTCATAGGGTCAGGGTGCTGAAGTTTATTAGTGAAGTAAAGATTATTGCTACTTCCCAGAAATAATCTCGTAGAATGCTACTCTCCATATTCAAATTTCAAACAGTAAATTCAGGAGCAAGCAGAAGAGGTGATCCACAAACTAACCCAGAGTGCTTGGATTTAACTTGATTTGTTCCCATTGACTGAAGTGGTTAAATCTAAGTTTGCTTTCACATTAGTGCCCTTTAACACTGCTGAAACATGGCTTTATCACAATTGGCTGAAGTGGAAATAAAATGGTTCCACATGCCACTTAGGCTGCAATCCTGTGGTCCCTAGGATGCCATCCCATGGGCCATAAGAAATGTTGGATCTCCTCCAAGGGTGTAGAAAGCAGTCCGCCTTCAGAGGGAGAGATCCAGCCTCAGAACCCCCATCCCAGCCACCATGTAAACTTCTGCAATTGATGCCTCTCCTATAATGGAACTCTACTGTCAGATGGGGGGGTGGGGGGAGAGAAGGCATCTTGGGGCATGCCAGGAGAGGCAATAGCCCTGCAGAATTCAGAGCTCTCCCTGTCCACAGAGATGCCCCCAGACCAGCAACAGATCTATGCCAGCCCTGGAGCTGGAGTAGGTTCATTCCCTTCTGTTGAAACCAGTGGGAGGGAACTCCTTTTTAAAAAGCTGACCAGAAATCATGCAATCATGAATTAAAAAAAAAAAATAGTAGCTCTCTAAAAACCATAGCGAACAATAGCTCTCTAGAAACCAATCATTAAAGCCCTATTTCCTGGACTTAAGAACTTTTCCAGTACACATTGGGCATGCTAGTCTTGCAATTACCTTTTTAAGACAAAATATCACAATGAACTGGGTCTAAAAAAAGATGGAAAGACAACTGGAAGACTGGAATTCAATAGCTTAGCAAAGAGGTCAATTCTCTATAAAATCTGAGTGAATAAATGATTCTGTTTCAGACTATAAACAGCTAATTTGAAAGTAACCTTAACAAATTGATCTGATACATCAGGGATGGGGAACATGTGGCCCTCCCAATGTTGTTGGACTGTAACTCCCATCAGCTCTACCTAACATAGCCAGTGGTGAGGGATGATGGGAGTTGCATTCCAACAACATCTGCAGAGCCGCGCATTCCCCATCCCTGTGCTAGATCCTAAAATTTTAACCTTATATGTGTGAAGTAAACCATGCACAGGCAATGCTCAGGAACTGAACTAGAAATAATTAGCAGAGGAGAGGGTCTGTTTTCTCTCACCCCATGCCCAGCAGTATTTTCTTCTTGGAGTGCGTTATTTGAGACACGGTTCATCAGCTGCTGTGATTTCAAGTCTTCTGTGTTCTACAACAGATAATCTCAACATTTTGCACTGATAGGTGGCTCCTGAACAATGACCGCTTTCCAGTGTAATAACTTCTTGCTAAAATATTTTATGGTGTAGTGGGTAATTGACATTGAAATTCTGTTTGCCAGAGCTTTATTAATCAAAAGAAAAGGAAAGAAATGGAAGATGATGCATCTAAATCATTCATGCAGAAGCATGAGCAGAAGATTAGGCATTTTGGTAAGTACATCTTTTTTTTATTTCTCTTCATATATCATCTGTAGCAATATCATGTCAATTCTGTAAATTCCCATTTTAGCAAGTGAAGCATTGGCCTAAAGTCCATATATAGGCTTCTTGACCTCTATTTATATGGTAGTGGTGTTTGCCTTGTGTAACTGAACTAAGCATGGGAATCAGACAGTTAAATTCTTACTCTGTTTGGGGAGAACTGCAGCAAAATGGCTAATATGCATCCCAATATTTTTCCAGGTATGTTAAGCAGATGGCTTGACAGTCAGAGATTTCTTTCCGACCACCCGTACCTTGTCTGTGAAGAAACAGCTCAATATCTCCTTTTATGGTGTTTCCATCTAGAAGCAGAGCAGGTATCATTTAAATGTTCTTCTGTTTTGAAATGGAGGATTTTTCCCCTTCCACTTCAGCCTATTTATATTAACCTGAATTTGTCCATATAGATATCTAGAGTGTTCCCAGTTTTATCCTTTCATCTGGTCTTGGACATCTTGACTTCTTAGTTCAGTGCAGACAGTGCTGAAAGCAGCAGAGAGTGTCATTAAGCCCAAATTTTAAAGTCCTTCCTCCAGTACTTCGTGCAATATGACCTAGACTGTTTCTGCACTGTAAATCTCTACCTACTTAATAAGTCTGTAAAGGGACAATGTAATTTGTTTATAAACCTAAATCTCAAATCCCCTGCGAGCTGATATTTAAAACGTCAGTATAATTTTTTTTAAGTGGTGCTTTGTTCTTAACTGACCACTAGCTTTATTAATATCTTCTTGTAACCTGTGAATTGCCCTTCAGCAAGCATCAGCCTAGTAAGTTCTTCCTCCTGAAGCTGCACCATGATACTTGCAGCCCCGCCCCCACTTTGTCCTGCATTTTCCATGCTTTACTGTGCTGCTCCCACCAGGAGGTGATCCTCTCCCCAACACACATTAGTTAGCATGAGAGTTAATGAGAGCCAGGGAGCCACTGAAGTGGGCAGGGCCTGTGTTCCCAGTGTTATGGAGCCAAACTAGGCAGCTGCTTATTCAGTTTTCTTCCCCAACTCAATGCCATAGGCATCCCTTTATATTTATATTTCTTTGTAACTTAACCAATTTGTCCCTTTTTTGTTGAATTTACTTTATCACACTTGCAGCACTTTGGAAGACTGTAATCTTAGTGGCTGGCATATGATTCTCAGGTAGTCTCCTATTCCAGGATTTTACAGGGCCAAACCTGACTAGCATCAGCAGTTAAATTGTGTCATGTGGCTTCAAACCATACTCTCCAATCAGTTTTTGGTACAACAAATCATTTGGAACTATAAACTCAGACTTTGCAGCTAGATCAGTACTTGATCTACCTATGGGCCTGTTAGGTTTTGCTTTACCATATGTGTTTGTAGCTATAGCACAGGGGTGGGGAACCTTAGGCTCGGGGACCAAATCCAGCCCTCCTGGGGTCCCAGTCTGGCTCTCCAGAGTTCCCCAGGTGGTCATGCCCCCTTCCTCTGCCCATACTCCCTTTCCCCTAACCATGGATTCTTTGGTGGTTTCCTGGTTTTTGTGCAGTGTTTTCCCCCATTCCCCAGGTTAAGATGCCTCTTCTAAGGCTTAGCTACTGGTAGTAAGAGCTTTAAGCTACACTATGCTGGAGATTTTTGTGTTTTTGGCCTCACCCTTTTTGCCTTTGGCCCACCCCCATTTTGCCTTCAGTCCTGCCCACCACTGGAGCACAGCCCCTAAGAGTTTCTCCAAAGTTCAGTTTAGCTCTCAGGTTCCCCACCCCTGCTATGGCAGGTCTTCTGGTACACCTCCTGTGAGCTAATACTGGTGGAGTTTTGTATGCCATGACGAGACTCAGTTTTACTGCAATAAATTCTAGCCTAGGCCTAATTGCAGCTAGCCTTGTGAAGGAAATATGATGCTGGTTGCTTACAGAATGTAACAACCTTTATTTTCAGAAAGGCGCTCTGATGGAACAAGTAGCTCACCAAGCAGTTGTGATGCAATTTATTATAGAAATGGCCAAAAGCTGTAATGTGGATCCACGAGGATGTTTCCGTCTATTTTTCCAAAGAGCTAAAGTAAGTTGGGTTTTCTATTCAATCTGTGGGATGGGCGGGGGGGGGGGGGGAGCTGCCCTTGGAGTAATTTTGAGACATCCATTTGAGGACCTAGCAGAAGATTGTCTTTGGCAGCTAGATGCTCAAATGCCTTCCCTCTCTTAAAGTAGTAAAGGTCTCCAAAGCAAATGTCTACTGAAAGTAAGGCTTTCCCCTGCCCCTGTGTTTAAACAGTACTTTTATGTGAATGCATAATTAGAGCAGTAATATTTATCAATCACCTTTATTATGAAGATATTCAACATTAAATAAAACATCAAAAGCTGATCTTATACCAGAACATCACAACCTTGTGGAAAGTGATTGACAAGGAATTGAATTCTGTCCCTAATTCTGTAATAATACCCCAGTCCTAAACACATTTACTTGGAAGAGAAGTCAATTTTTTAAAAAACGTATACAAGTACGCTTAGTATTGCAGCTTAAATTGTGCATGCATTCTTTTCATAAACTTCATGCATTTTTTCATGAAGTGTGGCCATTTGGGGGTTAACATTTTGTGTCAGAAACCAGAAGGGAAGTCAGGAAATCAGTTAAGTATATACCTGTATAAGGTCAACAGATGGTGAGGTATTGAAAACTGCAAAGTGCCAGTGCTGCACACTCTGGACCATTATGAGGCCTACCCAGAGACTCCCTAGTTTTTAAGTCTTGGTAGAGACTACCTACACATATCCAAACTTTACCTCCACTGTGAGGTTTGGAAACTTGTTTTTTTGCTGCTGCTCCTCACCTTCCTCCCAAAAATCTCAGATCCAAATTCTGTGGAATAGCAGATTGCCAGATACAAAGAAATAACGTAAGGTAAGCTGTATTTTTTTAATCCCTGCATTATAGAATGTAACTACAGCTCCATACTATCCCTTAGTTTTGAAATGTGCACCTAGAAACTCTAATAGAACGATACAGAATTTTGAAACTAAGAAGCACCAGTCAAAGATCAGTCCTTTCATTGTAGTCAGCAGTGGTGGCAACGGAGGAGCACTAGATAAGCAAACTGTGTAGCAAAACTAAATTTCCTGACTAAAATGCCTCTTAAAGCAGCCCATTTACCCATAGGAGCCCTCTTTAACTCATTTCCTGTCATATTCAATTTTTAGATTTTGGGCCACCCATACAAATTCCCTTTGAATTTCCACCCACTCCCAAATATGCGGCCAGACTGAATGCTCTTAGAGCGTTCTGTAGTCTATTGAAATCAGTTATCTCTTCCATTTCCCAGTAACTTTGATTTTGCTATAATAGAAGTGCTGACTGATGAAAGTGTGGAACTGCTTGCATTGCACTGCCCTGAAAGCCCCTTGACATTTGCAGCCATATATCCTGTATCTCATGCATACAGAAGTGTGCATCCCCTGCCTCACCACTCTCATACTCATATATACGCGTGCGCACACACTTACTCACTTTCTTTTTCTCCCTCTCACACACCCTCACTATATATTTGTATCTTCAACCCTTCATTGGAATAGATGTATATGCACTCTTGTCACCAGGGTTCATTGGTGGGTCCATCTGCCCTGTGGGGGATGCACAGAAGAGGGGAACACACAGTAGGAAAATACATGGGAAACATGGGCTGTATCCAGAGGTATCTGTCCATCAGTGGAATAGATACTGCTGGTAGAACAGATTCTCTTTCTCCCCTGCATCTCCTTGTGTACCCCCAAATTTGTTTAAGAGGGTTGGGGGACCCTCCAAAGCAGATCTAAAGATTTACAGGGGGGAAGAGAAGGGGAAATCCCATTGCACAAGCACATGTCCTCTTTTGTGACATTGGATACTGCCCATAGTAGAGTTAACATAGCTTTGTAGATCTCTGACCACCTACTCCACCTCTAAAAGCCTTAAAGTTTAAATATTTAAGTATGTATTAGTGGCATTTTTAAAATCATGAGGACTAGCTCGTTTAGAATTGAGTTAGATGTGTTTTTTTAATCTATATTTATTTTATTTTTTATAAGTGAAATAAACATTACCAACAACATAGTCAAAATCTACAGTTTCCAACATTGCAGTATTCTGGGGAAGAAAAAGAAAAAAGGAGGAAATCAAAGGAAGGAAGGAAGGAAGATTATATCTAAGCTTCAGTGAAAGCAAACCAAATATCCAAATATAAGTCCAATTGCAAATTATACCGATACAGCACTCTTCCAAACATTGCAAATATTAGCAAAGCTTCAATCCACTGCTCCATAAACTGTGAGCCTTGTCTTTCAATGTTATAACCTCAGTCTTACAGCAAATAAATGAGAGCAAACAGTCCATTTCCATTAACCATATATTACCATTCCATTGACACATAATAGTAAACATTAAAAGTTTAACCAACTAGAAATAATAACCATAATCCCATAATAATGATAGTAATACTAATATTAATGATAATTTTAAAGGGGGGAAATGAGAAGAAAAAGAAGAAATTTAAGAGAAGGGTAACAAATAAAAAAATAAAAACCATTTATTTATTTAAGTAATATATCTAAAATGTATTTAAATGTGTATATTCATATACACACAATATAACACACAAAAGAAAAAGAAAACAAAAATCTGCAAACATTTAATTTGGCAAACTTCCCAGACATCCTATCAGCTAAACCCCAAACAAGACTTCAGAAGAACAGTAAAAATGGCTAAATCCCAACTCAGGAGGCTGGGAACGCTGGCTCCCTTGTTTTAATGTTAACACCAATGAGAAATGATTCAGCCACATCAGGATTTAAAAACTTTTTCATTTGGCCTTCAAAAAGAATGCAAAATGTAGCAGGATATTTAATATGATATAGCAGGTTATTTTGCTTTGCCAAACTTCTCGCTTTGGTGAATTGCCTTCTTCTGCCAGCAATTTCTTTAGTATAATCAGGAAAGAGCATAATCTTGTTATTTGCTGGTCCCCACCTCAGCTCATCTCATTCTCTTGCCAGACACAGAAGATAATTTTTTGTAGAAACTCGTGAAAACTGCACAACAGCAGTCCCAGAAGTCCCTTTAGTGCCATGTATTCAGCCAGGAACACAATATACATGCTCAATATCCAGTAAAAAATCAGATGGCAAAACCAATAACTCATGCAAAAGTTTATCCACAAATTCAGCCAAACATACATCAGCAGCCAAGTCTTTAATACCCAGAATACGAAGGTTCGCTCTGTGTGTAAAAGCCTCCAATTGGGAAATTCGAGGAGACAAAGTATTGTGCGAAGTTTGCATAGCAGATTCATGAGCAATAACGTGATCTTCGAGCACATTAACCTTCGTTTCCATCTTTTGAAGAGAGATATTAATTAAATCCACAGCCCCTTGGAGGGCAGTGATTTGAGTCCTGGATTGTTTCAAGTTTCTTTGACTGCACTGATAGCTGAGAAGACATAGTTTTCATCAAAGCGAGCAACTCCTCTTCGCCTCCGGCCTTTCTAGAAACCTTTGCCGGGAGAGCAGTTGGAGGGGTAGGTGGCATTCCCAGACCTTTTGTTTTTCCCTTTGATACTGCCATCCTCCACTTCCAAAAGCACAACAAGCAAGTATAGTTGCAGAAATAGAAAAGACAAACGTTTAATTAGATTTAAATGCTAGTCCCCAGATATTGCTGGTAGTTTAAGTTCACAAATATTTTTTGGAGCTCATCAGCCTTGTATTCTCCTAATTGCTAGGAGTTTCAGACAGCATTCAGTAGATGATATTCCGGCCACTGACCTTAGATTGCAGCTGTTCTGCTGCGCTGCAAAAGCTGCTGTTCTTCCAAAATTTCAACCGGATGGTACTGTAAGATTCCCCTTTTAATTCCAGGGGAATTTAAAATGGTTTCTCAACCTTTTTCATAGCTGCTTGAGATAAGCAGCCTGTGAAGCTCCGCAGGTCACTTCCAAGATGACTTGGCTCCGACCGGAAATTCAAGTTAGATGTTTAAAGGATTTTGATTGTGACTCTAGATATGCAGTTCTGTGTTTAAAGTACTCTACATTGTACCGCTGTAAATGTGCTCTGCAATTTGGACTGCTTTGGGCTGAGCACAGCAAAGGAAAGTGATGTCTAAAAATATTCACCTGTCGGTGGCCTTGCACATGGAAGGTTGTGAAAAGCAGCTGCTTGGGTTTCAAGTAGTGAGTCTTGCTATCGAATGAACTTGCAGGGAATCGTCCCAGCTTTAAAGTGAGACGCTGCAAATCCACACAATATGTTGCGTCCATTCTTCTTTGAATGCAGAAATGATAAATTAAGGAGAAGGGTTAAAACAAAAGTATTGAGGAGGTGGTTGGTCAACCACATCTTTTTTTACTCGGGTACCTTGTGTATTAACACTTCAAGTTTCAAGAGTGCTCCTGCAAATTACTCCTATAACTAAGATATTTACTGCAGGAAAGATTTTTATATAACTTGCAGGGATAACTGTGTGCATTAAGCCTGAGAGAAAAAGGGTTCATTCCAATAGTGTTTTTCTATTGACTGCATGGCAGCCGTCCCCAACCTGGTGCTCTCTGGGTGTGTTGGACTACAACTCCAATCATCCCCAGCCAGCAGACCAATGAGAGTTGTAGTCCAAAACATCTGGGGCATGCGAGGTTGGGGGAGACTGGTGTTTGATAACAGCCAACAACAAGTGCTGTGTGTATGCAGAGGTTCTGTGGGAATGCAGAATGCAGCTTCCTGAGAATCTTAAGGTTCATGTTTTGTGCTTTGTTTGTTTGTTTGTTTGTTTGTTTGCAATTTTAGCCCTTGTGGCTGCAAGGAGAGCCTGGGCAAAGCCTGCATAAATTTCAAAAGCCACAGGAGATAATTAATAAGATTTCAATTGATTGGGCTTGGGACTGTTCTGCATAGTTACTTGTTGCCCACCATAACTAGAATAAAGAATGCAAAATTGTAAAAGAAAAATTGGGGAACAAAACCCTGCTTGATACCTAATAGGGTTTGCCTGGTTAGAGAATCTTATCTTTTTTTAGCAGAAGATAGATACAGTGAAATTGGAGAGCTACTTAATTGCTTGTTGGTTGGTTTGACAGACCGGGGAAGAAGGCTATTTGGAGGCTTTTAAAAATGAACTTGAAGCATTCAAATCAAGAGTGAGGATTTGTTCGCAATCACAGAACTTTCACACTATGCCTGTTCAGAATCCTTTGTTTCACACCGATCTGAATTATATAGGAGGGCTTGCGTCTTTTCCACAGGTGGGTCTTTTAATTTTTTTTTTTATAGAGAATGGGTAATTGATCTAAGGCAGGTTCTGCCATTCTTATGCTTGAGTGTCTTCCTAGAAAAATGTTTTTCTTCTCTTCCTCCCTTCCTTAGAATTGTTTCAACATAGTACAGTATTTTTTTCCTGTGGACTAAGTGTGGCAAAAGCATGCACTTATGCAGTACAGACATTTAACTATATGAATGATGAGTAATTACGCACCAATGTTGCTTCTGCTCTCCAGGGTTGCAGATGTCTAGGCATATGTCTAACAACCCAATGATTCATTTATTAAGGCATTACATTTTAGCATACACTGCCTCACCCTATATTGTCATAAAACAAATGCTAAAATTAGTCACAAGCTTTAATTGACATTAAATGTGTAAAGAAGCCACAAATGAGGTTCTCATAAGATGAATGACATTTAAGCACACTGAAGTAAAATGCAGCTTATTATCTCAGGTAAAAGATTCTGCTTATTTACCATGAGGAGATTAGGTTTGCTGAGTTGATTATGGTCACCACCTCAACCTTTCCTGTTGCTGTGGTTTTTCCCAGGTAGACGTCATCCCATGTTAAACCACCCAATCAATTTTGCTTTAGCAAACACTTTCATTATGAAGGAATTGCTTTATAGTAGCACTTCCACTGTGTCTTTGCCAGAAAGCATGGTTAGTGTACATCTTCTGCTATGTGGAGAGTGGTTGTGCTAATAGGATAATTTAGCCTTATTTTTAACCACTAGGTAGACTTAGGCAGCCAGGGATTCCATGCAAGCAAGTGGACTGGTGGAGGAGAGGTGGAGTGTTCTTTCCATCTTCTGCCCCCAACATAGAAATCAAGCAGCCTGCTCGAGGAGGGAAGCCCCCTTCCTGCACACCCAGCATAGAAATGCAGCTCTCCATCCTGCCTCACCCAGTCCCTAGAAGGCTATAATAAAACACAATCCAGGCTAGTAATGGGGGGGCGGGGGGGCTTATTTACACAGCTGTGACAGTACACCTCCTGGAAGTGCCTATTAGAGACTGAAAAGTTGAGCGAGTTACACAACCTAATGACAGAATAGTAGATCTTGAAGGACCGTAGTGGTTGCCTTGTTCAAGCGGGGAGTCCTTTAAATCCAGTATGTATAATTAGCTTGTGCAGTAATAGTGCTTCTGGTCAGCTAGAATAAGGAGCCACAAAGAAGAAGCACCATCCCAGCAATTCATCCCAAAACCACAAGTGAGCAGTGCCACCCATTGCAAGGGACAGCAAATATAATTTTCAGTTTCCAGCTGTCTGTTTGTGGAAATGTTTTGTGATAGTGGAATAAACCGTGAAGGCTGTCAGTCACGGCTGAGCTGTTTAGCGTCTGTCCACTCACATTTCCCGCCTTCAGTTTTGGTGGCTCCCAATGCCTTGGAGCCCAACGGAAAATGCCTTTCCTGACTTCAGCAGGCTGTCATTTCCAGATTATGAATCCCCAGTAGTTCTCAAGTGCATAACTACTCTTGCGGTGAATGTTACAAGGTACAGTATCCACATGCCTACAGATAGTTAAGAGATAAGAAGCCTGTTGCAACGCACATCAGTGTTTCAGGTCAGATTTTTGCCTGGAACTGACTTCCTGTTATGGTGTCCTTTGTTGCAGAATGCAGATTCATTACAGGGCTGCAGTTTGAACTCAGTGGCACACAGAGACGAGGACGAACCCAAAATGATGGATACAGTATAGTACTCCTAAGACTGAGGCCAAGTACTCCTATTACAAAGAGAAGAACGTGGCGACTTCCTTGAGACTTATTTTTATGGGTGCTGCACTTTATTTTGAGTGTTTTTGGAAGCGAGGGTAATCCAGAAACATACTTCTTTTTATTTTGAAAATGTGCTGCTATTTCTTTTTTTTTTTTTTTTAGGAGAGGGGAATTCTCATATGTTGCTGAATGTGAAACTGGATGTTTTTCTGCTACTGCTAAACCTTGCCTTTTCAATTTTAAGAATCAAAGTATGAAAAAGAGTCTGCAGAGTTGCAGTGTTTACAGTTGATTAATTCTTGGAGGAACCTGCTTTAATCTTATTAGATATACCCATGTCTCGGTCTGGATCCTGAAGATCATCGTAATGAGTTCTATTGCTTGCATAGAAGGTGCTCAAATTTGATTTTAACATGAATAGCAATAAATCAGTGGTTGCTATCAACATTGCATATCTGGGTGGCACAGATAAAGCACTGGCCTTTTAACTCTACTACAGGGATGAAATTTTTATTTTCTGCTTTTGGACAAAGGCCTTTTATATTTTGTTTCAACATTTGTGTATCTTGTATGTAAGTCGCCACAACTGCCTAGAATAGAATTGTAAACAGTGTTTTCTAGAGGCGCGCTCACAGAAAAGCTAGCTTTCCATGATCCTTGAAAGGGGAAATTGTTTGAAAGACATTAGTCGCTGGTGAGTGGGATGAATGAAATCACTACTACTTGGTTACCTTTGTACCTAAAGAATATTATTTCATGGTTCTGTCTTTAAGATGAGCATTTAAGGGAACACTGGTGCCAAACTTTGAATTTCTGTTTTCAATTAAATCTTGTCAGTGTGAGACTTAAAGTATTCTATTTTGGTCAGTTGTTGAGCGCCTTGGGGCAAATCATCAACTTATCATTTTAAAACCAAAATATATTAAGTAGCCAAGGAATTACTTTGGCCTTGGTCTTGGTTTCAGTATGTTGTCAGTGTAGACCAAACTCTGTTATCTTTTTGCTATTGCTTATGTGACACCAGAAGTATAGAAAACAGTCTCCCACCCAGCAGTCATGTCACAACTTGCACTGCTTCCACTTAAATCATCATTGATGTAGGGGTGTGTTATAAACATGAATGTGTTGTTACTGTTTTCTGCCAGTGCACAGTTGCATTCATTAAGTGTGTCTCAAGCCCTGAAGCATCTTGGGTTGAATCAGTCCCAGAATCAGGAAGAAGGAAAAATGAATCAGTTCTCTTCATTTGACTCCATCCCCTTGCTGCTACTGCACCTAATAATCAGGACAAAGCATATAAGCCTTTTGCTAAATCCTAAGAAACAATATATATGCACAGGGTAGAGTTGTATGTGCCCAATTAGGGCATTATTGTCTTCCCACAGCTGAACAACTGAAATTCAAGCAAAGTAAACTGTTCTCCCAGAATTTGCATAATTTCTTTAGATCTTGGTCTATGTGCAGAACATCATTTAATCTGTAAGGTTCCCAGGTTATAAACCATATTGTTTTGGGAGTGGCCTAGAATTTACAATGGAAAGGGAGCACTTTTTTCTTAAATGTGACAGCTGTTCAGCCCAATATACTGCTGTGGAAGCCTCAGAGGGATGTTGAGATTGTGTGGTGTTAATGACAGAGAATCATGACTACCATTGTTCCTACTTAAAATGTAAAAAGGGTAGAGTCCTTGATGTCTAAACCAGAAGGAAGATGGCCAAATGTGTAAATGAGTCTCTAGGGACTCCGTAAAAATAACATTGAATGTTTGCACGCAGGAGCTTTTTCCATTTAAAGGATGGTATTTTGAATAGTAGGTCCTTGAATAATCTTTTGTGTATATTAAATAAAATTTCTAAAAAAAATTATTGCCAAATTTTATGTCCCAGAGGCCCTGGAGTGTTCTGGGCAGGAGCAGAAAACCTTTAGCATGGTATTAACCATACTAGAACTTGTTAATCTGCTGGCAGTGGAATATAAAGTTGGATCCCATTTTTTCAGTGGGTCTACTCTAAGCATGACAAAGTCTGGATCCAACCCATAGATCTGTTCAAAAGACAAAATCAGATGGGCCTTGGTAATAATCAGTTGTATAGCTGTAATTAATGACATTGGCAATTAGGGTTTAAACAAATGTGTACAATTTATTTTTGCAGCTGAATTTGGAATGTCTGATTCTAATTCTTGTCATTGGCAGGGAAAAAGGGGTTGGTGCTCACGGAATAATACAAGGCAGTAGGCAGGTCAAGTTAGAGGACATGATGAGGGCCTGAGTGTTGACTTGAAGCAGCATGTCTGGCAGTTCCTTATAATGATGAGTTCAACAGTGTTTTTAAATGAGAGCTTACATTGTAACAAGATCTGGATGTCACGGTCTCTCTTAGAACCTGTCTTTTACAGTTTTTAACACTGTAGCTTCTGTATCTATTTCTAGGCACCCTTTCCAGATCTGTGAGGTTACAAAAATGTCCAGGTGAGCTTCTCTAACTGGGAATAAAGGCAGGGCCACCAAAGTCTTCACAGTGTAATCTCATAGAATAGTAGGGTTGGAAGGGTTGTATAAGACTATCAAGCCCAACTCCCTGCTGAATGCAGGAATCCAGTCCAAAGCATCCCTGACAAGTGGCTGTCCAGCTTCATCTCGAATGCCTCCAGTATGGGAGAGCCCACTACCGCCCTAGGTCATTGGTTCCATTGTCGTATTGCTCTAACAGTCAGGAGGTTTTTTGCTGATGTTCAGCCGGAATCTGGCTTCCTGTAACTTGAGCACATTATTCTGGGTCCTGCACTCTGGAATGATCGAGAAGAGATCGTGGCCTTCCTCTCTGTGACAGCCTTTCAAGTACTTGAAGAGCGATATCATATCTCCCCTCAGTCTTCGCAAAGCTAAACAGATAGACAGCATAGTGTAGGACAGGCAGAAAACTGGAGCAAACAGGTGCCTGCAGTGGAGGAAGCTCGAGATGATCCAGACAGATTATTTTTTAAAACCCTCTTAGCCAAATAAAACAACTCTGAGAAGATATTCCTTCCATAACTTGAATATAACAATTGAGGCCTATGAAGCAAAACCGATCCCTTGTCTCTTTCCAAAGAAAAACTTTATTGGGATACAAGGTCATTCCACCTGCAATCCTGTCTAGATGTGGCATTTTCTTTTGCTGTCCCAAAATAAGAGGGTAAAACAAGCTCTTAGATGGAAAAACATATTTTGGACATTAAGGAGCTAGATACTGAAGCAAAGAGTGAAAAATGGATCCATTTATTTTTCCATTTTAAAATTCTGAGGTTCTTTGCTCTCTACCTGTTATATGGACACAATTTCAGAATCTGACATCTCTAATCATATACCCTTATCCAGATTTCCATTCTAACACACTGAGGAAGCAATCTTATGTCTCCCAGACAATGTCTGGGGTGCATAGGATAGTTCAGTTTCCTAGTTCCGATCTCAGACAGAACACTGCACTCCCCGCCCCCGCCCCCACATAGCTGGCGTGGAGAGAACTGCGCAGCTACCTCTCTCGGTTCAGGAAACAGAGTCCGGAGATGGGGAAAAGTGGGTGTTCTCAGGGGTAAGGAGGGGAGGAGATGGGCGGCTGTGCTACGCCCTATCCTATGGCCACCCCAGCTTCCTTCCCTCCCCCTCCAAGGTGCCACTGCTAGATGGGTGAAGTCACCCATCTAGCAGAAATGCAGGGCGGCTGGAGTGCAGAGGCAAAGCTCTCCCCCGCTGTCCTACCCTGCATCTGGGTTTGGAGGCTGCAGGTATCCACGAAGGATTGTGCCCTAAATGGTATACTGAGACACCATTTCCTAGTGTTAAATGGGAACTGTAGTTTATTCTTTCAACATAAAAGACCAGACTTTGCCTAGCAATGTCTCAGACCTGGAAATCAAGGCTTTTTGTTTTATTGTCATTTTGTGATAGGAGCAACATTTGAGGATGGTTATAAATGTTAAAGAAACAATTAAGTTTATGCAGTGTTTCTTTGACTAAGTACTGCTCTGCTGCAGTCTTCATTCACTGGCATGGAACTTCCTATTTCCCCTACGCAAGCCTCTTTGAGATGAATGCTATTTTCTCAACAACTCCAGATGTTTGCAATCCGAAGCATGCATTATTGGAAGCAAATCACACTGAAAATCACTTCAGTTAGCCATGAATAGAGTTGGCTGTAGGTTTGTTAGGTATCTAAAGGAAATTCCATGACAGAAGATAGATGAAAAAGTTTATGTAAGATTACAAATGGTGTGGGGAAAGTTAGTGACCACATTCAAGCCTTTGGTAGAATTTCTGATGGGAGTAACTGGCAATAAGTTTAAAACAGAGGAATTTGTTAAAATAAATGTAGAGATGTGCATATTTTGCAAAAGATTGTTCAATAAAATGTATAGGGGGAAATAGACAGGTCTTACTGTGGTTATTGACCAGGCTCATTGGCAGGGTGCCTCAAAAGCTTTAGCTACTGAAAGCTGAGGAGAAAGCAGGGACTGGAGCAATCCATCGTATACCTTTGATGCTCCTAGGAGTTTATCCTTGGACAGGATACTTATTAAGCTTCCTTACATGACCACTATGGCATTTAAAATACTACCGTAGATGTTGGTGGTGGTTTCATACTGCTCACATTTTAATTCATAGGTTTCTTAATTTAACGTTCACCAATCACAAAGGTGATTCATCATGTATAAGCAGTACCAAGCAGATAAGCTGCAAATCATACAAATGGGTAGCATGAAACCACCCCATGTTCTCCTCCTCTGCATGGACTGCTTAGACTTTCTGAAACTTGCACTTCACTTGAAAATGATCAGAACTGGTCTGATATGGCATACATATGAAGCAGTCAGCAAGATTTGCAAATCCCAGTTTCCTGGAATTTCTAGTGGAAAGTGGATGTTTGGGAGAAAAGTGCTGGTTTACATTCTAGTCCTAAACTTGGATGTTCATTGAAATCAATGGAGTTTCCACAGAAGTATGCTTATGAGTGTTGCTTTAGGGCCATTTTACACATTACACGGAGGCAAACTTGGTTTTGCTGTTGAGTACACCCAAGGAGCCACAACAATCACGGCTTCCTGAACAGCATAACTATTATGCGCGGGTCTGCAAGCACATTTCTGTTGCATTCACGCTCTGCATTTTTAAGTACATCATTAAAACAGGCGCATACCTATAAATGTTCTGTGAGAAATGAGCCTTAGTCATATACCAACAGTGTTGTAGCTTTCTCCTAACACTGCAGGATCAATAGAAAAGAACAGATCAAATCAGATGTGGCAGGGAAGCCACGTGTATTTTACTCACATGGTTGTGTCATTCACATTTAAAGTGGGGCAGGAAATCTCATTTGAACATGAAATGGACCGTGTGGGTGAAGAAAGCAACATGTACCTTTCTCTCCCTTACCTCCTTGTGTTCTGTTACTTGAGGCAATGTTCTCCTGTTGGTTCACTGAAAGAAAATTGCTGGAAGGAACAGAGCACAGTGAGGGAAGGGAAATTGTATCATTCCCCTCACTTATTCCATTTCATGTAAAGATATAGACCGCCAATCCATATGGGTAGGTAGATGAATAAAATACATGTGGCTATCTAGTTGGCTTGTGATGCTACAGGGGTTGTAGATATTGTAATGTTTTGCAGCAAAAGAGGAACAAGTAACACAATTGCTCAGACAGCAATATGGTGCTTGCATCTTAGTGTTCATGAAAAATGGGTTGGGGAGCAATAGTATTCTCTTTATGGTAAATCATGCTATAGACATAGCTGTAGGAAGCATGAAACTGCTACAGGCTAGGATTTGCATTATTTGGCACCATCACTTACTTTGCATGAGATGCTTTCAAACTACTATATTTTTGTTCTCATGTATTGAACTGTACCTTTTAAAATGCTGGAATATGCAGTATGCTCTAGTGTTGCTGAATTCAGCTCCTTATCCTAGTATTCTTCAATACCTCCCTAGATTACATTTTAGAGGTTGCTCACAGTATGGCTGCTTCTGTACCAACTTTGTTTTGTTTTCTTGGCTATTGTTTCATGGGAGTTTCTACAGATATTATCTAACCCACTGGTGGTCCATAAGCTCCATTTTTGTGGTCTGTGGAAAGGTTGCAGAATGGTTGACAATATCTGTCCTTGGCCCTGTGCTTGGTGTTTTTTTCTGGCCATGGAGATCAAGACCCTTTTGTCCAGGGTATGTACCTGTGCGAGATGGAATTGTATTGCTTGCCACACCCGTCTGAATATAGAAGCATAATGAATGGCGAACTTGAACTGAGGCCAAAGCTGACGAAGATTGCACCAAACTTCACAGAATTTTGCTCACAAAAACAGGCATATCCATCACATCAGAAAGGCAAGAATACAGTTACTAAAATATGACTTATGTATGTGCTTTTATTTGTTGAACAAAAAACCCTTTTAAGTTGACCAGAAATAGCCAGCAAGTTTCAAGTGGTCTTGGTGGGTCCGGCGGAGTTCTAAGAATGCTGATCTAGCCTATCAAGTTCTTAGCAAGACATTCTGCTTCGTAACTTCATTAAAGAACCACATCTAAAGCCTTAAGAGGGTAATGTGACAAACTTTGCTTCACAGTCTGAAATAATGTTTTTGCTAAGACTGTCCCATCTGACTTTTGGAAATGAAATATAAGCAGTTGTTAATAAAATGTACTTTTGCTGTAAGATGTGTTTGTTTTCATGACAGACTTTGAGGAAATGTCCAAAACCACAACCTTTTAAACCATGGGATAGGAAATATCAAGAACCATGACCTTTTTAACCATGGGATAGATCTATCCCCAAAAATGGGTTTGCTTTCTTCTGTTTACCTGCCTCAGTTGGTGTAGAACTTAGGAGGTGGTTTACCATGGGAACACATGGCCTCAGCATCCCCATTAAGCTATTTTTAACAAGCTGGGAGCAATTTGTGGTGCTGTCTTGACCTCAGAAATCCTAAGTGGCTTGAAATTCACATATGTAAGGAAACAGACTTTGTACCCCATCGCAACTGCTAAAGTGAGAGCTCTGTGAGTTTCTAACTCGTACCCAAGTGAAGACTGTACATCCTACAGGGGGGCATCACTAATGGCTGCCTCCCAGCTGTGGAAGTCCTTGCCCTGAAAACTCAAAGCCCGAGCACCTTTCAGTGGCTTGATGGGTAGGCAACTGAGAAATCAAACCTTGCAAAAACTGGCAGGGGCAGGGAAAGCCAACCGTACTGGCACTCCCAACAGCATGGGGTCCTCTGCTCTGCCTGAGAGCAACAGCCTAGCTTAAGAGGTGCAGGGCAGGCCACGGGGCAAACACAGCTCTGTCCTACACCACCTTGCTGTCACTCATCACGCTGCTTGCTTGCTGCCCTCTCAAATGCTCCAGTGTGGTAGCACTAGCACGCATCATGTAAGCAGAGTAATGCATGTATTCATGCAATGCTTATTGGAAGTGTGTGAACCGAGCTGCCTACCCTGTGTGCTCACTCAGGGGCCTTTTCTAGCAGCAGAGTCTGTGAAGTTGGGAGAAGCAACTAGGCCGGGAACAAGCACTCATCACTTCAGCTGGCCCAGGGGGACGGGAACAGCCAGGGGGGCTCTTGCCCCCTTGCATCCACCACCTGAAGCAGCTGCCTCACTCCACCTAATCACCAGGAAGGGCTGGCCCTGAGCCTGCCCTCTGGCGCTAAGGATATTTCTCCTGACACGAGTGTGCGTGCATGCACAACCCTTGCCGAGAGCAGCTCTGACGGGCAGCAAGTTCTGACCCCTTGCTGTTTTTCCGCAAAGGTGGGTGTTCTTTGACTGCTTTTTGTAACCTTCGGCTTGCACGTGTGGAGCTACAACTATAAGAGTGACGCAGTCAAATTGTATGATGAGAGAAGAATGGGGCTGCAGAAGTGGGAAGGACTGATTCAGCTAGGAAGGGTGAATGGGGAGGCGGGGATCCCAGTAGGTTTTGGATACACCAGTCCTCACCCCCCTCTGAAGCTTGGCGATTTTCATTTGTTGGCTGTCCGCATCTAAATATATTTGAAATCACAAGATGTTTTTCTACAGTACTGGGTACCAATGTTTTCTTCTGTGTTATATTTGTACCATTCTGAAAAAAATGTAATGACAAACAAGCGGAGCGATGGGGGAGCATTGCATGCATTAGGCAACAAGCACACTATGGCTGGCATCCTGGCCGTGTGGACGACACTGTGCACACATAACTGAAATTGTATAGCATCATCCCTCCCTAATCCAGGATAGTTTGAGGCAGAACAGCAGAGGATTCATAGATGTCCAACTCTGTCCCTTGTAGGTACTGCAAGAAAATGTTAAGTCCACTTCACATTTGTGAAGTCTTGTGGTCATCTTGTGATAACCACAAGATAAGGCACTGATGCCGCTAACTCCTTAATGTAAAAGCTTTATACCAGCTTTCCCCAATCTAGTGCCATCTAGATATTTTGGACTACAACTCCTAGCATTCCCAACCACTGGCCATGCTGGCAGAGGCTGGTGGGAGTTGAAGTCCAAAACATCTGGAGGGTACCAGGCTGGGGATGGGTGCGTTATACCATCATAGTGTGCTTAGAACTAAACAGCATAGTCCAGAGCAGCTTTTGAGCAGAAACATTCGAAGACAATCTTTGTTCTGGACTCTTAATACAGGAGCTTGTATAGAAGTTCTCAAAAGATGTAAACTGATAACTTCCAGGGAATTACTCTTTCATGGAAACCACATGCCCCAGCACCATGGTGGAGAGTATAGACCTGCCCTTAATGTTTCTACTGCAGTCTTATCCGTCTCTCATTTGACATGTATAAAGCTGTATCCTCAATACTGTATTGGTATTTAAAAATGGTACCCTTTATTGACAAAGTTTATAGATGCTTTAGCTGTATTTTGTTAAAAATCAGTTTATTATTAAATTAATTTTACAAAATTCAGGTACATCTAATACAAAAATACCATTTGACAAACGACCTATCAGAGAACAGAAATACTAGATTACAACGCAAAGTTGAAATGTAGCCATTTTAGAGATTTCAGTCGGTAATTCATAAGCATGGCACATTATTTTGCAGCACCTCAGCTCACTCCCAGATCTCTATGATTCCAGTACTTGCTGGAAAATTATATTTCTGGAAGCTGAGCCATATGCTAGTAGCTTCCATGTATCAGTACAGTAGCTTCAGCTGTGTGTAGCTGTTTCCTTCTGGCTTACGTCAGGCAGCTTGGTCTGAAGGAAACTATGAACATGGGGCCAGATTTTGTTGGTCTCCGTTCCAGAGAAAGATTCTAACACCCCTTTACGGCTACAAAGGAGACAAGAAATAGTTAGTCATTTTTGCCTATTGACTGTTCTCCCTCTTTCAAGTCACAGAGATCAGAGATGGGTCAGCAAAATAACTCCCTCCCATAGCCTGTGTAGAAACTCAACTGGAGAAGACGAAGAAAAACCAGGATTATATGACCTGTACAAATTATGCAACCTTGCATATTTTTCCATAATTCTAACAGTGCATGTAGGGCATAGACTCCTTAGAAATTCACTTTGCATTTCGTTTCTAAGAACATAAGAGTCATGCTGGATCAGACCAAAGGGCTGGGGACCTGTGGTGCTCCAGATGTTGTCTGACTCCAGCTCCCATCAGCCACAGCCAGCATGGCAGGAGTTGAACTCCAACAACATCTGGAGGGCCACAGTTTTCCCACCATAGCCTATCTAGTTCAGCATTCTGGTCCCACCCAGATGGCTATGGGAAGCCCATAGCATGACATGAGTTCAATAGCACCTCCTACTCGTGTTCCCTAGCAGCTGGTATTGACTGGCATACTGCCTCTGATACTGGAGACAATATGTAGTCGTCATGACTAATACCCACTAATAGCCTTCTCATCCATGACTTTGTCTAATTCTGCACTTTCACTTGGTAGTTCCTACATTTTCAAGCCTGTTGTATTCATAAAGGCTTCTTCAAACTTCCTTTTTTTAAAATGGAAGTGAATATTCTCACTGTGTTGAGTTTTGTGGCTGAATTCTACACTTAGGATACACTAGCAACATTATAAAAATATTAAAAAGCCCCTGCTGATGGAGAAACTAATAGTTCAACAAACGCTTGGAGGAACAGGATGCAATGCTGAAGCAACAGCATCATTAAGGAGGAGACCAGATGTGGATTAGCTCAGCAGTGAACCAAGTGCGGTAACCCCTCCTACCACTGCACCAAACAGAAAGGGTGGGGAGAGGAATCTTTGAGCCTCCCCTCATTAATGACTTGGAACGGGGGTGGGCAACTGCATGAGGTCTGGGGAGACATTTTTGCCCCCTGGATCTATATATGGGGAAAATGGCATCCTAGAGCTACAGAGCACTACAAAGGTCAAATTTGTTTCTTTGCAAGCGAAATGTGACCATTTCAGCACTCCGCAAAGTAGCAAGGGTCAAATTTAGCAAGCAAACGGATGCCATTTTTAATTTTGTTTTTTAAAAATTGCTCCTGCTGAATTTGGCAGAATGGCAGGGGGCTGCATGCAGCCCATGGTTTGCCGACCTGTCTTACAACAAAAAGCACACATTAAAGACGTTCAGCTAGCAGCTATGTCTTTTTTTACTCTAGAGTAAGTGCAGAAGTCCCAATCCAGATTGGGAACCTAGCAGGGAAGATAGGGGCACTTCAGTCTATCCCTCCTGTGGTCCTGATACAGACTGGCAATACAAATTGCAGGTGCAGGGCCTCCAAACAGTGACCCATTAAAGCAAACGGCGCCCAAAACTAGCTCAGGTGCTTGCATAGAAGCAACTGCCATTCCCCTTGAGCGAGAGAGTTTGATGGAGCAGGTAAGGCAGAGCAGTAGACTAGTCCATCCCACTTCCCAAGGCAAGCTTTGGCTACTATGGCACAAATTGCTGCCTTTGAGCAACAGCAGCTCAAGTCAATCCATCAGTCCATAGAATGGGGCTGCCTTACAACTAAGACTGATGACTTGGCTGTGAGAGACCATGCCTGTAGCACACCCTAGTTCCACAAGAGACAGGGCTTCTGCCTTCGGAAGAGCTCTGAGGGGGGAACAAGTTCCACACGTATAGCTTCTCCCACCACAGTTTTTCAGGGACAGGAATAAGCCCACCATCTCTCAGATTTTGTTCTGCTTCAGAGTTTTCTCTCCTCAGGGAGACATTAACTCCCTGAAGTAGGAAAATACAAGGAAAAGGAGGCATAGCTGTATAGGCCTATAGGCTGAGTAAAGGCAGCAAAGAGAAAGACAAGACGTCCCTTATTCTTGCCAGGACTGAACCAGAAGGCTCTTCTTGGAAGTATGACAGTCACTTAGAATGCATGAATGTAACCAATGACATTAGCACGTAAGAGCTTGGGTGTTGCTGACAAGAGTGAGATGGTAGGAGCTCAATGTCATTTCTCATTACAGAACTACTAGAAAAGGCTGGGACATGGATGACGAGGGTTCAACATCAATGCTCAGCCATGAAGCAACCTGTGTGACCTCAGGCAAATCACTCTTGGCTTACCCTACACGACTGAGGAGGACCAGTTCAGATGCTCTACCGATGCCCCAAGAGCTTCCTCACTCTTCTGGGCCTCTGTGCAGGAGTATAGGACGGCATGTGCATCGTCTGCTTTGCACAAGCCTCAGAAGCACAGGGAGAGGTTATCTTTTACCACTTCTGTAGAGCATGTGAAACAGCCCTGAGCAGCTGTGAGGATCTTAAAGAGAAGAGGGAGAGAGAGAGAGAGAGAGAGAGATTGAATGTTGTATCCCTGAAATGTGTTTAATAAAATGAACCTACCGGTAATATTCTAGGACAGGTTTGGTTTGTGCTTCATAAGATTTCAGCCTTTTCATAACAGTTTCTGGTTTGTCATCATCACGTTGAACAAGAGGCTCTCCAGTATCATCATCATGGCCCTGTAAAGGGCAAGATATAGGCATGATTTCACACGGTCCGTTTTTACTATGAAGGGTATTTTACTTAGGAATTCTGTTTGAATGGATCTGAAAACAATCTGATTTTGCAACAGAGTTTAAGCGGTCCCTGCAATCTTCCCTCTTGTACATTTCTTAATATCAGAAATCAATACCCCTTATATGTAACAGTCAAATAGAATCATTAACCTGGTATTTAGCTATAGGCCATTACACTGTGCCCACATACTAATGGTAAGAAATGCTACAGCCCATAGGAAGGGCTGTAGTTCAGAGGCAGACCACATGCCTGACATGCAGAAGGTCCTGGGTTCAATCCCCGGCATCTCCAGGTAGGTCTGGAAAAACCCTGGAGAGCCACTACCAGTCAGTATTGACAATACTGGGCTAGATGGACCCGTAGTCTGACTCAATATATAAGGCAGCTTCCTATGTTCCCAAGGAAGTTAACTGGATGAAAGACACAGGAAAACACTCAATCAAGGAATCACCTGAACAATTAAGAGTGAGCGCACTGTGAACTGCCCAGAGGACTTCAACTATTGGGCAGTACAGAAATGTAATAAATAAATATAATTCAAAACTTTTCGCTGCCATTGCAAACATTTTGCCCCTTTTTCCTAATAGATGACAAAATTATGGATTGAAAGAAACTCGATCCTACCTAATGGTCATTGTGAGTTTTGTTGTCCCCACCAAAACCTCCAGAATGACTTGCCTATTATTTTATGCTTTCTTTCATAGGAAAAATTATGTAAAAGCCATAAATCTTCAATTTTAAAAATGTACAATATCCTTCCAATCATATTTGTGCATATTTATGTGCTGATCAAACTTTTACTTCTGCAAGTTTTGGCAGTGCTGAATTTTTGGGGAAGGCAGCCTGGATTCTGTCCCCACCTTCCATAATCAGGCGATAGATGCTGTCAGAATACAGGTCTGCTGCCCCTTGCTGGACCAGGATGTGTTCTTTTTCCATTAGGCAAGATCCCAATAACTACCCAACCCCATAGAAGAGATACAGTATTGTTTTTCTTAATAAAAGTTAGAAGCAATGTAATAGTAATGCTTGGATTCTACTCTGTGCCAGGACATCTGTTTTATAGCAGGCCAATAAAGGCACTTAAGACACAATCCTATGCATGTTTAGACAGACAGAAAGTCCTACATCTCCCAGCATTCCCCAGCCCAGTAAGACTTTCTGTCTAAACATGCATAGGATTGTGCCCTTATTCGCATTTTTTAGAACGTTGAAATCTAAAGAAAAAGGCACAATGAGTAATTTTGATAGTGAGTTAAATACTACTTCATATTCTCAGGTAGTACAGACCAATAAGCTTAGCAATTCTCCATCTACAGTCTCCAGATCCTAGCAGGAGAAAATCTGTTTGACCATCAACCACACCCAGCAAATAGAAGGATTGATTACATTTCTATACTGCCTGTATTGATCTGGGGTTCTGATTCTGTCAGGTCCCAGTCAAATTAGATTCTTTGATTACCAGGATGAAACAGAGTCACTTGTGCAAAAAATATGACAGTTTGTTGATAGAAAATGGATGCAAAATACATATGCAAAGAAAGCTCACATATCCCCTCAGCAATGCACAGCTGAATTATCTGTCTGGACCCTGCAAAGACAGATGGGAAATCATTCCTCTAGGACCGGCAAAAGTTCTCTAAGGTGACAGCACATATTGCCCCTTGGAGCGAGGCCAAGGCTTTTATAGGTGTCTCTTTCCAGCTCAGGAGCTGACAGGATGGCACACAGAAACACACTCTCTTCCCAGAAGTGCGGGGTAGGGGGGCTATGGGAAATGAAACCTATCTCTGCTCAAGCAGAGTAAGGTCAAAATAGCTTCAAGGTAAAAGCTGTAGAATGCAGGCCTGTGTGAAAGAGCTGCTCAATTAACTATTAAGCTGCCGGTTAAGCAAAATTACACAGGTCTTCTACCACCATGTAGGAACTCTTCTAAAGTCCGATTTTTGTTCACTAACCAACTTGCTATACCACCCCATAGCTGAAGTTCCTGAATTTACTCTATTCAATATGTGGCACAATCATAATGAACAGTCAAGGTTATTAGAGCATTTGCAAGGAGAAATAGGGTAACCCAAACGTTTGGAACAGTGTTTGAGTGGCAAACAGGAGAAAGGGGTAGGGATACCTGTTTCTGCATGGCTGCACTAGAGACAGACAATACTTACAGGGACTTTGGGAGGATTGAATTCAAGATTGTAGACCCGGCCACTGGCAGGATGGATCCAGCGTGCAGTCAAGCGTTGTCTGATGGTCTCAAAAGGCACATCTAAGTCGATCACGGTGTCTATCGGACACACTTTATCCAGGGCTTCAGCCTGTGGAACAGTCCTAGGGAAGCCTGTGAAAAGGCAAAATGCCAGTCAAAATCTCGAATAATAGAAATGAGCTCTTAAAGAGATGGAACCCTGTCCTAGTGCCACTAATGCCATGGCTTCCCCCATAGCATGCTGCTTGGCTTGTCTGCTTGAGTCATCTAGAGACATTGGCTCTGCTAGAACAGTTATGCAGTATACCTGCTCTTCAGAAGTGGAACGTACAGTTAGATAATGTGCATTTATTTAAGGGAAGATGATGGGGAGGCTGGTCTTGCTTTGCATCATGGGCTTGGACTGTATGGCATTGTGCAGCTTCCAATTCAGTTTCCCAACTGTATGTTACCTAGAGCCAAACTAAATATTTGTGTAATCACACATAGCATAAGTATGCGTGATCATTTTTCTTACCCTCCTGCAAGCATGCACGGCCCAGATTTAGACTGGGACCATAGTGCTCCAGGAGCAAGGGTTAAACCTCCCCCACACACCCATTTTTGTCCTGAAATTCCACACATATACACACACCCTGGGGGGAGGGGAGAATAAAAAAACAGTACCTCCACTGATTCCAACTGAGAGTTTTCTTTTTTTATGCCCCACCCCACCTGCAGACGCGTGCGTGCGTGTGTGTGTGTGTGTGTGTGTGTAATTTCTGGTTTAACCTCCTCCTGGAACGCCAAGATCCTGATCTGAATCAGGGCTCTGTACGCTTGCAGGAGAGTAAGAAAAATTATCACACATAGCTATGCATGATACATGAACATTTCATTTGGCCAGGCAACACACCAAATGTAATTTTATTCAATTACAGTTTTTTTAGAAATCAAACAGGCATGACTTCAGATGGAAGCTGGTGAGAAAAATTCATCTAACTAGAGTTGGAGGACATGTGCATATTCAACTTGTTCTGCACCAGTTACTGGTTACCAATTTGCATCTGGGTTCAGTTCAAAGGTCTCAGTTTCACCCTTAAAGGCTTGTACAGCCCGATATCTTAAGGACCACCTCACCCCAAATAAGCCCACACACCAACTGAAGTCTAGTCAGCAAGTTTTATTGTCCTTTCCACCTTTACAGCAGGGGAAGCCCGTAACAGGGAGGAGCTGAGCCTTCTCGGTTATAGCTCCAAAAGTGTGGGGGGTCTTCTCCTCAATCAGTAAAAGAGCTATCTCTTTACTGAGGTTTTAGAGAGATTGTAAAAACAACCTCTTTAATTAGGCCTTTGGCTTAACTGGTCTTTCCCCCCTCTGGATGTCTAACCTATGTTTTATTTTCATTGCTCATATTTATCTTATGTTATTTATAGTTTCACTGTTGTAAAGTGCTTTGAGCTTCCAGGAAAACTGGTTTGAAAGGTTTTTTTCTTGCTGTTGAAGTAAGTAGTTCATCTGCTTGGAACATCCAGCTGAGATAAGTTACAGACCATTTTCTAGCACAGCATCTTGCTTCCTAACTCTCAGAGGATGAAATCCCATACATGCTTACCTGGGAGTAAATCCCACTGAAATAAGTAAGCTCACGCCTGAATATGCATGGGGTACAACTGTTCGGCCTGGTGTTTTCTCTGCTCTTTTTCCTTTTTCTCACTTGTTTGCCTGTAAAATGGCCATAGGAGGTCCTGTATATCCAGATATGGTTAGGGAATTCATAAGCTCTTTCTTCTGTCAAACTGAAAGCAAGACCCACACACACCTTCCCACCCCTCACAATGCTACCTAATGCACCTCACAATCCTCCCCAGTCACAGTGCAACCTGTTATATAAAGCCCACCATTTTTTGAGCTTGGCTCAGTTCCCTTTGGGCATGCAAGTAATACCCTCAGTGAAGAAACCTGCTCAGTCTGCCCATATTTCTTGTGCTCTCTCTTTCTTTTTAGTTGACTTTTCTGCTCCTTTTCCTATCTTTATCCTGTTCCACACACACATCCACCAAACACGATGACGGGCTAATCTGAAGAAGCTGCTTGGTGAGTAGCTCCCATTCATGTACACCAGGGACAGGCAACCTTTTTGGGCCACAGGTGGATTTGGCAATTTGAGAAACTGTCCTGCACACCACCACAAAATGGCTGCAATGGCAGGCGGGGTAGAGCAAAGGGCTGGATATGTCTGATCTCGGAAGCTAAGTAGGGTCAGCCCCAGTTAGTACACTGGGTGTACATGATGTACATGATGGGACACTGCCTGGGAATCAGGCTTCCTGCATTGAGCAGGGGGTTGGACTTGATGGTCTTGTAGGCCCCTTCCAATGATTCTATGAAATGTAATAAGACAGCATAACAAATGACAAATAACCTGCCCAAAAGACTGAGTACAAGGCAGAGTCTGAGATGACTCAGAGTGCTGAGCCCCAACAGATTTCTCTGAACCCGCCGTTTTCCGCTCCAACATAAACCTGTTTCACAGCAATTCCAGCTCCGGGTAAGAAAATGTGTTTGTTTTTAAGTGAGATAGGGCAGCTTCACAGGCTCCAGGAAAGGTGTGCAAGGTGCCCACAGGCACAACGCTGACTACCTGTGATGCAGACTTACAATTCTTAGATCTGATGTGTTTTTTTCTTTATTGAAAGCATGTTCAGTCATTCAATGCTATACTCATCCCTCAAGATAGTATTTTTATTAGTATCGCCTAGTGTGTGTTTTTTCCAGTCCCCCATTCCAGACAATGACAAAGGGGGAAACTAGGGGAAAATGGCTTTTGAGACTCTCTGGCCTACACAAATTATCAAAAGTAAGTCCCTCAGAGCTCAATGAACCTTGCTCCCAGTCTATATGTGCATGGAATTGAATGTAAATTCCATTGAAATCAAGGGAACTGAAAGTTGACCCTTGAGAACAAAATTCTCAGTTTTTTGTTTGCAAGTAAAAATTGGCTGCATTTAATGGGTCTTACAGCATCATCTTACAGACACCCATTCAGGAGTAAGCCCATTGAACATAGTGGGATTTACTTCCAAGCTAATGTTGTGCACAGGATTAGGTTGTTACTTACAGCTAAGAACTAACTGGCTGAACAAGAAAGTGTTCTCAGCACTTGGTTTATAATCATTACTGAGAAACAAAGCAAGTGTTTCCCGAAAGGGGGAAAGATCTTGCCTTTCTTCATCTTAAGGGGCATGGGTGGTCTGGCATTCCCTGCAGATTCCATCCCTCTCTTCCTTGCATGTTCAGCTTCAAGGCAATGATGGGGAACATGTCAAAAGAAGGGGGAATGGCAACAATCACCATCATGACTTAACAATAGACTCACTGAAAAAGTAGTGCTCAGTTCGACCTGTGTTTGGGCTATACCACTTTCCAAATTTACTAATATACCGTGAAATAATGAATCAGTTTTATTTAAATGCATTTATTTATGAATAAATATTATTTATTCATGATTATAATTATACTTAAGTAATATTAATGATCACGCTAGTGATTTAATATGACAATGATTCTATCCATTTAAATAAATGATTCATTACTTGATAAGTTATTCATTATTTCATTAAGGGCACAGTCCTATTGAGATAGTTGGTAGCCTCCGAACTTGGAGGCTGCCAACTATCCTATGAAGAGCGGCCGTAGCACAGAGGAGAGGATCCCCTCCACACTCCAGCCACCCTGCATTCTTGGCTAGATGCACAGTTTTCATGTCTAGCTGCAGTTTCGGGGAGGGAAGGGGGCCTGGAGACCAGATAGGATTCATAAAAACAAAATCATAAAAACAAATTTGCACAACTGCTTAAAAACACACACCAGTAAATCAGCAGAGCACAACATCAAATCAACCACCAAAGGCAAAATGAAAGAAAGAGCTGCTAACTTGCCTTTGAAAGGACATCAGACAGGAGGCCATACAAAACTCCCCAGGCCACAACAGAAAAGGCCCCGCTTAAGATGGCACCTGAAAGAAAGCTTAATTATTTGCTCCAAGGTTCAGATCTAAGTTCATGGGGGAGAAGATGCTCCTGAGATTTTCTGTTTTCAACCAAAAACTGTCCTATACAGAACAGGTGATATCTTTTAAACTCTACAGAGTATATCCTCCACCAATGAATGATCTCTTCAATAGAGTCTCACATCACTCCAGGAAATTAAGAAGGCGCAGACGTTGGCTCACCTATACAAGTTCTAGAGAGCAAAAAAAAAATCTCCTAGAACATTTCTCTGCTTGGCCTCTCTGTATTTAATTTGCTGTGTGCACTGTCAAGGGGCCACTCTTGGCTAACCATAGAGTTGCGATGGAACTCTCACCATCAAGCAGCACGTGGTTCTGGTCTAGAGTTTTCAGCTCAGTTAGCATCAGCTGTGTCATGATGTCATCAGGAATCAGTCGTCCCTGATCAATATATGACTTAGCAAGTATACCGATTTCTGTGGAAGCAAGAACAAACAAAAGCCTTCTTAGAATCCTACATGAAACTATACAACTTGCCCCCAGTTTTTTTCTGCTTTTCACTAAATGTTTATTTAATGAAATAAACTAAAGTTGTCGAGAGAGAGGGAGCAATTAGGGAAATACAGTGACTTCTTCAAAAGAGTCATGGCTTTGTTACAGGGCTCATGTTCAGCTGAGCCATGAAATACAGGCCAAAGAATCTCCTCTTGCCAAAACAGGATCATACATTGTGTTCAAAATATGTATTCCACAGACTATTCTTCATCTTTTCAGTGTTTGAAGGAAGACTTCATATTAAATGCTGTTAAATTAAGGTAGCCAGGTTTGGTATTTTTCACTTCATTTTTAATGCCAAATCTTATGGAAGGGATGCCAACATGAGGTGGTATTCCCCAATTTTTGGATGTGGAGGGAATTGAGGTGTATTAGTTATCACTCAACTATTTTCCCATCTCCCATCAAACTCTTTGAGTCCACTATCTAGCCCAGCACTTTCAACTGCCTCCATATTCCACTTTCAACCTTGCAAACTTAACAGGGGTGTTCCATCTGGCTGTTCCTTCAGCACTGTTTTTGCCAGCTCATTATTTCTCTGGCCATTTTTGGTGTATACACCTTTATTCTAAATATGTTAACTAAGCAGTAAATCCCATTGTGATACCTCCATGCATGAAGGATCAGGACTGCAGCCACAGGAACTTAACTGTATTCAGTATTATTTATTTAGAAGCATTTTAACTCCTTCATCCAGAGTGGCTTACAGACCAACAAAAAAAAAAGTTATCTCCCACAGCACCTATCAATGAACAAAAATAAAATTAAAAATTATCTATTGGCTCTTTCTTCAGGTGCTTCCTCCAGCATTGCCTCCATCTCCTGCAATCCCTTTAGTTCCTTGCTCTCAGAGTAAGTTCACGCCTTTTTTTATTTTCCTCCATAATTAAAACCTTTGTGTTTTGGCTTTCAGAGGAAATCACAGGCACGTGTGTTTTTTTTACTTTTCCAAACCACCTTCCATTAATCTCTCTCCTCCCATCTATTGTACCAATCAGGTAACTGTTCCTCTAGTTCTCTTCCAAAGGTCATTCGCTACACCTTGTCCAGATCAGATTCCTAGCATTCTTAAGACTGTGTATAGCAGTATAACCTTACCTAGAAGTATTCCATAAAACTCAAGAGGATTTGGTTTCTCAATAAACTTGCATTAGACTGAAATACAAAGGAGTTCTTTGGTTTTGTTTTTATACTTAGTCATGGTAAGGAAGGCCCAGCCACCACAAAAAAAAGTCCAACCCCACACTTTAGTAACATACCCATCATAACAATTTCTCTTTTCTGTCTTTTTCATTGTCTTGCCCTCCCACTCCATCTATGGTTGCTTTTAACTTCATCCTCTGCCTTAACACAGGTCTACATATGACACAATACACACTAGGCGCAGTGAAAAAGAGTAACAGCATGGTCATGCATGTCTGTCTTTCAAGTGTCATTAGAAGTGAATGTTTAACTTGCATGGACTTGTGAGTGTTGCAATGTGTATTTAAACTGGCTGTATTTAAACTGCTAGAGGCCTCTGAAGAGGGAAGAACATTAAGTAACTGCAATGACATTGAATATCTTTGTAACCTATGTGTCAAGTGCTAGATTTCATCAATCAGTTATCATCATTTTTATCACATACACAAAGACTATGGAAGGGATGGAGAACCAACATTTGGAGTCTGTACATATGCACATACACAAGTTACTGAACCTTCATGTACACATTCACACCAATCTATAAAACTGGCCTATTGACTTTGCTGGTTCATGCTCACTATGGAAAGTACCATAAAATATAATTTAAAAATTATCTCAGGGCTATTTTTCCATGCTATGGGGAATTACAGAAGTTAAGCTCCCAGACATGAAACTCAAAATGTTTTATTAGTTGTGGTTAAGACGCTGAACTGCAGACTGGAAGGTCAGCAGGACAGCAGTTCGAGACCCAAGTGCTGCGTGACGGAGTGAGCTCCCGTCTTCAGTCCCAGCTCCTGCCAACCTAGCAGTTCGAAAGCAAGAAATTGCAAGTAGATAAATAGGTACCGCCTCGGCGAGAAAGGTAACAGCGTTCCGTGCACCTCGGTGTTCAGTCATGCCGGCCACATGACCACGGAAGCGTCTTCGGACAGCGCTGGCTCTTCGGCTTAGAAACGGGGATGAGCACCACACCCTAGAGTCGGACACGACTGGTTGGGGACACCTTTACCTTTACCTTTTTAAAGATCTCAATGGTGCAAGCCTTTGGCCTTGATCCAACAAAGCTGTTCTTACAGTCCTGGCACACTTCCAAGGCTAATTTAACATGTCAAACCAGCGTTGCAAGCACCCCACAAGAAACGTGCGCAAAGTGCTGGACAGTGCTACTCTATAAAGCATGTTACATATATTCCCACAGTCTCCTGTATAGTGTTAACTTTAGTCCATTCAGCCAGGGAACAAACAGCAGTGTGGCACGGGAGTGAGGGGCAGCCAGGCAGGAGTATTGTGACCACAGCCCTCACAGGAATGCCAGCCCATGAACTTCCACTGGCCTGCGCCACAAGCCTGGGCTGCCCATGTATTAGCAGCAATAGTTCAGGTGCTTCGATGGGCCAAAAGGCCAGGGCTAACTGGCAACTGCAACTGGCACTGGGGGAGAATGGATGCATTCAGAACTGCAAACCTCTATCAACTAAAACTGCTATCTGGAATATTACAAAGATGATTCCTTCCCTCACCCCCACAGCTCTATGCCAAACAGAGATAAAGCTGTTGAATTTCTGCCCACAATGCATCTGTTTAAAGCACTGGAGCCGTGCTAAATTTAAAAGGTGGCAACCAGGCTGACGTCGAGGTTTGCCTGCCCAAGCCCCCCCCCGCCGCCGCCGCCGCCGCCGCCACTGGATGCCAGATGTGCGCTACTTCTTTAAGTCGAGGCTCCACTGAGCATTATTTGGTCAGATTACGCGATCCTGGTCACACACACACCCAATCCCAAGGCACTGCATTAGCCTTTCCTACCCGTCTTCCTGTTCATATTCTCCCGGAGCAGATCTCCGCTGGAGAGATGTTTCAGGGCGAAATGCTTGACGATGCGGGAAGACACGGTGCCTTTTCCGGATCCAGGGGGCCCCGTGATCACCGCCCGCAGCAGCAGCGCCCGCACCACCATGTCGGAATCGGTCGGTGGCCGGCCGGCCGGTCGGCTGGCTGAGCGCGGAGAGAAGCGGAACCGCGGCGTCGCTCAGCACCAGCGGCTGTGGCCCCCCCAAGGCATCCTCGCTTGGCCCCGACCGCGCAGTGCGCACTGCTGCGCGCTCTGCTTATCCCGCGGCGGATTCGTGCTGCAAGCTGAAACGGCGGCGGCGGAAAATGGAAGTGCAGCCTCGACGCCGAGACAGCTCCGGATCCGCTCCACCCCCCAGCGTTTAGCCCAGCCCAGCCCAGCCCCTCTCACATTCCAGCTCCAGAAGCAGGCCTCGGAGGGAAGGAAGCGCCCCTGGGAAAATTTCCGCTTTGGGGGCTTTCCCCCCCTTCTGCTTCCAAATGATACTACCTTGTCTCGAGTTTTCCTTTCCGCTTGTCTTAAAAGCGCAAACGCATTTGTTTAAATAAATAAATAAATAAATCGTCTGGAATGAAAACTAGGACCGGTGTAAAAGCCGGAACGGAACAAGCTGGAGCGGCTCCTTTAATTAAAACATGCCAAAAACAACGGCTTGACTTGGAAGACAATTGACTACAATATTTTAAGGCTGAAACCTTTGCAATAGTATATTATTATTATTATTATTATTATTATTATTATTATTATTATTAACCCCATAAGGCCGAGAGCCCATCTGGAAGAGAACGGAACGGCCAGGAAGAGCGACTTCCAAGTGAGCCCCGCTAACCAAATTCACCAGTCACGTGTACCTACATGGGAAAGCTGCAATGAGCCACAAAACTTCCACGGTTACCACGTTTCAGTAGCAATTCCAGGCAATAGTCAGTATTCTGGAAAATGGCCAGGAAGGCCAACTTCCAAGTGAGCCAAATCAACTAAACCCAGCAGTCACACATGACTAGATGGGACTGGTAGGATAAGGCACAAAACCAATGCTACAATCCAAGCATTACACCGTCCCTGAAAAGAAGCAGCTCTGCGCCTAACTACAGATGACGTTCAACGCATGGGAACAAAGAAGCTGCCTTACACCCAGTCAAACCCGTGGTGCCCCTAGCCCAGTATTGCCAGCACTGACTGGCAGCAGCTCTCTAGAGTTTCAGGCAGGAATTTTTCCTGCCCTGCCTGCGGGGCTGAACCTACACAGGCCAGTTTTACTGTTTTCATACTGCAGTGATGGCTATTGGTACCCATTGGTGTCATGTGCACCAGTAGTTATCATTGCAGCATGATAACGGTAAAACTGCCCTGTGTAGATTCAGCTGGGGAGATGCAAGGTTTTGAACCTGGGACCTTCTGTGTACAAAGCCCATACTCAGCCCACTGAGCTACGGCCCCTCACATATCTCTGGGAAAGCGTGTGTTTAGCACTGCCACTTTTATTCTGAAGGAAAAGGAGCTGAATGGGTGCAGAGAGGCGATGGAACTGTAACCGGTGAATAGCAGCCTCTCCTCCTTTCCGCTGCTCCTTCAGCTGGAAAAGAAAGTCGGGGAGCCAACCCCACAGGGCCCACGCACATGGCAGTGCTTCCTCCTCTGAACTTTGCCGCTCTGGTAGCCAGCAGGGCAGTGTGTATGTCAGAGGAGGCAGCGGCTGCTTCCGCCTCTGCTCTTGCTCACCCCCTTTGGGCACCATGGCCTGGAACCTTGGGCCCCCAAGGCTGCCTAGAGAGGGCGCCAGCAGCTGTCTCCACCTGTGCACCCTGCCCTCCCTCTTCCTGGACAGTGCAGAATAGCAGGTTGGGCCACTGAGAGAGGAGCCATCTTATCCTCTCACTCACTCTCCGGTGCTCCCTGACTAGAATGGTGCTGGGGACTGGGCCCAACTAGCCCTATCCTTGCGGGGAGGGGAGAGACAAAGTACATCTCCAGATGCTTTGGACTCCAACAACCCAGAGGGTTCAGAGGGCAACACAGATGATCAGGGGACTGGAAACAAAGCCCTCTGAGGAGAGACTGAAGGAACTGGGCATGTTTAGCCTTGAGAAGAGGAGAGTGAGGGGAGACAGGATAGCGCTCTCCAAGGACTTGAAAGGTTGTCACAGAGAGGAAGGCCAGGATCTCTTCTCCATCATCCCAGAGTGCAGGACACGGAATTATGGGCTCAAGTGACAGGAAGCCAGATTCCAGCTGAACATCTGGAGAAACGTCCTGACTGTTAGAGCAATACAACAATGGAACCAGTTACCTAGGGAGGTGGTGGGCTCTCCCACACTGGAGGCCTTCAAGACGAGGCTGGACAGCCATCTGTCAGGGATGCTCTGACTTGGATTCCTGCACTGAGCAGGGGGTTGGACTCGATGGCCTTGTAGGCCCCTTCCAACCCTGCTATTCTCTGATTCATTCCTAACCATTGGGCATGCTGGCAGGGGTTTCTGGGAGTCGAAGTTCCAAACTTCTGTCTTCTGCTCAGCCCTGCTCAACATCACCCCCCAGCGAGAGGGGGTGAGTGAGCAGGCAGAGGGCAAGTCAGCTGGCCACAACCTCCTTTTGCTCATTCACTCCCTCTGAATGGCCACATGAAGCCTGTGGTCCTTCCTGTTACATTGCCCAAAGAGAGAGGATGAGTGGACAGGTGGACTGTTGCCGAGGGAGAGGGCAGGTGTGAGCAATCAGTCAGTAGCACCCATCACTTGCCTAGTCCTTGCTGCTGAGAGAAAGAAAGGCTGAGCAATTGGGCTAATTGTCTCCTCTGGTTGGGTGGATGGCACAGCAGAAATGGTTTGGTTCACTCTGCAGAAGTCCCTTAGAATCACTCACTTTTTCTTTTCTCAGCAGGAAGGACTGGGCAAGTGATGGTTGCTGCTGGAACCCCCTGCTTATTGTACACCTGCTCCTCCCTCTGTGGATGCTTATTCATCCTGTCTCTTTGGTCCATGCAGGGAGAAGGATTGGGCTTAGCCACCTGGAGGATGCAGCTACCCGCCTTTGTCTGCTTACCTTCCTTCTCTCACTGGGTGATAGGGAAGTTTGGGCTGAGGAGGGGGGTGGGCGGTGCATGTCTATGGGGTGGACGAGTGAATAGTGCGGATGAGGTGTGCAAGTCCTCATCCACACCATTCATTCATCCACCCCATAGTCTCCGGCCATGCCCACTTTGGGCTCTGGCTATGCCCATGCTGGCATGTGGGCCCCAGGAGGTTCCCCTGGTGGTAATCTGGCCCCCGGACTGCAAAAGGTTCCCAAATCCTGCTCTAAACTATTTTGAAGCTGTTGAGATAGTGGCCATCTCCAGTCCAATCCTTTTAGCACCTGCTAACCATCTGACAGTGCGTGCTTGCTTCCAGATGGACATCTCATCCTAGCACTGCCAATCAAAAGGCATTGTGCACCTTGTCTGTCTTTTTCTCCTTAACAGTCATTTCTGAGTGAACTTCATAACAGTGTGTCCATGGTGTCTCTTATTGTCCCTAGTTCTGAGACAAGGATTCCAAAATTATAACCTCCCAGGTAATATTTCTTTTGTTATTTTAGTTTTTATCTAGTTGTTGGTAGTTTTCTTAACATCCTTAAAAAAAAATTACTTGGTGCTGTGATTCCCTATTGAATACTATTTAAGATTTTGTGGAATAAGATGTTTAGGAGTGAAAAAACCACCTCTTCTGGCTGTTATCTAGTTAATCCAGAATAGTCCAGTTAAAGCCAACGAGACCACTTCCTGCACTAAATGGTTTGTGGAAAGCAAAGCCTGCTCTACCTTGTCTCCCAGATTACCTTGAAACAGTGGGACAGTGTGTAACTGTTGCTGTAGTGTATGCCACTGATTAGATTGGTGCTGCCAATTTCACAATTTCAGGTTTCTATTTTTGACTATGCCTCTGACCAGGGGTGTAATAAACTCAGCAGGTTATGCAGCTTCTCAGTGTCTCTTTAATCCATCACAACCACTAGGTCATTCATTCCTCCTTTCATCAAATAAGTTATTTTAAACCCTTCTAAATGCTCCCACAACCTCTCATACTGAGCTACCTCAAAGGTAGATACTACTTTTTTCCCATGCAATTCTGTTTTTTTAATTGTTCAGTTCTGCTAGTTTACAAGTTTACAACTTTTATTCAATAATAATAAAATATAAAGTAACAAAGTAATGTCATTTAATGATATGTCAAAAGCCATGAGGCAGGGGGAGGGAAGATATTAATTACACAATATTTTAAACTACACAATATTTTAAAAATAAGGACTTCCTTTCCCAAATACTCAAGTGCAATACTAACACTTCCACAGTATTATAGAATATCCCAAAATAGTTATTCTCAAATCCTGATCTGTGGCCCAGCAAACACTCTGCAGAATACAACTTGCTACTATTCCACAGGCAAAAGAACTTCACACATTATGTGATAGAAAACACATTTTTATCATTGTACATATCCTAGAATCTGTAGCTGATAGATTCACACACCTGAAAACATACCTTTTTCATGAACATGCATGAAAGTCCATGTAAATTATTTTTACATACACATGTAAAATTAAAAACCATAAGATGGAAAGCATTCCTCTGTGATCTCCTGATATATAACAGTCTCTGTTTTCTCTCCTTTGTCAGCAAACACAAAAGCAGAGCAAAACGTGTCTTTCACTACTGATGGTTGGTGCAGATCTTTAACAGCTGCACTTACGTAGATGAAGCATTCCCCATCACTACATTGTCAAGTCAGGAAAATATTCACCCAGTGAGGGCTTCTTCACATGGAGCTTTTATCCTGCTATTGAGATTGCTCACTCACAGAAGTTTGCTGGCCCTTTAGATGACTTAACCTCCAGGGCGCCTCCTGCACTAAATGACCTTTGTTTCATTCTTTTAAAGACTGGAGATAATGAGGTATGAAATTACCTCTCTTGTGTTCCACTTGAGTTCCCTCTGTGGAAAAGGAAAAGCCACAAGAAGAGGAGTGAGATCAGTGAAACATATGGAAGACTCAGATATGGGGGAAAGGGGACGGGGGAAAGGAAGTACGTGTAAAGGAAGTCCACTGTGATCCTCCATTTGAAACAGAAGCAGAAAGCCCCATTTTAAATGAGGGATTTTAGGGTGTTGTAGAGATGCTCTAACTTTCTGAATGCCAGACATCTGAAAAAGACACAGAAACTTTGCTAGGAAAAAAAAAAAAAAGTCCTGGCAATTCTATGAGCAGTGGTGCAGTGGTAAATTTTGAAGTTCAGGCACTCATCACGACAGTCTCCATAGTTAGGCATCCAGGGAGAAACCAAAACCGCTAACGAGTGCGTTGATCCATATCAGTTGATCCAGTTCTAATAGTTTTATCTTCAGCAGGAGCAGGTCTTTTGTAAAGTAAAAGGCTCTTGAGTGCTCAGTCAAGACCAATCTACCGAAAAGATGTTGCATTACAACAGGGAACAATATATTGTTGCTGAGATAATACATCTCCCCCCAGCTACTGTGAGGGTTGCAGCTATGCTCAGAGGGAACAGGGGACTGGGGGGGGGGGGTGGCAGATGACATCAACACCCCTGCTAATAAAAAAGTGCTGGCGCTCTGGCCCTGCAAGTGCTGGCTCCGCTACACCACTGCCCATGGAAGATCTATAGAACTTAACTGTCATGGTTGCAAAGATGGGCCAGAGAGTGCAGCGCTAAATGCTTCACATGACACCAAAATTGGTGATCAGACATGATATAAAGGGTAGGGAAATTTGACTTATATTTTTCAAGCAGCATGCCAACGAAGCATGGGATTTGATTATCCTGACTATGATTTTATTAGGCCTTGAGATTGGATTATCCTTATCTGAACATCCTTAATAACCATTAACTAAAATATAGTGTGTGCCAAGTGGCCCTCTTGCAGTTAGTGGGCTTCATCCTGCCAGTTTCCTTCAAGTATGTGAAATCCGTGGCATTGGACTGCTGTTTTAGCAGACCTATCGGCTGACCCTGAAAACAGTTGTTTTTATTTAACGTATGTGCACGTGCTCGTCAAAGTATTATGGGAGTATTGCTGAAATACCATGCCCATGTAAGGCTGCAACCTGGCTTGCTTTTTGCCAGGACAGAACGGGGGACAGTACGGAAGAAAACAGCAGAGCGACGGAAGAGGTGAGCATCGAACTGGTGCTCAAAAGCAGTATTCTATGGTGAATACCTGAAATGTTTTTAATGTACTGTAGGTCTTCCTTGGGGAAAATAAAAAAGGGCACAAATTTAAGAATGGATATTAAAGTGAATGCAAATTGCTAAAAGAACTCATAAATCCGTAACAATAAAGGAGGATGTGTGTCGGTCTGTCAGCACCATACCTCCAAGACTGCAAAACATAGACTTCTGAAACTTGGCATACATACTAAGGGGACCCTGCAGGTGTGCACTTCATGGTTATTTGGTTTTTAAAACACATCAGTTGATTTTAATTTAATTTAAATATGTCTGTGTGTTTTAAGCCTGCAGCACAATCTTCAGTCACTAAGGGGCAGAAGTCCCTAACCAGCACATAGCTTTGCATTTGATACAGTCTGAAGCCTGGGGAGAGTAGCCTAATTGACATTTGCACAGCTGCCCTTCCCCCTACTTTGGGGAAGTCCCCTTTTAGGGGAATGGAGTGGACCGACCCCTCCCTCAGGGGTACACCATGGCAGGAGCCGTGCCTAGGGCTGCCATCAGCTATGGCTTCACTCAGATGGGGTGGGAACAGTGTTTCCAACTCTGACAGCTGTGTAACTTTGCTTGAAGGCATTGCTGCATGCAAAGCTGGATCTGTTCGCTAGTAATTGTTAAAACAGAAAGTATAAATTATGTAATATTGCATATCACACTCTCTTTATAAGAACATAAGAAGAGTCATGCTGGATCAGACCAAAGGCCTGCATAGTCCAGCATTCTTTTCCTGCAGGACAGGACACCCAGATGCCCACAGGAAGTCCATAAGCAGGACATGAGGGGAACATGGGCATCCTATAGCCCATGTTCCCCAGCAACTGGTATACATAGGCACACTATGTGATTGCCAGTGTGATGTGAGAGCCAGTGTAGTGTAGTGTAGTGTAGTGTAGTGGTGAGAGTGGCGGACTGGGAGCCGGGAGATCCGGGTTCTAATCCCCACTTGGCCATGGAAGCTCACTGGGTGACTTTGGGCCAGTCACAGACTCTCAGCCCAACCTACCTCACAGGGTTGTTGTTGTGAGGATAAAACGGAGAGGAGGATAATGTAAGCCGCCTTGGGTTCCTTGCAAGAGGAAAAAAGGCGGGATATAAATGCAATAAATAAATAAATACTGCTTCTGATACTACTGGACATAATATATAGCCATCATGGCTAGTAGTCACAAATAGCCTTCTCCTCCATTAATTTGTCTAATCCCCTTTTAAAGCCATTCAAGTTAGTGGCCATCACTACACCTTGTAGCGAATTCCATAGTGTGACTACATACTGTGTGAAAAACTGCTTCCTTTTATCTGTCCTGTTTCACTTAACTAATATAGTTTTATGAGTCATACTTGGTGACTCTTACTCGGTGACTTGGTGGTAGTTACACTGTCCAGAGAACCAAGCAGAAGTTAAATTATTAATAACTGTTGAGTTATAGGTTTAACTGTCCTGGGACTACACCACTGGAAATATCAAGAGTTTGGATTTAAACACCTGAAGCTCAAGAATTTGTGTCATCCTGGGTTGCTTCTACACTCATCCTTTCCTCTGGAATTGCCATCTTTCATTCACTCAGGGCACAATCCTATGCACGCTTAGACAGAAAAAAGTCCTACAGTTCCCAGTATTGCTGGCTGGGGAATGCCGGGAGTTATAGGACTTTTTTCTGCCTAAACATGCTTAGGATTGCACCCTCAGTTATTCCAGAGAATCCGTATGATGTCGTTGCCAGCTCAATACATTCCAGTTTTTCTGTGATGTCCACCTGCATTTGTTTTGTTTGTTTGTTTTTTTAAGGGCTGATTTGTGCAATTTTTCTGATTTGTGGCAATGCAGAGAGTTCATAAAAAGAACATTGTTTTGTTAAAATATTGTCTAATACCATCTCTGGCCAATAGATGTCACTAATTCACTATACAGCAACGTTCTTGTCTTTTCAGACTGCGGGACCCACCTTCAGCCCAAACATGCATTTTGGGACCCATTTTGGAATGCACCAGGCACAAGCCATGGCAAATCGTGATTTGCTGCCATTATGTGCGAACAGGTCCATAATGGGGGAAAGTATGCTTCCTTTGAAAATAAAGGGGCATTCTTTGTCATTTAAAAGGGGTGGGGAGTGGAAACAAATCAGAATTTAAGCTGCAACATATAATCACCAACCTACCATGTAGATGTAGAACAGGTACAAATAAATTCCATCATATTACATTTTTGCCTTTGCTTGCGAAAGAAATTTGCAAAAATAAAAACGTCAAAAGCTTGTAACATATATGCTGCAATCCTAAGCATATTTACTAAGGAGTAAGTCCCACTGAACTCAGTGGGATTTACTTCTGAGTAAACATACTTTAAACCGTGCTGTAAATCCACTAGGCTGTATAATATATAATGTTTTAACTATTGTAATTAAGCCTAAGTATGTGCAACTGAAAAAGAATTGCATATTCTTTTCCTGTTTACCACTGCTTCCGCTCTCTTTCCTCCGTTGCTTTCCTTGTGTCTATTTTTAGATTGTGATCCCTTGGGTAAGGGACCTGTCCTCAGATTCTTTGTAAAACACCACGTACATAAATGGTGTTATAAAAATAATACTAGTACTACTGATGTTTCTATATCTAAAGTGGTCCACCCTCTATGGCATGGGTGGGCCACTTCAGAGGGTCCAGAGGCCAAATTACCACTCCCATGACCCACTGGGGTCTGCACCTCCTTGCTCAGCTGAAATTGCTGCCACTGAAATGCCGCCAAAATAGTCATGCTGCCAGAAGCCCTGAGGGAATGCGAATCTCTATTGAAAGAAGACGTGCATTCTCCGAGTGCCCGTTTTAAAATAAAAATGTGGCTTTTTCACCGCTGCACTGGCAAAATTGGGCGGCAATTGAGCAGCAGTGACAGGGGATGGCAGAGGCTGAGGGAGCCACATGTTACCCACCCTGCTCTAAGGGGTGGGAGCCACTGACACCATCTGCTCAGTAATACCAGTGGACTGGGGAAAGGATTCTGAAGAACAACCGCTCCCCAGTACCCACATGTGCCATCACCACCATTTTTAATGACAGCAGAGCCAAGAGCACACAGTGCTATTTATTGTATGAGAGCATTGGCAGCACCGGATGGTCTGGATCTGGTATTGTGGGAAGACAGTACGCTCTGCCTATCGGTCTGATGATATTCTGCGAACTCTTATGGTTGAAAAGCAGTATACAAATACTGTAAAAAACAACAGCAACCACAGACTTACAACAGGCCTTTTGTAAATTTACCTGGAGGACTGAGACTCAAATTGTCTTTTTAATTTTCTCTCTCTCCAAACATTAGCAACATGGAGTGTTAATTAATGACCATGTAACCTTCTGAATAATATAAAGGTTCTCTCCATTCTAACATGCTGGCTGAAATGGTCATACCCCCAGTGGAGCAATCCTTGTTCTTGTATTGTTTACTCTGAGCAAAAGCCAAGAAGTAGGTTTATGAATTGTTGCATAAGAACATCAGAAGAGCCATGCTGGATCAGACCAAGGTCCATCTAGTCCAGCATTCTGTTCACTCAGTGGTCAACCATCTGCCCACAGGAAACCCACAAGCAGGACATAATTGCAACAGCACCCTCCCACCCATGTTCCCCAGCAACTGCTGCACACAGGCATACTGCCTCTGATGCAGAGAAGGAGTGGAATGGAATAATGGCTGCATCAGTCAATATTATAAAGAAATAATCCCCTTGTATCAGTAGGTATATTAGATTTGTAAGATTCATCAGTTTACATTCCAATTCCAAAGAAGGGCAACGCCAAAGAGTGTTCAAACTACCGCACAATTGCACTCATTTCACATGCCAGCAAGGTGATGCTCAAAATCCTACAAGCTAGGCTTCAGCAGTATGCGAACAGAGAACTACCGGAAGTACAAGCTGGGTTTCGAAGAGGCAGAGGAACTAGAGATCAAATCGCCAACATTCACTGCATCATGGAGAAAGCAAGAGAATTACAGAAAAACGTCTATTTCTGCTTCATTGACTACGCTAAAGCCTTTGATTGTGTGGATCACAACAAACTGTGGCAAATTCTTAAAGTGATGGGAGTACCAGACCACCTTACCTGTCTCCTGAGAAACCTGTACGAGGGTCAAGAAGCAACAGTAAGAACCAGACATGGAACAACCGAGTGGTTCAAAATTGGGAAAGGAGTACGACAAGGCTGCATATTGTCACCCTGCTTATTTAACTTATATGCAGAGTACATCATGAGAAATGCCGGGTTGGATGAATCAGAGGTCAGAATTAAGATTGCTGGGAGAATTATCAACAACCTCCGATATGCAGATGATACCACCCTAATGGCAGAAAGCGAAGAGGATCTCTAGAGCCTCTTGTTGAGGGTGAAAGAGGAGAGTGCAAAAGCTGGTTTGAAACTTAACATTAAAAAAACTAAGATCATGGCATCTGGCCCTATCACTTCCTGGCATATAGAAGGGGAAGAAATGGAAGCAGTGACAGATTTTACTTTCTTGGGCTCCAAGATCACTGCAGACGGTGACTGTAGCCATGAAATTAAAAGACGCTTGCTCCTTGGGAGGAAAGCTATGGCAAACCTAGACAGCATAGTAAGAAGCAGAGACATCACCTTGCCAACAAAGGTCCGTCTAATCAAAGCTATGGTTTTCCCAGTAGTAATGTATGGCTGTGAGAGCTGGACTATAAGGAAGGCTGAGCGCCGAAGAATTGATGCTTTCGAACTGTGGTGCTGGAGAAGACTCTTACGAGTCCCCTGGACTGCAAGGAGGTCCAATCAGTCAATCCTAAAGGAAATCAACCCTGAGTGCTCATTGGAAGGACAGATACTGAAGCTGAAGCTCAAATATTTTGGCCACCTAATGCGAAGAGAAAACTCTCTGGAAAAGACCCTGATGCTGGGAAAGACTGAAGGCAAAAGGAGAAGGGGACGGCAGAGGATGAGATGGCTAGATAGCATCACCGATGCAATGAATATGAACTTGAGCACGCTCCGGGAGAGTGCGCAGGACAGGAAGGCCTGGTGTGCTATGGTCCATGGGGTCACGAAGAGTCGGACACGACTGAACGACTGGACAACAACAACAAGATTCATCAGGGACCCAAAAATGCAGAGAAGTAGTCTAAGAAGAAAATGGTTTTATTACTATCAAACAACTACTTCTTGTATATGTTAAAATATAATAAGAAACTAAATAATTGACAATTTGCTTCTCTTTAATGGTTCCAACTTGATTGTTATTGAATATTATATTTATATGTATTGTGTGCCCACTTAAAGAGTGCAGTAATTGTAGATAAGGTGTGTATCAGGGATGGGAAACCTCTGGCCTGCAGAGGTTTCCTCCTAGGCCCCATCCCTCTCCCAGCTGTAGAAAAAGGCAGCTTTTCTCTAGGGCTGGAACAGGAAACCTGTTTATGACAGGAGATTCCCAGCATTACAGAAAGGCAGCTCTGATGGCTCATTGGAGATAACATTGGGGGTTTTCAGTGCTAGAGAAAAGCAGAGAGTGACTGTCCTTTCTCTATGCAGAGGCAGGAGCAATCACTCCATGCCTCTCTCTGCACAAACATATTCTTTTCTCCATGTATACTGCATAGGCGGCAATTATTTTATGCCTCTCTCAGCATGGAGAAACTCCTTTCTCCATGGACAGGCAGTCACACAGGAATTGCCCCTTGCCTCTCTCTGCATGGAGAAAGGGACCCCCACAATGTCAGGTGGGGATGGGGGGGGCAGCTCCAACTTCATCCAGCCGCGACTTCATCCAGCCCCTGGGGAGCGAACTGAAAGGTAAGCTGGCCCCCAGGGCTGGAACAGTTCCCCTTCCCTAAGCATATATAAACAAACTTGACTTATCCTAAACTCTACTACTATCTAGCCTATTGATAGGACTGGCCCTGCTGCTTACATCTATACCACATGGAAAATTGTTGTTGCTGTTAGCCTATTTAGTGTTTTTTCATTCTTCCAGGCTCAAAGTAGCCTCAACACACACACACACACAATTTTTCTTCATCAAAAAGGATATATCATATAGGAGCAAGGCAACCAGTGATCCATAACCCAAAACGATTGCTATGCCCAAAAGAAAATTGACTCATAATTAGACCTAATTTTATTTGAAGACAGCATCTTGCTGTTCAAATTCCATTTCACTTTGGGATTTGAATTATTCACATGAAAATAAAGACTGAGCTCAGAGGAGCCAAAACTAAGTCTACAGGCACTGGGTGACACTGCAAAACATGACAATGCTTGAATTGTGCATGGATTGCCTCCCTGCTGCAATTCTATCTATGGTGGTGTTGGGTTGGCGACGGCTCCTTCACACATACAGTTTGTTGTTGTTCAGTCGTTCAGTCGTGTTCGACTCTTCGTGACCCCATGGACCACAGCACGCCGGGCCTTCCTGTCCTGCGCTCTCTCCAGGAGCGTGCTCAAGTCCATATTCATTGCATCCGTGATGCTATCTAGCCATCTCGTCCCCTGCCGTCCCCTTCTCCTTTTGCCTTCAATCTTTCCCAGCATCAGGGTCTTTTCTAGTGACTTTTCTCTTCGCATTAGGTGGCCAAAATATTTGATCTTCGGCTTCAGTGTCTGTCCTACGAAGGGGTAAACATATCTGCATTTGTATCCACACTTGTGCATTCGTACCTCCGTGCAGCTCAAACAAAAACAAGCACGGTTGTTGTGGCAACTTAAAGGCTGGCGGCGTAACGCTATGCACGTTTACTTAGAAGTTCACTTAGTTCAAACGGGGCTTACTCCCAGGGAAGTGCGTACAGGACTGCAGCCCGACAGGTTTTTGTGGCACAAGCTTTGGCGGGCGGGAGCGCCAGAGGCGGGCGTAATGTAGCTAGCAATGTGCCAGGAGTCCTCCCTTGCAGCTACTTACTGCTGCGTCACCGGCCCTTTCCACGGCCCTTTCCACCGAAGCAGCCGCTTTACGAGCGTCGGCCGCGCGCGGATCTCCTCTCTCGGAGCCCGCCGGTCCCTGGACGGAGCAGCGCCCCTTCCGCAAGCGCCGCCCCGTTCCCCTTTGACCCCGCCGATGCTCAGCGTCCCATCTTCCTGTTCCAAACCACGTGGACGCGCGCTGGGCGCTGCGGGGCAGCGGCGGCGGTGCTGTGCGATCATCGTAACGAGGCAGCTCGGCCGCCTCGCCCGCCTGCGCGCGTTGGGCGGGCGGGTGCCTTGGCGCGCGGCAGCAGCAACATGGCGAGCGGATCGCCCTCGCTCAGCTATGCCGGGTGCAACTTTTTGCGGCAGAGGCTGGCGCTCTCCACGCTGAGCGGGCGGCCGGTGAAAATCCGCAAGATCAGGGCCAAGGATGACAACCCCGGCCTCAGAGGTTCGTCCGCTTGGGCTGGAGGACGCATCCGCGCGGGCGGTTGGAGGCGGGCGCGGGAGGCAGGTGATGCTGAGCGCGGCCGCTGGAGGCTTGCGTGCTGGCGGGTGGGTTGAATTCCCGCGGAGGCGGCACGACAGCGGCGAGCCCGGAATCGGCGCTAAGAGGCCGGTTTTGTTCTCGTGTTCGGCTGGGCGAGGAAAGAGCGTGGCTGCGTGGCCGCCTCCTTCCACTAAGGAGGCGACCACGCAGCCTCCACGCAGGGAGAGTGCCTCCTCTGTGAGAGGGTTTGCGTGCTGGTAGTGGTGGGGTTGCAGCAAGACCTCGCTGCAGTCCGCCGCCTTGTGAGGGATCCGTGCAGCGAACAATGGGGTAGAACGCTGATACTTCTCCGCGAGCGCTTTGGTCGGCGCGTCCCTGTTTACGCCTCTCGGAGAGAGTTATCAGGTGGCTTTCCTTTCCTTCAAAAATGCGAAGGATGCCTTTGTCAGCACCTCCCTGGGGCAATCCCTGTCGCAGCAGGCCGTACTGGATGTGATCTCCACAGAGTGTGTATTTTAGGCGGCCTTTCCTGAGAAGGTGGAACAAATTGACTCAAAACAATGAAGCCTGACAAAACTGCATTCAAAAAAAGCCATTGGCAATCGACTTCAGATGACGCAGCTACTTCTAAAAAGAGTTGTAACTTTTTTCCCTTGGGAAGTGAAAGGTGATACTTTATCAGGAACATAGGAACTGCTTTATCCAGAGTCAGACCATAGGGCAATGTCAGGAGTGTGCTGGTGGACTACAACTTCTATCAGCCCTAGCCAGAATAGCCAATGGTGACTCTGGAGTTGCGCCCCAACAACATCTGAAGGGCCACATATTCCCCATCCCTGGTCTGTGTGGCTCAGTATTTCTACACACCGTCAGCAGCTCTCCAGGTTTTCAGACAGGATTCTTTCCCGGCTCTATCTGGAGATTTGGGGGATTGAAACTAACTTAAGACCTTCTTCGTGTAAAGCGTGTGCTCTACCACTGAGCTAAGGTTCTTCCATGAATTAATCTTAATCTGGAGTTGCCCCATAAAATGTAGTGAAAATCCCCCACAGTAAGTGGCATGTAAATGATTTAGGGTAGATGTGCAGCACATTTCCTGACATGTTTACTTAGAAGTAAGTCCCACTCTGTTCAATGGGCCTTACTTCTTGGTAACAATGATTAGGATTGCAGCCACAGTGTATTACAGTTATTCCCAAATGTTTCCACCTAAATTAATATTATGCAATTGACTCTTGAGTTTTCATAGATTTTGTTCTAAACTTTTCTTCAGGAAATCCATTAATTCCCGCTATAGTGTTTTTGGCAATTTCTTATGTCGCAGTACTTGCTGGAGTGTTCCATTGCACTGAGCATCTTTCAGACTGTCTGACATGTTTCTTCCTCAGTCCAGACTCATTAACTTCTTCCAAAGCCATGCTCTTGGCTGAGGGTCAGTTCTGTTGACTAGCACAGAATGCTTTGTCATGGCCTGGAGAATACAGTTGCCAATGTTTGGCCTTAAGAGGTGTTCCTGTGCCCCTGATAGCTTCATGGCGAAGAGATGTATGAAGGTATATCTTATCCGGACACTTCAGCACTGCGACAGGTGACGCTATACTTGCTATACGCCTTCCTATTATTCACATAGGACCTTAGTTGCCTCTGTCGCCACATTAGTATGCTGTAATGCAGGCTTTGCCAACCTGGTGCCCTCCAGATGTGTTGGACTATAATGCCCATCAGCCACCATCTGGCTGGATTTGATGGGAATTGTAGTCCGGCACAACCAGGGGGCATCAGGTTGGGGAAGGCTGATGTAGTGGATAGAATATCGGACTGTACTGGGAAGACCTGGATTCAAATTCATGCTCATCCATAACCCATAGGCTTGTCTTGAGGATAAAATGGGCTGATCCTACATATGCTAATCTAAACTTCTTGAAGGAAGCTGAGGCATAAACATAATAGGATCATAGTCATCCACTTGTACCCTGCTTTCCTCTCTAAAAGGAAGCCTGAAGAGGTTAACATCATAATAGCAAAAGGCAAACACTATGAAACATCTGACAATAAAAATGCTACAACAAACCTATAAACTTTCAGTTCAGTATTTAAGAAGGCACCAGTTCAGTTAAGACACAATACAAAATAAATAAGATTTCAGTAAATAACAAGGGCATTCTTGAAAAGCAACCCATATTTTAGCCAAAAATGGGCACTTTTACCTCCAGTACAGTAGCCAATATACTAAACCAGCTTTTCCCAAGCTCGTGCCCTCCAGATGTTTTGGACGATAACTGCCATAATCCCTGACTATTGGCAATTATGGCGGCAGATGGTGGGGGTTGTAGTCAAAATCATCTGGAGGGAACCATAGTGGAGAAGGCTGCACTAAGCCATTTGGATATCCCATTAAAAGGGACAAATCCACCTTACAGGCAGCAGAAGCCAAGAGAAGAGCTGGGCACATCTGCATAATACAGTAATAGCGCAGGATACAGAGGACCACCATATACTGACATTCCCAAATATCAACCCCCCCCCCCCAATTGCAGCCCACACTAGCATAACTGATGGACAAACTGTGGGAGGCAATTGACTCTGATGGTGCTTGTGACTTTATAGCCCGGCCTGAGCAAAATCACCAGGCGCTCTCCGATGACACACTTTTTCCAGGTTGAGAGGCGGGTACACCCAGTCTCAGCCACTCACCAGGTCTGATGTTTCGGGCAGGTCTACTTGAGAGTCTGCTGATCTTAGGTGTAATAAAAAGTCAGGATGGGGGGAGATGATGCAGAAAAGCCCTGCTGGAACAGACCAAAGGTCCATCATTCTGTTTCTCACAGTAGCCAAGCAGATGTCCCTCGGGAAGCCCACAAGCAGTGGACTGCCTTGAACTTGGCGGCTGCACATAGCCATTGTGACTATTAGCCATCCATAACCTTATCCTCCATGAATTTGTCTAACTCCCTTTTAGAGCCATCTAAATTGGGGTGGGGGGGGGAGCACCACATCTTGTGACAGCAAACTTCATAGTTCAACTGTGTGCTATATCAGGGTGCAGAACCCCCAGCTTATAGGGCTAATGCGGCTCGTGGAGCCTCTTGGGATTCCTCCAGGGCCTTCCAAGCCCCAGCCCCTGGAATGACCCCCCTGAGGGAATCCACACTATTATATCTCATCAGTGAGAACAGCAGGAGTTCCCTTGTTTGTGGCTCTCCCTCCCATTGGAGGGAGCAGCTACTCCTTCCTGTGCTGGCTGAGCCCTTTTCTCTGTTTTCAGAGGGACACGGAACTCCATGCCTTTCTCAGCATGGAGAAATGCCGAAATAGGTGGGGTGATGATGTCATCTGGCCCATGGAGGGCTTGGGGGGGGCAATCTCGTCCCCACCTTCAAACTGTCCTGCATCTCTGTGCTGCGTGAAGAAACACTGCCTGTTATTGTCTGATCTGAATCTCCTGCCAAGTGGCGATAGATTTGTATGAGTTGTCAGTGTTGCTGGTAATGGAATTTGGATACGGACCTGGCAACTTATCTGTGAATTTTACGGGAAGCTTGCCTCCATTGTTAGATTATTACCTTTAAGGATGCGAAGATGTGCACAGACGGCAGCATTTTGGGACTACCAGGCCCACCCCATTCCAGCCCCAGTGCAGAGCCCACCTTCCTAGGGTCACCTAAGAGATATCGTGTTGCGGTCGTTTCTCCACACCCCTGCACACCTTCCATGTAAAACATTTTCCTCCTCGTATGTATGGAGTCTGTGGCTCTGTGGTGGAGCCCTTGCTTTGCATGCAGAAGTTCAATCCCCGGCATCTCCAGGTTGGGCTGGAAAATCTCCTGCCTGATACCCTGGAGAGCCGCTGCGGGCCAGTGTCGACAGTACCGGGCTGGATGGACCAAGGGTCTGATTCCCTGTAGGGCAGCTTCCTGTGTTCCCATGAGTCAGTCTCCAAGGGCAGCAGCTGCCACACAGGAAAGCAGCAGGGGCGAAGGACAAGCAGATCTGTTGATGTTCAAAATACTCCCACAAGTAGTGTAAGTATTATTGGAAACATGGTGGTGCTACAGAAAACCCAGAAAACCCTCCTACAGATTCTGGCATTTTGAGGAAAACAAATAGAAATGGATGAAGAAGCTCCTACTTTGTGCAGCCTTCTCTTGCTCTGTGGGATTTCTGTTCCTTGTGTCTTGGTTTGTCGGGCCAATTAGAAACAGGAAAAATAGAAGAGGGGTGATCATCTTAATCACTCTGAGGGCTGCTCTTACGTATTTAGGAACTCAAGAGGGCCATATTGCTACACTAACCCAGGAATGTTTTTTTTACTTCCATTTTAATAGTGTTTTCTTTTTAACCCATTCTTTGTTAACCTCCTTCTCTATCCCCCCCTCCCCCCACCCATAGCATCTACCTCTCTCCCACCACAGGTTCCTCTGAACCCCTCTCTCTGTTAATCCACCCTCTGTTTCACTATAAAATAAGCTCTTTTCCCTCTCTTTTACCCTCTTCTTTACTGTTTCTCCAGCTACTGGTTTCTTGGCAGTACCATCTTTTCCCCTCTTTTTCTCTTTACACTGCATGCCACTCTTTCCCCTTTCTTTACCATTGTGGGTCCCTTGTATCACCCCTTTTCCTGTTTTCCCACCACCTCCTTCTATTTCTCCCCTTTGTTCTTCACAACAGAAATCTCTTTACACAGCATCCCTGTTACCTCATTTTTCTGCCTTCCATTAAGTCCCCCGCCTCCCCTCACATTTCTTTCTCTCCTTGCTGAATTTAGGTGCAACAGCACACAAGACTCACTCTCCTAGCAGTTCACACATTGAGTGTATCTTGGATGGCAAGCAGCTGGCGCCACCTCCACCGTGCACCTCTGAATCCACAGAGAGGAAGAACCATGTGGACATAGTGACACAGGAATTTCCTGCTCCCTGACCCCACTTCTAATGGGCTTGGTTGGCTCTTATCTATTCTCACAAAGGGGTGGGAAAGGGCCACAACAACGGGTATGCAGAATTCCCCCAGGGAGGCCACAAAGATCCAGGAAGGCCCGTGAGCTGTATATTGTGCAGGACCAGAATAGAAAGTCACTTGTTCAAGCAGTCTGCCACTTATGCTCAACGGATCCTGCTGAGACTCGGCAGAGGGTGACTAGATCGTGGTTCCATTGAGGTTTTGCCAGCTGAGACAAAGACTCAAAATTCAAGGAATGTTTTTGCCCAACCCCTATTTTCAAATCTTGGAGGTGGTGGCAGCATCATTCATTCAGAGGGAAGAATCAACAGAACAGTGCAGCAATATAGGGTGCAAGTTACAGTTGCAAATTGCTGATGCAAGTATATCACCAGTCCCAAGGTAGACCAATTTGTTAAATAATCCATTGTGAAATAATTGTTGTGAAAAACACATTATGGTTAAAAAACAAAATTAGACAGACACTGTTTATTATTAATTTTAAATTGGTGACGTGATTCCAGGTGGGCCTGTTCATATACCCATATGTAAGATGACCCATGCTGGATCAGACCAAGGGTCCATCTAGTCCAACATTTCGTTCACACGGTGGCCAACCAGCTGCCCGTGGGGAACCCACAGAAAGGACCTGAGTGCACTAGCACCTGCCCGCCCGTGTCCCTCAGCAACTGGTATCCTGGTGTATCTTCTCGATTTCCTTCTTGCCACTGGAATTTTGTCAGTTTGGATTTCACCTGTAGGTTCTATATCTTGATTCCAATGTGGGACTTTCTTATCTCCTTCAGCTATGTTATCCATAGCACCCACTTCTGATAGTTTGGTCACCTACTTTAAAAACTCCCACAACCTACCAGCATCCTCTCATCCAGCATTTTGAAATTGATGGTTTTAACTGGAAAAACACACACAAGTGTTTCAGTCTGCAGCTGCTACTGGCTCCATGTGCTTTTAAAATATGATTTTAATCTTCAAGCGTAAAATGAGGTGGGATAGAAATATTTTAAATAAATAGAGGAGACTTGTCCTCCTTTCCCTCTGGTCACTCTAAGAGTCAAACACTGCAATCCTATACATGTCACCCCACAAGTAAGTCCCACTGAGTTAAGTGGAACTTACTCCCAGGTTAGTGGGTGTAAGATTGCAGCCGAAGTGTGATTAAATGCATATGCAAATACCCCATGGGAAAAATACTGTCTTTAAATGTTTTCCTGTTTGCATTGGGTATTCTTTATGCTGCCAACTGGAAAGAGTTTTGAGGCATTCTGCTGGTGTTTACTTTTTCTGATGTTCTTCTCAAATGAATCCCTTGATTAAAGGAATAAGTGATATATGTGTGTGTGTTCTAATGGGAGCTCTGAGACATCTTATTGCTGTAGCAAACCTTTGGTACTGGGGATCATCTTGAGTAGATGGGTCAAATGAAATGGGTGACTAAGGGTACAATCCTATACCTGTTCAGACAAAAAAAAAGTTATACAACTCCCAGCATTCCTCAACCAGCCATAGTGGCTGGGGAATTCTGGGGGCTGTAGGACTTTTTTCTGTCTAAACATGCACCCTAAGGCTGATAAGGAGAGCATCACTAGGACAGAGGGAGTGGAATGATTTTGGTCCAAAATGTAGGCAGAGATTCCAGTTAATCAATTATTTACTTCTAGCTTGTTGGTATTCTTTCTTTTGCAGTACTGAGTTTCTAGCATCACCCTGGTTGTTTTGTGAGGTTATCTTTTAAAGCATGATGTGCTTGGTCATGAGATATCTTGCTTATGTGATACAGAACATTATTTTTATTTGGGGGTTGTATATATGTGCATCATGTGCACATGTGATATATCACAACAGAGATCTGATTAGTTACTCGGAGCACTGGCTCAGAACAATGATACAGCCTTTTTGCGTAACACTGGCAAAGTATCTTGTAGGCCAATCCTATGCATATTAACTTGGATGAAAGTCTTGCCGCGTGTATGTCTGTGCAGGATCGCATCCTTGAGTTCAGTGGGGGTAAATTCTTATTGTTCCTCTGGTTCCTGTAGTTATAAAATGAGAATAAATTTTATTTGCTCATCTACTTTAATCACATGGTTAATTAAGGGCGCAATCCTAACTAGATAGGCGGCTGCCTACGACCTCGGATGCGACCGCCTATCCAAAGCAAGGCAGGAGAGGCACGGGGGGGGGGTCGTTCCCTCCGCGCTTCTCCTGCCTTACTCCTTTTCCGGGAGAGGAAGCTGCCGTACGACACATTGGATGTGTTGTACAAGCAGCTCCGCTGTCCCTGCCTCAGAATGCCCCCAGCCCCGCCCCTTTTCAGTCGCTCTGCACTCCTTTTGCAAGCGCGGAGGATGGGGCTTCTCCATGCTGCCCCCGAGGCAGCGCAGATGAGAGGAGCAGTCAGTTTTCTGGGAAATGACCTCGGAGTGCGGGCTCCAAGGTCAGTTCCAAGAAATGAGCATATCCTATGGCCTGCTAGACAGTGCCTAGCGGCCATAGGATTGCTCTCTAACTGCATAAGGGTTAAATGGGGGAAAGATTTTGATTACAGCACAGTACATGTCATTGGATTTTGTGAAGGCTGACATGAAAGTTCTTGGAATAAATACTGAATGCTTCGAATCTAATATGCTTTTGGTTTTCCTAACAGATTTTGAAGCCAACTTTATACGGCTGATTGACAAAATAACCAATGGCTCTAGGATTGAAATAAATCAAACAGGTAATTATTTGTTATCTATTTACTGCCATCACTGTACGAAAATGGGGCCTTGCCCTGAAGAGCTTACAATCTAAAATTTTACACAGAGGAAACGGGAAGAGGAGAGAAGGCAGATGTAAACAGGGAAAGGATACGCAATTGTTTCAGTTACTCATACTCAGGCTTAGCTATAGGCTTAGTTGCAGGAGGGCTCGGGAACATGCATCTTTCTGCTTTAATATGTTTGAAAGCTTATTTTTTTTCACCTAGTGCTTCTTCACCTCTAAATGGTAAATATCCACTTTCTATAAACGATCAATTCCAGGGACAGGAAGAATCTGAGTTTCTCTGCTGTTTTGTGTATGATCCTGTAGTCATCCTTTCCATTTCTATTGCTGGAACAGAATAGCAACACAAATAGAGAAAAGAAGTTGCTGACTGTTCACAAAGCACGCTCAAAGATAAGCAAATAGTTAGAGAGAGCAATGGGAGAACTCCCCTTGGCTCAGATTAGAATCAGCTCGGTATTTACAAATCTTTTTTAGGACTGTTCAGAAAAGGTTGTCTGTTTTCCAAGAGGTCTCTCCTGGCTCATAATGTTGGCACATGGAAGTTGATATATATGTTTGTGGCACCATCATCATCCCTTTTAATTTGTATGCCACTTTCCCACACAATGTGCCCACAACGACTTGCAAGACAAAAACAGCAACAGAAAAAGAATGCATATTAATACATCAGTTGCAATAATACATCATTACAATAACAACCCAAACAATTCATTTCACTAATACTAACATGCCATTTTAAATTAATTACAAAATAGGCAATATCAACCATTAAGGTGCAATATCAGTTTATATTCATCAATAATACATAAACCAAAGACAAATATACCAATGTTTCCAATGCATTAACAAATATGCAACCAATAACCATTTCCCCCCAAAATGATAAATGCAGGAAGTAGCCGTCAGGTTTCTTACAAGCTACAGTGGCTGATCTCTCCCAAGCTCCACTTTCCCATTCTAGTGCAGTTCTTAGGGCTTCAGCCCTACGGGGGTGATATTTAGTCTCTTCCCCTGTGCTCTGGATGTTCCTGCTGCTGCAGGAACCATCAGTGTCTTGCCCCAGGGAATTATAGTGTGGTTTCACTTGCCCTGTGTTTAGCCCATGGTGAAGAGCTGCCTGGAAATTCAAGCCCCACCCTGACATACCTACTTGGGAACAAGAAAAGATTTTAGATCTGGAAGGAGGACAATAAACACAGAGAACATTTCCCAGAAACAGTCAAAAGCACTGATTAACCTAAATCAGGGATGCAGGACCTCTTTTAGTCCATGGCTGAATTCCATTTCGGAGACGCTTTCAGGGACTGCATTCCAGTGATGGGCGGGAACAAATGCAAAACAGGGTGGGGCCACAACAGGAGCATATTTGAGCATAAAGTTCTGGTTGTCAGTAACAGTCTAGGGAGGCATTTCAACATTTTAGAATGGGGAAGAAAGTGCGCGAAAGCTGGGAAACCTCCGGACAATCTGTGATTGGGAGAAAGGAGGTGGGGCCCTCTGGGGAAGACCAGGAAGGCTGGTTTTGGTCCCCAGGCCTGAGGCTCTGCCATTGGGACCTAAATAGTGACGGTTCTCACTGAACAGAAGGGTGATTGGTTGGGTGGTCTGCTTGTGTAGCTCACAGCAATCACTGAAACTTATTGATAGTAATGAGCGGCAGCATCCCTCCAAGGGCCCACAGCAGCTTTGCAGGGCGTGGAGGGTGTATGGTTCCTTTCATTAGGGCCACAGCATGGGTGTTCAAGGGAAGAAGGGTTAAATCCCCCTTCGTGTGCACTGTGGTCCAAATCCTCATTGTCTCTCTCAGCCCACCCGCAGCTGCAATGACCTGGCCTGGTTGTACGGAGTGAAAGCTGCCTTGGGTTTGAAGGGTCACAAAGCTCCATGTTCTCCTGTATTTATTTACTTACTTACTTACTTACTTACTTACTTAAATTTATATCCCACTTTTCTTCCATCATGGAACTCAAGGTGGCTACATGTGATTCCCGGGTGGTCTCCCCTCCAAGCACTGACCAGACCCAAACCTGCTTAGCCTCAGCAAGGTGGCTGCCTCATGTGCCTTCAGACTATGCCCTGGGACATATGCCTGTATATAGGAGTCACATCATGGGCCCATCATCGCATTATGGGCATCAAATGCTGGGCAAGGCAAGCACCTGGTCTTAACATTTCTGTTATAGTTGCAAAAAATTAATGTGGAGAACATTTCCTTTTGCTCTTGAAAAGGTACGACGTTATACTATCAGCCTGGCCTGCTCTACGGGGGTTCATTGGAACACGATTGTAGCCCCAGTCGCAGTATTGGTTATTACCTGGAAAGCCTTCTCTGCCTAGCGCCATTCATGAAGCACCCATTAAGGATTGTTCTCCGGGGTGTCACCAACGATCAAGTAGATCCTTCGGTAAGTCGCAAAGCTCCAAGAAACAAATTAATCCTCTTCCTCGAGCCTTCCCTCTCTCAGGACATGGGATGCCTAAAATGGAGCAGCAGGGTTAGAAGCGGGGGTGGAGTATAGAATGCTGGTACAGAAAAGAGGTGGTGCAAAGAGATCGGAAGCAGAAAGAAAGCAGGAGCAATGAAGGATGGCTGCAGCAAGAGGAAGGAGGAGTCAAAGGGAAAAGGGCAAGTAAGCCATTGATGGGCGACCACTCATGCCCCTTGATGTCACCCCTGGGGCAGTAGGGGGGTTGCCCACACACATTTAGGCACATTTATTGGTTCCATAATGGTAGATCATCTCTCTGTGTCCATATTGTATAATTTGTGAGGGTCTATCATCAGGAGCACCATGGGAAGAGGGCACCATGTTCTGTGGCTGCAGCTGTAGCCCCAACTAAAAGTCACTTTGAGAATCGCAGCCCCAGAAAAAAGAATTGGAAATAGGGAGCCCTGAGTAGTTTTTAGACAGGTGAGCTCAGCCATGTATGTGCAACGTGTATCTGCTATAATATAGCCATTGATTTTGTGATTGACTTGATATCTACGTGACCAATATGTAAGGAAAATAACAAATTCCATCATCCAGCTTTATAGAGCTTTTGCTCCATTAGAACTGAGCACCAGTTATCAGTGCATTAATTGTAAGGAAGTAGCCAGATATTGGTCCTCATCTCTGCCCCCAGGACTAGATGGAAGAACTGTACTAGGACCAGGGAATTGAAGGAATAGAAAAGCTTGTCCTCCTTTAGAAAATGAGAACCATTTCTGATGCCATCTTGAACTTGGGAAAGTTAAGCAAGAATTGCGACCCCAAGGCAGTATCCAGTGGTAGTCCTACGAAGACTAGGCCCATTCACTTCAGTGGGTCTACTCTGTGTAGGAGTACCATTAATGCCTACACAATCTATTTTCAGGATCTTCTTCATGTGGTATGAGACCCTGTGTATTCATTCCTAGGGTTGCATCATGCTTTATCCACTTTAATATACAAGGTGGTCTGTGAATGAAATCGCTTCTCCCAGGATCTAAAGGGTTACAGCAGCCCTCAGGCCATCTGAGGATTTCTACACTTTGTTCTCCTCTTATATTTCATTATTTTCAGTTGAGGTACTTGGTACTGGCTTTTGACTTGCCAGGACCTGCAAAAGACAAAATGGAATGGAGGGAGGGAAGTAAACAGAAACAAATGCTGTTCTGCTCTAGATCATTCAGTCGCATCTTTCCCCTCTTACCCAGTTTATGGAAATGGATGGAGACCAACTAAGCTTTCCTTTTAGCCCAGATCAGCTAGATGAATTATGCAACACCACCACCACCACCACAAAAAACCCCTGCCTTGGTTAGACCAGTTTAGTGTATGTGTAGAGGGGGGTGTTACAAGCTGGTTTCTTAAAGGTGTACTGATTGGACATTGAAATACTACACCCACCTCAGTCATACTGTTTTTTAAGCAGTGGGGTGAATGATAAGGAGCTTAGGAATGTAAGGAGCTGCTTTATACCAAGTTGGACCATTGGTCCATCAAGCTCAGTATTGTCCATATCAGGGGCATCAAACCTCTTTCAGCCCGAGGGGCTAATTCAATTTCAGAGAAGCTCTTGCAGGCTGTATTCCAGTGGTGGATGGGGCCAAAGGGAAAAGGGACAAACTATCAAAAAATGCGTGCACGCACGGACACACATACATGTGCACACACAGAGCATATTTTACCTTAAAGCTCTTCCTGCCAGTAATTAAGCCTTAGGAGTGTCATTTAAACATAGTAGGATGGACGGGGGGGGGGGGGACCATGCAAAAGCCAGGAAACCACCAAATGATTGGCAGTTGGGGGAAAGTGGGTGGGAGCAGGGGAAGGGGACATGGCTATCTGGGGAACCCAGTGAGCCAGATGGGTTCCCCAGAACAGCCGGATTTGGCCCCCAAGCCTGAGGTACAACACACCTGGTCTATATTGCCTGTCAGGCTCTTTCCAGGAGTTCAGACACTGGTGTTTCCCATCCTTCAGTGATGCTGGGGACTGAACCTGGGACCTTCCGCAGCCAAAGCAGGTGCTCCAGCACTGAGCCACAGCCGTTCTATTCAGCCTCTTTTTAAAACGCTGTGCTTGGGCCTAAGGAAGGTGGTTCTTCAAATTAATATGCCTTTACAGTAGGATTGTTCCCAAAGGGTTGCTAGAGCAACATTTCAAGAGGGCTGTCAGCAAATGCCCCCCACCCCAGCCAGGGGGTTCCAGCACTCTCCTTAGGTAGCCTGTAACTGATAAAATGAAGGCACAGAGCACATCTGAAAAAGATATTCCAAAGAAGAGTCTAGACCAGCCTAGTTTATGGGCCAGAAGCACTGAGGGTTAGCCAGTGTATGTTGTGAGTCCAGCCCTATTTTGTCAAAGCAGTTGGTAGCAGGACCCAAGAGTTTGATGACGTTTCTAGCAAATAAAGGGGCTTGCCTTGAATTATCTTGACCTGCCACAGTCATCGTAGACCTTTAAAAAAAAAAAGCTGACCGGGTTTTGTGCCCGATTCTGCCATCCGATGAGCCACAGATTCTGAGGGGTCTTGCACCTGAAAATATGTGTTGACTGCATGCCAGTGTGGAAAAGGAGGGCTTGGTTGGGAAGTGGTTAAAAATAAGTCCTCTGTTTTGCTTCAACACTTGCTTATTATTTTTAAAAAGTTGCTTACCCTTTTGAGCAACGTGAAAACTGAAGCATTTGCCTGCTGACTCTTCTCTTTTTCCACTTCTGTTTGCTAATAGCTGTGTTTCTGCGGGAGCCAGCATTATTGCCCTTAGCCAAGAGGTTAGCGTTATCTGTGTCAAACAGGGATGAGGCAGGCCTGAGGCAAGGGATGCTGGGTGAGCTTGATGCTAGAAGAATTAACAGGAAGAGACTTGAATTGTGTAACCATAGCCAAATGGCTCATGTAGGTCTCTGCAGGATGAAAAACGCTCTCAAGCTGCGAACTGTACTCTTGGTTGAAGCTTGCAGGCACTAGGCTACACAGTAGGTACATGCATGTATGCTGCAATTCCATGAGAACATATCTGAAAAGCACAGAAGGTGGTGGTGGGTGCAAAATACCATCTGATACATTGGTTCAACCTTGTACGTGTGCACAAGTATGCACACTTTCTTTTGATTGATAACTGGTGGCGTGTGATACCAGTTAGGAATAACTTTAAAGTGACCAACTTGCAGCCCTTGGGCAGTATCCAACAAGGCACAGCTGCTAACATAAGAAAATAAGAGCATCAGACCAAGGGTCCATCTAATCCAGCATTCTGTTCACACAGTGGCCAACCAGCTGTCAACGGAAAACCCACAAGCAAGACATGAGTGCATCTACACGACATTGCATTCAGGTAAACTACTCTAGCACACCACCAATAGCATTAGTTGGCTCACTGATTTCTGTGGGAGATTGGCATGCCAGCTAACGCTATTGGCATTATGCTAGAGTAGTTTACACTAGCGCAACATAATTTATGTTAGCAATTGTGTCCCATTGGATACTGCTCCATATCCCTAATTTTCTTCCTTCCCTCCCTGTCTTGTTCATTTGTTCTCTCTCTCTCTCTCTCTCTCTCTCTCTCTCATGTTTACATAATCAATAGCTAATCTATTTCATCAACATTAGTTGATGCACCTTGTACTGCTGGTACTTTACTAATTTTAAATCTTGCATTTCCTTTACATGCAAGATAAATGACAAATTTAAAATCCCTCCTCAAAATGAATGTTTGATGTATTGGTGCACAAATATTGTTGGTGTCCCCTTTGGGTAACTAGGCTTTCTTTCTGAATATTTTTCAGGTGGATGTTCTTAAGGCAACTGCTATACCTTTATTGAAAAGATTTGGAATTGATGGCAAAGAGTTAGAACTCAAGGTAAGAACTTAATTGCTATTTCTACATACTCTCATTCATACTCTGCCACAAGTGTGCTGTTCTTTCATCAGTACAGGAGAATAAAAGGAATGCTCTCTCAAACTGAGAGACATGGATTTAAAGCAACACTCTGTTAACCTTTTGTGTTCAGCCTGTGGAGGTTGAAAAAGGAAAGAGGAAGCTGGTTGCATTTTTCAGTGCTGTTTCCTCTCCTGATTTTGCTGCTTTTTTGGCCTTTTGTTTTATGACTTTGCCTCTCCTACCAGTGAAAGTGACTTATAAAGTCAAGAAATGTTAAATAAATAATTGTTACTGGATAGTCATTTATTTACAATATTTGTATGCCATCCAATTACAGTGTCTCTGGGCAGTTTACAGTAATACAACATTACTTTACAATAGCAGTCAACAAAATAATAAAAAGAAAGAAAGAAAAGAAAAGAAAAAAAGTAAGAATTTGTATATAATGAGATATACAAAATCGCTGAAAGTATACAGAGGATCTAAAGGGGATTAAAAGTGCACAGATCTAAAAAGTCTGGGAAAATAAAAAAGGCCTTTACCTGGTGTTGAAAAGAATATAAGGCAGGCTCCAGGCAAGGCCCTCTGAGAGGGATTACATAAATGGGGTACCAGCTCAGTAGCCACCCATTACACCTCAATTAGCAGGGCACATATAGAAGGGTCCCTATAAAGGGTCCAGACACATACATATGGGAGGGGGCAATCCTTCATATTGTGAAAGCTAATAAGAAAAAGGTAGCTAAACAGTGACTGGCTAAATTCACCAAGGAGTTGACAGTTAATGGTTATTAACCAAACCCTTGGGAAATGCATTTTTGTCCCCCAGCGAGCGAATAGCAGGGAATGAACAAGAGCACTGAGTGATGGAACTGGGGAGAGTGTAGAACCAGATGCCCATTTTTTGCGTAATCTTCCCTTTTCTGTTCCAGATCGAAAAATCTGATTGTTGGGAAGAACCTAGGAATCTTCTTCTTTTCTGGCTCCCTTGTAATTCTACTTTGTTTGCAGCCCATAAGAGAGTTCCTTAATTTTGGATTAATTATTCCAGGCTCTGGCTTTTATGGGTTGAGTGACCTAGCAATATTATTTGCTTACTTTATGAGACATAACCCTGAGGCTGACTTTTTTGTATTCCCACCCCTATTTTGTTTTTCCTGGGGGCTTTAGTAGCTTCCTTAATTAGAGTTGGCTGGGCTTTAATCTGTGTAGATTCCGATGTCAGCATATTGGTATACAAAGGTCCACAATCATGAAAGAGGCACACAGGTATTTCTTAGGCTGGGAATGGCCATGTGTGTTTTCACCCTGCTGGGCAGTATGGCTGTGGAGACTAGGACAGCTTCATACATGCTAGTCCACACTCAACTACAGGATGCATGTTTTGTAACATTGGGAGCCCACTGAACAGGAATAATGTAATGAATGAACCATTCATTCTCTAGCATGAATGCTAGTGAATATTTTTATTCTGAGGAAAAAAACGCTTTGGCTGGTTCATCCTGCTCTCCATTTTGCTGGTTGCATCACCTTACTAGAGTCTGTAAGACCTCTTGGTTGTTTAGATAGAAAATCAAAGACTGTTTCATAACTTAAATGCTCATTTATTGTTTTCAGATCACAAGGAGGGGTATGCCCCCCAAAGGAGGAGGTGAAGTGGTATTGAGTTGTCCCGTGAAAAAAGCACTGAAGCCTATTCAGTACATCGACCCTGGCAAAATTAAGCGCATCAGAGGTGTTGCGTATCCTTCTCTAAATGTTTATAGACTGAAATCTATGCTGCCCTTTTCATGTACATTAGAGATTTAGGCTGCAGTCCTTCTTACCTAGGAGTAAGCCCCATTGAACTCAATGGGGATTTGCTTCTCAGTAGAAATGTATATGATTTTGCTGTCAGTAATGTGTGGTGTTCTGTGCATGACTGATGTGCAGATGGCTGAGCGCAGATGGCTGAGCTGTGGTTGAACAGTCTGAACTTTTCTGCCAAGTGGCGCAGAGGTTTGTCTCTTATAACAAATGCTTAAATGTGCTGTCCAGATGAATTCACTGTAGTGGTTTTCACCATCCTTGAAAAGAAGGGCATTAAAGTTGCCAACCCACACACATTTTGCAGTCCACCTTTCTGTGCCTACCTCAACACACCTCCAACAACACCAAGGATGCCACTCAATGGGATCGCCCTCGGTAGACCTTCTGTCTGACCCATCAGCCAGGACAGTTAGGCTGGTGAGGACTAGGAATAGGGCCTTTTCTGTGGTGGCCCCCACTCTGTGGAATTCCCCCCCTAGTGATCCCCACCATACCCCTCTTTGATGAGTTTCCGCCAGGCTTTAAAAACCTGGCTGTTCAGGTGGGCATTTGGGGTGGGTTAGGGTTTTTTAGAGCAACGTTGTTTTATGTTGTTTTGTTCAGTTGATTATGTAAATTCATTGTATTTCGTGTTGTTATTAGTATTGTGCGCCCCCTAGAGTGGCTGGGTAGCTGGCCAGATGAGCAGCTAATAAATCTAATAAATAAATAAAATAAATACCTACTTTAATTATTTGTACCCTGAAAGGGGAAAAAATCAGAATCAACTATGGTACAGCTTCCTTTACCAGAGCCATTCTTAATTACCATAGGCAATTAGGGTGAGTGGTGATTTTTTTTTTAAAGCTTGGTTTTCAGTCTATAAATGTTTTGCTATTGAATGGCTACATAAATGGCAAACTCCTAGCTTCTCCCCACAGTTATACATAGATTAAAACCTCAGCATTACCAATATTACCGTTGTGATCAGGTGATATAGAATAAACCACCAGCTATGGAAGGGAGCAGTGCAGGAAAAAGTGCCTTATGATGGAGTACACATAACATTCTTTTACCAGTATTATAGATCCAGGTCCTTGCCTGGTCTTCAGTCTTCCAATTTTATCGCCCACTCTTATCTGAACTGTAGGACTTAACCTGAAGTTCAGATATTGTTTTTCAGGAAACTAACACCTGACGTCTGCTTTGTTTTGAACGTAGAATGATTTCTCAGTTCTAGACTCTATCCAACCACCTCAGCATTCAGTTAGATTGACGAGAAGCCAATACACACACCCTACTCCAGGAGACAATGGCTAACGGTGCATTTGCCTTTTTGCTCTTGCTGCTCTTCTAATCTTTCAGTAGCAATAGGGCATAGTTTGTTCCAGCCTAGCTGGGAATTACAGGAGTTGTAGTCCAACATATCTGGAGGGCACCAGGTTGGGGAAGGCTGGTTTATTCTAAATTCAGGTTGTAGGACAGGGATTGCAACAGTCAAGCCCAGCTGTATTTTAGCATCTGGTACACACTTTGAAAGATAAAACTATGATATCTATGCTTCACTGGTTTAGGAATGTGTCACTACTTTTTCCATGTTGATTTGGCAGTTATGGTGGTGTCTGGGCCTGTGGTGTGTTTGGAGCTTAGTAAAAAGACACTGTAACTTTCTGTAGATGCATTATGCTTCTCAAGATGTTTTTAACATATCCTTTTGACCCCCAAAAGGGGATGTAAGTATTACTTGCAAACTGTAGCCTACAAATTGCAGTCCTGTGTTTTACTGTATGGACAGCAACACACACACGTGTTATTATGTACATTGCCCTGAAAGCTTCGGCTATAGCGTGACTCGTAAATTGAATAAATATTGTACACACACATATAAATGAAATGTATTTAAGTCCTCTTCTGTATACTGGTTGTTTTCTTGTTTTAGAGTCTTGTTATAAGAAATTGCTTAACTTCATAAACCAGCTATTGTGTCAGAGTATCCCCCCAGATAGCGAACCGAATTGTGGATTCTGCAAGGAGCATCCTGAATAAGTTCCTTCCAGATATTTACATTCACACGGATCATATGAAGGGGACCAGCTCTGGGAAGTATGTTTTTCCAGATGATTATTTTGCAAGATATGTATCTGTGGTTTACTAACATGATGCTCGCTGTTTGAAGTGGCCAGAATACTATCCAGTAGTAGTAATGATATAGCACATTTAAAGTTTTCAAAGCATCTGACCTGCATTATCCCAGTAATCTTTGCAACAGCCCTGTAAGATAGGCCACTGGCCAGGGTGATTATCCCCATATCGCAGGTGCGGGAGTAGCGAGGCTCAGGGAACAGTGGTTTTCCATAGGCCAAATTGCTGCATTTGTGGTTAAAGTGAGAAGTGAACCCCGGGGCTTCCCAGCTTGTACTCTTAACTACTTCATCGCAGCAGCTCTGATGGAGCTACTGACAACAAGGAAGGGCAGTCCACCTAATCTTCATGCCTCCTGATTAAGATCAGCTTATATGAGGAACGAAAAGCCTCACCTGAACTCTGCAGACCACACCTTCAAACCTGAGGGATCTTAGAAGAGGGATCCTTACCTTTTCAGCATCTCACCCTTTGCCTCCTGTTGGGCTTGGGAGGTTTTTAAGAGAAAGCGTCCATCCAGCCCTTTCATTCTCCTCCCCTCACCCCATCCAGCCCAGCTGGTCACCCCATTTTTCATAGGAACATAGGAAGCTGCCTTATACTGAGAGAGACCATTGATCCATCCATGTCTACTGACTAGCAGCTGCAAGGATTATTTCTTAGGCCTAGCTGGAGATGCAGGGGTTGAACATGGGATCTTCTGCATGCAAAGCATGTGCTCTGTCACTGATCTATGGCCCTTCCCTAAGAGGTCCTATATGGTCCTCAAGCCGATTGGAAAGACTAGTACTGCCTCTCAGAATTCACCAGATGGCCCTTTCTCTCTTGAAGTTAAGAGAGAAGCTACGATCAAGTTACCAGGCCCATCCTCTGGCTTCTCAAGGTCTTGGATTAAGGCTGCCTGTGTTGCCTTGTTGGCCTCCCATGTCTATGCAGCTTTGCATGAGCCAGATGGAGGGCTGAGCGAGAGCAATTCTTTGCTAAGTCAGATCAAGCTGTAAGTCAAGTCTGCAAGACAAATGTGGAGAAGGTGAAGTATGGCTGTGTGGTAGAGCACCCACTTTGCATGCAGAAGGTTTCAGGTTCAATCCCCAACAATTCCAGGTAGGGCTGGAAAAAACTCCTGCCTGAAACCCTGGAGAGCCGCTGCCAGTCAGTGCGGACAGTATCAGGATGGATGGATCGATGGTCCGACTCTGTATAAGGCAGCTTCCACGGTTTTTTTTTACTTTTAAAGGAGAGGCCCTAGCTTGGTGATAGAATACATTCTCGGCATGCAGAAGGTCTCCGATTTCCAGTTATAAAAGGATCTGGTAGCAGGTGATAGGAAAACCTCTGCTTGCGACCCACGGGCAGGCAGAATAGACAATACTGGGCTCAATGGGTGCACAGTTCCTATGTTTCTAGATGAAGAGAGAGATTTCTCAGGTTCAATAGGACAGGAATGGGGGTAAACGTTTGGGTCTGGCTGTTTGATATCCAACTGTTAATTTTACAGCTTAAGCATAGGTGAAGAAGCCTTCTCACTGAGAGGAGGAGTGGACATCTTTATGGGAGAGCTTACAATATGTATGTATGTATGTATTTATGTATGTATGTATTTATTTGCCTTTTCATCCTTCCTCCCCCTTGACCCATATTTCAGGTCTCCAGGTTTTGGCCTGTCTCTTGTGGCAGAGACTACAAATGGTACTTTCCTTAGTGCTGAGCTGGCCTCTAACCCCCAGGGACAGGGTACGGCTGTCCTTCCAGAAGACCTTGGCACAAACTGTGCGAAGTTGCTACTCGAAGAGATTTGCAGAGTAAGCGGCTGGTTTTAGTGTCTCTTTGAAAGAAAGCATGACAGTGCCTCACCCTTGCATCTCCTTGCATGCATTTCAACATGCTATATTCTTGTTTTCTTTAGTTTATACTACTCAGATTATATTGCCATGTGCCCTCCTTATTTCATATAGATGGTCAAAGTGATGCTATGTTGTGTATAATACATTTTCCCCTAATGCAACAAATTGTCTTTGTGCGAAATACAATTTTTCTTTAATAAGCGATTGGAACAAGTCTGTAGCTTTGAAAACCTCGCTTGCTTGATTAGGAGATCATTGCGGAAGGTCGTGGGCTAAAGCATCATTTTGTGCCTGCTGATAGTGCACCCACCAGTAAATGGGTTCCTGATCCATTAGGGCTTAAATTGAGTCACTAGATACTGTACTGGCTATATTGCTTCCTAATGAAAGCCAGAGAAACAGATGGGCCTTAGCCATGCTGCCCTAATGGGCTGTAAGCTCAGGATGGAGTTGGAAAACCTGGGTCACTTGCTTTGTATACTTAGTCTGATTGCACCTGAGGTCAAGAAAATATGTCACGGGTCAGAATGGGTGATGTTGCAAAAAGGCATCTACCTGTTGAACCACCTATTTTTGCTAACAGGCTGTAATTTCATTATTTGTTTATAAGACAGGCCCTATCCTCAGGCTTACAATCTAAAAGACATGACACAAGAGGAAACAGCATTGGGAGGGAGGAAGAAAAAAGTGCAACTCAGGCACCGGTTGGTAGTGTCAACTTATAGGTGTTCTTTCTGGCAGGGAAGCCAGAATTGTATACTCACTTACTTGAGAGTAAGTACCATTGAATTCAGTTGGGCTTACTTCTGAGTGAAGATGCATAGGTGATTGCACTTGCACTGTTACTTCTGAGGCCCCACAGATCCCTCTGGCATGGCAAATGCTTGCTTGCAGTACACAGCATTGTAGTGGATCAGTGTATACTGCCTTTCGCTATGCTTTATAATTCCCATCCGCGTACTCACTTATTTTAAAGGGGCTCTAGCTTTTGCGGCGTTTGTCAAAAATGGAATTCTTCTAAAAGATAACTCCCCCCCCCCCCGCCCCAAGCAATTGGATTGGGAGAAGCTAGAGAAGTCATGGGTTTTGAAACTTCAAGCTCTCCCATCAGACAGCTCAAAGTGTTCTTTTTCTCGAGAGTCCATTTACGTCAACAAGTCTATAGAGAACGAGGCATACAAAGAAACTGAGATCTGTAAGTGGAGGAAGAGCTATTGGCTTGATAAAAGAAAACTACTAGAGCGGCAGCTGTCAAACCACCTGACACTTCATTGAATTGATGAGGCTGCTCTGGAGTTCAGAGGTTTGAGCCCAACTCATACAGTGGCCCTATTGGCACATTGCAATAACCCAGAACTCTGCATAGTTCCGGTTTATTGTAAATGAGCCAGTGTCCTAGTGCACCTTCCCGCTCTAAGTGGAAACAGCTAAACAAACCATCATCCATTATTTGTTTAGCATGATGTGCAAACCGGGAACTCTAGCTTGTATCTCCCAAGAAAAAACCCTGGCTTATGACTCTGGCTTGTCTTGGGAGAGATGAGCCAGAGTTCCCAGTCTGTATGTCACAATAAACCAGGGGTGCAAAAACTCAGGCCTGGGGTCCCGACCTGGCTCTTCGATTCCCTAAAAGGCCATGTCCCCTTATCCTGGCCCTAGCCCTTTCCCCCAAGCTCCTATTATTTGAAGGTTTCCTGGCCTTTCCCCCAATTCTGAAAGGCTGAAATGCCCCTCCTAAAGCTTAGTTACTGGCAACAAGAGCTTTAAGCTAAAATACGCTCATATTTTTCATCCTTTTGTGTGTGTGTGTGTGTCCGTCCCCGTAATGCTGCCCCTGGGAACTTCTCCAAACTGGAATTCGGACTTCAATCTGAAAGAGTTCTTCACCCCTAAAATAAACAAACCATAGGCAGAAGGTCCACAGTTTGTCTAGCTGCTCTTGCTTGCAGCAGGAACCATCAAACGGCATGCACCAGCATACTGGCTCTTGCACAGTAAGCCAGAATTATTTAGAATTCAGGCTTATTTCTGTTGTGATGTGCAAACATGCCCACCCTCTGATATATACACAGTTCCACAAAAGCTCTGCTACTGCTTGTGCTGCAGCCCATTTCTAATGGAGAAATGTCTTGGATTCTGTGTTAAAAATATTTTAAAATAATTTTTTTAAATCCTTTTTTTCCTGGACCGGCACTCACACTACACCACAGCCTACCCTGGTTGCTGCAACTGGAATAAATTGTGTAATGTAGATAGGTTAGCATGAATGTATTTCCGTTGCTAGATCCAAAGTCTTCTACCTAGTTTAGAATATATGAAAGTCTTCAGAGAAGCTCTTCTTTGCTGCCACAGCAGGGGAATGACTATTAGACATGGGGGTGGGACAAAGCTCCTCTGGCAAGTTGACCTCCTTCCTGTGTTAGCCGGAGGGCTGCTTCTTACATGGAGATGGCCACGTAGTTGCCACTTATAATGCAATCCTATGGAAGCCAGTCACACAGGCCAAGTCATTCGTGTGAAATAGCTTGCTGTATGGTTGCTGGTGTGCCGTTGCAAGCCCTCCCATTCTGGGATGTGAGATGACGTGGTGGAAATCGCTTGATTCATATAAACAGTTTGACACACTGTTGGGTTTCAAGCAGCAATTGCAGGGCTCTTTAGACAAATGGGTCCCCATCCTCATTTCAAACATCTTTTTTGTTTTGTTTTTTGGAGTTGGGTTTGTTTAAACCTTGCAAAATATGTGTATCTGATCTTTTGAGCCTTGAAATGTGAGAGTAGCACTTTTCTGTGGTTTCCCTCCCTCTTCCCCTTTCTGCCTGTATTATCTGGTTAGTACAAAGCTTAATTATTAAAGTGTTTGCATTTGCAGGGAGGCTGTGTGGATTCAACAAACCAAAGCCTTCTCCTGCTCCTCATGACCCTTGGACAGCAGGATGTTTCTAAAGTCCTGTTAGGACCACTGTCACCTTACACGTAAGTCTTTTTGGTTTCCTCCTGAAAACTAATTACACAGTCCTGTTCAATTCACTAATTGCATTGAATAACAGATTGTCGTTCTTGTCTTGAATTCTTTGTCACTGGCAAAGGAACTACTTGTACTTATTCTTTGAAACAGCCTTCGGCAACCTGGCGCCCTCCAGATGTGTTGGGACTGCAACTCCCATAATTCCCAGCCAGCATGGCCAGTGCTGGCTGGGAATTATGGTAGTTGTGGTCCCAACACAACTAGAAGGCACCAGGTTGCTGAAGGCTGCTTTAAAGCATTCAATGCCGTATGGTACCTGTTGTCTATTTTTTATTTATGGCACCAGATGACTTCCTTACTCATCAGTACTCATCAGAGTAATTAAACTCGCAGTGAGAGATATTATACACACGCACATGCGTGCAAGCTAGGTGTTTATTACCTGGAGTAATATCTTCTTGACCCAGGTTCCTAGTAGCTGTGATAGAATAGCAAGTGTGTTGGGCAGTTAATGTTAAAACTTCTGCTGAATATGTTCTATAAATGTTCAAGAAAACTGTTATAGATCTACTTGGAGTTTGCAGTGTGTTTTGTGGGCAGGGGGATGGGTGTGTGCTTGTGTGTTTAAGCATCTAGTATAAAGCTGTCTTTAAGAAGGGAAATACCTTCTGTGTTCGTGGAAAGAGATGTGATACAGCTTATACTTTCTTTATAACTAGCTTGTTAATTCAGCCTTGGAAAAACAGCTTGGCTTTGTGTTTCAGTGTTCTTCAGATTGCATGCTAGTTGGTATACTCATTTGGGAATAGTATGAAAACAGCTAGACTGTGAACTGTCCTTTTTCGGTTATCATGGTACCGGTGCTGTATATGTGAAAGGTACAGTACTGTGATAACTGAAGAATGATGGTGCCATCACAATGAGATGTAATATACTGGAAATCTACTGCTGACCATTGGCATCTGATCTTGGAAGCCAAGCAGGAGACCTCAGGATGGTGTGATGAGAGGGAGAGCTTGTATGTTATGCTGATGGATGGTAATCCAGCCATTCTCAAAAATGGCTGCCAGTAGGGTTGTGCATCTCTTGGTAATAAAGATTACCAAGTAGTGTTTATTTAGATATTAAGCCCACAAAAAGTAGAATTTCCCAAAGTGTCATGATCCTTCTGGAATGGCTAAAAGGGAGGAATGGAGTTGCAAATTCTTAACTGTTGTGAGTCTCATTTTCTTTTTTTACACACACTGAAGATGAAGTAGTGTGGGGTGAAGATGTGTGTAGGAGCCAGGTGTGTGTGTGTGAAGTTTTGAGGTGGTATGCGTAGGAACTGGCAGAGAAGAATACTCAGGGAGGGTTGTAGCATAGGGGATGCAGAAGAACTTGATTTGAAAAGGTGGTATCTTGTCAGGAGGTCTGACAAACACAGTAGGAATGAGAGAGAAAAAATTTCAAGAGAACTTTAGCCCCTCAGAAGTGTTGAGTGTTGATTGGAATTGGATTTTTATTAGCTGTTGGTGAGAGGCAAGCAAACTGTGCAGAGGCCCTGACCAGAGGTTAACACTTACAGACATCTCTTGGTTTCACAGCTTTTAGCAGATACCACTGCTACTGTTTAAATTATACAGTGTCCGCATTGTGCTAGCTGCTGCTTAAAGATTTGTCTCACATCCCTGAGGATTAGAAACTTGCTTTAAAACAAAACCATACTATGGGATCATGGACATGATGATTATAGCAGAATCCTAAATGTTTCTAATCAGAAGTAAGCCCTGTTGAGTTCAGTGGGACTTGATCCAAGGTAAGTGTGTATAGGATTGTAGCTTTAGGCTGTTTACTCCAGCTGATTTGTGGCTATGAGGGGAAAGGGAGGGAATATCTCATAGTTGAGAGAAGTAGTACTGGATAATATACTTTTCCCCACAGGTTCCACCTTCAAATTGTTTTTCCACTCAAGTTTCAAATGTAACAACACATCGTTAGAAACACATATTTGAACATTTAAAATATAGATGTAATACATTCTTGTATTTTATATTCTTGCAGTGTTGATTCTAATTACCAGTTGATTCTAATTACCAACTGATTCTAATTACCAAGAAATCAATAAAAGGTTTCTGCTTATCCACTTTGATATTCCATATACATAAATTAGGGTCAGCTTACCTGGAACTTGCCATTGTTGACCTGAGAGCTCCCATTTAATCATTATATTAAAGTGGGGCCAAAGTCCAGTATCTGCACTTCTGCAAGCCAATACTCCATGCAAATAATAGTGCTTTTTAGAAGAACTTTGTCTGCAAAGCAGAACTTGGATTTCTCTGTTGGTGTTTATTATGCAGAAACTATAGCTCCATTTTGTTGAGGACTGCCAAAACAAAAGAGCAAAACAGACATACTGTATCTACTGCCCTATGTTCGTATGAATATAAAATGAGCTGGAAGGAAGACCACATGGGTGTGCTCACTGTAGCCAGGGGTCAGCACAAAGTAGATCTCCAGATGTTTTGGACTTCCAATTCCCAGCATTCCTGACCATTGGCCATGCTGGCAGGGGCTTCAGGGAACTGAAGTCCCAAACATCTGGAGATTTACCTTCTATCCACCTCTTCTTTAGTCCCTGCACAGAGTGACCTGTTATAGCTGTTTCCGCTCTCAACTAACCCTTACTCTGATCCCAAAATCCATAGGTTATAAGCCATTTTTATAACTAGGAAGAGAAGAAAGCTAGAAGGCAATGTATGTCGACTCTGGTAAGAACTTCACTGTTGTTGGCTCCGGTGCCAATAACTGTTGCCAGACCTTCCTTACATGGCTTCAGACTGAAGTTGCCTCACAACCTGCCCACAATTTCTTATGATTTCATTTATTTATTTACAAAACTGATAAACCACTCTATCCTAAAAAAAAAAAAAAGATTCCTGAGCAATGAACAGTAAAGAAAATCAGACCACAAAATAAAATATTGAAAATCAAATTATACAATAAACACAAGGCTAGTCATTCAGGAAAAGCTTGTTTAAAGAAAAATGTCTTTAGCAGATGACAAAAACCAAGCAACGTTGGCACTTCCCTTACATCAACTGGCAGGGAATTCCATAGAGAGGGAGCCAATGCACTGAAAGTCCTACTCAGAGTGGAATCTTAATGGACCTCAAGTCCACGCGGAGCCACCAGAAGGACCTCATGTGATGACCTCAGTCACCAGACAGGCTGATAAGGGAAAAGGCACTCTCTCGGAAACTCTGGTCCTGAGTTGTTTAGGGCTTTATATATAATAACAGGACCTTAAACCTGGCTCAGTAGCAAATATGCAGCCCTGTGCACTTCTCTCAGCAAAATGATCCTGGGCCAACTCACCCTTTAGAAACTGCTTTCTTATAGATCAGTTGATGGTGTCACAAAAATTGGGGACATGGGGAGGGGCGCTGATCTGTGCTAAGTGAAAAAGACCCTTCCCCCTCAGTTTCTGAAAATAAAACCTGACAGGGTGTGTGTTCTGCAGTTGTTCTAAGCGTTGAAGCTTTTACACATGTTTTCCCCCATCTCTTTCTTTTTAAAATAATTAATACAATCTCATGTCAGATTATATAGGTATTTCCATTGTGCAGTCATTCATATTATTCCAATCAATGGATAATTTTTTGTTGGCCTTATAATGTTACAGTCTTTCCTCCTTACAACATTCCCAATAAATCATAAGGTTGCACCTTGTCCTATACTTTATTATTCCCAAACATAACAAAACTAAACCATTTTTCAATTAAACATTTGTTCCTTTGTCTACCCTCTCTCAACACTCAACAGCGGCCACAAGACTGGAAAAGGTCAGTTTACATTCCAATTCCAAAAAAGGGCAATGCCAAAGAGTGTTCAAACTACTGCACAGTTGCGCTCATTTCACATGCCAGCAAGGTTATGCTCAAAATCCTACAAGCTAGGCTTCAGCAGCATGTGAACCGAGAACTACTGGAAGTACACGCGGGGTTTTGAAGAGGCAGAGGAACTAGAGATCAAATCGCCAACGTTCGCTGGATCATGGAGAAAGCAAGAGAAGTCCAGAAAAACGTCTATTTCTGCTTCATTGACTACGCTAAAGTCTTTGATTGTGTGGATCACAACAAACTGTGGCAAATTCTTAAAGAGATGGGAGTACCAGACCACCTTACCTGTCTCCTGAGAAACCTGTACGAGGGTCAAGAAGCAACAGTAAGAACCGGACATGGAACAACCGATTGGTTCCAAATTGGGAAAGGAGTATGACAAGGCTGCATATTGTCACCCTGCTTATTTAACTTATATGCAGAGTACATCATGAGAAACGCCAGGTTGGACGAATCACAGGTCGGAATTAAGATTGCCGGGAGAATTATCAACAACCTCAGATACGCATACGATACCACCCTAATGGCAGAAAGCGAAGAGGATCTAAAGAGCCTCTTGTTGAGGGTGAAAGAGGAGAGTGCAAAAGCTGGTTTGAAACTCAACATTAAAAAAACGGAGATCATGGCATCTGGCCCCATCACTTCCTGGCATATAGAAGGGGAAGAAATGGAAGCAGTGACAGATTTTACTTTCTTGGGCTCCAAGATCACCGCAGACGGTGACTGTAGCCATGAAATTCAAAGACGCTTGCTCCTTGGGAGGAAAGCTACGGCAAACCTAGACAGCCTAGTAAGAAGCAGAAACATCACCTTGCCGACAGAGGTTCGTATAATCAAAGCTATGGTTTTCCCAGTAGTAATGTATGGCTGTGAGAGCTGGACTATAAGGAAGGCTGAGCGCCGAAGAATTGATGCTTTCGAACTGTGGTGCTGGAGAAAACTCTTATGAGTCCCCTGGACTGCAAGGAGGTCAAATCAGTCCATCCTAAAGGAAATCAACCCTGAGTGCTCATTGGAAGGACAGATACTGAAGCTGAAGCTCAAATATTTTGGCCACCTAATGCGAAGAGAAAACTCCCTGGAAAAGACCGTGATGCTGGGAAAGATTGAAGGCAAAAGGAGAAGGGGACGGCAGAGGATGAGATGGCTAGATAGCATCACCAATGCAATGAATATGAACTTGAGCACAGTCCGGGAGAGAGTGGAGGACAGGAAGGCCTGGTGTGCTATGGTCCATGGGGTCACAAAGAGTCGGACATGACTTAACGACTGAACAAGAACTATCCTCTCTCATTCTACCAATGTTTGTGAATTTCAACATAAATTCCAGTTTTTTAACAAAAACTTTTTTTAGTTGTACCCCTAAAAGTGTGTTCTATAGATGAGGCAAACACATGCTAGAAATGGCATATATCATAATGGAAGACTCTTGAAAGAGGAAGGCTTGGCTTCCGCTCTCTGCCAGGTGCACCTTTTGGTCACACACCTGGGTTTGCTGCCATGTAACATCTGGAAAGAATGCTTGGAAACTCACCCTTCTAGAAACAAATGTTCCCAGAATTCCACATTATGCAATCACAGCTATAGGGATTTTTACATTCCTTGAGAGGGAAATGAATTATATTGCAAGGGAGTTCAATAGAACAAGCTATTCTGAATATAAAGCACGTTGAACAGCATTTCTTCCTTCCTTTCCTTTCCTTTCAAATTTTGAGGGAAATATTGGTCACCTTGTGATCAATATCCCTCTTCACTGCCCTCTACTGTCTGGTAGGGGTTCCTATCAGATGCTTACGTGCTGCTGTTACAGCTTGTTTATTTTGTCATCTCTTCATCTCAGTGTCGTGGCATCGGCCCAGTTTTATGTTTCCTAGCTGGCTTCTTCAGGCAAAAATGACAGCAGTAATGGCTCAGGGAACCCACTTAGTTCTCCTTTTGACTATTACTCCCTGTCAAACATCATGTTCCTTGGCTGTTAGCATATGGCAAGGGTTGGCAACCTGGTACCCTCCCAATGTTTTAGACGACAACTCTCATAACACTCGATCATCGGCCATACTGCTAGGGCTTATGGGAGATGTAGTCTAAAACAGCTGTTGGGCACTAGGTTGCCTACACTTACCATATGGCAAGATCTTCCACACCTGTTGGCTTTTCCTCACCTCTGCTTTCTTCTCCCAGAACTGGCAGAAGGTAACTGAGATGCACTGATGTTTCAAGAAATTTAGCATTTCCTGGCTATTCTTGGTGCCACCTATAATGCAACCATCTGAGTCTTGCGATTACTGTTGTTTATCCTCTCCAGTTTTAGGTACACTGACTTCTGTGTGCAGTCAGATATCTGATGTAAAATCTAATTCTCTAGAATATTTTTTCCCTTCACTTTTCTTTTTTTAAAAAGATAAGTTTCTAGCCTTCGTGCATTCTATATTTAACAACTTGAAGAAGAATGGGTTAAAAGGCTCTGGTGGTCCTGCATGGCTATCTGTTCTTCTCTTACGGTCTCCTGCAATAATGTTATCTCTCGCCTGCCCCCTTTACCCATAAACCACAACTACTTCCAATTCAAGTATCAGGTTTAGAATGAAACATGCAGATTAGCCTTGCTTATACACAACTCCTCCTCCCCTTCCCTGATTTGATCTTAGGTCTTGTTTTAATCTTTATAAAGACATGCTTATTTTCTTGTGGGGGGTGCAGAATATGAACAGCCCTGCCTATTTAGTTTGCTAACTACGGGCAAACTGACAGCTGCCTCTTCTTCTGGCTTCTGGTGGCAAACATAAATGCTTTATTGGTGGGAAGGGCAAGGGGAGGACTTGGGTTAGAAAGTTGCCTGTCAGTTTCCTGTCAATACCCTTCTCCAGTCTGTTTGCTTATCGCTGCTCCAGGAAACCACATGACTATGGCATGATTGAAGGGGAAGGGATAGTGCTCCCTTTTTTAGGCTTTTAATCTGTTTGAAGGGTGTGAGAAGTCTGTCATGCAGGCAGGCATTCCGGCTCTTCCTTAAATGAGATGGGATGGAGTGTTTATCCATACCATGGAACCTGGCACTCAGCACCATTGTAAGTTCTGCCCTAGGTGCCTTACTCACACATGCACTAGAGGCAAGTGTCCCAGATTGTTTGCTACAAACCTTTCTCTGGGAGCTTTTTTCTTCATACACATACTTTTTGTCTCCTCCTACCTTAGAAGTCTAATAGCTCAGGTTAAAAAAAGAATAGTTCCACGCTGTGCTGTTTTTGTTTCTTTTGCAATTTCCTTGTCCTGGGATTTTGGAAGGATCTGAATCTCATAGTGCAGCCCTATAGATTCCTGAGGGAGGGGTCTGCCCAAAATGGGAGAGCTGCCTACAGCAGTGGGGAAGAGACAAACATATCACTCTTCCCTTCCGCCTACTAATCTTCCCTGGCTTCAAACTGTATGGACTACAGCTATGTACTGGTTAGGGACATCTGCTCCCTAGTGGCCGAAGTTGTTACTGCATGCTTCAACCACATGGTCAGATTTAAATTAATGAAAAATTAATGTGTTCAGAAAACAAAAGAAGGTGTATACCCCTAGGGTGCCCTTAGTATGCACTTTCAAGGTGTCTAGGTTTCATGGTCATGGCAGTGATGGACAGACAGGCACTAATCTGCATCATCATCATCATAGATATTTATGTCATTTTACAGTGAGTGTTTCCTAAACAAATGTTTTTAAAAGACCTTGGGATATCAGTATAGGAATTGAGGTCCCAAAGCCATAGCCAGAATAGCATCATGCTCCAGGCTGCTGATCTGATCAGCAATTGGGATGATGCACATGCTATTGCTTCTCCAGGTGAAGAGTGATGCTCTTGGTACATATAGAAGTGGCATTAGCACTTCAAACCTGCAGGCCAGCTAGCCTGGCTTGCTAGCCTATTTCTCCCATGTTTCTTTCTCTCCCTGTCATCTCTTAGGCTGCAATCCTACATGCACTCATCAGGGAGTAAGCTTTGTTGAACACAGTAGGCTGATTCTAGATTTAGATGCAAGCATCTGGGCTGGTGCAGGTTTCCCTGCCCCTCCACCCCATGGCAACCCCTCCACTGTCCTGAAAACGCTCACAGATGGTGCCTCTGCCAAATTTCGGAGGGTCCCCTTCTCCCTGCACCACATCCTACCCCATTCAGCAGGGTCACCTGACCCTCTGTTATATAGTTTCAGGGTGGAGGAGGGAGCAGGGAAGTCTACTTCCGCCAGCTAGTTGCACTTCTCTAAATCTAGATCCAATCCAACGGGACTTACTTTGAAGTAGATATGTAAACTTTCTCAGAATTTTTAGGCTGGGGGGGGGATTTTTCCTGGGGGGGGTAGGAAAAAACACAATTTGGGGAATTTTAAGAAAATAAGCAATACTTATTATTTTTAGCGCCCTTTACCGATCTAAAGTCACTTTGTTGCTTTAAGACAGCCTTCTCCAGCCTGGTGCTATCCAGATATTTTGGACTTCAGGTCCCATCAGCCTCAAGCAGCATGGCTAATGGTCAGGAATGCTGGGCAGTGTAGTCCAAAACATATAGAGGGCACCAGGTTGGGGAGGGCTGTTTTAGAACATAAAGCAGTCTTTCTTTTCCTAAAGTTATTTTTTGTGTAACTTATCATAGAATAGTAGGGTTGGAAAGAGCCTACAAGACCATCGAGTCCAACCCCCTGCTCAGTGCAGGAATCTAAGTGAAAGCATCCCTGACAGATGGCTGTCCAGCTTCATCTTGAATGCCTCCAGTGTGGGAGAGCCCACTACATCCCCAGGTAATTGGTTCCATTGTTGTGTTGCTCTGACAGTCAGGACGTTTTTCCTGATCAGCCGGAATCTGGCTTCCTGTAACTTGAGCCAATTATTCCGGGTCCTTCACTCTGGGATGATCGAGAAGAGATCCTGGCCTTCCTCTCTGTGACAACCTTTCAAGTACTTGAAGAGCGCTTTCATATCTCCCCTAAGTCATCTCTTCTCAAGGCTAAACATGCCCAGTTCCTTCAGTCTCTCCTCACAGGGCTTTGTTTCCAGTCCCCTGATCATCTTTGTTGCCCTCCTCTGAACCCTCTCCAGTTTGTCTGCATCCTTCTTAAAGTGCGGTGCCCAGAACTGGACACACTATACAAGATGAGGTCTAACCAGTACTGAGTATAGGCGAACTAGTACGTCACGTGATTTGGAAGCTATACTTCTATTAATGCAGCCCCAAATAGCATTTGCCTTTTTTGCAGCCACATCACATTGCTGGCTCATATTGAGCTTGTGATCAACAACAATTCCAAGACCCTTCTCGCTTGTAGTATTGTTGAGCCATGTATCCCCCATCTTGTAACTGTGCATTTGGTTTCTTTTTCCTAGGTGCAGAACGTGGCATTTATCCCTATTAAATGTCATTCTATTGTTTTCTGCCCAGCACTCCAGCCTATCCAGATCACTTTGAATTCTGTTTCTGTCTTCCAAAGTATTAGCTATCCTGCCCAATTTTGTGTCATCTGCAAATTTGATAAGCATTTTCTGCACCTCCTCCTCCAAGTCATTAATAAAAATGTTGAAGAGCACTGGGCCCAGGACTGAGCCCTGTGGTACCCCGCTTATTACCTCTCCCCAGTTTGAGAAGATCCCATTGATAAGCACTCTTTGAGTCCGATCCTGTAGCCAACTGTGGATCCACCGGATCGTTGTTTCATCTAGCCCACTTTGAGCTAGTTTGTTCATCAGGATATCACAGGGCACTTTGTCGAAAGCTTTGCTGAAGTCAAGGTATATGATGTCCACATCATTCCCACAGTCCACAAGGGAGGTTACCTGACCAAAAAATTAGATCAGATTAGTCTGGCAGGATTTGTTTTTGACAAATCCATGTTGGCTTCAAGTGAGTTAACTTGGTTTGCTCTGAAAATTTTCATTATATTTTAAAACTTTTAAAAGAAAACTCAGTAAATTTGTAATTATTGCCTGAATAAACTGTACTTTTACATTTAATGTACCAAACATGATAATTTTATGAGCAAACCAAGATATAAATTATATATTTTTGGTTCCTGTTTAATGTCTAACCAGAGGAAACATCAGCAAGTAGTCCCTGAAACGTCTGAATCATCCTAGAAGCCAGAAGCAGGAAGAACTGGAGGCAGAGGAAGACTGGTGTACATCAACTGTTCCTATTTGTAAGGAAGTTTAAGGAAATTCCTCAACCTGTTTCTGTTTGTGGGGTGGAACTTAGGGAAATCTGATCTGAAGGAAAAGCTGTTGAAATTCTATTTAGCCAGGAAAGATTCAGCTTAGGAATGGTAATCAATCATATTTAATTTAAGTTCCTTTAAGCAATCTCAACCTATTATTTGAAGAGTGACATTTTATTCATTTTTGTGAATAATTTCCATTAATGAATGTCTTATTTTTTGTTCATTTTGAATAGTTGTCTCTAGTAGTAGTGTCAATCTCATACCTATGCCATAGGAACCAGGCTGCTGAGTTTCCTTTAGGTAGCGAGCGTTTATTCTAGTGGCAGCAATTAAAAAGTTTTAATAGCTGAGGCAGCATTCCCTAGTGGGGAGGTCTAATTGAGAATTTCATTAAAAACTGTGGCAGTGAGTTCTATAGACCCAAGCCTCAAAGTTAATTAAAGAAAAAAAGAAACATAGGTGGGATAACCCACATGTTGTTCCATTGCATCTGGTGACAGTAGCTAGATAACTTACAGTGTTCTTGCATCTGGTGACAGTAGCTAGATAACTTACAGTGTTCTTTTTACATGTGGGTTTTAGATTAGAACTACATTAATTGACTGCTACAGCATCTAAACAGAACAAGCCCAGAAACGCAGGACTCTGTAGAAAAAAACCGAAACTGTCAAGAATGCACAATGGTGACTCTACTCACATGTTGAGAAACTGAGCATAAATATCTGTCAGTAAAATATACTTTAGATCAATAATTCTAATAAGGAATGGAAGAAATAACTATGCTGGGACTCTTACAGAGCGGATTTAAAAAAATTCCCCCATGGCTTCATTATTTCCAGACATTTTACATCTCTAGTCTTTCTATAAAAGTGTACTTATTACATAGTTTTTAGAAATCATTTGGGGGTGGGGTAAAGGCTGGGTAACAATATGTAAACACTTTGTTTTAAATTCTAATTATTTTTTTTTCATAATTCAAAGCTGTTCGCTTTTCCAATTTTGTGGAAAAAAACCAAAAACGGTTGCTGGAAAAAAACGGGGAAAAAACTTTTTCTGAATTTTCCCTTTTTTCCTGGCCTTCACATCTCTACTTTGAAGCAAACACGCATATGACTTTGCTCTTAAGTATCTGTGTGTGTGTGTGTGTGTGTGTGTGTGTAAGTAAATAAGTAAGTAAGAGGGGAATCTACATTCATAACCTTTGTAGGTGTGCAGACGGTATCAGAATATGTAAGATTTAATTTGTACGAGTGTAGTGGTGCTTAACTCTTCCAGCAGCATATAATTGTTTTTGATAAGCAGGACTGCCTGATGTTTAATTTCATCCAGTGTGCCATGAATGCCAGTTATGTGTCCCCACAATTTGGTATCTGTTCACAAGCCCTTAATCTGCAATCCTATGTATACCTATCTCAATATAAAGTTGCAAACAGATTACATTCAAAGAGTCCTGTGTTATAAGGTGACAATGAGTGATCTCTGGAAGTAGAAGGAGTTTTGAGCTGCTTTTAGCAAAATCTTACAATCTAGGTTCCCAAACACACCCTATTGTGGAGTTTCAAGTCATAAATGTTTGGAAATTCATGTGCAATTGTTGAGCTTGTATTATTTTATTTATATTAATTAATTACATTTATATCCCACCTTTTTTTCCTCTTGCAAGGAATCCAAGGTGGCTCACATGGTCTTCCTCTCCATTTTATTCTCACAACAACCCTGTGAGGTCACTCAGGCTGAGAGTCAGTGACTGGTCCAAAATAACCAGTGAGTTTCACAGCTGAATGGGGACTAGAACCCGAACTTATTTCTTTTATTTCATTTCTATACCGCCCAATAACCGAAGCTCTCTGGGTGGCTCACAAAAATGAAAACCACAGAATGCAGCATAAAACAATATAAAATATGAAAGCTTAAAACCACAATATAACAGTACAACCAGAATAAAACCTAGCAGCAATGCAGAGATTTAAAATACAGATTTAAAACACCACAGCTAAAAGATTAGGAAGCTAAAATGCTAAAGTACTAGGGGAATAAAAAGGTCTAAACCTGGTGCCAGAAGGAGAACAACATAGGCGCCAGGCAAACCTTTCTAAGGCGCTCATTCCACAGCTGGGGGGCCACAGCAGAAAAGGCCTTCTTCCTGGTAGCCACCTGCCTTGCTTCCTTTGGTGGGGGCTCCCGGAGAAAGACCTTTGAAGATGATGTTAGGGTCCGGGCAGGCACACATGGGAGGAGGCGATCCTTCAGATAACCTGGGCCCAAGCTGTTTAGAGCTTTGAATACCAGCACTTTGAATCAGGCCCAGAAATGCACTGGTAGCCAGTGCAGTTGGAAAAGTACTGGCGTAATGTGATCCCGTTTCCCAGTCCTTGTTAACAAACCTTCTGCCCTATTTTGGACTAGGTGAAGTTTCCGGACCATTTTCAAAGGCAGCCCCACATATAATGCATTGCAGTAATCCAGATGAGAAGTTATCAGAGTGTGGATAACAGTTGCTAGGCTATCTCTGTCTAGATAAGGGCATAATTGGTATATAAGCCTAAACTGATAAAAAGTGATCCATGCCACTGAGTTCACCTGTGCCTCAAGTGACAGTTCTGGATCCAAGAGCACCCCCAAACTATGCACCTGATCCTTTAGGGGGAGTGCAACCCCCTCCAGAACAGGTTGAATATCACCTAGCTGCACAGACAGTCCACCTGGTAACAATACCTCTTGTCTTGTCTGGACTGAGTTTCAGTTTATTGGCCCTCATCCGGTCCATTTCCGTGCCCAGGATCTCCTGAGTCCCAGTCCAACACTCTAACCAATACACCACACTGGCTTTCAGTTTGGGGCTTACCTGAACTCACAACTGTTCATGTAAGTGGTATTACTGATATGAGCGTTGTAACATCACAGGTTGCACTGGTTTCTTGCATGAGAAGGATGCACTCAACAAGCTGTCCTCTTTTCCATCTGGTCACCCCACTTTTGACTGAGGCAAGAAACCCTCCATGAGGTGGCTCTGGGTGCCATTTCTCGTACTTACACACACACTTTTCCCCTTGCAGGAGTTTTCTTGTGTTTAAATTCTAGGGTAACTACTTCTTTTCTGGTCATGTACATATTGTAAATTAGTATTTTAGTTAATAACTGCCTGAGAGGAAATGGTCATTCTCCTCAAGTGTGCACTGGGAAAGTATGGAAAACAGTGGATGTAATGAAGATGGAATAGCTATTTCTGTTGTGGAGATCCAAAAAAAAAATCTACATTGTTCTTTTAAACAATACACTGACCACCAGCCCAAAAAAGTTGGCTCTGCAGGAATACTTCCAAGTATTCTTGGAACTTCCAGTGGTAACTAAATCAGTTTTAACAGTACTTCCAGCAGAAAAGCACCTGCTTTTTCCCTTTCACTTGGTAATGTTTGTGGTGGGGTTAATAGGATCTAATTTTCCTTTTAGTTCATGTTTGCATATAGTGTGCCTTTCAAAAATACAGCAGAAGGCAAGTATGCATTCATATTTTTGCCCTCTACATCAGTGGACTTCCATATATCTGCCCTAGAGATACAGAATGAGTTTACCTGGTGTTTTTTCCTCTTTCAGGACTCATAAATATAGATCAGCATGAATGTATTGATTTACACTGCAGCCCTATGCATGCTTTCTCAGAAGTAAACCACACTGAGTTCAGAGGGGCTTACTCCCATGTAAGTCTGTATAGGATTGCAGCCTTAAACAAATGGTGAATAACTGATAACTATTACATGATAACTGTTGAAGGAAATATTGACCTTATGAAATGTTTTGGTTAGTTTAATATTATTAATTAGTGTGTGTGTGTGTGTGTGTGTGTGTAGATATAGAGGACACTCCTACTCAATCTGCTGTGCAAGTTTGACCCACTGGTCATGCAATAGGAAGCTCAACAGTTCAAAAAACAACCCTGGAAACAACCAGAAACACTTATTTCTGGATCTGCAAGCTCTGCTGACCTGCCCCATTCTGGATACAAGTGCTTCTACTCGTTTCAGGTTGTTTTTAGAGCCATTAGCTCCCTGTTGTGCAAGTGGTGGATACTGCCCAGAGATATTTAATACACTGTAATGAAATGCTTTTCTAATTTAATATTAGCACAATGCAACCAGAGTTATGGATTTTTAAGTCCCACTTAATTTATTGGGGAAATTTGTTGAAATTGTTCATCTATTTGTACAGTTTATATTTATTTAGAATTGTAATACAAAATTGGAAAATAAAGAGTGGAAGTACTGCATTTCTTGAATATATATAATTCTTAAAACTATACTGAAATTGCTTGATTTGAAACATTGAACATTTTAGATTTTTTTTTCATATCCCAACAAAAAATGTTCTGGGATCTATAGTATTAACTCCCATTTAGATTTTTAAAGCAATCTTCAGATGTTGGTTAGTAAATGCTTTTCAGCTCTAACAGCCTGCTGTCCTAATGAAATGAACATTTGAATTGCAATATGTATTTTTTGTCTTTTGTTTTTGCACTTTCTGTATATCATGTTGAGCAATTGTGGAAAAGTGACAAACTTTATATTTACTTATTTAAGATACTTTCTATGGTACTATTTGTTTTTAAGTCCCAAAGCAGTTCATAAAGTAAAATCATGTTAAAATACAATAAAATAAAATAAAACAGTAAAACAGCAATAAAATAATAAAATATTGCATTGAAAGAAATAAGGGCAGCTGGCAATACTAGCGGTTAGGAAAATGCCTATGCCAACTATCTTTTTAGTTGTCGGTGGAAACATTCCTCACTAGAAGCCTGCCTGATCTTGTTGGCGGGTGAGTGCCACAGTGGAGAAGGCTCTTCTCTGCAACACACCTCAAGTGAACATCAATAGGCTGTGGTATGATAAGCAAGACTCAAAACATAATGACCAAAGCGACCTGTTGTCACCTACTAGAGCCCAGATGTTGTCCATGTTAACTATAGGATAGGTTGAGGGGTTTATACTGATGTTTGCTTTCTCTTCCTTTTTTAGAATTGAGTTTCTGCGACATTTGAGAAGTTACTTCCAGGTTATGTTTAAAATCGAAACCAAATCATTTGAAGAAGAACGCAAAGGTGGTGATAAGGTCTTAATGACATGTGTTGGCATTGGTTTTTCCAACCTTAGCAAGACAGTAAAATGATGATGTGCCTGAGGATTTTAATTAAAAGTGCCTTGATAATTAAGTACAATTTTGTTACATAGAAAATATTCTGTTGAGAAACTTTCATACAAGTTCACTTTGCACTAAAAAAAATGTGGATTTTGTGTGTGCATCTTATTTCCATCTACTCTGTATAAAGCAGGGTTAGCTGTGTTTTCTCAAAAGAATTATTCTGAAAGATTATGTAAAAGCATCATTGTTGACTTAAAGAGCTATGATATAAAATGTTTGGCTTAATGCATAAATAACTTTAATAGAACATACTTCCAAGTGATTATGGTTAGTATTGTGTATTCCAAGTACAAAATGTTTTCCATAATTTGCCACTGCTGCTGCTTTTCTTGTGAAAGAAGCTTATGCTGAAGTATTGTTCAAAGACAGCTGCAGTCATAAACATTCTTCCTTTTTATTTACTAGGAGCTGCAAAACAAAACCTTCGGCAGCTATTTTTCTTTTCTACACTAGTAAGCTCTCCTGCTTACATTAATTTCCCTGGGAACACTTTTTATTTGGCTCCTTTTGTTCTTTTAAGCAGAAGATCTTTCCACTGTAGAGGTGATCTGTAAGACTTATGTGCACCATAGATGGTGTGACAAATCAACTGGTTGTGGTAAACAAAGAACTGATATCTAGCTACATCTCCTTCCCCTTGGCAAATCCTGACCTAAGTGGCTAGTCTCCTAAAAGTTATGCTTCCAAATAGATGCATATGTATGCTGCTGGAAAATGTGCCATGACTTATCCCTGGTCACACCCAATGGTGACTTCAACTTCTGTAGTAATGGCTGATGAGGAAGAGAATAACTGTTTCTGCTATCTAGCAATAGTGAAACACTATGGAACTAGAGCCAGGCCTAGAGCTAGCCCTCCCATGAAATGAGTTGAAGGCCCTGGCTCAGGCAGCATAGTGATGAATTACGCGCGCCCCCAACCAGCAGCACCCCATTGTCGGTGCTGGCAGGCAGGTGGGTGCTCCAGAGAGCCTTGCTGGCTGCTCTCCCACTGTGGCATTTGCTGCACCAAGACAGTGGACCTGACAGGGTTCTCTGAAGCTGCTGCCCAGCCTTGAGGCAGAACAGCAGGTGACCAGTGAGCCCTGATGGCCCTGCACTCCCACTGTGGCAAATGCAGCCACCTGCCGTCTGGCTCGCTCTGAGGATCTTCTCAGGAGCGGGTAGTCTCTCTGAAGAGCTGTGTTGGCCATAAAAAGCAGCCAGCTTGGCCAGGCCCAAATGCCTCTGTCTGAGGGAACCTCGAGGGGTGTTCCTGAAGATCTCACTGTGTGGCAGAGGGATATAAATGGAAGACTTGGTCATCTAGACTCTCCATTAAATTCTGTGAATGAGGCAAGGTGACCGCACAATAAAAGCCTTGTCTGAAAGCACCCCTTGTCCCAACATTACAAAACATGAATAAGAGTGAGGACTGATAAATACATTCAACCTTACAACAATTGTCTTTTCCCTTCTGCTTATTCAAGCTGCTGATTCATCTCAGGTCAGATGCTTGAAATGGGATTGCTCCAGAGCCAACTACAATCGCTTATGCATTAGTCCATTCTGTTTAGAAGGTGTTTGTTTTGTTGCAAGACTCGATGTTTATAATAGGTAAAATTTTGTTTAAATGTCCTTTGCCTTGGAATTCATGAGATTTCACCTATTCCCCTCTGTTTGAGACTGCATGGCTGGTTTGATTTTGTGCTTCATAAAACAGTTATGCTCAGAGGTTCCAGATGTACATGGGATATTTGACTGAGCCATTCATAGCAAACCATTTTATGTTCCATTCTATAGGAACAAAGAAGAAAATAGTTTGGTGGTGCCAGAGTAACCCCCACCCTAACCAATTAGTCAGTGGTGGTTTGGACAATTTGTGCTGCTTATTGACAAAACTCATCTTGTGCTTATCTTGATCCTATTATTGGAAGTAAATCCTATTAGCTGTAATAAAACCTGCTTCTGAGTATAGGATCTTCTTGCAGCTGCGCTTGCTCTTAATATGAGAATATATCAACCCCCTCCCTTTTAACTCCCTTTTCGATTTATAATCCTATCACTTGTGCCCTCAATGCTCAGGAGCCCCTGAACTCAGGGGCTTCTGATCATCCAATGCAGGGCAAAAGGAGCAGTGGAGGCAATATTCAGCTCCCCGTTCTCCCACCTTGTGCATTTCGCTAGATGGAATTTTTAGCCTGTCTAGCAGTGGTGCTTCTGAGGGGGAGGGAAGGAGGCTGGAGAGGTTCAGGATAACCAATCTGGTCTTCTCCCTTACCTGCCCACTGGAATGCATCTTTCTCCCCTCTCTAAGGTCACTTTTCCAACTCTAGAGGGCAGCCTGCATGGGGAGGGGGTCAAATCGCCAACTCACCCTTGCAAGGTCTGTCTCTGATCTTGGAGGGGGAATCCCCAGTATCCTATGCCCCCTCAGAAAATGGCTAGGGGCCATAGGCTTGCACCCTAAAGCTCCTTGGAGTAGGGATGTGTTTATCACCTGAGCTTTGTAAGAGCCCATCCACATCGAGGGTGCTGTAAACCAGGGATGGACAGCAAGTAGATCTCCAGTTTTTTGGGGGGACTTCAGCTCCCAGCATTCCTGACCATTGGCCATGCTGGCAGGGGCATCTGCTAGTTGAAGACCCAAACATCTGGTGCTCTACCTTCAGCCCACCCTTTCAGTAAACAATGGGCTGGTTAGCATGATCACTGCAGCCCACTGTGGCTTATTTAAGCCACAGAGACTTGCGGTGTGTGCCTGTGGCCATTTTGAATATTTAACCCCCAGTGGAGGGTTGCCATGGTTTGTTGTGTAGTCTGAACCTTGGTGGCAGGGGCTGTTTGAAGGTTAAACAACCCTCAAATAACCCTACAACAGACCATGGGTTATTTGAGGGTTTAACCCTCAGCCCCTGCTGCCCAGGTTCAAATAACAAGACAAACCATGGCAACCCCCTGCTGGGGGTTGAATATTCAAAATGGCCACTGGCACATGCCCCAATGCTGCTGTGGTGAACATGCAAACCTAGTTGTAAAAGCTGTGTCTTCTGCTGGCTGCACCTTGTCTGCCTTCACCAAAGCAGCAAGGTCTTTTACTTGGATCGCTGTAGGATGTAATGGCAAGGTTCTTTGCCTGGTCTATATTTCTGATTACTGTTTCTCTTCAGGACCATGAATTATTTGGAAATATTTTTTTGGAATGTAAAAGGTCAAGCCATGTAATAGGGTTTCCTCTCCAAAATTCTGTGCCCGGTTCATTAACTTTGTTCCATTTTAGGATAAGAGTTCAATTCTAGCTAGAACAGATAACTGCACCGGAGGTACCTTTTGCCCAGTTAAATTGCCAGCTGCTTATTTAATCAGAAAAAGGCTAATGTTGGTAAAGTGGTAACTGAAAAACATGAGGAAATGATTGGACAATGCCTTGAGTCTCAGTAACTTCATTGTGATACATTGCTACAGTACCCCTTTGGCAACCAGCTGATTTGAGAAGGTTAAAAGGTCATGAACTTGAGTACAGACATATGCACACTCAGTTAAAATGCCCCCATCCTGTCAGTTCTTCATTCCAAGTTTGCATACTGTGTCAGAAAAAAAGAGCAACAGTATGTTGCAGGACAAGGCAGCAAAATTACAATGGCTGTACTTGAAAACGTGTTTGTTCTTGTTATTCAGCCTATAGACAAGACTTGCTGACTGTAACTCAAAACCTTTATTTCAGAGCTCTAGAAGCCTAAAGCAATCAAGTGGATTAGCCAGACCAAAGTACTGATTACATTGTCCTCTGCAGGTAAATAGGTCAGGAAAAATATTTGCATTGCTTCTGGTCGAGTTTAGACACCCAGCGCACTCTGCAGCTCACTGGAACATATGTAGCTCTGTGATGGTTCACTCCCACCCCCACCCCAAGGTCTTCTTTGTAAAGCAGTTACTGCTGGCCTCAGGTTTAGTGGCGGACAAGGAGTGCTTCAAGACAAGGCTTTTATTATGCTTTTGCCCTGCCTCATTTACTGAATTTTATGGTGGGGGGAACAGCCCTTCTTCCCACCCCTTCTTCTGTCTTTTTTATTACCACGGAAAGTCCATTAAGGAGAAAACATGGAATATCACCTCAATGTCTTAATTAGTAGCAATAGCAGCTCTCCATGTATGTGGATGCAACCAAGGAGAGAGGCTAACCATTCTTTCTTTCTCAATTGTTTGTCCACTCAAAATGGCCCCCCAGCATTCCCCTACCACCATAAGGTATCTTTTAGCTCTTGAGGCAAAAGGCAGGTTTGATAAGCGAGTGGTAACTGCATTCCCCTCCCCACACTTGTCCTCTGTTCAATTTGAAGTAGCTACGTTCATCAAGGAAAGCCCTCAGAAAAACAGTAAGATGTGTGTAGTTTTTGCTTCATGAAAAACATGCAAACCTGATTTTGAGCCAGAAATGTGTTTCTACAGGCCAAACAATATGTGGCAATAGAGATATGTGAGTATATCTTCTTTTCTTTACACTTTTTGTCCTGAATAGCAGTCATAAAGCCCAATCCAGATTGGGATGGTGGCACAGAGGAGCGGGTTTAGCCCTTTCCCCCAGCACAATTTCCTAATAAACTCCCTGAAGCTGCTGGTTCCACCACTGCCTAAAGAATACATGTACTCATGTTTTTCTACCAGCACCTAAAGCAATTTGTTGGTGTGTGATTTTAACAGGAAAAATGCTTTGGAGGGAAAGGGTGCCCTTGGCCCACAGTCCCAATACAGATCACACATATCCCTTTCCAAACTGCTATTTGAAAAGATAATGATAGAGATGCATCCGTGAAGCTCCATCATCTCATCTAGTTCGGTGCTAATGTTAATACACTCATCCTGCCAATAATTTCCATGCTGTACAAACTGTTAAAAACCCAAAACTATGTGTAATTTCATTTATTGGTGCCTCTTGCAACTGTCTAATCTGAAGAGGCAGTCCCTATGTTCTTATGAAAGGGTTTTACAAGCCAACAGAGGATTTCCCCATGTACCCTATTAATGTGATTGGGCTTAGCCTCACCCATCACCCTCTGCACCATTAGGCATGGTTAAGGAAAAGGCTGGCGTTGATTAACAAAAAAGTGTTGATTCATTCCTCTATTGCTAAACAAGAGGTAACATTTTTTTAGAACAGCACCATTTTAGTTACTCTGAAATACACTTTCTGGTTGACATGTGTAGCTGTAGTAAGGGTGGTTCATGCAACCCCTCCTCATGTACTCATGAATGTGTCAGAGGGCAGCAGGATGCTTACTGGCTACACCACATGCACACTAGCCACACACAGTGCCGGCTGCATGTTCAGCTTCAGCGTGAAGAAGCCATAGGAATCATAGAATCCCAGCATTGGAAGAGACCTTAGAGGTCGCCTGGTCTAATCCCCAGTTAAATGCAGAATCTGCCATGCAGAATGCAACTGCTCGTAGGGCTTCTCTATGTGAGGGAGAATCCTGGGACATTAAAAAAGTACTAAATTGTATTAAATCAAATAAAGAAGCCCTTTCAAATCATTGAGGGCTGCCCCAGTTAAATGAGTAGCTTTGCTACTTACAACGAGGCAGTTAAGCCTACTCACACATCTGGATAAGAGCAAAACAATGAATAAAAGATTAAAATACATTAAACGTAAATAACCAAACCCAGGAAAATAATGAGAACCCCAACAAGCCCTTCACAAGGTAACCAAGCACAACTAGATGGCTTAGAGAATTTCCTGAGATATCTATTGATATATTGACCACAAATATCCCAAACTAAAGTCAAATAGCTGGTTACGAAAGATAGCCACTCACAGCATTGTCTCCAGGACCCCCAGCCACTGGACTCCAGCTCTGTAGCAACCACCAAATCCTGGTCCGCAGAATGGGTTCTGAATCCATTAGAACAGATTTCTTGGCGCCTCAGCAAGCAAAGCAACTTTGGGTCGAGGCAGGATCAGCAATGTCCTCCAAGAAAACAAAAAAATAGAACACAGCTCCCAAAGGGTAGATTCCAACTAAAGTCCTACTTAGAGTAGACCTTTTGAAATGAATGGGACTTAAGTTAGTCATGACTAACTTGTCCCATTCATTTCAATGGATCTACTCTAAGTAGGACTTTAGTTGGAATCTACCCATAGTAACTAATATATTTTTTATTGCAAAATAGTTTCAATCTTCGTGATTCAAAACACCCTTGTACAGGAACTAGTAATAGGATGCTCCGCTTCCTCTTACAATTTGCTCTGAGGGCCTTGGCTTGAATGACCACCTTGGTTAGGGTAAGCATACAGACATTAACTCCATATACAACAGGGGTGGGGAGCCTTTTTCAGCCCAAGGGCCAAATTCAGTTTTGGCAAAGTTATCAGGGGGCCACATTCCAGTGGTGGGTGGGGCCAAAAACAAAAGGATGGGGTTAAAATACCAAAAAAAAATTACAAGCATATTTTAGCTTAAAGCTCTTACTCCCAGTAACTAAGCTTTTGGAGAGGCATTTCAACCTTTTTAAAATGAAAAGGGGAAAAAACTGCCAAAGCTGGCAAATCAAGAAATGATCAGTGGTCCGAGGAAAGGGATCATGGCCAGGAAAAGGGATGTGGCTGTCTGAAATTCCAGAGGGCCAGATATGATCTACAGGCCTGGGGTTTCCCATCCCTGATGAGGTGTGGGGAGAGGAGCCTGTTGGGACATAAGGCTCAGTAAACTGTTGGTAGGTGAGTTGGGGACTCCATAAGACTATGGTCTTCTTGCAAAGCTTTAAGATGGTGGGGTGTGGAGTAAATGGCTAACTGACACATTGATCAGGCAGGAAGGGTGTAGAAGAACTATCAGACCCAAGAGCCTGAGGATTCCGTATGTCTACGGCTGAGAAGTGTGTTTAAAAAAATATTTTGGCCTAGGTTCAAAAAGCTTAAGGTCACCCTGACTGTACAAGAGAAAAGATGTCTCAGCTAGCTGCCTTTATACATACTCTGTGTCACATTAGACCACAATTCAGAAGGCTTGTTTATCATCCTGATCAGGAAAAGAGTGTTTCAATTCATTTGAAAATATGTTCTAATTCAAGCATACAATAGTTACCTGAAGAGAAAGGTACACACTGTACTAAACTGTGCAATACTCGGAGATGAAATCAACGGAGCTATCACGTGCATACTCATTCAGAAGTAAGCCCCACAGCGTTCAATGGAACTTCTGTCCCAGGTCAGTGTTCACAGGATTGCAACCAAATTCATGAAAGGCTACAACTGTCTACAGAAGTTAGACGGCTTTAAGATAGGGGTGCAGAACTTCATGATCGGAGTCCACACCGAGCTACCAATAGTTTGCCAGTTTCCTGGATGTTGTACAGTCCCGCCCCCTTCTAAAAGGTTGAAGTGCCTCTCCTAAGAATTAGTTACTGGCAGTAAGAGCTTTAAGCTAAATTATGCTGATATTTTTGGCCCTGCCCCTTTTGCCCCACCCACCACTAGAATGTGTCCCCCGAGACCTTCTCCGAAAAGGAATTTGCCCTTCAGGTTGAAAGGAGTTCTGCACTCCTGCTTTAAAAACTCTGGGATTGCCAGGGGAAGGCATCTAAAAATTCAGGACCCAAGTGCAAGTTTTACCTGAGTCAGAACAGCGGCCTTTGCTGTGAATGGAGCTATGCATTCAGAATACTTGTGGAAAGGAATTTGGAAACATGTTTGATTAACACCCAAGTCCAGATGTTAGCATATCTGTAAATGGAAGCTGGCCCGGAAAATCCAACCTGGTCACAACTTCTGAAGAAGAAACTCTGCTCATATGATGCACCCTGGCACTACTGCCCCATTGCCGCATTTCTTTGAATAGACACTGAGCAGATAGATGCCAGGTGAAACAGTGAGTGAGTGGGGGGGGGGATCATGGAGGATAGAGCTCGGCTGTGCACATCGTGCTGCTTACCCTGTACTTCCTAAGCTAGTCTGCTATCCTCAGGTATCGGGTGTGGACAAGGATGCTGTCTCATTCCCTCTGTTGGAGTAAGATTCAACTGTGGGTGGGGAGGCACCATCTTTTTCTTTGCATCAGGCAGCACATCTTGGGCCAGTGCTGTGGAGAAGCAAGAGGTCTGAGGTCAAATATTTACACGTGTTATGTAAAACTTAAAAAATCCAGAACGTCTTATGGAATGTAATGTTATGGAATGTAATAATGTTGTGACTATAAGTGCTTAACAGTGAAAGGTTAAAAGGTTATCCCTATCTGAAGCCTGTTACTTTGTATGTGAGGATTACTGTTGGCAACCTGTTAATTGTCAATAAAATTGCTACGGTTTGTAACAATATGAATTGTTCAATTCAGATGAAGCTGGAATCAAGAAAGGATTCAGAGGGAACTCAAGGATGTATCTGAGAGGGATGGGCAGCTAGATGAGTTTATAAATTAGAGACTGATACAAGAGTGAAATTACCCAAGGGAAAAGTACTGGTAGCTAAGTTAAATTAAAAAAAAAAAAAAAGGTAAAGCTGTCCCCAACCAGTCGTGTCCGACTCTAGGGTGTGGTGCTCATCTCCATTTCTAAGCCAAAGAACCAGCGCTGTCCGAAGACGCTTCTGTGGTCATGTGGCCGGCATGACTGAACACTGAGGTGCACGGAACGCTGTTACCTTTCCCGCCGAAGCGGTACCTATTTATCTACTTGCAATTTCTTGCTTTCGAACTGCTAGGCTGGCAGAAGCTGGGACTGAAGACAGGAGCTCACTCTGTCATGCAGCACTCAGGTCTCGAACTGCTGTCCTGCCGACCTTCCAGTCTGCAGTTCAATGTCTTAACCACTAAGCCACCGTGGCCCCTAAAGGAAAGGTTCCTCCTGTGCAAGGACTGGGTCATTACTGACCCCTAGAGGGACGCTGCTTGCACAAGCGTTTTTGTGGCAGACTATAGCAGGGTGGTTTGCCATTGCCTTCCCCAGTTGTGACTACCTTTCCCCCCAGCAAGCTGGGTACTCATTTTACTGACCTCAGAAGGATGGAAGGCTGAGTCAACCTGAGCCGGCTACCTGGGACCCAGCTTCCGCTGGGATCGAACTCAGGTCGTGGGGAGAGCTTTGGTTGCTATACAGCCGCCTACCACACTGCGCCACACAAGGCTCTATTAAGTTAAGTTACACAAGAGGAAAATACCAGTAGCTTTAGTACAGCCTTTGAAAGAAGAGTTATGAAGTCTGTAATGGCGGGGAATTATTCAACCAGTAGAGAAAAGTACATTCTGAATAAGCAGTCCGGTGATGATCTGAAAACCAGCAGAGAAATTCAGAATATGCATAGATCCAAACCCCTTGAGAGAGCAATCCTATGGTCCCTAGACAGAGTCTTGGGGGCCATAGGGTCATTCAGATTTCTGGCTCTGAGGTCAGACTAAGTGCTCTGACCTCAGAGCCAGGAATGCAAGCTCCTCCCCCCTTGCAGCTGGTGCTGAGAGGACAGTGCTGGTTCCCTCTGCAAGGTCACAAAGGTAACCTTGGAGAGGAGGGAAAGGGAGCATGCCAGTGGGAGGGGAGGGGATTGGGGAGGCTGGCAGTAAGGACACACCCTGAGTCTACAGGTAAGCAGAATAAAGGATGGCAGCTGAAGGATGCCACTGAACCCAGACACACTCGAAGTGGGCGAGCTATTAAGAGACCTGCACACTGAAAGACGATGTGTAAAGTTCTAGTCTATTCTTTAATTTTTTTTTCTTTCTCAAAAGGTAAGGGATGTAACAGTATGAAAGAACTGCTGGATTCAGCCTGAATGGGTTGTGTTTCCTAGGAGGAAGTACTAAAATACTAAAAAAAAGTATTTACGGGCAATGCCCACTGCTTCTGGTCTGAGGACAGAGTGGCCACAGCCTGAGAGAGCCCTTGTTTAAATAACAACTTGGACGTTTGTAAACAGAGCCTGTTTGAATCTGTGGGGTGCAGTCCACCAACCTTGAATCACAGTTACCAAGGATATTCTTATAAACGTTAGTGGTTTACAGGTAATCTTGTCAGTTTATATACTGGACTGGAGAATCAAAAGAGGTCAGGTTTTGATAGATGAATTAAATTAGTTAACTGTCATTGGCTCATAAATATATGCCAGCACTTTAAATTCCTGGTGGCTTCTTGTGATGTGTAGATTTTTCATATGACTGGGCCAATACACGTTAATCAGCTTACAAATGTTATGGTTCCCGCTGGCATGCTGCCATATGGGAGTGGGTTTGCTTTTTGTTTGGTGACCTCCATCCTCAATTAGGAGACCATCATATCTGAATTGGCTATCTATTTCTAGCCAAGGACAGAAACATCTCAAAACAGATAAGCAAATGAATTAGAAAAGTTCATCTCCCTTCTTTATAGGCCAATATAGGAGATAGAAAAGCTCTTTACTACTTTTTCTTAACATCCATATCAATTTTTGCTCTTATTGGCCAGGGCAAAAAAAAAAGGGGGGGGGTAGGTGGGTATTAAGTTCTGTGAGAACCAGGCAACCTGAGCAGTTTTTCCTCAGCTATGAGGGCTAGAAGTTTACTTCTTTTAATAACAAATGCTTAGAATCTGAGTCAGATGATGCACTACACAGGCAAGGGGTGTAAAAACTTCAGTCCTGTCCTAGGTTTCTGCAGATGTGAACCCTGCCATTGCACTCACACCTGGAGCTTTTTCTGTTCCAAGACAGAGGGCAAAACTTTGGGTAGTATCCAATATTAGTCCTGTGTAGAGTAGACCTGTTGAAATGAATGTGACTGAAATTAGTCATTACTAATTTAAATCCCATTCATTTCAATGGGTCTACTCTATCTAGGAATAACATTACCACATGTCTCTTAGATTATGGCATGATATTTCTTGATCTGTTTATTTAGTACTTAACACTGTACAAATTTGTTATTTTAACTTTTTTGTTTAGAAACACCAGCCCTACCTTACATTTTAAAACTCAAGACAAGATGCATTAGGGAGGAAAGGAAACTTAAAAGGATAGAGAATGATACAGAGTGAAAAGAGGCCTGCTGCTATAAAGCAGCATTGATTAAAATGAGGACAAATAATTCTTTCTCACTGAATTTCTCTTCCTATTAAATTGTGATGCCCAACAAATGCTCTTTTCTCTTCCTCCTGGCATACTTAATATTTCATCTCATCTCCATATTTACAACAGTTTCCCCAAAACTTGTTCTATCAGAGAAAATATCTTTGGACTGCATTTATTAGAAAGGGTAGTTCAGTTTCCCTTGCAGTAGATATGTGATAGTGATTTTCTCTTAAAAGATCAGGTGCATTTGATATGACCTGGATTGGAAGCTCAACTTCTAATTTCCTCTGAACTACCAATCTGCACAGAACATCTTGTTCTCCCTTTAGCAAAGCCAACCCTGGGTTTTGTACTCCATACAGCACAAGCAGATACATTCAAGTATATTTTCAATCTGTTCTAAGTGAAGCAAAGCATGCCTATGTGAACTAGGGCTACCACAGAGTATGGCTTTGAGAGAAGTCACTCTGACTCAATGTAATGCTCAGGCTAAGGGCTGATTCACAGATGTTTCAAAGCTGCTATGTACTATGCATTCTGAACATGTTATCATAGCACAAAAAAAAAGGATGGTACTTTTTGTACATTTCACTACATCAGTACAGGGGGGGAAATCACATGCAAAGTGCCCCTAAAAAAAAATATCTGCATAGAGCAGCTTTCCCCAACCTGGGGAAGCTATTTGTTGACCTCCAAAGCTATTTATTTTGGATTATCTTACCTTAAGGTTTTTGTGCTGCTGGTCTTGAAATGGCTGAACTATTTTAATCTGCTTTCTTTTGATACAATGATTTTTGCTTTTTTACCTAGCTATTGTTGTTTTCTGTTATTGTTGTTTTTAATTGTTTTAATACATTTGTATTATTGTTTTAATCAAGTTTTACTTATGATTGTGTTAAGGAAATATCCAAGGCAGGTTAGGTTGAACAGTCAGAAATGTATTAAAACACATCACAGCTGAGGGAGGGACAGTCGACATTGTGTCTCACCAAAAAAGAAAGAAAATGCTTTATACAGACTGAAAGTTGGAGAACAACAACAAAAAAATACTATGCATGCTGAAGAGCTAATTTAGCTCAGCAACAATCTTATCAGCACAGCTGCGTTATTTTCTCTTACTTCTGAAGTCCTAAGCTACCCCTAAAAAAGGAATTTCCTGCCTATAATGAGCAAGTTACAATTACCTTTTCAAGGTCAGACACGTATACATCCTTTCAAACCTATCAGGCACCTTAGTTGGTTGCTTGAACCAAACTACACAAGAGGGCTAGTCAGGCCTACCTTCACAATCCCCCCTTTGAGTCTGTCAGGCTCACCATCCATACTTGTATTGTTATCAGTTGTTCAATCTCTTTATCTCCTACTTCTTTTCACATTTCTCTTTGCATTCTACTGACCATCTGATGAAGTTCAGCTTTATGTATAGTTTTAGTAAGGAATTTGATACAACATTTAATCAAAGCAATGATCACATGGAACAAAGCAATACAAACAACAATTATGCTTATTACATCACACATCTTGCTAGGTGGCTGTTTCTGGTAATAGGGTTTAATCATTTTAGCCTGATTTAGTGGGATGTGGATCATCGGTGTGCCTCTATGGGCATGGACTGGCATATGGCTGCAGATCTAGCAGTTGGATATATTTAAGTCCACTTGAATCTGGTTCACTACTTTCAGGAAAGTGTTCTCTGCTTTCATGGAAGATAAGATGTAATGCAGGAGCAGGATGCAGGTGGGCCACATCATGAGAATGTGCTTCTGGTGGATGCTGAGAAAACTTTTTCTTCACTAACAGGTGCTAGGCTCACTGCTAGGCCCACCTTGCCAGCAAGTGCTTATCTCACTATTAGTTTCTTAGAGTGGCTATTTTGTAATCCAGAGGAGGCTAAAGTGCTGAAAAGTCTAAGAAGATTTCACACAATCGCAGGAAAAAGGGCAACAAGCCAGTACCATGATGGCAGCCAGAGATGTTCTTCTCTTTAGGGTCCAAAATGACTCAAACGGCTGATGAACTCTGTGTTAGGGCACATTCAGTATTGGCTGGTTCTGGGGCACATTGTCTTCAGGGGGCAACACTTTCTTGCAGTGGGATGCAGGGATCCAGGTAGACTGTCTTTGCAGCTTCATGGCAGCATGGGCTGTCAACAGCATCTGATGGGGCCTTTTTCAGTGAGGCTCAAGGGAAGACTTCTTCTGATGGACTTTGATGTAAACTCAAACATTAAAAGAACAATTTTTTTTCATTTGAATGAAATCTATGTGTATGTTAAAAGAAAGCTTACACATCCCTTAACTTTCGGTTCAGTCACTCTAGTTTTCAGGGGAGTGACAGGGTGCTATACTTCAGGGCTGGTTATATGAGCAGGTGGTGCACCTTCCCCCTCTCAGACAAGAACAGATAACAGGCCAATTCACTCAGGATTCTATAGAGCAAGTCTGACTAAGTTAGAAAACTGTCAGAAAGTACTCACGCTGCTGGTCCCCCTTTCATCAAGGCCTTTCTCTTTTGGCAGCAAAATAAGCTTCTCACAGTACAGAAAGAAGCACTCCTGATCAGTTAGAAGGTATACAGTATGAAGAGCGATTACTGCGCATTGTTTTATATTTTAGCTTCTGTTAGTAGCAAAGAGAGTGGCTTTCACTGTATACAGATATGAGAACAAGCTCTAAAATCATTAACCTTGCCAACTTTCTAGCATATCAGCGCACCTGTGCTATTGATTACTTCATTATTACTGCATATGATTCTGGGTAAATTCACACATGACTGCTTGCCAGTCTTCTGAAACCAAACCTAATACACTCTGCTTCTTGAATTTTCAGATTCCATATGCAGTTTTTCATTAAACAATGAAAACAAATAATATATCATTAAGCTTGCTAGGCTACATACAAATGAAAGAGACAAAGCAAGAAAATAACAATAACTAATATAACAATGGGATAAGGCACAACACATAGGATTTCCAATCCACTGTTACTTCAGTGTACAAATATATCTCACCAGTGACTTTCAATAAAGGTTTACACTTCCTTAGACCACTTTAAAATCTCATTCTCATCTCAACAGCATCATTCTAGCACATGCAGCATCTCCCAACAAACATTCAGTTCAGCTTGCAGTTTTTTTCTTTATGAAGTTACACTTACTGGTACACACAGAAGGTTGAGCTTGAGATATAATACATGTTCAAACACATTAGCTAATACGTGACTATACAGAGTCTTCAGCCAACACCCACTCTCTATTGCCAGTCACACACAGTCACTGCATCTTGATTTTTACATGGGAGAAGCTGCTGCTATTGTAGCTTTCAGGTGGCATATAGGACAATCTGTCTAGCAAACCCAAAGGCCAGGCATTTGATGACTAGAGGAATAAAAAGCTCCCACTCCCACATGGCAGGAACAACAGGCACAAATACAGATATAAAGACATTTTCTCTAAAAGCAAAAACGAAGTTACTGAGTACATTAAACACATTATTCACATTTATGCAATTCGCTTGATCTAAATCATTGTGGCACCTTCGCCCCTTACAGGAATGACTCAATAGATTCTACCCTTCTTATCTGCTACTACAAGGTGGGGAAGAAGGACCATGGGCGCTATCAGGCAGCCATCCAGGGAGTGCCACAAATGGTCAGTGTACTGAGAACAACCAGCCAGTCTCCATTTTTCTTTAACATTTGAACCTGATTTTGGAGTTGTGCAACATCTTCAAAAGTTACCATGGGAGACTGGTTTAAAAGTTCTGCTTCTTGAGCAAAAGTACAGTTAGGCAAAACAATTTGTTCTATTATAGTCTGGGAAGTACAGACAGCATACCTCTTCAGCATTTATTTGACAAGACCCATCCACAAAATACACACAATCTATATTAGTCAGTAACTCATCTGACAAGTCTGGACGTGGCTTTGCTAGGCACTCAGCCACTTCTAAACAATCATAAGGGATGCTTTCAGAAGGATCAGGCAGAAAAGAAGCAGGATTTAGAGTGAAACAACATTGCACTGTAATATGACTGGTAGAGAGAAGCAAAATTTCATATCTGAAGAGGTGTGATTGAGATAGGTGCTTTGTTTTAAATAGAAGAGGTGCCACTGAGTGAGGTACATAAAGAGTTAAAGGAGAACTTAACACAATATTTTCAGTGGCTTGAACAAGGAGAGCAGCTGCTGCAGAATCAAGGAAAGTACTGTAATACGTTACTAGTCAGTTCTTATTTCTATGCTTTTAGTTAAGCACACTAAGAGCACAATAATTTTTTTTTTTCATAACAGAAGAGAGTGAACAGAATAACTAGGAAGCCCAAGTTGTTTTAGAACAGTGCTTGTTTTGGAGCAGTGGAAGCAGATTCAGCTTCGGAAGACCAGGGAAGTGGCTCAGGAATATCTAAATATACTCTGTCAGGGAACAAAGATAGTGCAACTAAGTTTACACAAAAGGTCTTTGATCACTAGAAAGAAACAGGCATTGATGAAGTTGCAAACCTCTCAGCTGTCTTAGAAGTTGGGAGGGGGAGGGGGGAAGTGGCTCAGATGTGTGAAGTGTTTCCATCGGTTGGCCAGGTCAATGGGGACACTTATTTTTCTAATGCTCAACTTGGCTACAAAAAAGTGGCAGCAATGCTAAAATAGTTTTCTGATCCGCGCTTGGTCTAAAGTATTAAGATCAGCTGGTTCTTGATCTGGCTAATTTGCTTGTTCCTTTAAACTAGTGTGCACTTTAGGGGGCAAAATAACTTGCATGAGTTCATGCTAGCCCAATTAGGATTTTAACAAGTGATCACTGCTTGCAATTTTTCTCTAAATTTCTGTAGCTTTTCTCGGATGTTTCAAAATTTGACCTGGTCTTTCAGTTTTTCTTGGGAGTTCTTCAGACTCTGCTCCCTGGGACTTTTTGACGTCTCAACATACCAATCAAAGAATGCATTCCCATTGACACTGTGCCACCTTGGAACCCCAAGATTCTAAGGATCCCTTTAAATGCACAATACTGTCCAAATCAAAGGTCCCAACCAAGGGAAATTGTTTGGACGGGTCAAGTTCCATTTGTCCAAAACTTGCAAGTCTTAGGTCCATAATTCCTGTACATGTACATTGCAGGCATCCCTTTTGGGGCTGTGGAATTTCTTTGGCAGAATCCAACCCCATCCTCAATTCACACAGAAGCACACAAGAAAACAACCAGGAGGTCTCCACAGGTTGCAAGAAACAAAAGGCACTGCCAAATGCCAAGGTACAGTCAGAGACCGACTCTCACTGAATTGGAGACACAGTCATTCATGATCTAGAGAGCTCATACCATGGCAGGGAGTGAAAGAAGGGTTGGGTGGAGTGAAAGAAAGGTCGGGTCATTCACTGCAATCTCCATTCATTCAGGAATGATTTATTCAGGAGGTCCATGCCTTGCCAGCCGGCTCATATCATAGAGAGAAGGAGGAATACTCACTCACACAAGGTTCCAGCGACTATAATTTGCCCTGGTCCTTTTTACCTCAATTCATACCAGGCAATTCTCATTCAATTCTTTTCCTCAGTTCACACAAGGCAACTCTCATTCACCTGACACCATAGCCCACGGACCTCTGTAACCCTCTCAAAACAAAACAAAAACCTTACCAAGTGCTTAAATTACTGACTGGCTCTTTAAAGGTGGTATCCTGTCAGCCAAGGCAGAATCATCCCACGGGCAGCCTCACACTGAGTCCCAGACTTAAGAGATTTCAAAAGGTCTCTTACCTTGGTGTATGCTTCTGGGATGTTCAGTGAATGGCAGTTCAAAGTGGTTCGATTCTCCTGAGCATTTGGGACCTAAGTCACACACCAAATTGTTAAGGAAATAGCCAAGGCTATTGTTAAGGAAATAGCCAGGTTGAACAGTCAGAAATGTACTAAAGCACATCACAGCTGAGGGAGAGACAGTTGACACTGTGTCTCACAAAAAAAAAGAAGAAAAAGAAACAGGATGTTTTTATACAGACTGAAAGTTGGAGAACAAAGAAAATACATTATACATGTTCAAGAGCTAATTTAGCTCAGCAACAGTCTTATGATCACAGCTGCATTATTTTCTCTTACTTCTGAAGTCCTAAGCTACCCCCTAAAAAGGAATTTCCTGCCTATGATGAGCAAGTTATAATTATCTTCTCAAGGTCTGACACATATACATTCTTTCAATCCCATCAGGCACCTTAGTTGGTGCTTGAACCAAAGTATTCAAGAGGCCTAGTCGGACCTACCTTCACAATTGTAAGCCACCATGAGTGCCATTTTCCTTGGTTAGAAAGGCAGGATATAAATCAAATCAAGAAATAATTGAGTCAATAGGCTATCTGTCTTTTAAAAAACTTTTTAATGTTATTTATTTTTGGTTATTCTAATATCCTTTATGTTTTCCTTGAGAGATTTGTATTTTGTTTCACACAGGTGACAATTCCAACTCTCTCCCAGCCTAAAGCTGAAATCCTAAGCACTCTTTCCTCAGAAAAACTCCAACTGAACTCATTTGCTTCCAATTAGGGTTGCTTGAGGAATTTGATCTTTGTGAATTCCATTATGAACTAACCTGACCAGCACCTTCTCCAGACTAAAGTAAGGATCAGAACTTAATTAAGCACCAGCTTTTGTACTTTCTGAATGTTCTGAGAGAGTACTCAGAACATTCCATTGCAGTTGATACAAAAACATATAAAATGTTTTAAAATATGAATTTTGAGAGAAAATACATGTTAAATATGTATTTAAAGGTGCAATCCTATGCATGCAGACAGAAGAAAGTCCTACAACTCCCAGCATTCCCCGGACTTGCATGTTTAAGGGTGCAATCCTATGGGGATAGGCGGCCGCCTCCAAACTCGGAGGTGACTGCCTATCCAATGCAGGGCAGGAGAAGCATGGAGGTGATCGTTCCCTCTGCACTTCTCCTGCCCTGCATTTGCGGCTAGACAGCTGATTTCGGCTGTCTAGCCACGGGAAGGCAGAGCAGGGGAGGAGGCTGCCAGATGACACATAGGATGTGACATACTGGCATTTCCGCCTTCCCCACCCCAGAACGCCTCCTGGAATGCCTCGTTTTGGCCGCTCCGCGCTCCTCTTCCAAGTGCGGAGCGCGGGGCTGTTCCACACTGCCTCAGAGGCAGCGCGGAAGGGGGAGAGGGTCAGTTCCCAGAAAACCACATATGCTATGGCTGTCTAGCTGCTGACATAGGATTGTTCCCTAAGTTTAAGTTTAAAATTTGAATTTTCATGCAGATTTTAAAAAGTGAGATTAATGCAGAAATGGGACAACGGATGAACTTATGTGAAATGGACTTATGAATGAAGACATGTGAAAGTGGCATGGAATAAAAATAGAGTACTTTGCTCATCCCTACTTCCAAGTAAACATATTTAGGATCATTCTGCCACATACCCCCTCTGACCAAAGAATAATTGATAACATCTTGAAGTTGGACTTTGACTTGAATTCTAATTCCTGCTTGGCTCATGTATGCACTCCTTGGGCAGTTTTGTGAAAGTCTAGAATTTTCAACCTCAGTTTCCCAGGTCTAAAATAGAAATGAGCTGATTTTCTGTGGGAATAATCAGGGAAACTGTTGTAGAACACATTGGACATTCAAAACGGCTAGAGAAGTATATTGTGAATGTTTCTGTTTTGGACATTTTTTTTTAAATACAAAGGCAGTCCAAAAAGTATTGCATACATTTTAAAGCCTTTTTTTACTGCTTCCCCATCACATTAACCACTTTAATTCTTCCCTGCTCACTGCTTTGCCCCCCCCCAACACCTTTCCTCCCTCCTGATAGTCCCACAGCAACTGAGCATAGAAGGTTCTTAATTAGATACTTACAATAAAACCCTAAAATATTATCAGGAATTACTTTTGCTCATAATGCGAATGTCTGTTAATAAAAGAAAACTCTCATAGTTTTTTTTTTAAAGGGGTGTTACTGCAAATATATCCGAATGTTCCCCTACCTCATTAACCCAACTTTCCTGGGTAAGGCATATGGGCTACATGTATAAGGCACATTCCAGGAGAGTAGCAATGTTAATCTGTTACTTCAAAAACAATAATCCTGTGGCACTTTAAAGACAAATCAAGAAGTTTGATTCCATTTGTTCAGGCTTGAATCAAGACAATGGTTTGTTGTCCCACTAAAGGTATTGGTTATTAACAGCAAAGCTTGGATTATTATCACCAATTGCTGCTGCTGTGAATGGTTACTTTTTCTAATCTTAAGCTTCACAAAGCTTTTTTTTTCTTTATCAGAGACTCTACCTTTTGTATTTCATTGCCATGTGGCTCCATTTCCCTCCCTCCATACCTGTACATGCACATACACACCCGCCAACTGAGGGTAATAGGGCTGGACCTACCATTAAGAGTGGGCTGGCTGCCTCAGACAGCAGATGCTGGCAGGGGCATGAATGGGGAACTCCCCACCTGGACTTTCCCCTCCATTGGAGGTTTGTGCGCCATGCAGCTTAACCTGTCCCCTCAGCTGGCCTGCTCCCTCCGGGGTACTCGAGGAAGCTGTCCTGCCTCCAGCACGGAAGTAAGATTCAACTGCCAGTCCCGTGGCTTCCATGAGAGAAATTTTAACGATTTGCTGAATGTGTTTTATAACTGGTTTTGTAGTATTTGTTTCTATTATGTACGTCACCCTGACAGCTTGGGCTATAGGGCGGCTCATAAATTGAATGAACAAACGCATACGTTTCGGGGGCATGGCGGTGGGTGGGGAATCTTGTCCTTCAACTCAGGCAGCCAAACATCTTGGGTCAGCCCTGCCTCATGAAGCAGGGGAGCTCCGCAGAGGCGTGTGCCGCAACAACCCGTGTTTGTTTTTAAAGCGCCACAAGACGGTTGTTTTTGTGGCGACGCAGCCACCGCGGAGGAATTCCAAACGAAGAGACTGGTGGCGGGCCAAACTTCCTTGACCGCAGCGGGCTCTAGTCCGCCAGGGGAGCCTGCGCCGCAGCCCACCTCTGAGAGACGCCCGCGAAGGTGCCGAGGCGCCTCGCCGCGGCTGCCGCGCTTCCCGAGCCCCTTCTCGGCAATGGGGGGTTGAGGCACCTTGGCTCCTCCCCCTGGGCCGCCCTCCGCGACGCGCCTCGCACTGCTTAGCCTCTGCGTGGTGACGCAATTGCGACACTCGCGTGAGCCCGGAAACGCAGGCCTGGGGAGCCTCCCGCGCTGTGCTCGGCCCCAGGCGCTCCTCGGAGGGCGCCTCTCCCCCTCCCCCACCTCCCCGGAAGGCGAGCGGAGAAGCAGAGCCGGAACGAAGGAGGGGGAAGCTGCAGCCCACCGGCAAAGGCCCGGCTGGGATCAGTCTGGGTGTGCGGAGAGCGGCTGGCGCAGACAGGCGCGTTCCTTCCTGGTCTCGCGCACCGCAGGCAGCCGGGGGAAAGTTGTCCGCGTGCAGCCGAGAGTCTGGAGAAAACCTCGGCAAAGACCAGCAGCAGCAGCAGCAGCAGCAGCAGGAGGGGTGAGCAAATGGAAAACTCCACATATTTCCTGTATTTCTTTTGCTTTCTGTGTTTTGTGTGCAGACTTGCATAGAGTTGCACGCGCGCGCTTGCATGCATGGGCGTGCACAGGGCGACTGAGCTTTCAGAGCACTTCCCGGGGCGGCAAGTTTGGGGGGACTCGCCGAGAGTTTGCTGTGTGACAGAAGTGGGTGAGGGAAGGAGGAGATGACGAGGTTACTGCTCTCTCTCTCTCTCTCTCTCTCTCACACACACACACACTCACACACGGTCTTTCTTGTTTCATAGAGAACTTTGGGCTGCGGGTTCCTCACCCGTCCCCCACCCACTCCGCAAAATCCCCTTCCAGATTCGTGCTAGGGGTGTAAACGAAACCGAATTAGAATCATATGGAACGTGGTAGAATAAACGGAATGTTACGTTTTATGGAGGCCAAGAGGTGGAATTTCTTCCTCCTTCTGAGAGTTGTATTTTTTTTTAACCCCCTATTAAACCAATAATTCTCTTGTTTAGGCTGTAGTAGCAGTCTGAGAAAGGGAGATGTGAACATGTTCCCATGGACAGAAGAGGCCTCCCACCTTTCCCACGGTGTGTATTTTTTTTTTTTTTGCTGGGGATGGGTGTTGTGTGTTTAACGCACCTTCGAAATATAGCATGTATTTATGTCATTAGAAGTTAATGATGAGATCTCTCTGTTTTACATCTTCTTGCTAAATATTGTAAACTACTACATATCCTTTTGTTATGGTTTATTTTCTCTGTTGCTTAACAATACAGAACTTTTTTTGAAGCTATTGGTCTGCTTTCTTAAGAAAACAAAGGTGGTGTTGATTTATGAGGAGGGTGATTAACTTCTTGTAGGTGGGAAAAAGAAATAAAATGGAATGCGCAGTTGCAATAACACAAGTTGGGGAAGCAGTCCATCCTTTTGCTTGATCAGTCCAGCTTCTTTCTTTCCCTGTCTGTTTAGGAAAGAGATTCCTTTTGAAATTGCTGAATTGTAACTGTTGAGAAAATAAAAGTCTGAAGGAAATGAAAAAACCAACAAAAAATATGTTGTGTAATCTTGTAGATCTATTTTTAGTTTTTACCATTTTTAAAAACAAACTTCAGTCAGTAGATGAGCTGTCAGTTCTCAAATGGCAAAATCAGTAGCAAATTAGATGTCATGTAGGAGATATTTTTCTTTGATTAAAAACAGCCATGAGGTGGCCTCTGATTTGGAGCCCTCCCAGCCCAAAGATGCTGATAGCTGTGGAAGGGGAAAAGACAGATATCTGTAGCTCTGTGTGTGTGTGTGTGTGTGTGTGTGTGTGAATTAAGTCAGGGAAAGGGTGTGGGGGAAGGGGTTAACTCTTTTCCCCCAGCATGTGATGCAGATCCAGTATTGCATCTGGTTTGGTCTTCCAGCTGTGCTGCGCAAACTGCCATCTACTGTATACATATATGTGCACTTCATACATAAATATGAGACTAGCTTTGCTATCGTAAGATAAGGTTTTGGCTTCCTTATCTACTCCATCTTCTTGACATCTGTAACATATGTGATTATTGCTTTGTTGCTTGCTAAATTGCCATCTCTTTTGTGTCATTTCCTTGTGGGCTGCTGTTACAAGCAGCAAGTAAGAACATCACAATTGCTACTAGAGCAAATGAAATAGTTGATCTTGTTTTCTGTAAATGTTAGTGCTTGATACTGGAATAAGCAGAAGAGTGCGGAGTGCATTTTATTTTGGAAGCCGTCTTGAGAGGGTTTTTACTCTTAACAGATGGCATAGACATTTAAAAAAACAAACACACCTCTTTTACAAATAGGACATGTAAACCTCACCTGAGGAGTGGAATGTCATTAAGAGCTATAGCTGAATTGATTCTTGTCTCTCCCCCCCCCCCCCCTTAAACACAAAGCTGTGAGTGGTTTCACAGATTTGCCTGGCAATCTTTTCTGCCACTGTTACACTATTGCTGTTTTCCCCACAGCAGAAGTGCAAAGTGTGAATACATACACATCTTCAAACCACATGTGAACATGTACTCCGATAACCCTGACTGGGCCACGGCTCCAAGTTGCATGTACACAGATGTTTAGGGATATTCATCTGTCATTCCTGCTTTACAAGATTGTTGGGGGTGGGGGGACGTTGGAAGGTATGGTGGTATTCATTTGGCAGACATGATTACTGTGTAAAGTGTGAAGGCTTTCAATAAGAGGAAATATTGTTTGAGGAGCTGGGAAGGAAAACTTTTATAGAGCTTACGAAGCAGCAATAGTTTTGCTCAACTGGAAAATGAAAGTAGTGCACATTGCTACAGCACACTTGCTATTGAGGAGTTGCTGGTATCAGTAATGGAAGACAATTAAGTACAGTCTTAGGATGATTTCTTTCTATATCCTGTGTTGCCAAAATGTGCCCAGCTGCAGAAAATGACAAAAGGACAGCAATGTTTCTTGTGTACCTATATGCAGTGTTATGTTTACTTTTCATCACTGCCAGTTAATTCAGTAATTATTTATTCTGGTTGTATGGTTATACATTGGCCCTAATGTGTTTTGATGGTTGATAAAATGCTTCAAAAAGCAGTAGATTTTGTGTGTGTGTGTGTGTGGTGGGAGATAATTTAGTTGTGGGAAAAGACAAGTTATTATTATTATATTTATTCTTTTGCTATTACAGAGGAAACTCCTAGTAGATAAACAAAGGAAAATATTTCATCTTACATTGATTCATAAATACAAATGATAACAAAGAAGAGCAATAAACATAATCAAACTTGTAACAGTTAAATTGTCCCTAACAGTAAATAAGGTTGTAGTGAATCCTGAACTTTATTGTTCCAGTATAAAACAAAGAGACTCCGTTTTTCTCTAAAGAAATTATTTACTGATTATCCCTCTCAGACTCTAATCATATTAAGTAATTTCATAATTGAGCTATATCCCAAACTGTAAAGATTGGGCCCCACATTTCTGCAGAAGCACCCAGAGAAGGCAAGGGAACCGAGTCAGATGAGGAAGAGGGTGAAGGGGTGGGGGAGCTATCAAGGCCACAGGAGACAGAACAGAGAGACAGCAGCAGAGAGGAGTCTTTCCAGCTAATCAGTTGAAACAAAGCTAGGCAGAAACCTCTCCATCCACCCTGGGAATGCCAGATCTTATGGAGGAGGGAGTAGTTGGGAGTGATGAAGTCAAGGATCAGATGTTGAGGGAGGGGCAACTTTGGGAAGTGAGGCGGGTCTAAAAGGTTGGCCACTCAGAAGAGGTCCCTAGGGGAAGACCTTTCCTGAGAGCAGGTCTGGACAAGCCACTCAGGTTCCCTACTGCTGGTGGGCTCCAGTTTCATCACAAGGTCCTAGCATAGTGCATTTAACAAAGGGAACTTCTTGTAGTCTAACTAGTATTGTGCGAAGCTGACTAGAGAACTTAGCTCTGTGTTGCTGGATGTTCATTAGGTCTGTAACCTGAAGAGCTGTTGATCTGGCTGTGATTTGCATAATAAAAGCTATTTACCAAGAGAATATCTTCCTTGTGTGACTGCATAGACACCTGGAGGCCTGGCACTAGACACAAACCCTCATATATCAATCTTCAGTTGTTGGAAGATTAACTGTCTTCTGCCTATAGCTTATTACCATTTGTGTAGCCATCAGTAATGAATAGTTATTTCCACGTTACCAATTGGAACTATACCTTTAACATATCCAAATAAAAATATCAATCAGTCCAAAGAGAGCTGAATACCTACAGTTTTCTTAATTTCATCCTTTACCATCCTTAAAAATTTACTATTTGGGGGCAGGACCAAAAAACATGGTATATATTTGTTTCACTGGAACCACATCTCCAACACTTATCCTCTACCTGCCTATAGATGTTACTAAGCCTGCGTGGTTTTAAATACCATCTAAAGAGTAATTTATAAAAGTTCTCTTTAAAATTCATACAGAGTGAACTCTTTGGGATATGTTCTCCAATCCAATCTGAAATGTCATGAGTAATTTGCCTTCCTAAATCGTTTTCCCAAATAGATGTTCCTTATTGTATTAAGGTCAACTATAATTTTATAAAATTGGCTTAGAGTTCTGTTATATACCCCATTTGATGTTATTGCTTCGAAGCTAGAACAATCTCTTAGTCACCCATATTTAGATATTACATTGGATATTTCACTCCCTTTCATTTCACCTTTGTTTGGGTTATTTCAGCAAGAGGTTCATTTGGTAATGCAAAAAGGAGGGGAGATAGCAGACAATCCTGACAGGTGCCTCTGTGTAGATAAAAATTATCTGGACTAGATCCATTTACATGCAAAGGGGCAATAGGATTGGTATATCTTAATTTGACTGAGTTAGTTTCCCCTAGACCAAATGTAAGAGCTGATGTAAATGATCCCATTCCATATGAACAAACATTTTTTCAGTGTCTAAAAACAAAATCCCATATAGCTTTTTTGAGCGATTAATCTTATAAATTGAATTGAGCAGTCTCCAAATATTCACTGATAATTTCCTTCCCTTAATAAAGCCAGTCTGATCTTCTCCAATTTAGGGCGCAATCCTATGGCTGCTAGACAGTGGCAGGATGGCTGTAGGATTTTTCATTTTCTGAGAACCGAGCTCAGAGTGAGTGCTCCAAGGTAGCTGGCATGGAAAGAACCACGCCAGTTGCCCTCTGAGGTCAGAAAGTCGACCTTGGAGAGGGGGAAAAGGGGGTGTTTCGCTGGGCAGGGAGGGGAGGAGATCAGAGAGGCCAGGATAGAGCTATCCTGAGCCTCTCCCAGCTTCCTTCGCTCTTTGTTTGAAGCACTGTCGCTAGACGCCTCCCCCATTCCTTCCATCCTGTGTTGGACGATTGGAAGGCTCCAAATTCAGACGCTTCCGATCATCAAGGGCGCAATAAATAGGAACAGTCCTGTGGCTTCTTACTTCTTTTAGCATAACTTGAATTAATCCCCAAAGCCCCTTCAATACCAACTGCACATTCCTGTTAGAGTTCTAAAAATTATTTTATTTTTTCTTTAAAAAATCCCACTAAGTCCTGTCCTTCCAGATCTTCCTCAATACCTCTCAGTTTTAAATTACATTTTCTTGTTTCCAGATCCAATTCCTCTAGCCTACCCTTAATTTTATCTAAGTCATGCTTATGAACATGATTCTGAATTTTAATTTCCTGAATGAGTACTCCCTGCTCTTCTGTGGACTGTGGGAATGCTGTGCACATAATATACCTCGACTTCAGCAAAGCTTTCGACAAAGTTCCCCATGATATCCTGATGAGCAAACTAGTTCAAAGTGAGTTAGATGAAACAACGATCCAGTGGATCCACAGTTGGCTACAGAATCGGTCTCAGAGTGCTTATCAATGGGATCTTCTCAAACTGGGGAGAGGTCATGAGCGGGGTGCCTCACAGCTCAGTCCTGTGCCCAGTGCTCTTCAACATTTTTATTAATGACTTGGAGGAGGAGGTGCAGGGAATGCTGATCATATTTGCAGATGACACAAAATTGGGCGGGATAGCTAATACTTTGGAAGACAGAAACAGAATTCAAAGTGATCTGGATAGACTGGAGTGCTGGGCAGAAAACAACAGAATGACATTTAATAGGAATAAATGCCATGTTCTGCACCTAGGAAAAAGAAACCAAATGCACAGTTATAAGATGGGGGATACATGGCTCAACAACACTACAAGTGAGAAGGGTCTTGGAATTGTTGTAGATCACAAGCTCAATATGAGCCAGCAATGTGATGTGGCTGCAAAAAAGGCAAATGCTATTTGGGGCTGCAGTAATAGAAGCATAGCTTCCAAATCCCGGGAAGTACTAGTTCCCTTCTACTCAGTACTGGTTAGGCCTCATCTGGAGTACTGTGTCCAGTTCTGGGCACCACATTTTAAGAAGGATGCAGACAAACTGGAGGGGGTTCAGAGGAGGGCAACAAAGATGATCAGGGGACTGGAAACAAAGCCCTGTGAAGAGAGACTGAAAGAACTTGGTATGTTTAGCCTTGAGAAGAGAAGACTGAGGGGAGATAGGATAGCGCTCTTCAAGTACTTGAAAGGTTGTCAGAGAGAGGAAGGGCAGGATCTCTTCTTGATCATCCTAGAGTGCAGGACACGGAATAATGGGCTCAAGTGACAGGAAGCCAGATTCCGGCTGAACATCAGGAAAAACTTCCTGACTGTTAGAGCAGTACGACAATGGAACCCATTACCTGGGGATGTAGTGGGCTCTCCCACACTGGAGGCATACAAGACGAGGCTGGACAGCCATCTGTCGGGGATGCTCTGACTTGGATTCCTGCACTGAGCAGGGGGTTGGACTCGATGGCCTTGTAGGCCCCTTCCAACCCTACTATTCTATGATTCTTTAGCCGTATTTAATTCCTCATAATTTTCCATGCAGCCCTAAACTCTAGTCTGCACTTCTATTATTTTAATTTCAGTTCCCTTGATTGACTTTATTAATTCACCAATCTTACCTTTAATTCCCTCATCTCTTTCCTGAATTAATTTACTTAATTTTGCTTCACTCTCTTTCATCTTATCTTCTGTAGTTTTCTGAAATACCCATTCAGTAGTTTTAAAACTTTCCAGAAAGCTTTCTTCATATTCCTGCAGACCTTTTGTAAGAAAAATTTTGATGTCCTCTACACTTAGAACTGATTGCCTTCTCTGCCTTCTTACCTCTTTTTGTGTCATTTAAAAATAATAACTAATTTTTCCTGCTATAGGTTATGAGTTCATACAGTCCTCTGCTTTACATGAATCTAGCATTGCATTCATTAATCAAAAGTAAATACTATTAATTCATTGACTTCAGATGACAGTAAATCATTGGAGGTAATGAAATTCATTAATTTCTTAAGTAGCCACAATATGAGTACATCTGTCCAGTTAGTACGATAGGTTTCACAAAATCAAGAGACACTCTCAGTTCTGGATCAGTTCTGGATTTGAGGTGGTAGTTCCACCAACTCTTGTCTTTTTTTAAAAAAAAACCCTCCAGGTTGGTGTGTAGTTATGCCATTGAAACCATGGATATCTTGATGCTGTTATGTATGCTGTATTTCATGGTGAACCAAAAAATCAAATATTTATGTTTATTTTATTTATCTGTTACATGTATATGTTGTCTTTTCCTCCCAGGATCCAAAGGCAGTATACATGATCCTCCTCCTCTCAATTTTATCCTCACAACAACCCTGCGAGGTAGTTTAGGCTGATGGTCAGTGGGCCAGTTTGCACAGCATGGTTGGCTCACTGTGAGTTACTTAACCCATTATGAGTGGCAACGTATGCAACCCTGAGCAGGGGCTGCTGCATTGTGCAGACCTGGCCACTGAGGGTTATTTGAGGGTTAAGCAACCCAAGCATAACCCTACAAGAAACTGAGGTTTATGCGAGGGTTGTTTAACCCTCAGTGGCTGGGGTCACACAACAACCCTCAAGCGAGTTACATATTCAAAATGTCACCTACGTGCAGCCAACCCCTGGTGAGCCCGCCATGTCATGCAAACCAGGTCAGTGACTGGCCTGAAGTCACCCGGTGATCTTCATGGCAGAGTGGGGACTAGAACCGAGTTCTCCACAGCCCAACACTCTAACCACTATACCACATTGGCTCAATGAATGCCATAATGCCTTGAGCATCTTTTGGCGTGTGTGCTAAAGAAAAGGGTCAGTGGGTCTTGGAGGGATTATCTGGATAGTCCTTGCCAGCCTTAAAAAAAAAAAAGCATTCACCTGGTTCACAGGTCATGGTGGCAAATAATGGGTTAGGTTAACTGTGGGTTGTTTAACCCATAAAGAATGAGGTCGGATGTCACACTAACAGCCTATGAACAGGACGTTTGTAGGTTGTTAATTCAAACCTGAAATGGTTCATGCACTCTGTATATCTCCATTAATTCTGGGTTACTTAACCCACAGTCTCCTTCTGTGACATGCAAACGTGCTCTAGACAGGTATGATTATTTTAGTCTGCCCAGTAACTGCTGTGGCTAAAGGTAGGATTTGCCATGCTTATGAAGTAGAGAAGAATTCATTTTCAGTTGAAGGAGAGGAGATGGTTTTGTTTTGTTTTGTTGAGCATGGGTTACCCGTTGTGTGAAAAATGTGTTATGATTATGGGTATTATGTGGAAGACAGTGTGTAAATAACTAAACAAAGGTTCGGGTTGTGTGTGTGCATGTTTTAAAACTGAAGCTGGAATTTTGAAGTATTTTGAGTTTTGTCTATAGGAAGGATGACAAGATGATCACAACATTTTAGAAAGGAATCTAACTTGTAGTGGCAGGGCTAGAAAAAAAATATTTCACATTTCAGGATTCCCAGATAGCCTGGTGTTTGGAATTTTTCAACTATAAGAAATTTAAGCGGAGCATAAGGGAGCTCTCTGTGTATGTGTGTGGTTTTCTTTTTTGGTGGTGGGGGGTGGGAAGAGGGTTACTCATTCCCCTGAGATCAGTTTTTAGCATTTAAAATGTATTTTTGCACAATGCAAGTCTTAACAGGGCTTCAGTAAGAGCTTTTCTTTGTTTAGAATATTTCTATGAGTGAGGCTTTTGCTTGAACTGTTTATTATGAATACCTTGCACTTCTATGAAATATTTGATTTTACCTTATTGATGTGACCTCATGAAGCTAAATCCGTTTTGCATGATTAGGAAAAGAGGATGTGCAGTTTCATTGCTTTTCGCTTTTCCTATGTGCATATGTTTCTAAGTAAACAGCAGGAGGGGAAGACACTTATGCATCCCAAAACAGAAGAGAAGATGCTGCAGGTGACTAAAAAAAGTTTCATTATGCCCAAAGCATAATCCTTTCTCAGGGGCCACTTTTCTCCAGATATGTCACAGAAAATCTTTGCAATGCTTCCTCTGATTTAAAATGTTTCTAAGTGACTTGTGTTCATAAAAAAGGATTTTAGTTTATGATGAAGTAATTGTGGATATACATTCTGACTATGGGGATCAACTCCATGACAAAACTGAATGGCTTCAAAAAATCTTATATAAGCCACACAGTGTTCTTATATTTCTTTGCTTGTTTTTCATCATAAAATCAAATTAGGGAAGTAGCCTAAATGCTATCTTAAACACTCTCTGCAATGTCTAGTTTGAGGAAATCTCTTAATGTGATTACAGTTGTATTAAGTGTTAAATAATATCTACAAAGCAGTGGAGAGGTTGCAGGTCAGCTGTGGATTATGCTGTGTGAGTGGACTTCTGCTTGCACAATGGAATTTGCCCTTCCTCTCCTCCCCCCTGTGGCCTTGAACCCCCCTTAATCTGCTCTGGAGACCAGTCCCCTGGTCAGGTTTGTGGTGGGAGGTGGGTGCTGAGGAGAGAGGAAATCTGTTTTGCTGATGGATGCTGTTCTGTTGGCACACATGATTGCATTCAACTCATTGTCCAATAACTAAAGAGCTAAATTACACATATTGACATACTTTGCTTCTCAAGCATTTGTTAAATTTAATCATGAATATATTTTATTTTGTCTCTCTCAATCTCCCCCCTCCTTGTCTTTGTGTGTGTGTGTGTGTGTGTGTGTGTGTATATATATATATATATATATAAAATTGTATGTTGGCTAGCGCTGAAAACAATATTTCAGCTTCCTGGGAGCTATCATCTTTTATTTCCCTGCCAATCGTGTGAAGAGCATCTGAATTCTACCCCCCCACACACACATAAATCTTGCTAGACTTCCACTTCTTCCCCACCTCCTCTTCTTGTTACCCAACTAAAGAGTAATATAAATCATGTAGTCCTGAACTGATAGGGGCATTAATTGCCTAAAGTACATTTGTTTAAAAATGTCTCTCATTGCATTCCTGAGTAGCAATGCCAGTTCTCCGAATGCTAGAATTCTGACACTATAATCATCAGTGATGGGGGCAGGGGTGTGTGTGTGGAAAATTTTCTAAGTTGGAAAAACCTCAGTTTCATAAGTTCACTATTAAAAATGAGAGTATGCCAGTTGCAAATACAATATTAGGCAAATTTGGCAGTTTCAAAGTTGTATTTCGGGTGATTATCTCTAGCAGATATGTGAGAGAATACAAATATGTCATTGAAATACATGTGCCTTAGTGTGAAATGGATTTAATAAACACTGGTAGTGAAACAGAAGGTGCCCCAACAACTTCAGTGGAAGAGAGTTGAACTGTGTTGGAAAATATGAATGATTGTCAGCATATCATGCACATTTATTTGGACTGCTAAAATTAATGTGTCAACAGTATTTTCCCTAAATTTAAACAATGTAGTACATGCTATTGCCTTTAATTTTTACAAGTATTCCAATGAAATGTCTACATAGTATGACATTTAAATCACATTGGGCCAGTTCACACAACACAACAGCTCATCGAGGGTTAATATACCCTCAACGACCTGTGGTGCCTGCCAGCTGGTATTATGAATACACAATGCCCTACAACAGCTGGGGCTGCCCTGTCCTCTGAACTGGCTGGCAGGGGTTATTTGAGGATTAAACAATCCTCACATAATCCACAGCCTGTTGCAGGGTTATTATTTTAGAATTGTGGCTAACACTTTCTGATTTGACATGTGTAAGAAAAATACACAATCAGACCGTTATGTCCTGTATTGAGCCTTTCTCTATTCAAAATACCTCAATCTGCCTTTCTCTATTCAAAATACATGTCACTGTGGCTAAGTGGATGAACACTGGACTGTGAGATATACATTCCAGTTCCACCACATACTTACTAGACGGCCTTGATTAAATCACCATCTTTCAGCCTGTAAAATGAGAATAATAGTCATCTACTTCATAGGGCTGTTGTAAGGATGAATGAGAGGATTGTAAAGCACTGCTTCACTTTAGAGTGCTTATACAATTGACTGGCAGTTACAGCAATGCTGGCAAAATGTCCATCATTATGACAGGAAAAGATGGAGGAAGGGTATGCACCTCGTAGGAACACCTGGCAATGATGTATGTTGCAGGAATCAATTTTGCATCCTCAGCTAGGTTCCAGATTGTTGTGGCTGACTCTGTCTCATAGGACTCAGTGGAAGCCAGCAAGCATGATTATGTTATTCCCTTCTTTTCTCCTTGCAACAAAAGTAAGGGTAAGCAAAGGGGAAGTTAAGCGAGTGAACAAAAAAAAAGACCGCTCCAACGGTGTTAAGTTAAGACCTTTTGGGCTTTGAAAAGAGACTCCTTGGTCAACAGGCTCCAGGACGGGTCTGTGTGTTCCATCATCAGAGCTTTGCCCTGAATTAACCAGGAAAGTTCAGCTCTCATTTCCACCCAAAGATCGAAGAACTGGTCACCCCTTTGATGAAGGTGCAAAGTGACATTGAAGGGAGGCATAATTGTTTGTTGAATAAATCTTCTGTGTAGTTGGAACCTTGTGGGTAATAGTTTTCCAGGCTTGTGAACAAATGCATTGTACTGTAGCATTGTGGGCCAGTACATCATACTTGTAATCAATACAACTGAGCTGTACTGTGTCCCTTTTGTTGTCTGGATTTCTGTTCCTGAGTACATGGTCTGTATAACTCTGGTAAATCCTTATGCTGAACAGCATCTGGGATTACATGGGGTCCAGGTCCAATACTTGTTGCCATTATACTACATAGTCAAACCCTCCTATTATCTGCAACATTTCACTCAGGATTCCATTTACTGGGCATGTTAGATACTGTTAGAATATAACAAAGAGAAACAGGAGAGAACCACCCCTTGGCTCACTCTATACCCATTTTTCTTAATGTCACCCCAAGGCAATTTTGGAGAGTGAGTCTGAGCCATGACTTTATAAATGTTAATCAGTGACTTCATCCATATAATATCAATTTACTAGGAATTATAAACTACCTACCCCTTCATGGATCACTGCCTTGTTGTGGCGAAGGCACTTGCGTAACTCAGTGAAGCCATAAGCTATGCCGTGCAGGGCCACCCAAGACGGACAGGTCATGGTGGAGAGTCCCGACAAAATGTGGTCCACTGGAGAAGGAAATGGCAACCCACTCCAGTATTCTTGCCAAGAAAACCCCATGGAACGTATCACAAGGCTAAAAGAGATGACGCCGGAAGATGAGCCCCTCAGGTCGGAAGGTGACCAATATACTACTGGGGAAGAGCAGAGGGAATTTCCAAGTAGCGCCAGAAAGAGTGAAGCGGCTGGGCCAAAGCCGAAAGGACACTCAGCTGTGGATGTGTCTGGTGGTGAAAAGAAAATCCGATGCTGTAAAGAACAATATTGTTTAGGAACCTGGAATGTCAGATCAATGAATCAAGGTAAGCTGGAGGTGGTCAAACATGAGATGGCAAGATTGAACATCGACATCTTGGGAATCAGCGAACTAAAATGGACAAGCATGGGCGAATTTAATTCAGGTGACCTTCATATCTACTACTGTGGGCAACAGTCCCTTAGAAGAAATGGAGTAGCACTCATAGTCAACAAAAGGGTGGGAAAAGCAGTACTGGGGTACAATCTTAAAAATGATAGAATGATCTCAGTACGAATCCAAGGCAAACCATTCGACATCACAGTAATTCAAGTCTATGCCCCAACCACTGATGCCGAAGAAGCTGAGGTTGATCGGTTCTATGAAGACCTACATCACCTTCTAGAACTAACACCAAAAAAAGATGACCTCTTCATCATAGGGGATAGGAATGCTAACGTAGGAAGTCAAGAAATCACTGGGATAACAGGCAAGCATGGCCTTGGTGTACAAAATGAAGCAGGACAAAGGCTATTAGAGTTTTGCCAAGAGAACACGCTGATCATAGCAAACACTCTTTTCCAACAGCACAAGAGGCGACACTACACATGGACATCACCAGATGGTCAATATCGAAATCAGATTGATTATGTCCTTTGCAGGCAAAGATGGAGAAGCTCTATACAGTCAGTCAAAACAAGACCTGGAGCTGACTGTGGCTCAGATCATGAGCTTCTTATTGCAAAATTTCAGCTTAAATTGAAGAACGTAGGGAAAACCACTAAACCATTCAGGTATGACCTAAATCATATCCCTTTTGCATATACAATGGAGGTGAGGAATAGATTTCAGGGATTAGACCTGATAGACAGAGTGCCTGAGGAACTATGGACGGAGGTCCGTAACATTGTTCAGGAGGCAGCAACTAAATCCATCCCAAAGAAAAAGCAATGCAAGAAAGCCAAGTGGCTGTCTGATGAGGCTTTACAAGTAGCTGAGGAAAGAAGGGAAGCGAAAAGCAAGGGAGAAAGGGGAAGATATATCCAATTGAATGCAGATTTCCAGAGAATAGCAAGGAGAGACAAGAAGGCCTTCTTAAATGAACAATGTAAAGAAATCGAGGAAAACAACAGAATGGGAAAGACTAGAGATCTCTTCAAGAAAATTGGAGATCTCAAGGGAACATTTTGTGCAAAGACAGGCATGATAAAGGACAAAGAAGGCAGGGACCTAACAGAAGCAGATGAGATTAAGAAGAGGTGGAAAGAATACACGGAAGAACTATACAGGAAAGATCTTAATGTCCCTGATAGCCATGATAGTGCGGTCACTGAACTTGAGCCGGACATCCTCGAGAGTGAAGTGAAGTGGGCCTTAGGAAGCATTACTAACAACAAAGCTAACGGAGATGACAGTATTCCAGCTGAGCTATTTAAAATCCTAAAAGCTGATGCTGTTAAAGTGCTGCACTCAATATGCCAACGAATTTGGAACACTCAACAGTGGCCACAAGACTGGAAACGGTCATTTTACATTCCAGTTCCAAAGAAGGGCAATGCCAAAGAGTGTTCAAACTACCGTACAATTGCGCTCATTTCACATGCCAGCAAGGTGATGCTCAAAATCCTACAAGCTAGGCTTCAGCAGTATGTGAACCGAGAACTACCAGAAGTACAAGCTGGGTTTTGAAGAGGCAGAGGAACTAGAGATCAAATCACCAACATTCGCTGTATCATGGAGAAAGCAAGAGAAGTCCAGAAAAACGTCTATTTCTGCTTCATTGACTACGCTAAAGCCTTTGATTGTGTGGATCACAACAAACTCTGGCAAATTCTTAAAGAGATGGGAGTACCAGACCACCTTACCTGTTTCCTGAGAAACCTTTACGAGGGTCAAGAAGCAGCAGTAAGAACCGGACATGGAACAACCGATTGGTTCCAAATTGGGAAAGGAGTACGACAAGGCTGTATATTGTCACCCTGCTTATTTAATTTATATGCAGAGTACATCATGAGAAACGCCACGTTGGTTGAATCACAGGTCGGAATTAAGATTGCCGGGAGAACTATCAACAACCTCAGATACGCATACGATACCACCCTAATGGCAGAAAGCGAAGAGGATCTAAAGAGCCTCTTGTTGAGGGTGAAAGTGGAGAGTGCAAAAGCTGGTTTGAAACTTAACATTAAAAAAACGGAGATCATGGCATCTGGCCCCATCACTTCCTGGCATATAGAAGGGGAAGAAATGGAAGCAGTGAAAGATGTTATTTTCTTGGGCTTCAAGATCACCGCAGACGATGACTAGCCATGAAATTAAAAGACGCTTGCTCCTTGGGAGGAAAGCTATGGCAAACCTAGACAGCATAGTAAGAAGCAGAGACATCACCTTGCTGACAAAGGTCCATATAATCAGAGCTATGATTTTCCCAGTAGCAACGTATGGCTGTGAGAGCTGGACTCTAAGGAAGACCGAGCGCCCAAGAATTGATGCTTTCGAACTGTGGTGCTGGAGAAGACTCTTACGAGTCCCCTGGACTGCAAGGAGGTCAAATCAGTCCATCCTAAAGGAAATCAACCCTGACTGCTCATTGGGAGGACAGATACTGAAGCTGAAGCTCAAATATTTTGGCCACCTAATGCGAAGAGAAAACTCCCTGGAAAAGACCCTGATGCTGGGAAAGATTGAAGGCAAAAGGAGAGGGGGACGGCAGAGGATGAGATGGCTAGATAGCATCACCGATGCAATGAATATGGACTTGCGCACACTCCAGGAGAGAGCGGAGGACAGGAAGGCCTTGCGTGCTATGGTCCATGGGGTCACGAAGAGTCGGACACGACTGAACAACAACAACATAAACTACCTCTTTGCTCTCTGCAGTATTCATCAATATGTCTCAGCTCCCTATTAAAAAGAATAGTTAAACTATGCAGATGAGATTACCCTCTATTAGAATTTGAGATCTGCAAACTGAATAGTTGCTATTTTGTTCTGTGTTTTTACACATATGACATATATTACACATATTTACATCAGTGACGTATTGATTTTGTGCAAATATAGTAATGCAGTACTTGAGCTTTTAAAATAAGTATTTTCCAAGTTTCTTCTTTATAATTACTACTTCCCTTGCTTGGATTTTGTCTGATATCTATATTTCTCCTGCAGCTTTTATTGGTTCCTTTTAATATCTTTTAATTACTCCAGGTATGTTTGTACCCTTCTGTGCTCTGATGTAACTGCTAGAAAGCAGCATCTTCAGATCTGCACTTTTGCTGTCTGCATTCTCCAGGGAAGAAATTATTGACTGGAAAATAATCTCCACAATAATTCTACTAGCTAAAGTTGTAATTCAAAGAAGCATTGAGCATCTATGCCCGGTTTATATAGGCATTAATGTATATTCAAGATTAGACGTGATCGCTCAATCCTGTGGGAGCCTGGGTGAATTAGTTATCTTTTCTTAGCTGACTTAATCATGCTGTCCATGATCACTTGGTATTTGCTGCACATGAGTCACTTTAGTGGGTTCCACACTTAGTGTCCATTTCCCTCTGTGAGGAAATATATGCTGCCTGGTCTGTATTTGGGCATAGTCTTGTCTGTTTATGTAGTGGCTGTTTAGTTTATGTGGAGGCTGTTTAGTTCCTTGGCACTTGTTACACATATTATTGGGTAAATAATACTGGATTGGATCATGACTGATTTGTCCCACTGATTTCAGTAGGTTTACCCTAAGCAGGACCAAGACTGGATCCAACCCAATATCGTTTTTGTAATAGTGGTGCAGCTAAGAGCTTTATGGCAACTTAAAAGACTAACAGTTACTGTGGCATAAATGTTTGTAGCCTAGAGGACATTTGGTTAGAAACAACGCAAACCAGATTCTAGTCCATGAAAGAGTGTGCCTCAACAAATCTCTTAGTCTTGAAGGTGCCACAAGGCTCTTGTTGTTGTTTTTTCTGCAAGAGACTTGACATCACTGTGCTACTCTAGTACATTGCAACTGACAGTATGATAACCTTTTATTGTGACCACATAGATACCAGTGCAATGTGACTGGTGCACCATCATAGTGCACCACAAAAATGACAAGGTCAGCTGTTTTGGATTGCAGACTACTACTTATTTATTTACGTAATTGTATACTCCACTTTTCTGTGGCACAGAAACATCAAAGTGGCTTACAGTTTCTGTAGTGTAACTGTAACACTATGAAGTGGCTTATAATAGAGGCACATACAAATTACCTTTTAGCAAATCTCTGAACAGCTTCATGAAAATTCCTGTCTAAAATGAAATATTTTTACTTGTTTGTGGAAACTTGGCAGCTAGGGGCTCTGCCAGACTTCATTAGAGAAGATATTCTGTGTCCAAGAGAAACCTCTTAAAAGTCACAGTAGATCTTATTTTATTACATTTTTATCCCTTGCTTCCTTCCTCCATTTTATTCTCACCTTGTTCTCCCTGATCCAAGTCCTACTACAGCAAACCAGCTCCCCTGCTGCCCAAACCAATGCTATCTAGAGCATGGCTTTACTCGCAGAGTCTAATATTCAATTAACTATTAATTTGTCTCCCAGTGAGAAAGGTTGCATACAGCTGTATTTCTCCAGCATGCTGCTAGCTGCACTCATGGCACTGGTTTGAGGCCTTCAGTTAAAATCAACTTGAAAAATGTAAATGCTACACACTTTTCTTTTTGCAGTGAATAATCTTTCTAGTAATCTTAGGAAATGAGTAGTTTACACAATGATACAACTAGAAATTTAGCATAGCGATCTTTTGTTTTGAAACTTCATACAGTGTTGTGATTGTTTTTGAAAGATTTTGAGCATCCAAATGCAGTACTGCCTCCTCAGTTGTTTAGCAAATATCCTTCAGCAGCCCTGCTTCTTATGCAGAACTCATTTTCTTCACTACACTGTATTTATAAGATAAGTGCAATATGGAGGTGAAAGCCTAAATCCAACACAGAGTTAGGCATGCTTAAGTCTATTGGTTTCCATGGGCTTAAACATGCCTAAATCTGTGTAGGCTGTTGTGTGTCCTTGTTCACACCGAGCCACGATTGGCATGTGTATGCATGTAACCAATGTGGGTCTAAGGGGGTCTTTAACTAGAGGTGTGATATGCACACAGAGGATTTATGCACTATGTTGTTGCTACCATGGGAAGCAGCTATGAAAATGGGGAAATTAGCTCAAACACTTGTTCAGAGTTCAAAAACATGAACTTTATTTTTTACAGAATTTTGTTCTCAAAAACACTGACATACACATTTGTTACAGAAGAGAAAAGTGATTTTGTTAGTATATCCCCCCCACTCCCTGAACATGGGCCAGTATGCTAGTTCTAACAAGCCTATCTAGAAAAGATAGAGGGATACAAAGATTGGAGAAATTGGAGTTGCCAAATAGGAAGCGGAAGGTGGCACTATGGGAATAACAGAGCAGGAGATTGGAAGGCTACGTGACTAAGGGAGCTCACAACGCTGGTGGTAACCCTGGGATGTGGGGTGGAAATGGATAGATTTAGGAGAAAAGGAAAAGAAATAGAGCAGGAATGGCTATAGTTACCGGTCTCCGTAGGAAGAAGAACCCAGAAGACTTCACTTCCTGGTTGGTTGCAAAGTGTTAGAAAAGTGCTGTGGGCATAGACTACCCTTCGGTCACTTGGCTTTTAGTTCCAAATTTCAAAATGGTACAATTGCCTTAAGCTGTTCTGCGTTGTTGACAATGAGCTGTATCACCTTGTCCACAAACATCCAAAAGAAAGGCTTTTAGATGGGTGATAATGGGGAGACAGAACAGAGGCTAAGCTGTTATTCGGGGTCCTGGACCCACCACAATTTGGTTAGAAATAGAGTCTTGCCAATGGGACTTCTCCTTAAAGTTTCAATAAAATTTGAAAATGTTGCGTTCTCCTTGAAACTGTTTGGTAGCCATGAGGCTCACTTCTTGACTACCTCACACTGAGGTTACAGAGTGCTTGCGTGGCCTTGCAGGTCAAACTGCATTCTTGCTTGTTTGGAACCCAGGTTTGGAACTCAGTGGATGCTTTACCAAGGTTGGTAGAGCTCTCTCTCAGCGTATATGATTTCTCTGGTCTAATGCAGCAATATATAATGCAGGTAGTTCAATAGGAAAGTGGTGGGGAAATTCTGGCTCTGTAAACATGGGATGCACCAGCATGAAGGACGTCCAAGCAAAAAGAATGAACATTGACTTCCCAAACTCCAAGGTAGTTACAGAGTTTAAAACAAAGGGAATAAAGAGCTTGATGGTGCAGAGGCGGGATCCAGGATTGGTTAAAATCAGGGGAACAGTTGTTTTGTTTCTAGCAAATAAATAGAAAGCTCAGGGAGGTTCCTCCTGCCTTCATTAATTTACATCTGGATACCTATACAGAGTAGCATAGCACAATGTTCAAAATAAAAGGTGTCATCAAAGGCACTTAGAGACTTGCTTCGCATGTAAGGAAAAGCCACTGCGGTTGAATTTCCCCATGGGGTTCTTGTCACAGCTGCAGCTGCCATTTTGAATATTCTGGGCACAGTGGGTACATTCTATGGCTCCTGTGCCTCTGCAGTGTTTTCAGAGCCTCAGTATCATTGCCGGCAGCTTTCCAGATTGGCTTCCGGAACAAAAATGGATTCTTGAGCAAAGGTGTCAGGGCAATGCCAGTTAAATCCATAGTGCAAAATATACACGTCAGGCAGGCAGCGTGTTTGAAGCTCCTCTCTAACAAGACTGAAGAATGCATGCATAGATATATTTATATGGGCATAGAAAGTTTACAATAATGTGTATCCTTAGTTGACCAATGCACCCACAACTCTTTATATTTCTTCATAAAATCATCCAAGTTTTAAAGATCTCAGATCTTTCTCTTATCAAGAGATAAAAATGCGTGACTGTTTGAGAATAAGAAATATGTATATTTACAGTGGGATGGAATAACCTTTTCTGTTTTTTGTAGGTACTATAAAATGAATAGCGTTTCTCTATAATGAGTAGTGCCTTTACAATGTTCTACAATGATTTTAGATCCATGATTTAAAAAATTATAGCTATTGCATTGCTGAGAAACTTGAATAACTCCAGTTAAATGGGGCAGCAGAAAATGGTGTACGATGCATGGGTGTGTGTAAAGATGTGTATCACAAACTTTTCAAAATCCATGGGAACCAATGTGCATGTTGAAAGTACTACACAGCATTATTTGCCAATTATTTCTACAACCACAGTATCATAATAGTGTTATTATAGTCATTTGTTTGCCTAGAACAAATGACATAAAACCCAAATTGCCCAGCTAAATTCCTATAATATATGTAGTAATGTTTTTTAGAATTAGTATAATGCATATTTATGATCTTATTTATTTATTATTAACATTTATATACCGTCTTAACTGCTAAAAAAGCCATCAAGGTGGTGTACAAAAATTTAAAACAGTTTAACCTGGAAACAATAAAAACAAGAACATTAAAAATAGTAAAAACGTTAAAACTACACATTTTAGGCTAAAGGCACAACCCTATGCACATTTAGACAGTAAAGTCCAACAGCTACTGGTATTTCCCAGCCAGCATGGCTGTCTGAGGAATACTGGGAGTCGGACTTTTTTCTGTCAAAACATGCGCAGAATTGTACCTTAAATTGAAAAGATGCATCTTGACACCCTTTCTAAAGGCCAAGAAAGTGGGGGCCAATCATTGTTCTTGAGAGAGTGCATTACATAGTTTGGGAGCAACACAGGAGAAAGTTCTTTCACACATGCCCGAAAAGTGGGCCTCTGCAGGTAATGGTGGCCCCAACAAGGCCTCTCCTGCAGATCTTTGTACTTAGGCAGGTTCACAGCGAGACAGGCAGTCCCTTAGATAGCCATGTGAATTGGTATCACTTCCATTTTATTCAAACAGTTTTTGGCAAATAGTAATTCTGCATAAATATATGTAAATATTAATGACTTACAACTGTATACCGGTGCTTTTATTTAAATAATGCTAGGTTTCAGACTTTGATTAAGAACTCTGATTTTGTTTTTTTAAATAAGGCTTATAAATTGTATTTGCCACTTGGAGGGGGCAATCCTATGGCTGCTAGTCAGCAGCTGGACGGCCACAGGATATGTGGTTATCCGGGAATTGACCTCGGAGCCCATTCTCTGAGGTTGATTCCTGGAGAACCGACCTTCCCCCCCTTCTACGCTGCCTCACAGGCAGCATGGAACAGTCCCGTGCTCGGAAGAGGAATGTGGAGCGGCCAAAACAGGGTGTTCCGGGGGGCATTCCAGGGTGGGAAGGCAGAAATGCCGGTACGTCACGTCCTACGTGTCGTCTGGCAGCCTCCTCCCCCGCTCCGCTTTGCCGTGGCTAGACAGCCGAAATCGGCTGTCTAGCTACAAATGCAGGGCAAGGGAAGCACGGAGGGAACAATTCCCTCCGTGTTTCTCCTGCCCTGCATTGGCTAGGCAGTTGCCTCTGAGTTCAAAGGCTGCCGCCTATCCCCATAGGATTGTGCCCTGAATGTACTGTGTAAATTTCTAAATGAAAGATGTCTGCGGATGTCTGTGGAATTTGGCGGTAATCTGGAACAAGGAGTAATTGGCCCTGGCCAAGCTGAGCTATGTTGCACCAACCTGCCTGGTTGCCTGCTTTCTGCTGTAGCACTAAGCTGCGTTTCCTGGGCTGGGGCAATATGCATATCCTCAAAACAATGCCATGATGAGTGCAGCTAGTGTTCTTTTCCCACCTGAAGAAATGCAGTGATTCTATGGCACCCTCTCTTTGGATTAGGGGGTTGGGGGATGGAGAAGAGTGACAGCAACTCCTGTAGTGCTGTCTCTGTCAGGCAAAGCTTGTGCGTACTTGTAGTGCTCCCCCACTCAGTCTCAAGATTGTGATTATACAGACACCATGAATTCAATACCGTCAGGTCTTTTTTCTCTCGCCCTTCCCCTGCACCCTGACCCAACCTTCTTTTTGTAATGTCTTGCCTGATGAAGAGACCTGGAGATCTTGAAAGCTTGCACATTTTTTGTGATCCTTTGGTTGGTATAATAAAAGGTATTACAGGAATGGATTTTGGAATTTTGCTTAAACAAAATTAAACACATAGTCTAGTAAAAAAAACAACTTTCATTATGTGGGGTGAAAATAACAGAAGCAGACTTTAATTGCTTGATGTTAAAATCAGAGCTTTCTAGCACCTTAAAGACTAACATTTATTGTGGCATAAGCTTTTCTGAACTGGAGTCCTCCATAAGACAGTAGCCTTAGCTGGCGTGTGTGTGTGTGTGTGTGTATGTGTGTGTGTACATAGACAGGTACAGAGAAAACATTGACTGTTCTTTCTCAGAGCTCTTGAGTGGCAGCACTGTCCCCACTTACAGACAGCTCCCTAATCTAAAAAGGCAGTTTACCAGCAAGAGCTGGGCACCTAACAGACATGAACAAACTAAGGGACTGCCACAAACCCAGATGTCAACTGTTTTCCCATATGCATTCAGGCAATATTATTACAGAACCTAATTCTATCAGCCATACCATCAGTGGCTCATTTGTCTGCTCATCCTTGAATGTGATATATGCCATCAGCTGCCAACAGTGTCCATCTGCTGTATACATAGGCAATGAGGGTTAGTCCCTAGGCAAGATAATGAATGGACACAAATAGGACAGCCATGGCAATGTTCAGAAGCCAGTGGAAAAACATCTCTGCCTTGCATGCTCTGCTGATTACCTGGAAGTTGCCATACTTCAAGAAAAAGACTTTGAAGGGAAGGTCTAGCATGAAATTGTTGAATTAGAATTTATCAGCAAATGTGATTCTATTTAATTTGGATTTAACTGGAACTGTGCTATTGCTCACACCATGTCAAATTAGTATAACTAGAAATATATTAATATCAGTTATTGCTGTAGTGAGCATCCTCTTACCTTATACACACTTGGTCTCTGCAGACCAACTGCTGTATCTTGCATTGCATGCCTTTTTTGCTCTGCTGTTCATAATTTTCCTCTCTGAACACTTATGTATGTAATATATATGAGGATAATATTTCATAACACCTGTTGGTTAGTCTTTAAGGTGTGACACAAGACTAACAACAAAAAAGTGGCTGCCCCTCTGGAATTAAATCCTTGTTTAGTTTGACTCCGTGCACACACTGAGAAGCAGTTCCTGAGGGCTGAGAGATTGCCCAGAACTGTGGGGAATGCAGAGCAGGAGACTACAGCTGGAAGAGAGGATCAGCGAAAAGCAGAGAGGGGAATTCTCTTTGCATAAGGGGAAGTGCCATCTGTTCAAGAGCACCTTTGGATCTGAACCCGAATGAGTAAATTGCTGCTTTAATACCCAGCAATGCTCCCATTGCACAAATGGGATTCATTTTTTTTGAGAAATTAATAGAAGCTGAAAAATGGACTTCTACAAGCCTTTTGGTTTTTAATATCTTGTCATCTGATTCATAAAATAGCAGAAGAAAGCTAAGACAAGGAACTGAAAGTTACTTTTTTGTTTTAATGATTGAAACACAAAGAAAAAATGGACTATGAAGAGCTGCCATTTTATCATTGCAGTGATTAGTTTATTTTTCCATTTCATCTGCTTGTCATGTAGTTGTCAAAGGCACAGTGGCCTCGCCAAGAGGGAGACAAAAAGGCATCCCTGTTCCCCTGTTTAAATGATATGCTGGGCTTAGCCAATATTGAGTCAAAGCAGTTGATTTTGGTGTGTATTTGGCTGCCTAGATAGGCTGACAAGAGTTGTGATAAAATTGTAAATTGCATATTTTATTGCAGATGGGAAACAAACCAAACTCTGTACGGTGAGGCTGTTGGTAATGGTGGTGTGAAACCTGATAACACAGCTATCTGTCAGCATCTTTTATACATTCTCTATACAGCATACATCGTTAGTTTACTAGAGAAACACTCTCTTGCCGTGGGTAAAATAAATATGCTGCCTCTGTAAACGGTTGACTGATTAGGTTTAGAGTTGAATCTGACTGTTCAGACTAAATAGCCTTGTTAGACTGCTAGTGGTGTTCAAACTGTGTTCCAGGGAACTCTGAGATTTCTCACAAGTGTACTGGTGGTTTCTCAGTGAAAACAAATCAGTGTTAAAAGTATTCCATGGAGGTATAAAGTTTTGAAAACCACTCTTTTAGGGCGCAATCCTTTGCATGTTTAGACAGAGAAAAGGCTTACAACTCCTAGCATTCCCCAGCCAGCAAGGTCTTTTCTCTGTTTAAACATGCATAGGATTGTGCCCTTAGACAATCTTGGCTATATAATTTTTAAGCACTTCTAAAAATGGCATTGTATTTACTTACAAGGGTAATCTGAAATGGCAAGAGATTATCATAGGCTAATCCTGAAACCAGAACTATAAATTGGGGCTTAATCCTTTTGTGCTGTGTTGGGTTTTCTATTAAAACAGTGAGTTGGGGTGTACTTTTTTAGGTAATTGGGCTATTTTGATATCTACAATGACTTGTGTAACCTAATACAGTTAGCCACAATATAAATTGTGTGTAGCAAGGGAAATCCCATGAGAAATACTAATAGTTAAACCACACTATTTGCCATGGGAGTGGCTCTTTAATATGTAACATGTTGGAACTTGTGGCTAAAATATGAGACGAGGGGTAGGTACTTCAGCACCCACAAAAACGTATGTGATGAGAGATTATGGCATCTGGCCCACTGCTTAGTAGCTTCCCTTTTATTGACAAACCAGGAGCATTGAGCATTGTAATATATGTAAAATGTAAATAAATCCTGAAAAACAACTGTACAACTGACATCAATGTCAGTTTATATAAATTTCTCTTTATATAAATTTCTTTGTTTCAAATGTAGCTGATGTGTGTGCAAACCTCAGCCCTGTGGAAAATCCTGACTTTAAAAGAAATAACTATTTGTGAGCCTGATGGCCAAACAAGTCAACATTTCAAACCAGATATTTAATTCGCAGCAACTTCAGCTGTTGAATAACTTAACCTTTACACAAATAGGCTCACTGCCTAAAGATTTAACCTGGTAACTGTCATGTCATATCAAAATTTAAAGAATAACTAAAGTGCAATCTCTTTTATTTCGTTGTTGCCATGGAGAATATTTGGCTTCATATCACCACTATGTGAGGGGGAACATCTGTCTTTCATATTTTACGAAGTCTCTTGGATTTTTCTTTTTGTTTCTGTTGAGGGATTGATTTCTTACCTACTTTCTCTTTAGCACAATTGTAAGTAGGAGGTATTCCTGTTGACATTCATAGAATCATGCAACTGGTCCGTGTAGTTTGCTTTGCTAATAGGGACAATCAGAGTATCTGTGTCTACAGTTGTATCGTGTTGTACTAATGCCAAATTATTATTTAAAGACTCTTAAAAATAAATAATCTATCAATCGGTTATGCATTTTTCTGGGGATTTTTTAATTTTTTGTACTGAATCTCATTTGCAAAGATAAGATACAGTATGTATATCGGCATTAGAGAGAAGGCAGATTTAGTGATGCACTTAAGCCCCCGCATAAAGTTTGTATTTTCATACCCGTTTGAAAAGGCGAGAGTGAAGAACTCTGGTGAGTTAGCCTTGTTAGTCAGAAAAACTGTATAAAACTGTACTGTAAAACTGTAAAAACTGTACAGAACAACTTTGTTTGCTTGAGAAGACTACTGGAAAACATACTGAAAAGAAGTCGTCTTTAATCATTGTTAGTAGTACAAGTTAAGTTGTTGGAAAAAGGAGGCCTCCTAAAAACTTGCCACATCTCTTGCTGGATGCACGCCCTGTGCTCCATTTTCCCACTTTGTATGGTTAATCTGTGTGCTATTTTGTCTTTCAACAGATACATTCTATTATAGGATGTCACATTCACATGTTGCTAAACCAGCTGAAGGTGCAGTTGCGCTTTCCACCACATTCACTGGGAGTCACAAGTGAAGGCTTGGTAACTTTTGACTTGTAGCTTAGCATTAAAATGCCTCCACTGAAAAGTATTGTTTGAGGTAATATGGAAAGTGATTAGCAATGATATATTCATCTCTCAGTGTTGAAGCTATTAGAAATGGTGGTGTACGTGACCTCTCCTTTATTTTCAACTAAATTATTTTAAGATAGAAAAGTGAGAGTAAGCCACCTAGCCATGCACACAGAGTAAGTGAGAGCAAGCCACCTAGCCATGCACACAGTGTCCTAACAAATATTATTTTCTGCCCCTATTTTAATTGGGGAAAACATCCTTATTTAAGTTCGTACTGTCAAATAGTTAAAGATGGGTCCTCTTTTAGAACAGTGTTACACAATGTAAATTTACAAACCTAAGTTCAAAAACAGCTTCCAGAGGAGGGAATGGGTGACTGTCCCCTACCTGATTTTTTGACAAGGTGCCATAGAAAGATATTTGCAGAGTCTGTTCTTCGGCTTTGGCATTTTCACCCGATATTCGTATCTTTTGTACAGGATGGAATCATGCGAGACTAGATTCATTGCTTGAAAATAAGCAAGAATATATCATGGCCATTTGTATATATATAGAATCTATAAGAGTGCAATCCTATGCATGTTTAGACAGAAAAAAGTCCTACAAATACCAGCATGCCCCAGCCAGCCATGGGGCATGCTGGCAGTTGTAAGACTTTTTTCTGTCTAAACATGTATAGGATTGCACCCTAAAATGTCTTAACATTCTCATTAATGCAAGTAATTAATCAAAACGAGTAATGAATGGCAAGTTACTTTCAGCACATCCATGGAAATGCATTTGGGTGGGTGCTCTTTCATATGGAATAAGACTTGCCTCTGTAATACCATGTTTGTGCAACTCAGAGTAGTGATATTATAAGTATTTTAAATTAATTTGAAACTTTGCCAGGATTATTCTTATTACCTATGGTAGAATAAAAGAATGCATGACATTGTGCTCTTTTCATTGACCTGGTTCAGCTGTAACAACAACCCAGAGAACAGGTAGAGTATGGGTTGTTATTGAATTTTGGCTTGTCCTTATGTGTGAACACTGCACTATGGTTTACTTTGGGTTGTTAAGTATGATCAACCCAGAGTTCACAACCTAACAACAAACCGTGGGTTCTCTTCCTGGGTTCTACATGGTTAACAACCCATAGGTAAACCATAGTGCAGAGTTCGTACATAATGACAACCCATGATTCAACAATAATCCATACTCAGCCCATACTCTGGGTTGTCATTACATGTGAACCAGCTATTAAATGCCAGCTGGGAGTTGAGTTGAAAGGACTGAGGTCAGCAAGTACCTACTGGGTGCCCTCCAAATGTCCACTGTGTAACTGGAAGGGTACAGAACAGTCCTGTTGTAATCCTGGCATCCAAAGAGTAGATGAGGCTGGAGCTCACTCTTTGGCTGTACCTCTCACTTCCAACAAAGCAATAACATTGTGGCAGCCCATATATTTGAGTTTGTGGATGCCACCAGAAAATGGTTAATTTGAGCAGAATCTGATCTGCAGCCTGGAGAGAATAATGCAAATGTATATAAGAAATGCAAGTTTAAACAAATGTGTCTCTTAAAAAATTGGAAGCAGGAAAGCTTGTAGAAAGTTACTTTCTGAGTAGTGGACATTTCTGTGTAGGGGAAGATGAAAAAATAGTCTGAGTGGGCTCATAGGGCTGGGCTGGTAGTGCTTCTTCTGTTATTTAATTTATAATTTATTTTTAATTTAATTTTATTTCATTTCTATACCACCCAATAGCCGAAGTGCTCTGGGTGGTTTCATTTACCATCTATGTACATGACATGTTAAAAAAAAGTTTTGACAGGTCCCTATCTTAAGGGGCCTACAGTCTAAAAAATAGACCCAAGGCAACAACAGAGCAGGGGAAGTGGAAGCAGTCCTCACTCCTGATCCAGAATTAGGAGGGAGCAGTGAAGTGGCCAAATTTGCCTATGACACCAAATTATTTAGGGTGGTTAAAACAAAAATGGATTGTGAAGAGCTCCAAAAGGATCTCTCCAAACTGAGAGAATGGACATCTAAATGGCAAATGAGGTTCAATGTAAGCAAGTGTAAAGTGATGTACATTGGGGCAAAGCATTCCAACTTCATTATAACCCAGTGGGAACTGAACTAGTGGTGACTGACCAAGAAAGAGATCTTGGGGTTGTGGTGGACAGCTCGATGAAAATGTCAACCCAGTGTGCAGCTGCTGTAAAAAAGGAAAACTCCACGTTGGGCATAATTAGAAAAGGAATTGAGAATAAAACTGCCAATATCATACTGGCCCAATACAAATCTATGGTGTGACCACGCTTGGAATACTGTGTCCAGTTCTCGTTACCACACCTAAAAAAAGATGTTGTAGAGCTGGGAAAAGTGCAGAAAAGGGCAACTAAAATGATCAAGGGGCTGGAGCAACTCCCTTATGACAGAAGGTTACAACAACTGGGATTGTTTAGCTTGGAAAAAAGGGTAAGGGGAGGCATGATAGAGGTCTACAAAATTATGCATGGTGTGGAGAGTGTGGTTAAGGAGACATTTTTCTCCCTCTCTTGTAATACTAGAACCTGGGGTCATCCCATAAAGCCGATTGGTGGGAGATTCAGGGCAGATAAAAGGAAGTACTTCTTCACACATCCCATAGTTAAGCTTTAGAATTCGTTACCACAGGATGTAGTGATGGCCACCAGTTTGGATGGCTTTAAAAGGGAGCTGGACAAATTCCTGGAGGAAAAGGCTATCTATGGCTACTAGTCCTAATGGTTATGTGCTACCTCCCGTACCAGAGGCAGTGAGCCTGTGTACACCAGTTGCTGGGGAACATTGGTGGGAGGGTGCTGTTGCACTCATGCCCTGCTTATGGGTTCCCACTCAACAGCTGGTTGGCCACTGTGTGAACAGAATGCTGGACTAGATGGACCCTTGGTTTGATCCAGCATGGCTCTTCTTATGTTCTTAAGCAGCAGTAAGCGCATGCTACTGCTAGCAGCACAGAATCCACTGGACTGGATCACAAGATCCTAGAAAGTTAGAAAGCTCTAAAGTAGTAGCTTTTTGATGATGCATCTTGATTAAATATTACAGGAAATACTTTCTTATTCTTGGAAGTATTAGAATGCGTTGGCTAGGGAAATAGTGGAATTTCCCCTCACTCTGGGTTTGATCAGATTGAGGACATACAGGAGAGCATAACATAAGAGGGGAATTTCTAATCCAGTTGCATAGATCCCTCAAGGGTTGTTGTGTAGAAGTCAAGTAATTAAAGATCAAAGAAAAATGGTAACTGAAAGACAGCTATAGAAGGCCCTTCAATAATTCCTATGACCTTAAAAAAATCTTATAATTTATCCCCAACACTTTTTCTTGTTTTGAGGTCTGAAAAAGTAACCATTGAATTCTGCATTGTGGTGAACTGCAAGGCTTTTTGCTCTTTTTTCCATATAAACATTAGAGGTTAGGTGTACATCTTGACCCTATACATAGTGGGAAGTAAGCCCCACTTGGTTTGGAGGTCCTTGTTTCTAGATAATTGTGCACAGGGTTATAGCTGTAGATGCCATTTCTTTCATAACACAAAGAAGGCATCTCTTTTCTAAAGACAGATAGCCAAAATGAGTTCAGTGCCCTTTCTGTTTAAGCTAGCCTGTTGATTGGTGTTGTCTGTGCTATGTTTACTCTTGTCTGACTTGTAAGCCAAGTCTGCCTAGCTCTAGAAGCACATTCTGACACAGCAGCTACTACAGCCTTTCAAAGTAGTTGCCATCTCCCCCCTCCCCCAATTCCTTTCCTTTCCTTCCCCCATTGCTAGCATCAGCAGCTGCCATAGCAGAGTGTGTGTGTTAACACGGCTACCTTTTTGCCTTCTGCTTTTAATGCTAGAAGGTAGATCATTAAAATACATGATGCCATTTCACTTATTTTAAAAAAACCCGCCGTGGTACCATGAGGTTACATTATGGTAGACCATGATGGCGACGTGGGTGGGTGAACTGTCCTCTGCTCTTTAAAAGGCTGTTGCCCCTTCGGAAGGGAACGCTTAGGGAGAAAAGGCTTTAAATGGCTGAGATGGGCACCAGCTGCAGTGCTGTGACAACAGGTGCAATCAGGAAGCAGTCAGAAGGAAAGAAGGGACGTTTCCACGCTCAACTGGTCCAGCACTATGACCTGTCTTGGAATGTTGGTGGCATCAAAGACCACCTGCCTCCCGTGTTCAGTGGTGGTATGAGGCATTCTCTCTGAGCCACCTGGGAGCTGAGGAGCTTGCTTCCCTTCAACCTGAGACTTAGCCAAAGGATAATGGGCTTGGAGTCCAGTTCCCTCCCACAGAGGATCTTTTTAAAGGGTTTGGAAGAATGTCCCCCTTGTCTTTTCAAGGACCTGAGAGAGAGGGATTAGCTTTGGGGAACACACACCTTCAGCTCAATTCCTCCCTCCCCCCACCTCTGATCCAGTAAATCTCCTCTGCTCAGGCATTCCCTTGCTTGAACAGAGGGACTGTGACTGCTGGCTCCACAGCTGGCTCCCCACAGTCCAGCTGAGGCGATCCAGGCTCAGAAGAAGGCTTCCACGTGCTTATTGCTTGATGGTTCTAAACTGGATAAGCACCCAAGCCGTAGTGCAGGTGCCTTCTCTCTGAACTTCATTGCTTTTAATGGAATGTGCCTTGAGATACACATTCTAATCCAGAAAATGCTGTTGTCGCCTTATATACGGTGGTGAGAATGAATATTTTATAATCCTCAGTTGATTAGTTGAAGCTTTTTGGAACAGTTCTCCCTGTTTACCAGTTGCAGTTGTTGCTCCATTGTTGCCATTCTCTTCTCCATACTTCACTGCCCTGACAGTATTGGGGTGTTGGGGAGAGAAGGAATGACTCGGCTAAAAGGGGCTGCATATTTTTGCCAATTTTGAGAAATATAATGACAAGGGTTCAAGAGTTTGCCTTTGGCTTATCTGTGAAACATGGGGCGCTGTTTTATTCTGTTCATCTGTACACACCAAAGTGAGGTACCTGTAGCACAGCGGTCGGAAACCTCTGGCCTGCAGGCCTATCCAGGCCCATGGAGGTTTCTCTTCAGGCCTGCAGAGGCTTCGGCTCCCCCTGTGGATCCCTCTGCTCCCCAAACCCCTGGCCTGGCAGCTACCAGGGTCTTTGGGAGAGGAATCCGCTTGTTATCTCTGATAACAGATAAGAGATAAAAAGGGCATTAATTTTACTTAGGGAGGGAATTGGGAGGTGGCGTGGCATGCTAAGTGCTTCTTCCACCCTGCGTCATCCCAGTGGAGGAAGGGGCAGGTGAAGCTTGTTTCTAGCTGAAGCAACAGCTGGAGAAGCTCCAGCCAGCATTTCGGCTAGGTGTGGCTGCTCCTCCCGGCAGTGGCGGACTCACTTTCATCATGCTGAGAGGCACAGCCTCTCTCAGCACGGAAACAGGCAAAATGGACAGGATTGTGGAGATGATGTCAGTGGCCATGGCCATGCCCACTGATGTCATCCAGCCCACAGGTGCTCCACCCTTGCTGTAGTTCACAAATGCTATGAGGGAATGGCCCCTTCCCTGCTTGTTTTTAAAGCTGGCATGAGGGGTGGAAGAGCTCCTCTGCCTTTTTTTTGCTGGGGCTCAGAAACGATTTCTGTTCAATCTTGTCTTGACTTTAGTGGATCTGGCCTCCTGTGGAGGTCAGCTGTCTGCCCAAAACCACACTGGACAAGAGGGTATATCTGAGATGTCTTTTCGAAGGGCAGCATTGGTGTGTGGTCATCAAACAGGTTCTCAGAGAGCATTGCAGGCAAGCAGGGTGAGAGGGTCAGTAGTGGGATCTGAGGTTGGCAAACAGCTAAGGGTTCAAGGGGGACCATAGAGGATCCTAAAGCCTGGTTTTCACTGTGGTGGCAAACCTGCGTCTGGGCTGAACCAGAGTGCAGGCAAAGAGTGCATGTGAGAGGGCTCATATAACTGACTGCTCCTCTATGCCAATTTTTTTAAAAAAATATTTGCACATTAAAACAAGATGTCAAGGAGAAGGCTAGGCTGTAGATTCCTTCTATGTGGAGAGAATTTCTCTCTCTTGGAGTCCATCTGGACTCTGAAGTGATTTAGCTCAACACACAAATTTGCCACCTCACTGTGAACTAGGCCTAAGACTGAAGCATAATACTGGGTCTGAGAACTATACAAGATATATTTTGTTGCACAAATGCAAGCAGAAAGAGGACATTAATAAACAGAGGAGGGCATTGAACTAGCTCTTGCAGGAGTGGAGTGGAATTCCCGGAAGGCTTATGATTTGCAAGGGGGAAAGGGTGGCCTAGGGAGCAGTGCTCCAGCTCAGTGTCTTGGAAATATTCTATCTTGAGACTTGTTGTAGCCAACAGTTCTGATAGACCCCTGATAATGGAATGTTAAAGGATCAGCCTCAGAAATAGATAGGATGATTGACATTGTGCGAGAAGACGAGGTCCACCAAAATAATGCTCAAAATCCCCCATTCTGTTGTGGTTTTCTGGTAGTGATCACATATTTATTGCTGGTAACCCGTCAGGAAAATGGTGATTGGGGATGATTTTATACACCAGCTTTCAATTTCATTAGCTGTTTTTTAGCAGTACAGTATTTTTTGGAAAGTAAGAAGCTGGAGGGGAAAAGGTCCCTTGCAGTTAAACAGTTAAAAGCTGCAGAAAAGTTCCTGAGTTCAGAGAATTGCAAAAACTGGGCCTTGTTATGTTCTACTGTTGCAGTGCTGTGGAAGAGCTGAAGAAGGGTTCAAACTTGCACAACAAAGCCTTGGGGTGGGGGCAAGAATAATAAAATAACAAATCCAGTTCAGCACATGGCTTTCTATGAAAAAAACAAAACAAAAACTTGGATGTGTCTGATCACAGGGCTTCATAAACTTGATCTTCTGAACGGCCCTCTTTTGCTGTGTTCCTAAAGAACAGATAGACTCTCTGTATTGTAACCATGCATCAGAAAATGGTCTGCTTTTTCAGTGTTGACAATAAAGCTCTATCTGATTGTGGTGTTCATCTATTCTTCCAAAGTAAGGACTAAGGGGCAAATTACTTGTTACAAGCAAATGCGTGCGAAGCAATCCTAATAACATTTTTAAATTAAAAAACTGGTTTAAGAAGGTGCATTTTTGAGTGGAGGGTTTCTGGTGGCAGAAAGGCTGCTTGATACTTTCCTTGTTGCCCACTAAATTCCCTCCCCGCTTGAATCTGCAGTCATATATGTCCAAGTTCTCTTTCCTTCTCCAGGTTCAAGCTGTATTCTTAATCTCTTGTTGCTGCTTTTTTTAATGGCTGGTGGGATTTCTCTTGCACATGTTTGCGTATTGGCAAGTAGGTTGCTCCTAGGTTAGTTGCATTTTCACACTCCCCTTTCTCTAAAGAGCTCAAAGTGGGGTGTGTGGGATAATTGATGGAGATGGTGACTTGCTTGAAACCAGCTAGTGAGCTTCATAATGGACAAGAGATTTGAATCCCAAGTTTTTCCCACACTATTTACTAGGTGTCAAAAAGCCCAATTTCTGCCTACACAGTCAACATAAGGTTTAATTTAAGCCTGGATAACTACCTCTGTAGAGCTCATCTCTGCATACTATTTTTTAAAAAAGTTTTAAACACGTTATTGTAAATCTTTGAATGTACAAAGGAACAGAAAGGAGCTTCACATCATTATAGTTTTCACTTCTCTATTACAAATTTCTGCAGTAAAATAACTACAGCACAACTAAAACACAGCAGTATTAGTATATTTATGTTACCAGTGAGAATCAAACTAATGATTACATTTTCCAGATCTGTACATAAATGGCAGGTGATGTACACCTGTTTTCTGATACAGTTGTGGAAGAAATAAAAGAGTGCCAAATCATGTAAAATGCATCTGGGCTTGTTTGTTCTTTGAGAAGTCTAAGTTGGTATGTTAGCTTCTCAGAGATGGCTCTGTGCCAAGCCTTCTGGTACCAAACTTCAATTGAAATTACAGTATTATTTTTCCAGTGTCTTGCAAAAACTAATTTTGCTGCCACCAGTAGGAACAAAATTAGGTCCTTATGCTGTATTGCTTTATGCGTCTCCTAAAAAATGCCCAACAAGGCCATTGTGGGATCTTTGGGAATCTGTTGTTCAGTACTTGCCGAAATTTCTTTAAAGATATTATCCTAAAACGTCTCTGCTAAGGGCCACAACCACTACATGTGGTAGTAGGTACCTTTACAGCCATATCCTCTCCGGTGTTCCAATGGATGTGTGCCTGCTATTTGTGAAAGTTTTTGTAATATACCACCTGTGAATTAATTTAAGCACTGATTCCCTTACATGTGCTGATTGTAATGGTTCCCAGTTCTACACTGCCATCCATTTTTCCCGAGATTTGCTCACTAATGTGTTCTTCCCAAATTGCTTTAAGACCTTCAAGATTGCTCGTTGTATGTTCAGTTAAAGTCCTATAAATATCGGACACATTTTTTTTCCAAATTATACTCTGCTCTAATAATAATATTGTCCAAGGGAGTGAGCTGTAGGTTGCCTGGTCTTTTATGCATTTGTTTGCTAAATAGTAAGCAGCCTGGTGTAATTGTAGCCAATCAGCTGGTGCTTCCTGCAACTTTTCTTGCAGTTGATCTATGGGCAGGGCCCACTTATTTACATAGAAATTAGTTATGCTGTAAAAGCGTTTCACTTCCCAATTTTTGAAACGGATCTTTTTATCTTGGCTATAGAAGGAGGGGTGGTCCAGGAGTGGTAGTAACAGAGACATATAAGGCACCCGTTTTGTACACCACCATTTCCACACAAGTAAGGAACACTTCAAGAATGGATTGGTCAGGTGCTTAACCTCATTAAGAGAGCATTTCGGAGAAAGGGAACACTTCTCCATGAAAACTTACTGGGGGGCTTACATTTGGGCCCAAAGGTGATCTAGAGGTCTCTGGATGAGTATAATAATTTGTTTTAACTGGAACACCTCATAGTATTTATGAATATTAAGGAACTCTAGTCCACCCTGTTTTACATTTTTGTATAGTACATTTTTCCTGAGTTTTGCTCGCTTTCCCTTATATATGAAGGTGTCAAATATTTTCTGCCAGCCACATAGGTCCTTATCAGACATTTCTAGTGGCAGTGCTAGGAACAAAAAAGAAAGCTTTGGTAGCAAGGTCATTTTTATTGTGGCCATGCGTCCCAACTAAGATAGCTTTTGTTTTCCCCACCTTTTAAGGCCTTTATGTTTGGGCCAGCTTGGGGTCCTTCCCAGGTTTTAAGATCACTTTAATATGGGAGAATCTTGGGGCTAGGACTGCCAGCAAGTAGACAATTAAATTAGGGTTACTAAGTGAGGTATCAGCTCTCGCTTAATTTTTTTGTAGAAGTCATCAGCCATCTGGGCCCGGAGATTTGTTATGTTTGAGTCTTGCTATTGTTTGCAGTATTTCCTCCTCAGTAATGCTTTGATTTAATCTATTACATTGTTCTTCATTTAGTGTCTTGAGCCCTTCATTGCCTAGATATTTTTCAATTTCCCCCCTCTTGATTTTCTGATACTTTGAGAGTTTTGTAAAATTTATCACAAATCTCTTTGCAGGAGTGCACTTTGTTTCCCTTCTCATTTTGAAGTGCTATGATTCTGTTCCTAGCCACTCCTTTCTTCAGGGTGTTTGCTAGGCGTTTTGAACTTTTATTCCCAAATTCATGATATTTTTGTTGCAAAAACAGGAGTTGGGTAGCAAATCTTATGTACTTCTAGCACCTTCAACTCTTTTTGATTTCATAGAAGGTCCCTGTATGCACTAGTGGAGCCCTTTTTTTTATGAAGCTGTTCTAATTTGGCCACTTCTGCTTCCAGTCGCTTATGCCTGGCTTCATTAGTTCCCTTAAGGGCTGCCAACTGGCTTACACAGGACCCGTAGATTACTGCCTTCATTGCAACCCAGATTGTGGCTTGTGTTACATCCGCTAGCCTATTCAGTTAGAAGTATTGTATTTTTCCCTCATCTTGTAAGTAGTATCTTGCCTCATTAAAATGAGTGTGTTAAGCCTCTATGCATATACGGTAGGTTGTTCCCCATAGGTGTTAAGTGTGGTCATGACAAGGCTGTGGTCTGAGACTCTTGAGCTCCCAATCACTGAGTCTGTTTTGGAACCACGTAGGCCCATGCTGTAGTCAATACGTGTGGGGTATGGTGTTGTGGAGGGAAGTATGCCAGTCCCTTTCTCTCTCTCTCTTTTTTTTTAATCTTTTATTGTGAATTTTTACAAACCAAACTGACATTACAAAACCTAAAAAACCCCAAATGAAATAAAAATAGAAATACAACAACATATTCAAAATCCTCAGTTTCTAACATTACAATATTCAAGAGAAGAAAAAAAGGGAATAAAGAAAAGGTTAGACATAAACTTCAGTAAAAGCAGACCAAATATCCACATAAGTCCATTTGCAAGTTACGCCTATATACCACTCTTTCAAATGCTGTTAGTGTTGTTAAGTCTTCAGCCCATTGCATTATAGGCGATGAGCTTTTATCTTTCCAATATCATAGTATCAGTCTTTTAGCAACCAAAAGGGTGCAAAAAATCAATTTACGTTGACCATGTGTTACGTTCCAAGAAGCAGGTAGGTAATTTAAGAGAACATTTACATCAGTAAATATTAAAGAGCTTTCCAATACAAAATGTATCCATATGATAATTTCCTCCCAAAAGGAGGCGGCCATTGGGCATTTCCAAAATAAATGTATAGAAGAAGCATTGACTGCATTACACGTCCAACAATTAGCTGAATTTGACAAGCCTTTACAAAAAACACATTGTGGCATCCAATAGACCTGAAACAAGAGCTTTTGCTGAATAAGGCTTAACCGAAGATCCATTGAAATGGATCTTCGGTTAAGCCTTAACCTTCGGTTAAGCTGCTACACCTAATGCGAAGAGAAAACTCCCTGGAAAAGACCCTGATGCTGGGAAAGACTGAAGGCAAAAGGAGAAGGGGACGGCAGAGGATGAGATGGCTAGATAGCATCACGGATGCAATGAATATGAACTTGAGCACGCTCCGGGAGAGAGCGCAGGACAGGAAGGCCTTGCGTGCTATGGTCCATGGGGTCACGAAGAGTCGGACACGACTGAATGACTGAACAGCAACAACAACAAAGCTGCTACAGAGACCAAAACAGCAGTCCATTGGTTAAGCAAAATAGGAAGTTCCAACCCTGTTCCGTTACTGCTTTAAACCACTTGTGTCATATTTATTCATTGATAATGAATGTTTATAAGCATGAATTGTAGTCGATACATCTACTCAGCTTCAGTAAGTATTTCCAATACCAAAGGAGACTCCGAGGCAGTAAAAGCAGCAGGACCGAATCTAGATACCACCGAATGTTTTAATTGCAAATACTGCCATTCACCTGAAGCCGGCAGAGCAATTTGATCTCGCAAAATTGACAATACCAAAAACTCATCATCAGCCTCCACTTATTGATCTAAAGTAAAGATCTTATCTGTCCAGGTCCACCATAAAAACATTTTCTTGCCAATTCTTAAATCTGGATTTCCCCATAAAGTCAATTTAGCATGGGAAAATGGATCAAACTGTAATTGACATGACATTATATGCCAGGCTTCCCTAATTGCCAAAATTGCGGGAGGAGCTCTGTCTACCTTAATATGCCGAGAACCTAATGCCATCCATTTAATGGCAGTCCCTTTCTCTGGTGTTCTGATACCTCCAGCGGTCCAGCAATTCATAATCCTGTATTAGGTTGTCCAAATTTTGCCTTGGTGTACTCAGAGTTGGTTTGTTCCCGTACCTGTCCAGATTTCCATCCCTAGTGCAGTAGAAGTATCCATCCAATATTACCTCACCATCCCCAAATGCCTCAAGGCATTTAAGTATAGAGTGCAGGAATGACCAGTGGCCTAGGTTTGGAGCATAAATTGTTCCAATTGTAAAAGTGCAGTCACCATAATTCACCTTGATAAACAAACGTCTACTCCCACCCAGCCCTGTGGTTCACCTTTGCATTGAAAGGCCAGCATGTTTGACACTATGATTGCAACCCCTCTGAACTTGGATGAACCTGGGGCCACAGATTGTTGCCCAAACCAGCGATGAGGCAGTATCTGCCCCTAATTTTGTCTTGTGGTTTCCTTGTAGGAGAGTTATTGGGCGGGGGGGGATGATGAAATTTGAGACTCTTCATCCTTTTACTGGATCGCCCAGCCTCTGTATATTTAGGGTTAGTATTTTAAGCTCCCCCATCATATATAGCCACTATAAGGTTTACAAGTCCTACTACCTGGGCTGTCATTGGAACTTATATCCACATTGCCTGCTGTTCTAAACACATGGTCTGTTTTAGGGTTCTGCAAGGGTTGTTTAACCCATGCTCACTGGGTTCACACGACAACCCCTGAGTGTGGGTTGCACATGCATCTTGGTTCCTGCAGGTGTTGCAGCTTGTCGTGAGTTAAATAACCCATGACGAGCTGTGGTGTGTCATCTGAACCCAGTCAGTGTCTCCTTCTCATTTGGCTTCACTTGGCACATAAGCCTAACAAATAAATTGGGAATCTTGCTTTTGTTGTAGGAAGCTTGTGATAAGATAAACCCTTTTTTGGCTACATGGCTTCCTTGCAAACCCCCCCCCCCCCAATTTGAGGCACTTCAGCATATCATTCATATTTTTCTTCCCAAAAGATCATTACATTTGGCCTACAGCTGGACTTGTTTTGTTAATCATGATTAATGCAAAATAAATAAGTGGTATTCCTACTGCATTAGTAATGTGCTGATATTTGTATCAGTTGACATAAATACAGAGTAGGATCCAAAGAGAGATATGAGGACTGCCTATGCACATATTGGGGCTTTTCCGCTCCCCTTCTCTAATGTAGCTGTCCCATGCTGCTTGTCAAGCTCGGTGGGTTTCAGGGGAAGAACGCTCCGTGGTTCATCTTCAGCTCTAGAAGCTACAGTCAGAGAGGAGAAATTGAGGGGGTGCTAGTGCTACAAGGTTTTGGTTTTCATCTATAACTGTGAAAAGCTCATCTTAATGAGGAGGCTTTTAATGGTATTGAGAAATAACTTGATCTGAATAATTTCCATGGTAATTTTTGTTTAGTTCATCACTGACCCAATAATATATGTTTGAGCTAATGTACCTGTGTGCAATTTTTTTGCTTAAATTAAGCACTTTAGATATATGCGTGCTTATAAATGTACTTTAAACCTTCTGGACAAGGACCCCAAATCGTTAACTTTTTCCACTCGGTTAATGTTTAGTTTTGTTTGTTTACTAGAAGAACCAAGAACAAACTGTAACTCCATTCTGACACTGTATTTGCTTTAACAAAATAAGCTCTTTGTTCTTTATTTGGTCAGTCGCTTACGACTCTTCGTGACTTCATGGACCAGCCCACGCCAGAGCTTCCTGTCGGCCGTCGCCACCCCCAGCTCCCCCAAGGTCGAGTCCGTCACCTCCAGAATATCATCCATAAAATAAGCTTTAGTGAAATCATAATCTGATGATAAATGAGCAAATACATGGTTGTTTGGTTTGGATGTGAAAATGGCTGAAATTCTTTTCATCACTGGGCAAAGTCTTTGTGAGCTACTTTACCAAAATCCCCTATAAAAGGCAGTTTATGGGGGATTACAGCTGGGGTAGTGACTGCAGCAGTAATGTTGCTTTTTGAAAACCAGGAGATCACCTCTCTACTCTTTTGAATCTTTTTAAAATATTAGATAGATTTAGGGCAAAAGTGAGCAACTTGTGGCCCTCCATCTGTTTTGGCCTACAACTCCCATCAACTCTAGCCAGCATAAGCAACAGTGAGGGACAATGGGAGTTGTAGGCCAAAACAGCTGGAGGGCCAGAGGTTGCCCACCCCTGTTTTAGGGTAATAAAGACAAGAAACAAGGCCATTATCAGATAACCACAAGGAAATAAGCAACCTAAAGAGTCTGGATAATCTCTCTTGCTCTGAACCTTTGAGAAGAGGTTGGTCAAGCATAGCCCAGATTGTCTTATATGTAAGCAAGAAGAGTGCATGTGCCAGGTCTGACCATACGATGCCATTATGGTTTTGTGTTTCCACAGTGTGCAGTTACTAACACAAATATAAAGATGCCCACGCATCTAGTGGAGATGGGGCTGAGACAGATTCATAGAAGGTAAGCCTATCAATGGCTACTAGTCATTATGGCTTTATGGGGCACTCTGCCTGTCTATGCCAGTTGTTGGGAAAACAAACAGGAAGGTGCTATTTTATTCATGTCCTGTTGTGGGCTCCCAAAGATATCTGGTTGAACTATAGGCCTTTGGTTTGATCTATCATGGCTCTTCTTATGTTCTCTTTATTCATATATTTAGTCAGGTGGATTTTGACTATTTAACTTCATATGATTGTGCATTTAAAAATTGTGATACACATATTAAAATGTAGTTTGGACATTTAATTTGCTTCAGTTTTAAACTCACAATTTGAAAGTAGAAACTTAACATTTTTCCATTGGAAAGTTTAAAAATGTGGTGGCTTTGTTGGAATGGAAAATGTCTTTCAAAATGAAATGTTAAATGTAAACACAATATTATATTATAAACTTGTAATTCATGTTAGAAAACGGAATGGTTTTGTATTAACTGTTTCTTTTCAGTCTGTAAAACTAAACAGAGTCAGAAAACATTGCCATGAAGCGGGGGGAGGGGAAAAAAGAAAATAAAAGCTGCTTGTTAAAATTTTGTACAGTTAATGCAATGCAGATTGTGGTGTTAATCTTATAATAAACCAAGTGGTTACACCAGCAGCGGACCCTTTCTCTCCCCCTTTTCTTTCTTCCTTTTTTCAATTGGTGTTTACTTCCAGAACACTGGCTTGTTTTTGTGGTTTTCCATTTTCTGTCAAGCTGTGTTGGTAGAGATAAGAGTGATCTTTGCTGTGCAAGTTGTCTTCTGTCTGTATTATGTGCTAGCTGTCTTGTTAGATATGCAGCAAGTCCATGGTACACTGAGGGTAAATAATGTGTTAAACACCATAAAAACATCATGTCTTGTATGTTTGTGAACTTCAAATATCAACACTTTTACACTTTGTTTGGTTTTTTTGCCCTCAAGATTGGCAATTTGGTACATGGTGCACCCTATTAGAGTAGCTGCCACTGCTTGAAAGTGTACTTCCTACTTTGTGAACATTATATTTGGCATTAACTGTATCACCTCTGTAGAACCATTTGAGTACTTTGCAATACAGGTGATTGGGGTTCTACAGCAGGGCTGGAGGACCTGTGGCCCTCAAGAGGTTGTTGGACTACAGTTCACATCAGCCCCAGTCAACATGGTCAGTGATGATGGGAGTTGTAGTCCCAGCAGCATCTGGGGAGGCCATAAGTTCCTTTCCCATGTTCTACAGTGTATGTTCTTCAAAAATACAAGGAAAAAAAAAAGACATATGGTGATAATCTTTTGCTGTTCAACCAGCTTCTGTTAAAAATATGAACTCAGTATCAACTCTTTAATTGGGAAATTTTGCAGACGTTAAACAGAAGATACTGTTTTATCATTTCACAGTTAGTTTATCTTTGAAACCAATGCTAATGGTTTCAGTGAGGAAAGTTTTCCTAACTTCCCCTCTCTCAAGTCCAAAATTAATAGGTGGAATTTATATTCCTTACTGGGACTAATTGGAAGGACAGATACTGAAGCTGAAGCTCAAATATTTTGGCCACCTAATGCGAAGAGAAAACTCTCTGGAAAAGACCCTGATGCTGGGAAAGACTGAAGGCAAAAGGAGAAGGGGATGGCAGAGGATGAGATGGCTAGATAGCATCACTGATGCAATGAATATGGACTTGAGCACACTCCGGGGGAGAGCGCATTACAGGAAGGCCTGGCGTGCTATAGTCCTTGGGGTCATGAAGAGTCGGACACGACTGAACAACAACTGGGACTAATTACATTTAGGTGTGGGGGGGGGCAGGGGGCTGGTTGCTGTGTTCCACATCAGGTCCATGTGTTTTATTGGATCACAGCCACTGAGAACAAGGGTCCTTGTAAGCATTTTAGTGAAATCCTTGGCTTTGAAGAACAGTGCTATATTAAGCATTGGAATTGTTTCTGCCACTTTCGGATTCAGACTTTCTGTAGTGAAAACGTGTTTAAAAATCTTTCATAAAGGCTTGAACAAGCCTCACCCATACTTTCCTTCCTGTTTTTAATCCGTTATGAAATGCCTGTGCACACTGCCTGTGCAAGTAACGACTATCTGCTAGGTTGACATTCATTTGTGTGTTAGCAGGTTGTTAACAGAATAGGAAGGGCATGCCCTAGTTCATCAGCTGGTATTGCTTGGTGCCTGTTTGTGGTGTGGCTTCACAGACTGTAGAATTTCTAGATGGAAAACACCTTGAGGTAGGAATTAATAAATAATCCTGCACGTAGATTGTGATGTGCGTTGGTCCTATGTGTGGACATTTTGTGTAAGCACAAAATAACTATGCCTTTGCAGTGGGGTCCTTCCCCAATCCATTACAACATCACTGGATAATACACTGTTAATACACTGAATCTAACTGAATTGTCCAGTGAAACAATTAAAAGAGGGAAAACTTTTGTTGGGTAACCAGACATATGCTGTTAGCTTGTATCATATGAAAAACTTTTTGTGAATACCTGATTTACTTGTCATATTGACACAGGACCTGGAGCTGTACCCCTTTATTAGTTTTGGGTATTGGAGCTTCACCTCTACACTATCCTGTGAGCACTGTTGTATGTTCACAGGTATGCAGCCTGCCATCTTCATCCTAAATGCACTTGATGTGAGCGTGCTTAGAATCGCCACCTTACAGCAAAATCTTATTCATGGCTACTCAGAAGTATGCCCCATTGAATTCAGTGTGCTCCCAGGTAAGTGCGCTCAGGATTGTAGCCTTACCTGTGCAGAGCGCTTCAGCTATTGGGAGGTATAGAAATATAAGAAATACAAGAAATACTAATTTGCAAATTATACCAATATCCTTTTCCCGCACCAAGACCCAGGTCTTCATGCTTGTTCACAGGTTTACTTACGCATGTATTTGGATATATTTGTTTTTAGAGCGAGAACCCTGCTATTTAAAATCTGGTAGCTACATTTTAGAATGGAATAGGCTGTTAATCCAAAAATCCCCAGTTACCTGGCCGATTAGGTCCTTCTGTGGCACGGTATGGCAAGCAGGTAGATTAAATTCACAGACCCTGTTAGCTGATCTTTTGGGACTACAGGATATTTCAAAAGCAGCTTTATGTTTATTGCTCATACTGCCAAACATTTATTTGATAAAGTGGGTTGAATAAAATAAAATCTGAGTGTCTGAGAAGAAAGCATAAGCAAATTCTGGCATGAGAAAATGGTTAGTTAAAAAGATGCTTCCAACTTTCTGATGTAGTTGTCAGTAGCAGATACAAAGCAACTGATAGTCTAATTTGCATAATTAGCAAACAATTAGCATGATATGCTTATGAGGCTGTAAGGCTTTGGAAAACTGGACAATGTCAACCCTAACTCATATATAATACTGAATTACAAGTGTGGAAAATTCCAATTCTGCCGTAGTAGGAGTAGCTCTTAACAGTAAACCAGTGGTAGTGTTCTATGCAAACACAGTTAGATTTAAGTAAAGTTTTCTGTGACTCGTCCTCTAAATTATTATTAGCTAATTTGAATGCTTATTTTATCTCAGAGGAGCATTTATCCCATTTGTTTTTGAAAAGAGTGACCATTAGAATGGATGGGAAAACTTTAAAAAATGAAGGATATACACAGGCTCTTCCCTGGGAATTTCAGATGTTTGTTATTTAGAACCTATGGTTGATGTGTTGAATGGTAACATAACCCCACAAATGGTATCACCCACACGCAAGAGGGAGGTATTAGTATGTTTGGGGGAACCCAGAGGTTTGGAGAAATACAAAAAAAGAAAGAAAAAAGAAAAAGCGACAACCAGAAGAAGGAATTTTAAAACCCTAAAAACAAACAAAAGAAAAGGAAAACTGCACGTGTGTGTGTGTGTGTGTGTGTGAGATCATGTGGGGGAGGCAGGAGGTGCAGATAGAGAACACAGGCACAATCTGCTCTGGGAAGCCTCCCTGCCTGAGAAGAGAAAGCTTTGAAGAAGCAGATGGAGCTGCTTGGCAACTGGCCTGGTCTGCGCCTTCAGGGCCTCTCATGTGTCCCCTCATCCCATGTGAGAAGAGGGAGCTTTGAATCCTTGTCCTACCCTCACCCACCCACCACCCACACAACAGTTTGTTATGAGGGCCCACTTGTGATTTTAAAACACTTACACCTCACCTCCTCTCCTAGGAGATCAAAGAAAACAAGAAAATATTAATTTTTAAAAATCAAATTTTTTGCTATTAAAAACATCCTTTTTGTTTATAACAAAACATACAGTTTTGTATACAAAATTAAAGTTAATACATACAACTAAAGTTGCATACAATTAAAGTTAATACATTTATATTTTTGGTGGGTGCTCAGCAGTCTCAGAGAGTCCTAAAAGCAACCTGCTGCAAATAAAGAAATGGTTAATTTATTTTCACATATGCGCGCGCGCGTGTGTGTGTGTGTGTGTGTGTGTGTAGCGCAAACATGTAATTTGTTATGTTTGCCCTTTGGGTGCTGTGACTTGTGGAAACTTTGGTTATCAGAGCAATGAGCTATCTATTGTACAGTGCTACCACTTCTTATTTCTAAGTATGGTTAGAACAGTCTGTATCATTCCCTCAGCTTTTTGAATTTAGTCATGCGGTTTGTCATTGCATTTCATGTTTACATTAACTGCAAGCCAGCTCAGTATAGACTTCATGTGGCAAGAAAAAAGAAAAGTAGTTTCTGTTCAGGTCATTCACAGATACAGTGCCAAGTGAGGATATCTATTCCTCACTGAATTCCCCCCACTCTCTTAATTTTAAATAACAAAATATTTTTAATAGAACAAGAACATCATTAAAGAAATGGATACCAGGTTATTGGCTCAATATCTGTTAGTCAAGCAGAGAAAGAAATTTGTCTAATGAACTAAACTTGAACATAAATATACATGTTAAGAGAGAGAACTTACCCTAGCTCATCGGTTACCATGCTTTTTCTATGACGTGTATAGGATAGCATTAGACAAGACAGTTGCAACCTTTATTTCATATAGGGCTATCTTTTTTTAAAAAATTGCATGTATATAAAAGCTCTAAATCTTGGCTTATAGTGCCAACATATTCGGCAACCTGTGGGAGGATATGTTACCTCAGCAAAGCCATTTTGCTGGCTGGAGAGGGGGAATCTAAACGCTGCTGGAGGAAGGCCCTTTGCAGGGAAGAACTGGTGGGCAGGAGAAGGGTTAAGCATTTCCCTGTGTTACAAGGGAAACACGGGGTTGGGAACACCATATAATAACGGAACTGTCCAATTCTGCCTTCTATTAAACATTTGTAGGATTTCCATGATACAGACTAAGGAGCTATGACGATTTCAGCATGATTAATACATAATAGTCAATCTAGAGGTAATGCAGTGTCAAGTTAACATTTTTATTCTGCGCTCCATTCTGTTTAAAATTCCATGGTGGTGTACAATCCATTAAATCACAAAATAGAATAAAACAATAAAGCAACCTCTAAAACCCACTGAACTCTTAAATAAGCACAAGTTAAAATGCCTGGCTGAACAAAGTGTTTTAGCCTGGCCCTAGAAATTTTGCAGTGTGAGCACCAGGCAAGCTTCTATAGCAGGGTTGCAGAAACCTGTGGCAGTTCAGATGATGTTGAACTCCGAGCTCCCGTCATCCCCACCCAGCATGGATACTGATCAGGGATGATGGGAACTGTAGTCCACCACCATCTGGAGGGCTACAGGTTCCCCACCTCTGCTATATAGGTATTCTTCTAATTTGGATATAATCTTAAAATCCATCAAGTTTTGAAATCATTTGGCTAAATTACCAATTCATGTGATATCACTGCATTTATAGCTTGTATAATTCCATTTATTACTGGATTTATGCTACTGGAGAATTTGGCCTTCCACTTCGGACAGTATTAATTGCCACAGATTTCTCTTAAGGGTTGTGAGAGACAGTGTGCTAGCTTAGGAATGTCCTCTGTCTATATTGCTTTGGGTGGTGTTACATAGGAACCGGGTTCACACAATCACCGCAGCTTGTTGTGGTTCCTTTAAGTTGAGGTGCCCATGGGTGCTATTCTGAACTTTCAAGCTGGGGCTTGTCATGTCATCCTAACACAGGGACCGTGGGTTTTGCGAGGGTTAAACAAACTCCCGCGGAATCCATGGCCTGCTTTAGGGTTATTCAAAATTGTTTAACCCTCGCATAACCCATGGTCCCCAGGTTCAGATGACAAGACAAGCTGTGGCTGTGGCTTGAATATTCGAAATGGCTGCGCGCATGTGCCGCAACACACCATGGTATAAATAAGCCTTGGTGGGCCGTTTCATAGTGTGAACCGGCTCATTGTGTGTTGCAGTGTCTATTTAAGTGGGGAAGAAAACATAAAGTGAAGCAGTCCAAGTTCTTTGAGGTCTGATTTCATCAGCTGAGGGGTGAGCTTCAGAGGAAGATGGCAGAGTGGGGATGGTAGAGGCCCCCCACTCTAACCAGTTGGATTGGTTTTCCCTTTGATCTTGTTTATTTTGAATCCTACAAAATTATACCCATCAGATCTGTAAAATATGTCAAGTTTTCAAAAAAGTACAAGCAGGAAAATATGCTTATCTTTGGAATGGTATAGGCTCCCGCAAAATAACTTAGGGCGCAATACTGTGGGATAGTCGGCCACCTTCGAACTCAGAGGCGGCTGACTATCCAATGCAGGACAGGTGGAGCACGGAGGGGATCCTATCCTGCATCCTCCGGCCGCCCTGCATTTGCAGCTAGACGGCCGATTTCAGCTGTCTACCCGGGATGTGTCGGAGTGGGGTGGGGGGCTGGACAGTACATAGGGAGTGTCGTAACAATGTTTCCATGGTCCCCTCCCTACTCCCAGGAATGCCCCCTTTTCACCTGCTCTGCACTGCTCTTATGAGTGTGGAGCTGGGGATGAACTGCACTGCCTATGAGGCAGCAAGGAGTCAGGTTTCTGCAAACCTGGGTCCGAGCTCGGATCCCAGAAACTGAAAAATCCTATGGCCATCTAGACACTATCTAGTGGCGATAGGGTCGAGCCCTTAATTCCAAAAAATGGTAAAATAACAAACACTGATTAAGATCTTGGTTTAGCCCACGTTTCAGTTATGTTGCCTGAATGCAATGCTATATTCTTGGCGGTCTACCTTTAGCCATTTCCTGCAAATTAGCACAACCAAGGGGCCACAGGTGAAAGGGTTTGTTTAAACACAAGGCTAGCAATCTCCTTGAAAAACCTAATTTAGTTTTCTGTGTCCTCTGGTAAATGCTGTACTTCCTAGGGAAAATAATACAAGTTAAGACTGCGGAAAAATGTTTCCTTGGTCCCAGAACATTTTTTGTAGGTACTTTGACAATCATGCTTATGATGTTTTCCAGCCTTGAATACATCAGGAGTATAACTTTGTATAGTGTGTATATATAGTAATGAAGACTACTTCAGCAGTTTTTTTTTAATAGGATTGGTTTTGTCTTTTTTTTTTTTTTTGCAATTGTGTTATGTTTAATTTGAGGAAGTTAAGCAAAAGAGGATCCAAACCTATACTGTTTTTGCCTGGGTTACCTTTTTAATGAGGAAATGAAACTTCTGGGTCTGGAAACTTTTGTTAAATTGAATGTACATATTCAGGAAATGAAGAATGAGAATTCCCAAATTAAACAAAGAAGTTTTAAAGCTTCTGGTTTTTTTGAAAGCTTCTTTCATGCGTGCGCGCGCACCCCACCCTCCCCCCCCGTCATGGCAACTGTTCAGTGAAGAGCAGGGTTCTGAATTAATTTACACCAGGACTGAGCCCAATGACAGCTCCCAGTGATCTCAAGTGTGGCTCTCCGCCTCTCTCTCTCTCTCTCTCTCTCTCTCTCAGTTTTCTGTCCTCTCTCTGCAGTAGCTGTTCACTCTCATCACGAGCTCTCTACCTTTGGCTTGTTGTTTGCTTTAGTGGTGGGCCAGCTCCTGGAATCTGGGCTATTGGAGGGGGCTTCAGGGAGGGCAGACGTAAGACCTGCCATTCATTAGCTGTAAGGTGGCTGGGTGGGAAGTAAATAAGAGAAGGCAGGAGCAATTAGCCAGTGGGGGAAGGGGGAGGAAGAGGCAAACAGCACTGTGATTGGCTAGCGGCAGTGGTGCAGTGTGCAAGCAGTGGAGGTGGAGGGGAAATTGAATGTGTGGGCAAGAGAGAGCACAACGTGGATCTGTTCTAGGAGATTTCGCAGCATTGAACAGAGTGCACTCTCAGTGGTGAGAAAATCATCAATTTCAGTCCAAGGACCAAGTGAGCCTGTCAGAATTTGCCTGCCTGCTGACGGATGAGTCCTTGCATGGTCAAGGTGGAGGGGGATAGGGAGGAGAGCGCCCCCCCCTCCAGCCTCCAGTTAAATTTTGCACAGCAGCACTATTTGACCAGGGAAGACAGAAGTGCCCAGCACCTTGGGAAAGCCCCCCAGATGGCCTCAGTGACAGTGCCTTGAGCAAAAATGGCTCCTGCTTGAAAGCTAGTGAAGACTGCTGATTCTGCACCATCATTCTCCACTATGAAGTGACTTTCAGGTTCTTTTCCAGTGAAGAGCTGTTAAATGGGTAATAGCATTGTGTAGGTAGAATAGAGGACCTACATTTCATAAAATCTGTTTCATTTTCCATCTTTTTGTTTAAACTTGTAAGCAAAGTATATTTTTGACATGGAGCTAAGTAGAGACATGTAACCTAACCTGCTATGAGAGAGCAGCACTTTAAATCTTATATAAGCTTTTAAAGCCCTCATCTGTGCAATCTAAATTCAGTGGTATTGAATTACATCTTCTCTGCCATTACAAATTAATGCAAAATATTCTAGATCATTTCTTAAAGGATCTTTTTTTTAATCTCTTGCAGGCAAATACTTTGAACAGAACATAAAGACATCATGGCCTGCCTTACAATGACAGAGATGGAAGGGACAGCATCATCTACTATTCACCAGAATGGTGGAATCGTTTCCAGACAGACAGACCCACTGTTTCGGGTTTACCTTTATCATTCCCCAGGAAAAACTGAAGGCGATTATCTACAATTTCCAGCTGGACAATATGTTGCAGAAGAGATCTGTGTTGCTGCTTGTAAGGCTTGTGGTAAGATCATAACCAATTTTCTAACTGGTGAAATTTTCATTTTACTTTTGGGGGGAATTTGACAAGACAGGTACATCACAATTGCGTTTTGTGGCTCAGTTCATGCTTTCCTATAAGCAGATAAATGAGTTTCGTTTTGATGAAATATTAAACTGTGGTTTAGCATTACAGGAATGAACGTCAGGATCCCACTTCCCTCTCCTTCTCTGGCATAGCCAGAAGAGGAATTTTCACTTCTGTATCCATTTAGTCACAGTTTAGGATTCAGGCATAACACTGATTTTAACTATGGTTTATTGAAATAAGCCAGCTTCATAATTGATGGTTTGAAGTTGGCTTATTTCAGTAACCAGAATTTGACTGGGTTTGGACATAACAATAAACTGTGATTAGTTAAAATAGTTGTACTAGAATAGGAGAGGGGAGTACACTAGCCCAAGGCTTGTTCATCTAATGCTAAATTAAAGTTTAGTGTTATATCCAAATAAGGTATTTGTCTGTGCCCCTGCAAAGAGAAGGAAAAAGAGCAGGAGCTGCTGGTGATACCCCCTCTAACCCATACTTCTCAGAGGCTGTAGCTATCCCTCATTTACTCTAGCAGCAGCTAATATTCTCCGAATAAGCAAAGGAAGTTGCTGACAGACAAAATGGAGAAAAATTCTTCAAAAAAGACCCATAGCTCTGTTATCAGAGGGTATGGTGAGGTGACAGAAAGCTACATCTCCCTTCTCCCCATCTCTGAATTTCAAACAGCTGAGGGAGAATTCACATCCATGCATTAAGTGGAAAGTGTAAACAGGGCCTGGAGACTGCACATTTTTCCATTCTAGCCAAGGGAAACTCTTCTGTGTGAGAGAGATCCTGAGGTCACTAAAACAAATTAGTCCTTTTTATACAAAATACTTGCTAAAATATTTTTTTAAATGATTCCATCACGGGCCACACTTATAGAATGTAAGATTGCTGCTGACTGTGAGAATCCTATTTTTAGCATAACATTATCTGGTGTCTGATACTTTGTGGTTGCAACTCCTGTATGGCTGTTTCTTATTTAACTTTTCCAAGTGTTTTTTTCTGATGAGCCAAATATCAGAGTTAGTGCTTAGGCTAGAGTGCTCCAATTTTAAACATTACTGGGAAGGTAATGACAGTGGTGGATGAATTGCATCCTAGGGCACTAAAGGAACTTGCTGATATACTCTCAGAACCTTTGTCCCGGCATCCTGGAGAATGGGTGAGGTGCCACAAGACTGGCAAATGTCTCAGTCTTCAAAAAAGAGAATGGAAGATCCAGGATTGGTCAGTCTGATTTTAATACCAGGGAAGATACTAGAACAGATGATAAAGCCATTAAACTGTAAACTTCTTGATAACAATGCAATGATTAGTATAAGCTAGCATGATTTGTCAAGACATAACTTATCTTTATTTCCATAAAACATTTGACAAAGTTCCTCATATTTTGATTATTAAACTGGCTAAATATGGACAGATGATGGTATCGTTGGGTGGATTTCAGCTGGTTGGAGAACTACTTAAAGGTTGTGTTTAGACAATGGCCTGCTTTGCACGTAATAACAAATTCCTGGGGTTAAACAACCGAGGAATTGGTGAGTGCTCGGCCTCGTGCCTGCTCACCACTTCCAGTTTCAGAAACAACCCAGGAACATCCCCGTACCTGGGTTGTTGTCATGATATGCGAACCCAGAACTCTAGGTTTTTTAGGGTTAAACAACCCAGAGTTTTGACCTGTTTTTTTTGTTGGATTAACCCATGGATTTTTACCGGGTTCACACATCACAGCAATAACCCAGGGTCATGGAAAATGTTGTCGGAGGAAAGGCTGAAGGAATTATGGTTAGCCTGGGTAAGAGGAAGACTGAAGGAGCTGGGCAGCTGCACAGAGCAAAGGAGTAATGACAGTATTCTGCAAATACCTGAAGGGTTGTCACATAAAAGAGGGGAAAAACGTGTTCTCTGTTGTCGTAGAGGGTGGAACTAAATCTAATGACCTGGTAAGAACAGTTTGACAGTGCAATCAATTACTGGGCTTTCCCTCACTGGAGGCCCTCAAGCAGAGGTTGGATAGCTGTCCGTTAGGGATACTCTGGATTTCTTGCAATGAGCAGGGCATTGGATTGGATGACCTACAAAGCCCCTTCCAATGCTCTGATGCTAAGGTGGCGAAGATTGGACTGTGCCTAATATTGGCTCCATGTCAATTCAACCTCACTCCTCCACAAGAAGCAAACATGGCAGACATATAAATCAGATGCGCTCGTAGACCTTTATGTACCCCAGTTGAGATCAAAATCCCAAATTGAAATCATGTGGGGCTATATCATATGGGGAAAAATGCTCTTGCATACTTCCTTCCCTCTTTTTCACCAATTCCAGGCCACACTTCACTTAAGCATTAATGTTTTGATTTAACCCAAGTGATATTGCATGAACACAGTGTTCTTTTCTTGGAGGCCTGTTTTCACTCACTCTTTGCAAATGAGTTCCCCTGCCATTGCTCCCGTCTGTGCTTCCCCTTGTCAAGTGTGAGTCTTGGAAGACAAGGAATGTGCGCACGGCAAACAAGTTGTGCGGTGAATCCTGTTTGTAATCAGAATTCATAGCAAAGCTGACACAGAGAGGTTAGTGTTGAATTTGGACCAGGGAGACCTGGATTCAGGAACAGTTTCAGACAGAAAGCTCACTGGGTGGCCTTAGACAAGTTACAGTGGCACAATTCACAAGGAAGCTTAACTATGGTTTAGCATGATCTCTGAACTAACAAGCCACATTTTGTGATCACCTGGCACACCCAGAATTTATGTTAACTATGTCTTGGCAAGTTGTATGAATTAATTGACTATAAGTATGGCTGGAGGGTGTTGCAGTCTGGAGATGGGAGAGAATTTATGACCCCAAATGCTCAGAAGACGGGAAAATAAAAGCAAACAAGCAACTGTAAATCATGGTTTGGCAGTTGAATGTTTGGAAACTAGAATCATTGTTGGGGCTCTAAACTATGGTTATCGCAAACCGTTACAAAGATAAAATGAGCTAATCCTAGAGTTGACTCTCCTACAATCATTTGGAAGAAATCAGAATGCACATTTGAAAAATACTTGGTGCCAATTTAGTGCATGTAAAAAGATACGTCACACACACAAACACACATACATGGCAGTTAGAGGAAGTACTGTAGCGTGGCCACAGGTACCACAAATAATTGCATTTTAATTCCTTTTCATTTCTACCTTTGTGTTAGGCTTCCATAAATTGTTCTTACCTTGTAGCAGCTATATTTTTGGCTTTTGATCATGGCAGTTCTCTCTGCAATGTGTAAGCTGTTCATGTGGGCATGCATTGCATATTCCTTGACTCTTGTGATTTTATTTTGTTCAGGACTTGTGAGGATGGAATCCTCTGTTTCTGTCAGTGCTTCTCTGAGGGATGCTATTTGCTTCCTCCTTGCCTGTATTTCTTTTCTCTGAATGTTGCTCCATCTAGAGGTGTGGTATGTAACTATCCATTCAGTTCAGGTTTTGTACTGAACTGTTGGACCAGGCTTTGCTTTGTATCTTGTGTTGCCATGACTCTTTCTGTATCTGAAGGTGTTTCAGCTAACATTTTATTTATTTATTACTACACTGTGTGCTTCCTCACATTCCTGACCTTTGTCCTGCGTTATGGCACCTGAGCAGGAGGCTTGTATGTACACCCATGGCTTGTCATTCCCTCTCTATTTCAGGGCCCAGGTCTCTGCTTCAACAGCATAACAACATAGAATCTCTATTTATCACTGGTTTACAATATTTAAAATAAGAAAATAAAATTGTTGCTGTTGTTCAGTCGTTCAGTTGTGTCCGACTCTTCGTGACCCCATGGACCATAGCACGCAAGGCCTTCCTGTCCTGCGCTCTCTCCTGGAGTGTGCTCAAGTTCATATTCATTGCATCGGTGATGCTATCTAGCCATCTCATCCTCTGCCATCCCCTTCTCCTTTTGCCTTCAGTCTTTCCCAGCATCACGGTCTTTTCCAGGGAGTTTTCTCTTCGCATTAGGTGGCCAAAATATTTGAGCTTCAGCTTCAGTATCTGTCCTTCCAATGAGCACTCAGGGTTGATTTTCTTTAGGATGAACTGATTTGACCTCCTTGCAGTCCAGGGGACTCGTAAGAGTCTTCTCCAGCACCACAGTTCGAAAACATCAATTCTTCGGCTCTCAGCCTTCCTTATAGTCCAGCTCTCACAGCCATACATTACTACTGGGAAAACCATAGCTTTGATTAGATGGACCTTTGTGGGCAAGGTGATGTCTCTGCTTCTTACTATGCTGTCTAGGTTTGCCATAGCTTTCCTCCCAAGGAGCAAGCGTCTTTTAATTTCATGGCTACAGTCATCGTCTGCGGTGATCTTGGAGCCCAAGAAAATAAAATCTGTCACTGCTTCCATTTCTTCCCCTTCCATATGCCAGACGGTGACTGTAGCCATGAAATTAAAAGACGCTTGCTCCTTGGGAGGAAAGCTATGGCACACCTAGACAGCATTGTAAGAAGCAGAGACATCACCTTGCTGACAAAGGTCCACATAATCAAAGCTATGTTTTTCCCAGTAGTAACGTATGGCTGTGAGAGCTGGACTATAAGGAAGGCTGAGAGCCGAAGAATTGATGTTTTCGAACTGTGGTGCTGGAGAAGACTGTTACAAGTCCCCTGGATTGCAAGGAGGTCAAATCAGTCAATCTTAAAGGATTAGGTGACCAAAAAATATTTTGGTCACCTAATGCAAAGAGAAAACTCCCTGGAAAAGACCCTGATGCTGGGAAAGACTGAAGGCAAAAGGAGAAGGGGACAGCAGAGGATGAGATGGCTAGATAGCATCACTGATGCAATGAATATGGACTTGAGCACACTCCAGGAGAGAACGCAGGACAGGAAGGCCTGGCGTGCTGTGGTCCATGGGGTCACGAAGAGTCGGAGACGACTGATGACTGAACAGCAACTGCTTTTCCCACCCTTTTATTGACTATGAGTGCTACTCCATTTCTTCTAAGGGATTCTTGCCCACAGTAGTAGATCTAATGGTCACCTGAATTAAATTTGCCCATGCTTGTCCATTTTAGTTCGCTGATTCCCAAGATGTCAATGTTCAATCTTGCCATCTCATGTTTGACCACCTCCAGCTTACCTTGATTCATTGATCTTACATTCCAGGTTCCTAAACAATCTTGTTCTTTACACCATCGGACTTTCTTTTCACCACCAGACACATCCACAGCTGAATGTCCTTTTGGCTTTGGCCCAGCCACTTCACTCTTTCTGGCGCTTCTTGGAAATTCCCTGTGCTCTTCCCCAGTAGTATATTGGACACCTTCCGACCTGAGGGGCTCATCTTCCAGCGTCATATCTTTTAGCCTTGTGATACGTTCCATGGGGTTTTCTTGACAAGAATACTGGAGTGGGTTGCCATTTCCTTATCCAGTGGACCACATTTTGTCAGAACTCTCCACCATGACCTGTCCGTCTTGGGTGGCCCTGCACAGCATAGCTTATGGCTTCACTGAGTTACGCAAGCCCCTTCACCACAAGAAGGCAGTGATCCATGAAGGGGAAGAAAATAAAATACGTAAGCATAAAAACAAATACACTTTAAAAACAACTGAAAACAGCAGCACAGAACATTTCATAGAATCATAGAATGGTAGGGTTGGAAGGGGCCTATAAGACCATCGAGTACAACCCCCTGCTCAATGCAGGAATCTCAGTCATTTCCTAATGCAGTACACCTGCATTGAAGTTTTCAGCCAGTTTGAGGCTCAAGCCTAATTGCTATGGACCATATCCAACAGGGTGCAACCGCTAACAGAAATTAATGGGGAAATTGGTGCACTAATTAATGCTCCTGGTTTTGTGTTAGAGTAGTTTACACTAGCCATTGCACCCCATTGGATACTGCCCTGTGTGTGCGCACGTGTGTAAATGAATGTATAAATGGGGTATGTGTATGGTTTTGCCCCACCCACTGCTGGCCTGTGGCCTTGAAAGGCTGTCCATGGCGAAATGCAGCCCTTGGGGTAAAGAAGGTTTCCTCCCTTACTCTACAACATTTGTTTTCCTTGCCAAAGAATATGAGCAATAGGAGCATGACAGTCCTGCATTGCCGAGATTTCAGGATGAACTGTATTTGTAATGAGTTTCTTATGAGTAAGAATAAACCCCCTTTTTAGGGGATGTTGATTACAGACTTGCCATTTCACCACTGATTTTGGAGCAGGTGTTAACCCAGATAGCAAGGTCTGCAGTAGAAAAACAAGGTTTGCTAGCTTTGGCAATTGTTGTGGAAAACTGTAAGTGAAACTAGTTGGCTGTGGGAAAAGATGACAAGAATGCTAGAGGTCGCAGACACATCTTAATCCTCTGTCTGACTTTGGTAGTCATTCCAGATAATAATCTTAGCACATGAGAATGCTTTTCGGCTCTGTGGATTCATACTCGGTTACATTTAAAACCTTTTGCAAAGTTTTGGGGGATGGGACGGTGTTTGAGGGGTCATGGTTACCTAAAGTTGAATTCCATTGGCAATATTCTCAGAAAATTCTAGGATTGATGAAAATTTGGTATCACTTGTGTTGCCATCATTTTTGTAGCAAGACTTCTATGCCTTTTAACTATTGCGCGACAGGCAGAAAAGAAAGATTGCAGCTTTATCCAATATGAAGAAATACTAATTCTAACATTCTGTTCCGTAATAGTTCTTTCCATATTGCTGTCGGTTCACAGGCTGGGCTGTTACTTATAGTAGCTTAACATGTTCTGAATTTCATTGCAATAAATTATTGTATTGCAGATTGTGTCCATCTGGGTTGCTAACACAAAACATTTGCAGAAACAGAAAGCTGTAGTTCACTGTCTGCCTAAAATTTGTCTTTGGTTGCAGTTTTCTACCAGTCTAAACTAAGAGAAGGTGTTGGCTAATTTTGATACATTTGTGTGTGTGTTTTAAGTGAACAGCATACTTGTCACAGAACCAAAATGTGGAGGAAGATAGATCAGTCTCCTTTATTATTTATACTGGAGACAAATAATCACTCTTTACAGGGAGACTACTGTTTGTTTATAAGACCTCAGGGTTTTTTCCCTCCTGTTAGAACTGCTCTTGTGCAGTCCCTCTATTCAATACAGAAAGGGAGAATGTTAGTGGCCTGAGTAGGTGAGATCTTATGCATGTTTAGACAGAAAAAAGTCCTACAACTCCCAGCATTCCCCAGCCAGCCTTGCATAGGATTGTGCCCTAAATCTTTTAAGCCATTCTCATATGTATGCACAGCTACTGATGAGGGCGGAAGCTGAAACATTCAGCTTAAAAAAATTTTTTGAATACCCAGTTGTTAGTCTTTTGCATTGCTTCATTATCCTGACAAAGAAAGCCTAAGCATAGTTGTGTATAATGTTTTTTTTAGGCCAAAGGTGAAAAAAGCTTCACTAATTTGAAAGAATTGGGTATACTTACCTCAAGGATGCTTTCCATGCAAGTGCATCTTTCAGTTGGAATGCTGAAATTGAACTCAGGCGCTGGGACAGGAGTGCAGAACCTGTACTTCGTGTACAGAGGTTGACAAAAGCTTCCTTGTATTTCAGGAGAGCAGGTCTGTCTGTTGGTGAGCAGTTCAGTTCCTTGCTCGTATCTGAGTGAATTTTCAGGACTAATAAAGGCGTTAAATTGAGACTGATTTTTGCCCACGTTGCAAAGTAATGTGGACATTTAAAGTTTATCTCATAAGTAATTGTGTAAAGGATGCACCTCGCTTGGGCATTTAGTTGTTCAAGATAGGTAGCTATAGGTCTGCTACCCTGCTGTGCTGGAGTCTTTGTCTCTGGAGAGCAGTTCCAGTAGTATTTACTTTGTGCCAATTTGTGCAAGATGCAGGGTGTGTGAAAAGTACCTGCCGATGTAAAAGCCCATTACATACAGCAGCCTTACCCAACCTGATTGCCCTCCAGATGTTTTGGACTAAAATTCCCATAATCCCTGTTCATTGGCTGTGCTGGCTGGGGCTGAAGCAGTTGCAGTCAAAATATATCTGGAGAGCACCACATTAGGGAAGGCTGGCATGGCACATATAGCATTTGCAACTGGGTCCCTCCAGACCACGGCTGAGGAACCCCATTCAGCATGAGGGCTACATTCCATTTCGGAGAAGTTCTCAGGGGCCACATTCCAGTGCTGGGTGCAGCCAAAGGCAAAGTGAGTGGGGCCAAAAATACAAAACGATTTTTGTTTAAAGCTGTTACTGCCAGTAACTAAACTTTAGCTTAGCATTTCAACCTTTTAGAATGGGGGAAAAGGTGCACAAAAGCAAGGAACCCACCAAACTATCAGTGGGTGGAGGAAAAGGGGCTTGGGCTGGGTGATAGAGGCATAGCCATCTGTGGTACCCAGGAGGGCTGGATTTGGCCCCCAGGCCCCCCGTTTCAGCTCCAGGCCATAGACAGCTGGCATATGAATGCTGCATACAAAAGGGACTGTGTATGGGTTTAGATGCCTGAAACACATAAAACACTGCAGAAGCAAATGTTGTTGTTGTTGTTGTTTTATAATATTTATATTTATTTATATCCCACCTTTTCCCCACGATTGGGACTCAAGGCAGTTTTAATGGGCTTGTTTTTCACATTCCGAGCTTCTAGTAGAAATTGCTCCTTAGATGAGTGTTTGGCTCATTGTGCTCTTAACAAGATTAAAATTTGCTGCTAATAGGCTTAATGATTCCTATTGCCCAACACAAACTCATCTTATATTGCCACTCCATCTTGGTGCTGGTGGAAGGTCTTGCATTGCAACAGTGCCTAGCATGGTGAGAAACTACCTGTGTGGATCAGAAAAAATGGATAGTGGTTTTGTGCCATGATCATGATATATCATATAATGAATTAGGCAAGGAATGTGGTGAGAAGCAGAATGCTAACCACTGTCAATAAAAACATTTAGTCCCAAGAAATTCCTATTCATTCAGTAAGTATGTAATGAATATATTCATGTATATGAATTCAATCCCTGGATCTTGAACAGTAAAAAAAAATTGCTTGAAACTATGGTGGGCTGAACTAAGAACTGAGCCAATACTCTGGTATATAGATAAAATTCTGTCTCTTGCATTCTGTGCTTTATCAAGAGAGGGACAGGGGGAGTGCAACCCTGTTAATTCTGCTCAACCTCTCATTAGCTTTTGATACCATCGACCATGGTATCCTCGATCGACTCCATGGGATGGGTATCAGAGGGACTGTGTTACAGTGGTTCAGGTCCTACCCTTGGGGCCAATTTCAGAGAGTAACATTGGGTGACTATTCTTTGACCCTTTGGCAATTGAGCTCCGGGGTACTGCAGAGTACCATCTTGTCCCCAATGTTGTTTAACATCTATATGAAGCTGCTAGGAGCCGTCATTAGGGGATTTGCAGCTAAATGCCATCAGTATGCTGATGACAAGCAGCTCTGTCTCCCTGTGACATCTGAAGCAGGAGAGGCTGTGCAAGTCCTGGACCAGTGCGTAGACTCTGTAACGGGCTGGATGAGGGCCAATAAACTGAAGCTGAATCTTGGTAAGACAGAAGCCCTGTGGGTGAGTGGTTCCCGGGTCCAGAAGATAGGCTCATTGCCTGTTCTGGACGGGGTTGCACTCCCTCTGAAACATCAGGTTCATAATCTGGGGTTCCATCATTGTCACTGGAGTCCCAAGTGGCCGCGGTGGCTCAGAGTGCCTTTTACCAGCTTCAGCTGGTTCACCAGCTACAGCCTCTCCTGGTGTGGGATACAGTAGCTGTAGGCCACTTTGTACATAAGATGGAAAACCATATCTAGCATGATTGGATGCATTCATTCTGAAGTCTAGTTTCTTCATCAGATTTGTAAAGAGTCCAGTTTGTTTATTGCAACATTAAATTTCTACATCATTCTACGAAAGGGTGGGAGGAGGGATACTTTTGTTATGTCAGTTGCTAGTTAGGATTGGATTGCTCCTTGGTCTTTGTTCCAGGGTATTTTGCTTCAAATGGGATTATAAACTAATTAGTGTAATCTGCCTGTAAAGCTGCGACTTTCCATGAATCTAAAATCATTTGCTGGATTGGTGTTTAATGATTAAACATTTGCTGGATTGGTGTTTAATGAGTCCAAGGAATGCCAGCTACTTCTGCCACTCTTTTAGCAGTGAGCTATGTTTTTTTAAGCATAATTTCTCTGGATGTGATTAAAGGCTGTTCTGCCGAATTGATGTCCAAAGTGACTCACAAATGAGTCACCTTTTGCTCAGCAAGTGATTGCTGCAACATGTGAAGAGCCTCTAGTAAAAAAAAAAGCAGTTGAATATTTGTTTTTTTTTAAGGTATGTTTGGCGCTTTACATTCCTGTGAAGAGATGTTCTTGTCCCTGACAAGGTCAAGCAGTGTTCCTGCCTTAGAGTTTTCCTATGTTCTACCATATATTTTCTTAGCCATGTGTTAATCCTTGTCTTTATGAATATTTATCTATACTATAGTTTTCAAAATGTAAGGAGGTACAAGGAGTTAATTGGAGAGACAACATCTCCCCAACCAGATCTTCTGTCTGTACTGATTGAACCAGGCTGAAGAGTACTAATGCTTAAAATCAGCCTGCCTTATACTGAACACCTGTCCTCGAATTGGTTGATCTTGTGTTCTCATGGGATGTTTTTGTAGGCTCAGTTTTCCCACCTATGAGCAGCCACCATGCGCTTAGTCACAAGCGGGCAAGATGCACAATTGTTATGAGAGAAACTTTAAAAAAAAAAAAAAAACCGAAAAGAAATTTAAGTATAATCACCTCTGATGCCATTAAGTAAAAAAAAATAAAAATGGATTGCCTTTAAGGATATCTGGCTGTATTTGAAGTAATTGTCATCTTCCAGCTCCCCTTCTTGGGGATGAAATTAGATTAGGCTTGATGAGAGCTTTTGCGAGGGCTTGTTCAGCTGACCCTTGCCACCACCTCTGTTTAGGTTTGACTGCCCATCCTCCTGTCACCTCTTAACCAGCTGGAGTTAAAATGCTTAGACTAGATGGATACCTGTTCTGGAGGTGTAGAGAAAGAGTGAAAGAGCAAAACTGGAGAGCATATGGAGAGGGGAATAGTAGCTGCGCTCACACATGCTCTCTCCATTTCTGGATAACTCAGAATGTATTTGGAAGTATCTGGCAGTCGTTTTGCATTTCCTAGTGATTTTTTTCCGCAACACTTTCTGCCTTACTCTTTTGGGGTTGTGGTCTGACCTGTGAACAAGCTACAGCCAGCTCAGCTGTAGCTGGGGGACTGTGACAGATAAGGTAGGCAGCCATCTACTGACCAGATCGGGGCTATTGGCCACTATTTACTAGGGTATGGTTGATTTTTTAAAACACCATGTGTTTAAGACATTCTTGACATAATTTCTGACTCCTTTTGTTCTTTAGTTAGGAGATGAAAGATGCATTCCTCAAAGGAGCTTTAATTAATTAATTTTACCCTACTTTTCAGCCAAAATTGGCTCCCAAAATAGCTTATAGTTAAAATGCACACACATATGCAATTCTAATATGGGGAAATGTATGGAAGTGTCTTTTCATCCCTGACAATTGCCCATCTTCCACGCTCTGCCCTCCAGACAGAGGGAGCAGAGAGAACTTAGATATGAAATCAGGGCCTGGCCCAAACTCCTTCAGTGTTGCAAATTACTGTTTTAGCAAATGAGTGTAGCTTTCTAGCTGTTAAAGTATTTCAAAAGCAAATCTTCTGATTACTGAAGACCTGCTTCTATGCAGATTCATCCAATGCAGATTCTTTGTGGGGGCCAAATAGGGCTAATGGGGAATTTGTGGTTTTCAAACAGCAAATTGAGAGGATGATTTTTTTACACTCTGCTATAGGCGAGTTTCCCAAGTAGTTGCCATAGCCTGCCATCCGGATGTCATCAGTTTAGTTCATTTTCTTGACTTTCTCAGACCATATATTTGTGGGGGTAAACTAGAAGTTGCTGAAACAGAAGTGAAAAGAAGAAAGGGCCAGGGATACTTCTGACATGACTGGGTGTTGACAGCCAACCTTAGATATTTTAATTAATTAACTAATTAATTAAATGTATTAATTGCCCATCTGGCTGGTCACCCAGCCACTCTGGGCGATGTACAACAATAAAAACAGTTTATACAATAAAATTCAACATTAAAAACATCACATTTCTAAAATTACCCTATCCCACCCCAAATGCCTGCCTGAACAACCATGTTTTTAATGCATGGCAGAAGCTCATTAAAGAGGGGGCACGGCGGAGTTCCCTAGGGGGGGAGTTCCACAGAGTGGGGGCCACCACAGAGAAGGCCCTCTCCCTCGTCCTCACCAGCCTAGCTGTCCTCTAAATAATAGACCTCTGGGTTTCTTAGGTTTAAGTTCAACAATAGGTAATGAAAATTAATTTTCACAAATGAATAGAGTTCCCCTTGGAAGACCTTTTAGGGCTATATCCAATGTTAGTACTACTTAGAGTACACCCACTGAAGTCAATGGGACTTCAGTTAGACGAATGTTGGATACAACCCATACTGAACCAATTGCTTATCAACCATAGTTTTCCAACTGCTTGTACCATTAACAATATTGAACAATGGGTTTAGAGAAAACCCATGAAAAGACACTATATATTTGCAGGTAACGTTGTTGAGGATCTTCTCTACTATTTGTTCAGTTGTCCTATTTACAAAATTGATAAAATACTTATCCCAGATTTGGATAAAAGTTGGATGCTAGTCTCTACTGCAGAAAATAGAATTTCTACTTGCTGGTGTTAACAGAGGTGTAATATTGTGTCTGTTTTTTCTGTTGTGAAATGCATGAGACATTCTGATAGGCAGCGTGTTTAGCAGTGAGATGGATTATTTTATTAAACCTGTGCTTTGAATAATTTTCTGAATTGGTTGATATTTTTCTTTTTTCCATGGGTGTTTTTTTGTCATGATCTATGCAATTCAAAAAAATTAGGTATCATGTGTTATATTCCGTTGGTGTCTTTCCACTGACAGAAGGCTCCTTCATCCAGTGGAAGCTTCTGTAAGCAGAATGGGGAGGGAGGTAACTTTTGACAGCCCCCCTCCCCCCCACACACACACACACACCGTGTCCCATGTGGTTCGGAAGGGATCCCCAACTATCTGGAGCAGATTTAGTGGGGTAGGAAACTGCAGGGAGAGGAGTAATTGGTGGAAAATCACACAAGACATCCAGGCTACTGAAAGAAACTGGAACAAAGGGGCTTCCATCAGCAGAGGGACACCAACTGGATACAACTCATGGTCCTTTCTATCTTAGGACACAATCCTATGCATGTTTAGACAGAAAAAAGTTCTACAACTCCCAGCATTCCCCAGCCACCCATGCATAGCTAGCTGGGGAACACTGGGAGTTGTAGGACTTTTTCTTTGTCTAAACAGGCATGGGATTGCGGCCTTAATTTCTGTTGTTTATCGGTTTTGGGGGTGTGAATATATATCTAACTTGTGAAGTTGAAGCAAGTGGTGAAAGCATTTCATGGGATGGCTGCTACTGTAAGGGATGGGCACGTCTGTCCCATCTCTCTGCAGTGTTTGACTATATTTACTGTACTAGTGTGAAAATTAAAGTTTCTATCTATTGCTTTAACGGAACTAAATTCATTGTCATCTGAATGTTGCTTTCTCAAGCTACCCTATAGTTGCCTTTTGAGATCTAAAATACAAATGAAAATATTAAACCCTCATAGGTGCTGCCAGTTAAACATAACTTAGCAGAACTTTTAAAAGTTCCTTTTTAAAATAAAATTCTGTGCGATAAGAGCCTTGTACTTAAACATCTTCTCCTTCTGTTGATTTCCTAGGTATCTTGCCAGTGTACCACAACATGTTTGCACTAATGAATCAGACAGACCGATGCTGGTATCCTCCAAACCATACCTTCCAAATAGAGGGATCAGCAACTCTCACCGTACTGTACCGAATAAGGTAGTGTTAGTACCTTGCCTTTGACATGTACAAATAAATGTGTTAATCAGATGTCTTTTTAAAAACTAGAGGAATATATGGTAAGAAATCAAACAATTCTTACCATCAACCTTTTTTTCTTTTCACTTAATTATATAATGGGAATGATGCTCTTTGTCCATGTATTTTGTTTTCATTTTATGGCCAGCCTTATCTCATGGCTGAATTGCTTAAACCTGGAACCCTTGCATTTATTTAAGAACTTCTTTTATATATAAATTGATTTAAGTGGAACATGGAGTGACTTGGATTGCAGTTACTTTGCAATCTTGTGTGTGTTTACTTAGAACTGTTTTTTTATTACTGTGTGTGTTTACTGTGTGTCTTAAATGAGACTGTATTCAGTAGGAATTATTCGCAAGCATGCATTCTTAAGATTGCAGCGCTTTGTTTCTGAAAATAAAGCTGCCGTTTCTGAACGATGTTTGTGCCAGCTCATGTAGCTTGGTCTTTCATATGATCATTTTCATTCACATGTTTGCTTGCTCTGAAAGAGCATTTTCAACAGGTGCAAATAAGTCAGGAAGGATATTTATATCACAATATAAATTAATGGATTCTCTGTTTTCAGGCTTGAGCATTTCATTAATCTAAATTACTGTGGAATATTTTTATATATGATCATAACAGGCTGTCTTATGCAGAGAGTTGGTCCTTCTAACCCCTTACTGTCTATTCTGACTGGCAGAAGCACTCTGAAGTCTTGGGCAAGGGTCTTTCCAGCCCTCATAGCTGAAATGGTTTAACTGGAGAAGCTGGGATAGACCTTGGGATCTTGCACATGCAAAGCACTGATCTATGGCCTCTCCATCAGCATATTTTAGGAGTTGGGTTCCAATATTCTAATATACATTCACATTTTTTTGTGTCCAGAGCTTGGGTCAATTCCCACTTGCCACCTTATGGGTCTCCATCCTTGTTCTCCATTTTTCTTTACCTCAGATTGGGAGGGGAAGTGGTTGAAGAGACCCTTCAGAGGTGGGAGAGGAACTGGTGCTGTTGTTCGCTCAGCAGCTTGACTCCTTTCTCTTAGTATAGTGTGGCATGCCTCACGTGTGTCTGTGTGCACATGTCCGTGCGCATGCTTTGGCCTCTCGCAACTCTTTGAGATTCACCCGGGATTCTAGCCATGTTGCCACAGCAACAGAAGAGTAGTGTCTGTAGTTGGCAGCAGCTGCTCTAACCACTGAGCCACCTTCTTCCACTTTGCTGTTGGTGGCTCTTTCCTACTTCCTGGTTGAGGCAGCAGTGGCAGAACATGTGTGTGAGTCTCCAGAGCATGCAGTCAGACCCCAAAGACACACATGCATGCACGCACACATGCTATCTATAGTGTGTGTGTGTGTGTGTGTGTGTGTGTGTGTGTAAAATTAGAGTATTGCATTTATTTGCAATCTGACTGCTACGTCACATAGTCAAATAGGAATTTTAGCCTGAAATTATGGCTCTGTTTGCACACAACGGTGGCAAATCGTGAGTTATTTAACCACAATTTGCCAGGTCACATGCTTGGTGTGTGCCCCCGCCATTTTAAATATGCAACCTCAGATTAGACGTGTGAACCCAGATACTGTGGGTTAATCGTGTTAAGCAAACCACAGTTAACCTAAGAACTAATTGTCATTCCATGTTGGTTGTCGTTACATGCAAACCCTGCACTATTGTTAAATTGTGGGTTGCTGCCATGAACAACCCAGGAAGAAAACCCATGGTTTGTTGTTGGGTTGTGAACTCTGGGTTGTTAGTGGTTAACAACCTGTAGTTAAACCGTAGTGCAGGGTTCACACGTAATGACAACCCACATTTCAACAACAGGCCATACTCAACCCATACTCTGGGTTGTCGTTATGTGTGAACCCGGTCATAGTGTCCAGGTTCATACGTCATGGAATAGCGTCCAGTCAGGCCGATCAGAGGTTTCATATTCAAAATGGTGGTGGCACAAAACCCTGGCAAATTAACCCATGATTTGCCATCACTACGTGCGATCCAGGTCTATCTGTGTGGAGATAAGAGTTGGGACACTGGTACTGCCTTTTATTTGACACTAAACAGCAATGGCCCTTAATGCACTATGCTTCTGTATATCATTTAAATTACAAATTAAAAATACCAGCAGAAAAGAAAGAGCAAGACAGAAGGAGCTTGTGGTGTGTCCATAAAATTGGAACAAAATAAAAATATAATATAAAGTTGTAGTACATTATATCAGAAATGTGTTTTTCCCCCCTTCTCTTGGTTTGTATAAAATTATAAGGAGAACAGCTAAGTGAATTTCCTTGGAAAAGTCAAAGATGACAACATGTGAAGATAAATGCGATTTGATTTCTTTCTTTCTTTTACGTACCATTGGCTTGTGTTTTGCCAAATTTGTCAGTTCTTGCAGTTAAAACACATGATGGAATAAGAGAATCTAGACAATATGCCTTAATTAGGAGAGAAGGCAGGAGCTGCTCTCCGGAGAGCAGTGTTGGGCATGGTAAGTCTTCTCATGAATGAGGAGTATATCTGTATATGATCTTGACTCCTGCAGAGAACAAGGTGCCCTCACTCCTGCCATTGCTATCAGCCAATGCCATGAAGTCATGAAGAAAAGGTAGCTTCTGTGGAGGCTGAGCTATTTGACAAAAATATGAATGAATCTGCTTTATATTGGTGAGGCAAGTCAGATCATGGTATACTGCCTTTGCTGTGCAGATAAGGTGCCTCCGTATGATCTGACATAGTACTGTGCAAATCTTCTGGAAGGTAATCCTAGAGTCTTCTGGAAGACCGTTTTTTGTGATTAGCACTGTTTGTAATTAGCACTTACATTGAGGGTCTCCAACATTTTTGGGCCTGTGGGCATATTTGGCATCTTGAAAAAGTGCCCTGGGCATGACCACAAATTGACCGGGCCCCCAGCCCCATACGGCAATCATAAAGTGTTAGGAGTGTCCGTGTCCGTGTGTGTGTGTGTGTATATGAATGTGCACCCTGTGTGTATGCTACCCACTCTGGTCTCCCCCCCCCCCCTCTGGGTTCCTATTCTCCCTCCCTCCTGTCCCTGGCTGCTCTTCCTTTCTCCATCTCTGGCTTCTCTCTCTCTCACATCCCCACTCTATTTGGTTTCTATTTCTTTCTCTCCCCCCTCTGGCTTCTTTCTTTCTTTCTTTCTTTCTTTCTTTCTTTCTTTCTTTCTTTCAGTTGGGCTCTTTTGCTCCCTATACAAGCCTATGGAGCAATTCCTCACAAGCTTATTAGGGAGCAAAAATAGCTTTGGGGGTGCCTCAGCCTGGTCTTGCGGGTGCAGTGGTGCCTGCGGGCACCATTTTGGGACCCCTGCCTTATATACTTGATGTTTGACAGTATTTGACCAGGTTGAAAATTAATCTGGCTGCGTAAGGTGGGTTACCGGTTCGCTTTAATGCGCAATGAGTTTGGCTGGGCCAATACTTCAGTTTGTGTGTATTGTCAGCCCTTGAGTTTTGTAACAGTTGGCCTAGTTCACACAGTTTACTGTCTAAACCCTAAAACTTTACTATTTTTTTTAACAACTACTTCGAATTCAGCGGCAAGATGAAACTGTGTGAAAGTACTCAAGAGTCCTAATTTTATATACAGGCAGCCTTCATTTTACTAATGCTTGATCGTGTGTGATCTTGGCTGTAAAAACATTGATGTGTGTCAAATAATGTTTCCTAACAGGTTTTATTTCCCACACTGGTATTGTAACAGCAATATGCGAGCGTATCGGTATGGTGTTTCCCGAGGTGCAGAGAGTGCTGTCCTTGATGATATTGTCATGTCTTATTTGTTTGCTCAGGTAACATTAGATGGTATTACATTATTTGGGTCTGTACGCATTTGTTCCTCCACCCTTCTCCTTGTTTTTACCACTGGATTTGAAAGTCTTCATCCTCGTCTTCCTGTAGATCAGTGGTCTTCATTATTTTTCAAGTGGGAACCACTTCGGCACAAAAAAAATTCTGAGAGTTTCCCCCCTCCCCCCCGGCCATGTTTATCTCCACCCCCTCCCCCTAGCCAGATGGGTCTTCTCTCTCCTCCCTGTGCCCACATTGTGGGATAAAGGGGGTCCCTGGAGATTGCCTGTGGTACAGGTGATCTCCATGGATACCTCTCCTCCCACAAAATCTGCTTCTGAGGAAGGACCGCCTCAGAACCAGGCATTTTGGCATGGCCGCCTTTCTGAAGAGCTGCTCTGGCCAATGCAGCTCTTCAGAGAGCTTGTCAACCTTCTGGCTCGCTCTGAGAGGACCCATAGAGTGGGTGGCAGCAACAGGGTGGGAAGGGAGGGAGGAATGTGGGAGACATGGCAGTAGCGGTAGCAGGTCCTCCTGGCGGTCGGGGGGGGATTCCTCCCACCTCATGCTCCTGTCAGATTGAGCAGGGAGAAGGAGAGGTGGGGGCGCGGGCGGACTTGGAGCTTTTGCGAGCAGCCAGTGGCCTGTGGGTCTTGCAGTGAAGATCAGGGAGTGTAGATAGTTTCACAGGAATAATAGACAATTATTAACAAAGCACAACAAGCTTGAGAGCAACAGCAATATGTTGATGCCCTGTGAGATCTGGACTGCCTCTTGGGAGTCCTCAAAACTCATATGTTCTGACTGGCTCAACAGAAGTTATAATTCAAAATAAACAAAAAGAGCAGCATGCAAGCATTAATCCTAACTCCTCTGCCTTCTTGCATTCAGTGGCGAGAAGACTTTGTCCATGGTTGGGTAAAGATGGCTGTTACTCACGAAACGCAAGAAGAATGTCTTGGCATGGCTGTTCTTGATATGATGAGAATGGCCAAAGAAAAGGACCAAACTCCATTAGCCATCTACCATTCTGTGAGGTAATTACTTTTGCAACTGCACACCAATGCATGTACATATTAAAAATATGCCGTGTGAGAATACTTTTGGGGGATGACAGTACTATAGGGACTTCAGAGGGGAGGGGATAGCGAGGAAATCCCATTCTGTTCAAGGAATGAAAATTAGGTTCTAAACCAATTTTCAAAATCCATGTTGTTACACCACTTTTCCAAACAGCTTGGAGCAGTAGAGATGGTTCGCCCAATTTTTAGGTTAGTCTGAGGGATAGTGGTTGGCTTAAGGTCACCCAGTAAGCTTCATGGCAGAGTAGGGATTTGAACATGGACTTCAAAAAGTCCAACACATTTTCCATTGTACTACATTATAGTTCAACATAACGTATAAGCTAATAGCTTATAGACAACAGCCATTAGCAAATCTTTAGGGAACTGCATTGTGCTTCGTTCCATCAGTAGGCATTATGTGACCAATTGTAACATTCCTGAGGTATTTTTTTTATCATCCATTACCATGACAACTCTTTGTCATCTTTTTCTTTTGCTTGAGTTCCTAGCTCTAATGTTTAGCATTTGCAGCAAACATTCTATGCAAAGTATTAAACTGAATTAGCCTTTTGCCTTTCTGCCCAGCTTGCTTTTAAGTGAAATTATTTTAGTATTCATATTGTTTGGTGGTTGTTATTGCATCTTCCATAGGAAAAATACCCCCCACACACACACACACATTTTTAGTTATATCTTATATTTTGCCACTCATCTGATGGGTTTTCTATTCACAGCTACAAAATGTTTTTGCCCAAATGCATCAAAGCAAAAATCCAAGATTATCACATTCTGACCCGAAAGAGAATACGATACAGGTTCCGCAAATTTATTCAGCAGTTTAGCCAGTGCAAAGCAACTGCCAGGAACTTGAAACTGAAGTATCTCATAAATCTGGAAACCCTCTTGTCTGCCTTCTACTCAGAAGTATTTGAAGTAAAGGAGCCTGGCAGAGAGCCTTCGGGTGAAGACTGTTTTGCAACCATTATTATATCTGGAAATGGGGGGATTCAGTGTTCCAGAGGGAAACATAAAGACAGTGAAACACTGGCAGAACAGGTAAGCTCTAGTAAGACACTTTCATATTTCTTACTCTAAAAGCTTTTAAAGTATTACTGAAATTAGCCAGTACATGGCTAGTTAGAAACACTGAATACAGATTTTTTTTATTATGCATATCACCAAATACAGCATTACACTCAAATATTAACAGGAGAACTAGATAGCAACCTAATTCACACCTATTATCTACCCACTCAGACAGGCCCCAATTATACCCACAGAAAGCACAGTGGCCATACATCTACCTTCAGCAGTGCTTCCGCTGATGGTAAGCCCTGAAACAGGGCATTCTGAGGGTAGGGGGTAGGTATAGTATGGCTGGCCTCAGATCCATTGCATCTGAGTATAGATGTGAAGGCCCGGAAGAAAAATGGAAAAACACACACACACACAGAGACCCTTTTCCTCATTTTTTTTCCAAAGACCATTTTTGTTTTTCCCCGAAAACTTGAACAGCTTTGGATCATGAAATTCTTTTAGAATTTAAGACAATGTATTTATATATTGTTACCCAGCCTTTACTCCCCCCAGAATGATTTCTAAAAACTATGTAATGGAACACTTTTATAGAAAGACCAGAGATGTAAGATGTCTGGAAATAAGCCATGGGGAAAGCGTTTTTAACCCTTTCTGTAAGATTCCCAGCATAGTTATTTCTTTCATTCCTTATTAAAAACCTGATCTAAAGTATATTTTACTGATAGACATTTATGCTCAGTTTCCCAGCGTGTGAGTAGAGTCACAATTCTGCATTCTTGATAGTAAATGTACATCCTTGACAGTTTGGGTTTTGTTCTATGGAGTCCTGTGTTTCTGATGCTGTAGCAGTCACTTAATGTACTTCTAATCTATTCAGACAATAATTACAAATTTACTAATTGTGTTTACTCTTAAAAGTTTTAAAATATAATGATACTTTTATGAGCAAACTAAGTCATACATAAAATAACTTTAGGAACAGAAAGGCTGCTTTATGTTGCTGAAGTAGCCCTCCCCAACCTGGTGCTCTCTGGATGTTTTGGATTACAGTGCTGCCTGAGGCTGATGGGAGCTGAAGTCCAAAATATCTGGAGGGCACCAAGTTGGGGAAGGCTGTCTTAAAGCAACAAAGTGACTTTAGATCTATAAGTGAGGTAAAAAAAAATAAGTATTGCTTATTTTTCAATTTCCCCCCAAATTTCCATTTTTTTTTCTGAAAAAAATGTGGGCGGGAATGGTTTTTTTCCATGACCTCAAAATGTCTGGAAATTTTACATCTCTACATCTGAGGACCTTCCATTTCCTTGTGAAGCTGCAGGATTGGGCCTGCTGCCTACTCCAGTCTCAGGCTGGCACAAATAAAAGAACTCCTGCAGGTACAGCTGGCCCCACTGGTCAGTGCGAGTTGACAGAGCTTCGTGACTGAGGATCTGCCATTTCCCTACCCACTGACTGTATTGCTGTCTTAGTTATCTTGTTTAGATTGTTATGAGACCTTTCACAAATAGTGGGGTTGTTCACACGAAATGACAAGTGAGGCTGGGGGGTGCGGGCAGCCACCATTTCCAGTATCCACCCTCTGCTCAGGGGTTGTCGTGTTGTTTAAACCCTGCAACTGTGGGTTATGCCTAGAGGTAAAATGATACATTTTAAAATGCTGAAGTAACTATAAGGTTAGATGTCTATTGCAGTCTGTGGAAAAACTCTCACTGGCTCACTTCAGACATAACAGGAAACCATGGTTTCCCACTAATATGAGAAGGGGCCATGGCGAATCTTCAGCTCATGTGCTCCTCTTTTCTCCTCCTCTTTGCAGAAAGGAAACAGCAAGGAGGACAAACATTTGATTTTAAACTAACCACAGTCCCCTGTGGCATCAATCTTGGGGAACTGTAGCTTGTTAAATCTATGGTAAATGAGTACAACTCAGGATTGAACCATGGTTTCAGATCTTGGCTTGTTCACATTAACCGTAGTTTAAACAAACCACAGTTTCCTGAATGTAGATATCATGAGAAACTAGTTAGTTTAAAATTGAAAATAGAAGCTTTTGGTTGTGCCTTGCAGCCACAAAAGAGGAGTACAGAAGATAGGGTTTTATTCTGCTAGATTTTATTCCAGTTGTACTGTTATTGTGGTTTTAAGCTTTCATATTTATATTGTTTTATGTTGTGCTTTGTGGTTTTCATTTTTGTGAACCCCCCAGAGAGCTTCGGCTATTGGATGGTACAGAAATTAAAGAAATAAATAAATAAAATAGAGGGAGCACATAATCACAAGACTCTCTGCAGCTTGTTTTAGTAATGGGAAATCCGGCTACTACATATAATGTTAGAATTGCATCCATTTAAGTTGGTAGATTCTAAAATCTTGGCTTAAATGCTTATAATTAAATGGTTTTCAAATAAATCAACATCTTTTTTAGGACATACAGACCTACTGTGATTTTCCTGATATTATCGATGTCAGTATTAAGCAAGCAAGTCAGGAAGGCTCTGGCGAGAGGAGAATTGTAACCATTCACAAGCAAGACAGCAAGAATCTGGTATAGTGGCTTGTTTTTTTTGTTATCTTCTGTTTGTGTATATTAGTTGGCTAAAAATAAATTGGATTGGATGCTCTGCATTATTCTGATATGTAACACATTTGGAGTGTTAGGCATTACTAGTGACTTTTACAGTGTGCAGTAAAAGCTGTGTGTGTGCGCAAATAGAAATGGTTATAGATGGGGTAGACAACATGGTGCCCATTGACACCAGTGCGTCCTGGCAACTATTCTAGGTTTCCTACACTCCTGTTTAAAAAAAAAATAATACTCATTTTGCTGTGACATAGGTTTCTTTCTGTTGGTGTTGAAAAATGTGCGTTCAAAGGAATTTAGTGTGTTGGGACTCAGACCCCACCTCTTTTGGGGAGACTACTTGTCTGTTGCCACTCCTTCCATGGCAGTCATTTTCTGCTGGTGCCCAGGACAGTTTATCAAACTGCCAAATGTGCCCATGGCCCAGAAAGATTGCCTGTTTTAGATGACCACATCATAAATCTTACTTTTTCTCCTATAAGATTCATATACTGAGTGATTAAACTTGGGTAAGTATACACGTTCAGTTTTTACAGGGATTTCTAACCATGAGGATAGAAAACAGTTAATTTTTAAGTATTTAAATCATCCCTGTGTAGCAAGCCATGTCCTGCTCAGATGCGCTCTCAATCTCAGCACATGCAGACGCATTTTGGGCTCACATACACTATTTGGTCCCCCTCCCTTCACGTAGAAGGAAATGACTGCTCATGGAGATACCAGATATATTTGAATACTGTATCTCCAAGTGGAATCACTGTTTTCTATCCCTGATGAAGGGCAGGGGGGAAGCATACACCCAGAAACCCTGTCTTGGTCACTTTTAATGGAAATGTTTAGTGGTGATGAGGAATAGTTGTGCCTGAACACGCCTGATTAGCATTGCATTTCCTGACGGCACAATTAGGCAATTTTTAAACATAATAAAATGACTTTTTTTCCTCTCCCTTTTGGTTAGAGAAATTTTACTAGAAATCTAATTTGCACACTCATCCCTAACTTCTAAGACTGTTAAGCCTGTATGTAGAGACTATACTTGAACTGTCAAGTTTGGAGTATATATAGTTCTGACATCTTGTATTTGCAGGCATAGAAATTCAAATTTGAATATTAATGATTTGCACAATACCTTGGTCTGTATGTACGAATATGGAGGGGGACTTTAAGGTGAAAAAAATTGGGTAGGGTCCAAAGATGCCCTACCACTGGCAGCTAGCACCTCTGGTCCCTGGTGCAACAGGTCATGCCTTCCAGAAAGTTGTGTTTCCAGTCATTTGGGGGCTTGCCCCGGAAGTGCTATCTCACCGCTGCTAGCATTAGGGACCACACACACATCTGGAGGGCACCAGGTTGTGGAAGGCTAATGTAAGAGCTCCAGTGACATTGCTACTAACCTTTTAAACGCCTGAACAGCTTCGTCCAAAATCAGCTGATGGAACATCTCCTTCTCTTCTGTATTCTCTCCCCCCACCTCCAATGTGCTCTGAAAGATGCCTTACTCTGAATGCCTTTCCCTTTAGAGGAAGTGCTGATGGTCTCAAGGAACACAGGCTTTTCTGTGATGGTGTCTTCTTTATGGAATCTTCTCCCAGTATAGACCCCTCAGGACTTTTAAAAGATTAGTGAATATTTGTTGTTGTTGTTCTACTAGGGCTACTGACAAAGAAGGTGTCCTGCTGCTGCCTGTTTTTAAAATTGCAGTGTTAAATGTAATGAACCATGTTTGGGTTAGTGATGTAGGCTTTCCAGAAAATTGTGGAGTGGGAAATTTTCTAGGAAAAATTCCGGAAAGTTTTCCTATGGAAATGACACAACTTTGCATGGGCTAATTTGCATTGGAAAATTTTCTGATGCCCTACAGAGTGATCTAATTTAGTGTGTTTATTTTTGCTCGTATTTAGTAAATAAAAAGCTTTAAAAAGCACCCCGTGTTAATTTTTTGTCCCAGTACAGCACAAGTATTTGACATGAAATAATTGAGGGGGGGAAATGAAAGCACAGTTATTGTGATTTAAACGTTTATATTATGTAGAAATTGTTATTAAAATGCCTCTAAAAATGCAAAAACATAGTATATATTTCCTGAGCAGAATCCAACCAGGCTCTTATGCCCTCGCCAATTCCTTTACACCCCGTCAATTCCCTTCCGCAAGTGGTGAGTCCCATCGATTCCTAGGGGGAGCCCCGAAACAAGCGGAAATGCTTGTTTCTGGAAGGAGGCAGATCAGTGGAGCTCACTTTTGAGAGCTCCACTGACCTGTCTCCTTTCAGAAACAAGTGTTTCTACTCGTTTCAGGTTGCCCCATATGTGCTAAATCGCTGTTGCACAGGCGGTGGGGGCTTCTTACGCAATAGACTTGGCAGGGCGTAAGAGAATCAGCAGGGGTGTAACCACCCCTTGGATTCTGCCCACAGTTTAAATGTAAAAAAAACAACAAAAGACACTAAAAAACTGTGGGCACACTAATAAATTTTAGCAACCCAAAGAACTGTGAATGATATCCTGGAACTCACTCATCTGTTTCAACAGAGTTCAGCTCTCTTCCACTAAGGCTGTTGAGTCACCTTCAGTTTCACTGGCACTATTTATTAGTTCCTTTTCACACTGAGACATGCATGTATTTCAATGCATTCTAGTAAAGTCACTATATATACCGCAAGCCTGAAGTTTGTTCACCACTGCTCTGAACCACAAATGATATTTGCATCAAGGCTTCCTTGATGGGGGTGGGTGGATAGCTCAGTGACAGAGCATATGGCTTGCATACAGATGGTCTCAAGTTCAGTTGCCAGTATCTCTGGTTAGAACCTCAAAATGGGAAATACTTCTACCTAGGACAGTGCCTCCCAACCTTTGGTTGGCCAGTGGTCAAGGATGATGGGAGTTTGAGTGTCCACATATGCACAAATGATGACATTCCTAAAGGAGTATGGCAAGGCTTCATTTTAGCACCATTTCTTCTTATGTTTATATTAATGTTATGGCTTCAGTTTTGCATGGTCAAACTTTCATATGCCTACGATGCTGGCTGGATTGGGATTGGTAAATATTCTTTATGCCAATGAAATTTTATTTTCAAAAACCTAAGTTGGCGTGAGAAGATTACTAAGAACATGTAGTGTGTTTTGTAAAGCAAATGTGTTGATTATTAATAATGTTAAATCCAAAGTAGTGGTCTTTGGTAGGAGGAGAAAGAACATTGCAGAAATGGTCTTCCAAAGGAACACAGCAGATAAAATCATATTGCTGTTTTGGTGGAGTGTTGTTGTGTTTGTTTGTTTTTTGGCTTTAGGAACTTTGGCCTTAAAGTTAAAGAAAAATGAATTGAAATCAGTTGTCTGCATACAAGTGTTAAATAGACTCTTAGGTACCCAGAATCAATATGCCTAATTTTAAATATTTTTAGAGCACAGATTGTGCCAGTGTTGACTTTTGGTGCTAAAATGTGGAGATTTGCAAATCCTATATTAACAACCATACAAAGCTGGGGGGTTGCATCTGGTTTTAGGGGTATTAAAACCACACCTGCTTATTTCATTAAATTGGAGTTAGGTCTTCATACTACCTCGAGTCTAATACATGTTAGATGTTTAATTGTTGGTGTAGAATTATTCAAATGGGTGAAGATAGGCTCTCTAAGCTGCTTTGAGGCATAGTTCTGGATTTGGAGTTCAAAATATTTCAGATTTATTATTGCATTATATATTATCATGCAGGTACTGAATTTATTTGAAAAGCTAATATCTCTAAAAACAAAGAGTATCAAGCGTAGGAGCACAAATTGACATCGTTGCTCTTTTTCTCTTCAAGTATTGAGCATTGCTTAGCTGGCGTAAAATGTCAGCATCTATTTCAACTATGCCTGTCATTTTCCTTGAAAATAGAATTGCAGGAAAGACTTTACTCCTCTCTGAATAGTTGGAATCAATGGTTCAATGGGGGATATATTGTATACTATGTTCATTTTTATGTAACATTTAAATGTATTTTACTGTGTTCGTTTTGTTTTGATATGATCTCTGAACCAATTCTGTACATTTCATTCCGTTCTGTAAAGGATTACTAGAGCATCAAAACTTCTTTGTGCTTTTATAGCAGCCTACTCAAATGTCTGTACTGGTACTCATCTGGGCAGTTGTTTTGTTCGACTGAAGTTGAGAACATAGACCAAGTCTTGCACTTCAGATATATCCAGCCTTTCCCAAACCTCTGCAATCCATAGCATAACATAAAGGATTAAGGCAACTAAAATAGAGCTTAATCTACTCACAAAACAATAATTCATAGTTACTGTCTTGGAAATCTGTTGACTACTTTTTCAGTGCTTAGCAGATGGATAGGTATGATAAAAATGTATGTCTCAAGATCTTTCTCTGTTTTTTCCTCCTTGTCTTTGTAGGAAGCTGAATTTCATTCATTAAGAGATGCTCTTTCCTTTGTATCATTAATTGATGGATATTATAGATTAACCGCAGATGCTCACCATTATCTCTGTAAAGAAGTAGCACCTCCTTCAATTCTTGAAAATATCCAGAGCAATTGCCATGGGCCAATTTCGTAAGTGACAATTTGTGCTGACGTTTTATAAGACTTTGGTTTTCCTTGAAGCACAGAAAAAAGATGTTCCATTTTATACAATTGCCCTGATCCAGAAAAGGGAACTGGTATCAAAAAAGCCATCTTTCATGCATGTAGCCAATTCAGATTTGTACCTACATATGTGCTCCATTCACCTTGCAATGCTCATTTTGGGTCCCATTAATTAGCGGGATGTGCAATGATACCTGTTCCCATCCAGAGTCATCAGTTTTTATAAGCAACTACTTAACAGGACCATTAGGTTTTAAATATATAATAATTTATTCTCTTTCTTTCTCTCCCCCTCTGTCTTTGGAAAGTCTGTTAAACCTTGATATAAATATATGGGAAGGTCACTCTGTTGCCTTTTGTAATAGATTTATGCTTGCTTGATTCAACCACAAAACTTAATGCAGGGTTTAAAACGTGTGCTTACATTCTCAGTTCAATTCCCAATCTTGACAGGCAGTGAATGGATAATAATGAATGTAAGAACTCCCAGTCATAACCACAGTGTTGATATATGATGTATAAGTAGAGGACATCTTAATGTGTGCATCTGGCAGAAATAGAATTTAAGTTGTGGAGAAAGAAAAGGCAATTCAGATATCAGTATCTAGAATGATTGTGGGAACACGGAAAATTGCTGGTGGAGGAAATTGCTTTTGGTATAAACGTTCCCTTGTTAACTTTTCTGTTCAGACTTGGGGGGGAAATCATTTGAGGCTGTGTAAATGTTCTTTTGTATAGCATTTCCTTGTTTTGAAGAATTAAATGTGTTGTGCACTTCAGTGAAGATAACCATGCGTAACAAAACAGAGTGAGGCTTCCACGGGAAAAGATTCATTGAAGCCAGAGGCAGTCTGCATCTTCAGGAAATCCTACTAGTGGAATGCAGAGTTGCTTTCTGAGTTCACCTGGGCAGGGATCTCGCCCCACCCGCCAAGGCTGGGCCTGTCTTCTGCATAGGCTTGGAGGTTTGTTTGGAGCTCCTCTGATCTCTCCTTTCTGACATGTCCATTGTATTTTGCAATGTTCCTTACTCTTACACTCTTTGGCATTGCCCTTCTTTGGAATTGGAATGTAAACTGACCTTTTCCAGTCTTGTGGCCACTGTTGAGTGTTCCAAATTTGATGGCATATTGAGTGCAGCACTTTAACAGCATCTTTTAGGATTTTAAATAGCTCAGCTGGAATACTGTCATCTCCGCTAGCTTTGTTGTTAGTAATGCTTCCTAAGGCCCACTTGACTTCACTCTCTAGGATGTCTGGCTCAGGTTCAGTGAGCGCACTATCATGGCTATCGGGGACATTAAGAACTTTCCAGTATAGTTCTTCTGTGTATTCTTTCCACCTCTTCTTAATCTCATCTTCTTCTGTTAGGTCCCTGCCTTCTTTGTCCTTTACCATGCCCATCTTTGCACAAAACGTTCCCTTGAGATCTCCGATTTTCTTGAAGAGATCTCTAGTCTTTCCCATTCTATTGTTTTCCTCGATTTCTTTGCATTGTTCATTTAAGAAGGCCTTCTTGTCTCTCCTTGCTATTCTCTGGAAGTCTGCATTCATTTGGATATATCTTCCCCTTTCTCTCTTCCTTTTCGCTTCCCTTCTTTCCTCAGCTACTTGTAAAGCCTCATCAGACAGCCACTTTGCTTTCTTGCATTTCTTTTTCTTTGGGATGGATTGAGTCGCTGCCTCCTGAACAGTGTTACGGACCTCCGTCCATAGTTCCTCAGGCACTCTGTCTATCAGGTCTAAGCCCTTAAATCTGTTACTCACCTCCACTGTATATGCAAAAGGGATATGATTTAGGTCATACCTGAATGGTTTAGTGGTTTTCCCTACGTTCTTCCATTTAAGCCGAAATTTTGCAAGAAGCAGCTCATGATCTGAGCCACAGTCAGCTCCAGGTCTTGTTTTTATTGACTGTATAGGGCTTATCCATCTTTGGCTGCAAAGGACATAATCAATCTGATTTCGATATTGACCATCTGGTGATGTCGTCCATGTGTAGAGTCGCCTCTTGTGCTGTTGGAAAAGCGTGTTTGCTATGATCAGCGTGTTCTCTTGGCAAAACTCTATTAGCCTTTGTCCTGCTTCATTTTGTACACCAAGGCCAGGCTTGCCTGTTATCCTGGTGATTTCTTGACTTCCTACTTTAGCATTCCAATCCCCTGTGATGAAGAGGACATCTTTTTTTGGTGTTAGTTCTAGAAGGTGTTGTAGGTCTTCATAGAACCGATCAACCTCAGCTTCTTGGGCCTCTGGTTGGGGTGTAGACTTGAATTACTGTGATGTTGAATGGTTTGCCTTGGATTTGTACTGAGATCTTTTCTATTGTTTTTGAGATTGTACCCCAGTACTGCTTTTCCCACCCTTTTATTGACTATGAGTGCTACTCCATTTCTTCTAAGGGATTCTTGCCCACAGTAGTAGATAGAATGGTCACCTGAATTACATTCGCCCATGCTTGTCCGTTTTAGTTCGCTGATTCCCAAGATGTCAATGTTCAAACTTGCCATCTCATGTTTGACCACCTCCAACTTACCTTGATTCATTGATCTTACATTCCAGGTTCCTAAACAATATTGTTCTTTACAGCATCGGACTCTCTTTTCACCACCAGACACATCCACAGCTGAGTGTCCTTTCGGCTTTGGCCCAGCCGCTTCACTCTTTCTGGTGCTGCTTGGAAATTCCCTCTGCTTTTTCCTCAGTAGTATATTGGACACCTTCTGACCTGAGGGGCTCATCTTCCAGCATCATATCTTTTAGAGTTGTGATATGTTCCATGGGGTTTTCTTGGCAAGAATACTGGAGTAGGTTGCCATTTCATCTCCCCTCTCCCAATTGGGACTGGGTGAAAGCCATGAATTAGTGAACAGCCGTGAGCATAAGCTGCTGTCTTACCCATCTCTTGGTAAGACAGAAAGGAAAAAATAATCATCTCCAAGTGATGGCTGGATCGCTCTCATCCCCTCTCACACCTCTGCACAACAGGAGTACTAACACACCTGACACAGAGGCCTCAACTTAAACCATCCAGTCACTTCAATCTGAAAATAACTGCAGCAGCAGAGATAAGAAGTGGCACAGCAGTTGCTCTCCAAGGCATCAGGGCTATCAAATACAGGAGTGCCCCACCAGACCTTTTGGGCACTGTGAGAAATGAAAGCACTTGGGTACCAACATAGCCTTTTGATGTACCATCATCATCCCAGTAGTATCCCTGACAAGACGTAAGGGTGGGCCACACCCCCTGGAAGTGCCCTAATGTTCCTTGCTCAGATCGCTGACAGAAACAGGCCTGGGTAAAGTTGGTATACTGAGCCCTGTGGCAGCATGTCCATCCCTATCAGAATCTCCCTGACTTTGGGACATGAGGCATTGCAGTTCCAGAAAGCTAGGCTTCTGTGGGAAATGTGGTGCTAGTCAGATGACTTTCAAATTGCATACTCTGTCCACTTCCAGAAACATCTAAGGGGGAGGCTTCTGCACATCTGAACCTCGCCATTACAGGGTTACATTTTTCTGTTCAGCAGAGGCTGAATCCAAGAGAAAGGTACTTTAGTGTTAAATAAGCTGCTACGCATAAAGTCCACATCCTGGGTGATGACACTGGCTTGGTACATCCCAAAGGTGAAGATTGCCGTCTCACCTCATTGAGAGGAAGGAGAAACTTCTGACATAGTCAGTGCCCATTCTCAATACCAATGCAACAATCTACTTAGACAAGTGAGTGTTTGGTGCTGGCCACATTCTCTAGGTTCGTGTAGGGGTGGTAGATGAGCTTACAGTTACAACTCTATTTCCTTGTCAAAGTTCTCCTAGTTTGGTTGCTGAAATCAATATGGCAATCTGTTAGTAGTGCTAGAGGTTAAGGAGCTGCTGCCTTGCCATGCTCTGAATGAGGAGAGCAATGAAGTCTTTCCACCTAGTTAAGTCAGAACTCAATTCTGCCTTCCATCAAGAGGAATCACCGCCCCAATGCGGAGACTGCAGTTTGGCATCTCTTGAGAACAGGAATTGGGGCTAAGTCAAAATTTCCCCTTTTTCTTTAAATGAGAGAGCAGATGTGTGGACATGAATCACAGTTAGCAAAACTTCTGTTCACTCTGTCAAAAGGAGGCTGCAGCAGGTGCCCAGATGGTAGAAGTAGTCATAAGCAGATAGTCGCAATGTATTGGAGCTCAAAAAACTATATGTGGGATTACAATCCAGCAATCCGTTCTGATGGTGTGTAGCTCAAAGCTTCTTAGTGCTTTTTAATGCTTCCCCCCCCCCTTTTTTTTTTTTTTAAATACAGCATGGACTTCGCAATCAATAAACTGAAGAAAGCTGGCAATCAGACTGGCTATTACGTTCTTCGTTGCAGTCCAAAGGAGTTTAATAAGTACTTCCTTACTTTTGCAGTGCAGGTAAGTAATGAGGATCAAAATTCACAATTGCTTTGACTGTAAAAAAGAGGGGATTCAGAATTCCTTTGATTATGAATGTATCTGTCATGTCACTTCGTTCTTGAATCTTGTTTGATGCCCACACTCCTGACAATATTACTTTTGTGTCCTTATCGTTGTTGTCACTGACAGCTTATTCAGAAGCAGTTGTTATTTCTTGTAGGATATTTTTACTTTCCAGTTGTGAGCTTGGTTTAGTTATCTTACTAACTGCATGTGCCAATAGGTGAAAAGCAAGCTGCTGGAACTAGAGCTTCATTAGCCTTGCCTTCCACTTGACACAGAGCTTTATGTTAGAAAGTGGATATTGGCAGAGATTTAGGTACATGCCTGAATAGCAGTTAATATGGATTAGATACTGTTTAACACTCTTCAACTCAGTGTTCCATGGCCATTGGGCATGCATGTGGAGAATGAGTTTGTTATTGCTATATATGATTCCTGATTATATTAAACAGAGCACAAACAAAAGTGCTATTTTAAAATAACGTATTCCCCCCCCTTCCTTAAACTCTGCAGCAGGATAGCATTGTTGATTATAAGCATTGCCTGATAATGAAAAATGAGAACGGAGAGTATAATCTTACTGGAACTAGAAGAAATTTTACCAGTCTTGTGGATCTGTTGAATTGTTATCGAACAGAAACTGTCCGGTCTGATAGCATAGTTTTCCAGTTTACCAGATGTTGCCCTCCAAAGCCAAAAGGTAAAGTATTTATAACTTTTTAAGTGTCATTGTTTTAGACCTCACTTTTCAGTAACAAAATACATCCAAAGTAGCTTACAAAAACATAAAAACAGCTATTGCTAAAATGTATTACGAATTAGGAAAATACCAGAACATACAGTTAAAACAATAAAGTTACAGAACTGGAGTCTGGCTTTTTAAAAGCTGTTTTTTTCTCAATATAATGGATTGTTTAATCAATAACATCTGTATGGAATATATATAGTATTCAGTATATTTATACATACATTTCTATAACATAAAATATAATCTGTAACATAGGTTCAAATCCTCAGTTTGTTAACCATGGGCTGTTTGACAGCGCGCGGGAGTGAGCGAGTGTGCTGACTCCCAACCACTCACCTGCTTCCACTTTGATAGGCAACCCAGGAACGGCGACTTTCCTGGGCTGTGTTCCATGATGTCCAAACACAGAATTCTGAGTTTCTAATGGAGAAACAACCTAGAGTTTTAACCCAAGGTGAGCGGTTGGGAGCCAGCAAGTGCAGGCACTGCTGCATGTTCCAAAACACCCCATGGTTAATGAACTATGGGTTGCTTAATCATGTGACAAGGTCACAGAATCTGTTCTGCACAATAAATTATATACACTTTTCTTAATCTCCAAAACTCATGGCCCAATTTACAAGCAATGAGGATTAATCTGTATGGTTTTAATAAATGGCCTGTTTTGCTATGCCACTAAACAATCACAGCAGTCCACAGGGCTATGCGCTAAGTGCTTCCAAAACACTTTCAAATGCACAGTGTGCACTTTGGCTCTGGGGGCAAAAGAGCACAGAAGCGGCAATCAGCATTTATGTTTTTGTTTGGGTTAAGTTGCGGTTCTTTGAGGAAGGGGTAGTGGTATTCTGTGCACCTTTTCAGCCACGTAAGAACTATGGAGACTGACAAGGGAGTTAAGGATGAAGAGAGGGTGGAAAGTTAACTAGAGAGGATTCTGCCCTTTTTGCAGGCATAGGGTCCTAATTTTAGCTATGCTGGTATAAGCCATTGTTTGTGCTACCATGGCAAATGTAGATGAGACAGAATTGTTCTCTTATGTTAGGATAAAATATAAGCAAACACTATACTGTATTTTGTGTCTGGAAACAGAGCTGCAATATTACTTGAACTAAAAGAAGACTATGATGACAGTCTCCTGAACTATCCAAAGAAATATGCAGCTAGATCGCACACCCAACGAGACTTGTGTTCCTTCAGCAGTGGTTCCAGGCACTCCAAAATGCTCCGTGAAAGCCACTTCTGAAACTGAGGGTGCAACACGTAATATAGGATGGATATAACTTTTATGAAGATACACAGTTGCCATACCATTCCCATTTTACTCAGAGAAACTTTCTAATATTATTAATGTTCTCTTAGATATAAACTGGATATATTTATTACATATTTATCCTGCCCTTCCTTCATGGAGCTCAGGGTGACTTACAAGGCTTCTCCCCTCCCCCATTTTATTTTCACAACAATCCTGTGAAGTAGGTTAGCAGACTGTTAAAGTGACTGGCCCAGGATTACCTAGGAAACTTCATGGCTGAGTGGGAATTTTTTTGATGTTTTCTCACATTAGAAGCCTTTGCTGTTGGCAAATGTGAAACAAAATAATACTTTGTCTGATAAAGTAAGGCAAATGCTTCCATACTGGTTTACACGTCCATGTTGATCTCTTTTCGATTTGCGTAAGTGAATGAGCCATTGCAGATGGAGCCTTCTTAGTACCCACTGTTAGCTGAAACAGTAATTTTCCAGTGGAGACAATTCACACATCTGGCTGCAAGTTGGCAAGTGAAGTATGTCCATGTGTGAACAGACGCTGTTGGCTTCTTCTCACAGATAAGTCCAACCTCCTGGTCTTCAGGAGTAATGGAGGCTCTGATGTGCCAACATCTCCCACTTTGCAGAGGCAGAATAATGTCAACCAGATGGTTTTCCACAAAATCCGGAATGAAGACCTGATCTTTGTAAGTTCACTAGGCTGGTGTCCTTATTCATAACTCTCAGATCCTAAATGTAGCTCCTTGTAATTAAATCTCATTAATTTAAATGTGCTAGGGCTGTTGCCCAGTGGTGTGTGTAACTGGAAATAATTTCAACAGTGAGGAACATTACACTAACAGAAAAATGTATATTTATTGTGATAAACGCACATGGAACACAGAGTGCAAGGGTTCACTTCATTATATATTGACAAATGAAATTAATTTGCTGTGTGAGTACATTCATTAAGAATCAGGATGTGTTTATAATTTCCTTTTTTTAGTGTAGTTTCATATTTTTAGTGTTAAGATAAATGTGGAAGTTTAAACTGGATGATGTCCTAATAATGATATGTATTTATTATAATGATTAATCATTTAGACACTTTGATTTATTCACCTTGCTTGTCAGTAGCCTTTCAAGCATTCCCACCTTCCGTTTATCATCTTGAGCAAATAACCAATTTGGTGTATTGCTTTTATCTTACATATTGTATTGAACTTCTGGTGGTAAAGCTGCTCCATCAACAATACATGCCTTAGCCAGGAAGGAGAGAGCCAGAAAGCCAGTGGCATTTATGAGAGAGATGCTTTTGTTGCAACTTGATGTAGGCATGCTTACTCTGAAGTAAATCCCTCTGAGTTCACTGGAGCTTATACCCCATGTAACTTTGCATAGGATCACAATCTTCACTAGCCTCGTGCTGTCTCCAGGAGGGAAAATGAGAAATCCCCACATCAGCCCTCAGCACTTGCAGTTATGTTTGTATCAAAGTTGTTTTGTACCGGCTGTTCTCAAGATGGCTGCTGCCAGAGCAAAGGATGAACTACTCCAGTGGCTGAGGTCTGGGGTTAGGGGACAAGGTCAATGGCTGCATCTATATTTCCCTTCCAGAGTAGAAGTTGGTGAAGGTGAGCAAATACGACTGTGATCCTATGCAGTTAAATGGAAGTAAACTCAGTTGGACTCAGTTCAAGTAAATATACATAGGATCACACTATTAACCTCTCTTGGGGTCTGCACTATTTTAATCTAATCAGTTATTAGGCTAAAATATGTTACATCATAATTGTTTTCCTTTGGGTGCTGCAGTTCCTGAACTAGATTTAAGGGCTCTTATGTATGTTCTTGTTTTTAATTAGCATGAAGAGGTTTTACAGCTGACTGACTCCTCCCTCCTCATCCCAGTATTCTGTTTTTTCTAGAACGAAAGCCTGGGGCAGGGTACTTTCACCAAGATTTTCAAAGGTGTGAGGAAAGAAGTAGGAGACTATGGTAAGCTGTATCAGACTGAAGTCCTCCTCAAGGTTCTGGATAAAATACACAGGAACTACTCTGAGGTTTGTGCATTTATTCAAGTACTATCAGAGAATGTATATGCAGAGCTGATGTAGCAACATGTAAGGGCAGAGTTTAGCGCTTTGAGAGTCTCAGCTTTCATTTTAGATTGCAGGTTTCTTGCTTTTATAGCTATTAAGAAAGATTTGGAAGTGTATAGCATGAAGAAAAAGGACAGTACCTCATCAAAGGGGAAAAATCAGCAAAACCAAGGGTGCAAACCAAATGTGCTGATGAAAATCCAGTTATAGGCATATCCAGTATGCCTATGATGAATCCAGCATGCCTTTTACCTTGATGAAAAGACATTGCCTCAAAACATTGAGATTTCTGAACTCTGTGAATAAATAATTAAATCAAATATCTCTATACTTGGGTTTTCATCAGTACATTGGACTTGCCACCTTTAGACTTGGCTGCGTTTTCTTTCCTCTTGTTGAAAATAGACAAGGCCGGGGGGGCGGGGGGATTTCAGACTCTAGAGAGGGTCAGTAAGATTTCTAATGGCTAGGATGCTGGATTTCATCCAAAGGGCAACTTCTCTTTCCTCGCTTCCCCTCCCACAAGTGTTGTAAGCAGAATAATACACACAAAATATGCAAATCTGGTTAACTTCTTTAATTTACCCAGGTCACAGAATTCAGATCTCGTTGATGCAGAATTTGGCTTAGCTTGGTGGTGGTTGTTTTTTTAAAAGCAATTCACATATCCCAAGCTAAGTATATTTTAACCTGTATGAGGAACTTCTGAAGAGTAAATTTCCTTTACTAAATCTAGAGGTTGCACCTACATATCTTTCACTCAAGCTTGTTTCAAAGCAACATTCTTTGCTGTTAACTACTGGCCATTTCACTCTTGGGGAGGGGTAGAGATAGTTATGAAGATCATTATTAATATATGAATTCTGTTAACAGGAAAAATATTAATATGTAAAGTTTTATACTAATCTGGGTTGATAACTGTTTCAGAGTCAAATGATCATGGGGTATACATAGATTGGCGTGGTTCACATGATCAAAATAAACCACCATGGCTCATTTATTTAAGCCATGGTGGCTTATTTAAATTGTGGTGCATGCTGGGCATGATTTGAATAATCACTGCCTAGGAGTGGTTTGTGTCATCCTAACCCAGACAGCATGGCTTTTTGGGGGGGAAACAACACTATAATAGTCCTACAACAGCCCATGGGCTTTATTCAAATCCTGCCTGGCATATGCTGTGATGTCAATGTGCCACAGTGGATTATTTTGATTGTGCAAACCAGTTAATTGTCGCAGGCACCAAATCTCTTCTGAGGTAAGTGTAATGAAGCTGATTGAATCACGTATGATAAAGGGACCTTAAGAAGTTTTTGTCTTTTGAGTATAAATAGTTCTATAGCTTGGAATTTAAAAGCATTTTACCAGTCATTCATTTGTTGCTTGTTACTGTCTTTGTGGAACTGTCATACCATTATGTTTATTGAAAACCAGCACCGCCACCCACTGTGAGCAAGTGTAAAGAGTTCTTGTGTGCTCATCAGGGATTTTCCTGCTGCAAGTAAATTGTCATGATTTATTAATAAAGCACTTATGCATTGTGAGCAAAATAATTATTAAAAAACAGGCCCGCAGGTACCAACAGTGCAGAATTAATTATGTTGTATTGTTGCAGAAGATGGGGAGATGATGCTATGTGAAAATATAGGTGGTTTTAAATTAGTTTTAATTCCAAACAGTTCCCATTAGGGTTCACTTCGCTAATTGTTGTTCCCTTTCTCTTGTAGTCTTTCTTTGAAGCAGCAAGCATGATGAGCCAGCTTTCTTACAAGCATTTGGTATTAAATTATGGCGTTTGTGTCTATGGAGATGAAAGTGAGTAAAGTAAATTAATTGTTTTGTGTATGAGTTCAATTCTTACTTCCTTCTATCTAAATAGTTATTTCAGAATTTAACATCCTTATCAGGTACTGATTGTCTGGCAAGGAAGTACAGGTGTCAGCATGACACAATGGGAGATGCACACTGACTTGCTGGGTTGGTGTAAAGTATTTGTACTTACTTACTTACTTATTTATTTATTTATTTTTCATTCTTGGCTGCCTTTCAGGGCAGACGCCCTCCCAAGGCAGCTTATTGCAATAAAATACATAAAAACAGTTAAAATATTAAAAGCTATAAAAACATAAACACAATAAATAGCAATAAAAGCCAACAATAAAACCAACAACAATAGCAACAACAGCAGTCATACCTCTACGTTTTTGACACATTCTTGCATCTGTAGAATTACATTTGGGTGTTTCTTTTGCTTTAAAGCTTTCTTGGTGCCTTTTTGCCTTAGTTGTGACATCCATTTCCCCCTCACTTTTGAAACAATTTGCCAGTAGTTTGAGTATGGTGACCAATCCAGAGTTATGACCCAGTTCACACGTAACAGGTTAATTAATCCACGATTTCCCAGGCACAAGTGGGAGCGCTACCTCTGGGGCCCTTTCTTCCATTTTCAGAACAGCCTATGATCATCCTGATTATAGGGTTCTTTATATGTCACGTCGATCGTGACATCCAAATCAGGCCACTCTGGGTCATTTAGGGGTTAAACAACCTAGAGTTAACCTATGATTTGTTGCTCAATTAACTCTGAGTTCTTTAACCCCTAAATAACTCAGAGTAGCCTATAGACAGCGATATCATAGGCTGTTAATTGACCCAGAATGTCACATTATGTGCAAGCCTGTTCAATAGGTTTGCATCATATGCACACAACTTCCCACCGTTCAGACCCCACTTCCAAACCCACCCACCCCGCTCCGCCCCGGCCAGCGCTTGAGATCTTAAACCTCATAAGATTGCTTAGAAAGAATGAGCATTTTGGTGTTTTCATAAACTTTCCTGATATTTTCTCTGTTAATGAGTGCACTAACATCTCAGAAACATATTTTCTATGACCTTGAAACTAGCTAGCATTTCAGAGACGTCGGAAGGTAACAATACTTCCGACAACAGTGTGCAAGCACATACTGTTGGCTCCATATACATTGTGTAAGCTCTCACATTTCAAGTCATGTAACTCCGAATATTTAATGCAGTGAGAAGCTTGTGGCCCAAATCTGGACTGATGTTGCTCACCAGTCTGCTACTCACCTATGCCTATCTTCAGTGGCTGAAGATAATCCTTTTTGCAGCAGTCAGGCTCTTCATATCTTGCTTCATGAGGAAAAGGAAGTTGCAAAAACTTCACATTTCTGCAAATATCCTGTCTACCTCAGAGAGTTCAGCACAGAGGGTTTCGAGCTCAGTCAGTTATATGTTCCGCGGTGATAACAAGTTTATAGGGGTGAGGAAGGAAGCGCCTCAGTCCTTGCCTTTTTTCTGTACTGTAGGTTGGTTCGACAGTCGAGTTGCCACTGGCAGAATCATAGAATAGTAGGGTTGGAAGGGGCCTATAAGACCGTCGAGTCCAACCCCCTGCTGAATGCAGGAATTGAAGTCAAAGCATCCCTGACAGGTGGCTGTCCAGCCTCGTCTTGAATGCCTCCAGCGTGGGAGAGCATGCCACCTCCCTAGGGAATGGGTTCCATTGTCGTATTGCTCTAACAGTCAGGAAGTTTTGATAATCATCCTAAAGCATAGGAAAAATAATGAGTGCTTCCATAAGCCTTGATTCTGAACACATTTGGTATCCATTTTTCTTTTTTGTAGTAATACTCCCATGCCAATCCAGGATTTTAAGTAATTGAGAAGTTTCTTGAAATGAAACTTGAAAAGTATACAATACTACTTGAAAAGTATACAATATATACTGCCAATATATACTGTATATATATCCACACATAATAAAGATTGTATACTAGAGTCTGCATTTTACTCTGTAATACTCCTTTCTGTGTGGTTGTATTCTCTGGACAGTTAAAAAAAAAAAAAAGAAGTTGTGTTGCTAATTTTAACATCAAAGGATAGGGTAAAATCTCTATAATCTTTGGTCAGATTCCCAAGAACTGAGCGTTAACTGTTCTGAGGAAATGAAAGAGTCAGTTATATAATTTGAGTGCACACCAAATGGAAGAATAGCCATTTTTCAAAAATGAAAATTAATTAAATAGCACAATGCATTTAAATTAATTAAATGGCATGATGCATTTGAAGTATTGTTGGCTTTGAATTTCATTATTTTTTTTAATTATTGCCTATATATTTATTTTGAATCAGATATTCTGGTACAGGAGTATGTAAAATTTGGATCATTGGATACCTATTTGAAGAAGAATAAAAATTCAATAAACATCTTGTGGAAGCTGGAAGTTGCAAAGCAGCTGGCAATGGCAATGCATTTTCTGGTAAATAGCTTGTTTCTGTTCCCAAATCAAAGGGCCTCCCCCTCTTATTATTGAAATTAATAAGGATTTTGCATGCTTACTCATGGATGCTGCATGAGTTTTGATTGTAGGATCTAGACCATTTTCATAAACATCTTGTTCTTGGAATAAGGCTCTTTTTAGCTGGCATGTGAGCTTGTGTATGGTATTGTAATCTGAATGTTGTTGTTAAACAAATGCAGGAAACTCCTGTTTTATCTGGGGTGGGAGTGAAGGGAGTGATGGAGGTTTATTTAAAGGAGAAGGAAAATTGTAGCAGTGCTCCTTTCCCAGAAGCAGCTATTAGATGGAACCTGTAATCACTTGTAGGTAATCTTCCCTTTCTGCTCCTCTTTTCTTTCTGGGAAACAGCACATTCTTCTCCCTTAAGGTACACTGTGTGTATGTGTGTACAGTTGTCTCCACTAGATTAGGGCCTCTGGGTTCAAGTCTGCTGTTCTCCTCTTCATTGCACTTTATAATCATGGATCACTGCCATTAGGGTCAAGCTAGGCATTATCCCCTTCAGTGCATTGTTGTTGTTGTTCAGTCGTGTCCGACTCTTCGTGACCCCATGGACCATAGCACGCCAGACCTTCCTGTCCTGCGCTCTCTCCCGGAGCGTGCTCAAGTTCATATTCATTGCATCGGTGATGCTATCTAGCCATCTCATCCTCTGCCATCCCCTTCTCCTTTTGCCTTCAGTCTTTCCCAGCATCAGGGTCTTTTCCAGAGAGTTTTCTCTTCGCATTAGGTGGCCAAAATATTTGAGCTTCACCTTCAGTATCTGTCCTTCCAATGAGCACTCAGGGTTGATTTCCTTTAGGATGGACTGATTTGACCTCCTTGCAGTCCAGGGGACTCGTAAGAGTCTTCTCCAGCACCACAGTTCGAAAGCATCAATTCTTCGGCGCTCAGCCTTCCTTATAGTCCAGCTCTCACAGCCATACATTACTACTGGGAAAACCATAGCTTTGATTAGACAGACCTTTGTCGGCAAGGTGATGTCTCAGCATTGTGTAACTTCATTATTTAAAACTTAATATCAGTTCCTTCTTGTGTCCATAATAGGGAAAGTGTGGAGTAAGAGCAACAAGAACCACACTAAATTGTGTTTTGAATAGGCCACAATACTATTAGCTACAGTACCTATGAATTTGGCTATATAGGCAGTAGAGAGCACAGAAGATTTTACAGCTGGCACCAAAGTCATTTGTGGGTGCTTGTGACTGCCAACCTGGCAAAGTGTAGGTGTTAAATCAGCCTTTGGAAGTGAGCAGTAGAAGTGGCCATGATCTTCCTCCAACCAACGTTTTCTTCAGGAATCAGACTTCCCCAGTCCCTTGGTTATGGGTCTTGCCCAGTCCCTAAGATCCAAACTCAGTTGTGACAGATTAAACCACCGTAAGAGAAATAAAATTACCAACTATAGGTAAAGGTCCTTTCCAGTCCCATCAACCTGTGACCAATGGTAGTCCACAGCAAGTGTGCAGTAAGCAATGTATAAACAATAAACACCACCACAAGGGGCAGGATAGAGGGAAGGCAACAAGGCCATTTCAGCCCTGTGTAAGCTTTGATCTCTTCTAGGAATGGGGAGAGGAGAGCAGACAGGTAAGGGAAAGTGACTTCTCTTGTTTTAGGAAATCTCTACCTAAACCAGTCTTCTTTCAGGAATCTTCCCTATTCCCCCATCATCCAGCTCAGTGTAATTCATCCTATGAGTGGATGATAAGATAAAGTTGGTACATAGGTGGCTCTGGGGAGGGAGGTGGGCTGGAGGGAGAACCCCCACCCCAGCAAGTATATTGCCTCCCCATGTCCAGCAAAAGAGGCACTTTTCACATACAAATAATACTAAATCATAAATTGAATATTTTAATGCAATGTTAAAAAAATTTAACTTCATCTAAAGCAATAAGACCAGTGCTGGATTAGACCAAAGGCCTTTCTAGTTCAGCATTCTTTCCCCACAGCAGTCAACCAGATGGCCAGTAGTACCTCAGAGAAAAATACGTACTTTTACAATGGGAGCATCAGTGTGAATATACCGTTGTTTCTCTTTAGGAAATGTAATGTGTGGGACAAAACTCAGCCCCTGCCAAAAATGCAGTTGTGTTCCCCCCCCCCCCATTATGCAGGGCTTTCCTAGATATTGTAGGCCAGGATCCCCTTCTTCAGTGTATACATTGGAGTTTCGTGAGGCTTTGGCTTGCAGCCATGGAGTTTCTCAGATGTATGAAACCGGATGTGGGAATCCATTTTCATAGGGGGGAAGTGTAATACTTCCATGTTTTTATGTTTTGTATTTCAAAATCATTTTTATAGTGCTTGCTGAAGTAAAAATGTCAGCTTGAGAAATGCAGTTAAAGGTTGGTCATTGATTTGTGTTTGAGGGGAAAATTAAGCCATGGTATTTGTCTTTATCAGGAAGATAAAAACCTTATTCATGGGAACGTATGTGCAAAAAATATCTTGCTTATCAGAGAAGAAGATAGGAAGTCCGGGAACCTTCCTTTTATCAAGCTTAGTGATCCTGGTATCAGCATTACGGTTTTGCCAAAAGACAGTAAGTCTCTGACTCCTCTGTTTCAGCAGTTTGTGTGCTACCTTGAAAATGTCAGTGGGTGGTTATCTCTTTCTTTCATTGCACTGATTATTTTATTGCAGGGAGTTCTACCATTCTCTTTTTTGGAAGCTGTGAACCTCCCACAAGTCCAGATCATACTCTCACTAGCGTCCTTTTGCTACATAACATCTTTTGCTACTTAAAACTATGGATAGTTATTTCTGAGTATGCCTGTCATATGAAAGGACCATCAAAATTTATATTGAAACAAGAGGCAGTATCCTATACTGCCATTGTACCTCCACTAGTTCTGTTGTGCCAGTGGGACCCACTGCTAGCAAGACAGGAACTGATGGTCCTTAAAGCAACCCTGGAAATTAGTAGAAATGCTCCCTTCCAGTATGGCACAGCTCAGTGGAGCTCCTTCCTATGGGCTCCACTGACTTGCCCACTCTGGAAACGAGCGTTTTGTCTTGTTTCTGGTTAGCTTCCCATTGTGCTAGCAGTAGCTAGCTCACACGACATCATAGAATACAGCCCAAGAATAAGAACACACTGGAGAATGTCAGCCCAAATTGGTAACTCTTAGATCACCTAAAGATCTTAAAATAAATAAGGGCAATTGTAACACAGACTCAAACAGATAAATTTAAAAACACGTACATTTTAAAGAATTGTGTGTAGTGAAGTAGCGAGAGAGTAATTTCCCAAAGGCTTAAAAAGTGTCCATGATTTCTTATTCCAAGTCCAGCATTATATTCCTTGGACAAGTAGGCTTGTTTTCTAGCCTAGTGATTACAAACACACACACAACCAAACAAGTGTATTCATTACTAACACATTAGTAAATTTATGCTGGAAATCAAGCCAACCTTAGCCATGAGTGTGTGTGGGAGGTGGAATTTAGCCATGGCGTTTCTCTCCTTAAGAAGGTGCATCCAACACTTTGAGAATCATGGGTCTAATTATGTGAGGTATCCTGTGTGTATTCACCTATAACATTTCTGCTGAGTTCCCTGGGACCAGGATGTTAACTGCAGGAGCCAAGACAGGACATTTTTCTTCCCTTTATCTCTGCATTTGCCTAAACCTGAAGGTGTAGAAGACAGAATCTAGAATCTAGCATTCAAGGTAGGGGTTCTCTCAAGAATGAGGTCAGGGGGCTTAAACATAACTTTAGGGATGAATTCACAAAAGTAGAAAGATTGCTTCTGTGCTGAACAGATCTCCTTTTAGTGCTTGTCTTGTGGATAAAGGTGATGATAATATAATAGAAGGCAAACAGTTTCTAACATGGGGAATGGCCTAATATGAAATACTCCTTTGAAAAGAAATCCAGGCTGGGCATCAAAGCTTCTTACATAGCAAACATGTTTACATTTAGTAGTTGCTTTCTTTTTAGAAACTGTGAAATCCACCCAAAGGAAACAATCATGAAGTACAAATGGTACTTTTAAGAGCACAGATATGTACAATAGGTGCAATCCAGCGGCTCCAATACATGCAACTAATTCTGTAGGCATCGGGGAGTCCCTGATCATTGGTATGAGCAGACGAATACCTTGTGCACATAAGGGGGAGCCTCTATGAATCTGCAGTTTTTCCCCTAACAGAACAACAGAACAAGACTGAAAGCCCTGTGATATGGTCCACATGTAAGCATTTCTAAAATACTATGTACACATACACACACACACACACACACTTTAAAGCTCTAAATAATTTAATTTTGTTTTGCTTATTGGAATATTTATGTACCATCTTTTCAACAAAAAGTTCCCAAGGAGATTTGCATAATATAATTGGGCAGCAATTAAAACATCTTAAAATCCTTAAAGTTTTCTAATTAATTCCTAATAACAATTTACCCTGTTTTCATGATTGTCTAGTTCTTCTTGAGAGAATACCATGGGTTCCACCTGAATGCATTGAAAATCCCAAGCAGCTGAGTTCGGCAACAGACAAATGGAGTTTTGGGACCACTCTGTGGGAAATCTGCAGTGGAGGAGACAAGCCTCTTAGCGCACTGGACTCTCAGAGAGTAAGAGCCATGTGGACTTGAGCATTTCTGTCTGTACTTGCAGTGAATTTTTATGTGCAGTGATCTGCAAAAAACTGTTCAAGCACTTCGATGCAATTTGTGATTCTAACCTTGATCTAATGGTTAGAAAAGAGTACTTGGCATGCTGGGAGGTATGATTTCCCTGTCTCCCCTCTCATCAATGGTAACTCAGAGCCCCTTAACACATCACAACAAAAGCCAGTTCCCACACTTACCCAACGGGTCAGCTGTGTTCCTTTAATGCTGGAAGGACATTCACATTTCAGGGAGTGGGAAGCACTGTGCATGTCCTTAGGAACTGCTGGTTGTTAAGGCTTTCAGGATGTCTGTTATATTTCATCATGATAACCATTTATTATTTCTAGAGTATTTAACATATAGTAGGTTTTTAGAGCGCAATCCTGTGCATATTTAGACAGAAATAAGTCCTACAACTTCCAGCATTCTGGCTGGGGAATGCCTTGGGTTATAGGAATTAATTTCAGTCTAAACATACATAGGATTGCTCCCTTAGGCTTTTAAATTTTAATCTGTATTATATCTAGAAAACTTTTATCTGTTCCGACATTAAAGTATAAGAATCAAAGTGTATAAACACTAAAAAGAGACAGTTTAAAAAGACATCAGCACAAAATCCAATCAAATCTAAAGCATTAACTGTATACACATTGCCAAAACTTGATCACAATGGCGATTTACAACCATCCCTGCCTTGTAGGCTTACAAGCGAATACAACTCACAGAATATTACAGAACAAGCACAATAGATGTACGGTGGTAACACAGTGACCAATATTCTGACTATAACGGGCAAAAAACTAGGTATTGATGAAGTCTAGTTAAAAGTCTTTAAGACTCACTGCGTGTTTATGATGAGCTTGGGAAATGTAAGATTTGGAATGTAACTCCACCCCCCACCCACATTTCCAAGCCTCAGTCACATTTTCAGTTTTTTCATCTGCAGCGATGAGGGTTACAAGCTTTTAAACAAAACTGAACGTCGCAGATTTCTAACTAGAGCCCTCAAGCCTACACAAAGTGTGTCATTTATAAGAGTGTTGTATTTGGAGCATGGCTGGTTTGGGTTGGACTTCAGCTATAAGCCCTGCTAAGTTTTTTAAAACTGGGATACAAAAGGGACAACATGCCCCCTGTAAATTCATTTCTGTTAGTAAATTGCCTCTTAATAATTCCCTTTTCTTGCAAAGAGGCTGGGTTGCCCCTAAACAGTCTTACAAAAAGGCTCTAAGCAGTTTCATCTGAAGTCAGCTAACTGGAGCACCTTAGCGCTGGATTAAGGCAACTCACAATAAATCTCCCTTGCTGTTGAAAGTATCAAATTTGTTTCAAGGCTTCTTGAAGTTGTCCTAAAACTATTCCAATAATCTTTATAATTCCTTGAATTCTAGAAACTACAGTTTTATGAAGATAGGCACCAGCTTCCTGCTCCCAATTGGACAGAACTGGCAAATCTTATAAACAACTGTATGGATTATGAGCCAGACTTTAGGCCTTCTTTCAGAGCGATTATACGTGATCTTAACAGTTTGTTCACTCCAGGTACGTCAGATGGAGAAAAGGTGACTAATTTTGGTGGGAGGTGACATCTGTTAAGGCTACTTCACTTTTCCGTCTTCTCTACCTATCCCTTTTCCCTTGTGTGTTGTGTCTTTTTAAATTGTAAGCCAGTGGGCAGGGATCATCTTAATTAACTGATTGTTTGTAAACTGCTCTGGGAGCCTTTTTGGCTGAGGAGCAGGACAAAATTACTTTAAATAATAAATAATGGCAGTTAAAGCAGGTTCTACTAGTATTGTGTGTTGGCAGTATTGTGGGGGAGACAGGTGTTTTCATCGTAATAGCTGTTCAGAAAACTGGTGTAGCATAGTGGCTAAGAGCCTGAGTTCTAAATCTAGAAGTCCCGGTTTCAGATTTCTACTCTGCCATAGACTAACATAGGCAAGCCTTTTTAGTCTCAGCCCCATCTGCAGTATGGGAAAAATTACACTAGCCTCCCTTAAAAAAACAAAAAAAGCTCTAAGAAAGCAATCCTGTGGTCCCTGGGAGAGCATCCCAGAGACCATAGGATTGCTCATAAAATCCTTCCAAGATCGGAGACAGCACTCTGACTTTGGAAGGGGGAGTCTGAGATCCGACTCCCTCCCTCTCACAGCCGGCATGGAGAGAACCATGTCAGTTGCATCTCCGAGCTTGGAAACTTGACCTCGGAGAGGGGGAAAAGGGGGTTCCAGTGGGAGGGGAGGAGACCGGAGAGGCCAGGAATATGAGTTATCTTGAGCCTCTTTGAGCCTCCTAACCTCTCCCTCCAAACCACCCTCTAGTGAAATCTGCAGGGTGGGAGGACTGGGAGGCGAAGATTGTCTTTGCCCCTCCTCCCACCTGCATTGAATGATTGGGCGCCTCTGAGCTCATGGCTTCTGATCACCGATGCAAAGGTCAACGTATGTGTGTATCTCGCCCCTTACTGCAGAAAAAATACAGAGCTGCAAATCTAATTTTTAAATTAAGAGGTTATGTTAAATTACCCAGGGCTTATGCAGCAGAAAACTGGCATTTGTCATTGGGTATATAGATACCAATTCCACCTCCCTGGCACTACATAATGTATGTGTGTTGCATACTTCCATTTTTGTGGCAAAATTTGTTAACTTGTAAAGTTAAAATGAGTGGAGCAAACTCGAGTTAAAGAGTTTTGAAAAGCACTAGGGACTAGGCTGCATCCATTATCTGCCTACTGAATACTTGCATGACAGAAAACTAGTATAATATGTTCAGATTCTCTTTGGTTGGATATAAATTAAGTTGTCTGTTGCTGACCATCTATTTCTGCTCAGGTACTGTGGAGAGCCTGGCTGGAATAATAATTATTTTCTCTTTTTGTTTTTGTTTTTCAAGATTATGAACTATTGACAGAAAATGACATGTTACCAAATATGAGAATTGGTGGTCTTGGATTTTCTGAAGCCTTTGAAAGCAGGGACCCAACATATTTTGAAGAGAGACACCTGAAGTTCTTACAGCAACTTGGCAAGGTAGGAAGCTTTGACATCTTAATGCAGGGGTATGCAATTCTTTCACAAACAAATACTATATACATTGGAAGATGACAACAAATTTGCATAAATTAAAGTAAATCCGGTAGTTTGTATATTAACATTAATGATTGTATTTATTTTAATAGATTTATATATACCCTTTCAATATAAATATTTCTTAGGCAGTTCACAAAAAACAATTTCCAGCTGTTCTTCCCATTCCCATATATACTTCCTTAGAATAATGGTCCTCCTGCAGTGGGATGGCTCTTGAAGGGCATAGGTCATTTGAAGGGTGGGAGGATTGGGATCCTGAGGCAGGTGATGATGCCTTCACCACCTGCCAAAACAAGGGAAGACCAGAGAGTCCTGGCACTGGATTCTCACTGACTTTCCCCATCGTTACAATCTGATTTGGGGAAAATGGAGTTTAAAAAGGACGGCTGCTTCTTATGTTCACTGTGTGTGGTTTGGGTGGCAAGGGAGAGTCAGAAATATCCCACTCTATTCCTTTTCTATTGTCAGGATGGGATTATTACCCTGTCCAAAGATTATTGCCCTCTCTATTATCAGAAGTCTTGAAGAATGTCAAGATCTGGTGACAGCTTCCTGTGTTGTTGTCGTCGTCCTTGTCTCCTCCTCCTCTCTTGCTGCTTCCCTCTTTATCACTTTTCATTTATGCAGTAAACTATTTGACAAGAAGAACATGGTGAATTTGAGACTTTTTTCTTGCCTCCTGTATCACTGAGCCTTTAGCATATGTCATTGTTTGCCTTGGCAGCATCTGGTTTTTTTCTGGATGTGCATTTTGGTTTCCTTTCATTTGAATATACATTGAGTGAATGTGGTCAGTGCAAGCTGTCCCTCAGGTTGTGTGAGTGGGGCTTGCTTCTTCCCCATCCTCCTAGGGGGTTGTTTAAAAACAAACAAACAAACAAACATGCTTTTGTGCATTCTTAATAATTTTACAATGCTATGCTGTCCCAGGCTAGCAGGAAAACTGGAACATTTACTGAAACACGGGTGGGTTGCCATTCATGGCTAGTGGACTGTGCAAGGCTAGGTAGGCTCTGGCAAAACACTGTAATATGTACTGTTGTTTTTTTCTTGTTCCAAATTTTCCTTTTCACTTGCCTACTAGGGTAATTTTGGCAGTGTGGAGATGTGCCGATATGACCCACTGCAGGACAACACAGGGGAAGTGGTAGCTGTTAAAAAGCTGCAGCACAGCACAGAAGAACATCTGCGAGACTTTGAAAGAGAAATAGAAATTCTCAAATCTCTGCAACATGACAACATTGTCAAGTACAAAGGAGTGTGCTACAGTGCCGGTACACTGAACATTTAATAGCTATTCTTCATTAATGTTATTTACTAAGCAAAAGCTAGAGGCCTTTTGATAATTTATCAAATGTTCCCCATTAGCATGAATCAATGAATACAGATGTCAGAATGAACTCTCTTAAAATCTGACCTTGCCTGTTCACATTTTATAGCAGCAACCACAATTACAGTGTAGAAGTCTGTGCAGGCCATAGTTTATACTCTGTATAATTCCCAAAATATTAACTAAATACAGATGTAGTTCCAGTAAATATTCATTATTTCCCTCTTATTTCAAGTCTATATCTTAGCTATTACTCAGCATTTATCTATTAGAACTAGCTTGGCATGGATGTACTAATTTCCACGTGTTAAATGTCATGACTTCAGTAGACAAACACATGTTACTATCCAAGATAAGGCAAAATGACACTTTAAGAAACTTTAGAAACTCAAACATAAGAGGAGAGCTTAAACTGCATTTTCATAAATATGGTATTTGGCAGCATTGCCATATCTGTAGACATTAAAACATAAAAGCAGTTCTGTAGTAAACAAAAGTAGTAGTGCGGCATAATTTTTTCTCCCTTAACTTGCCTCCTAAATTAGGACTGGGAAGAAATGAATGAGAAGTCTCTCACCTGTTCTTTCAACACTTCCAATCACTTAGTTTCAGGTGCATGCAAAATTTGAGTAGCTTTGTCTGTCCTTTCCCTGGCTTGTTAGAGAGATTTTTTACTGCTACATTTTCTTGCATGAACAAACTATGATTAACTATCTTCTCTTAATGGATTATTGCATAATGATTTCCTGTTGTGGTGCCAGAGAAGAATGTGTCTTGTCCCTTGCATATATTCATAAATGCTTGGAAAGGTGCACTGTCAGGACTGAGATTTGTTTTGCCTACCTCTAAAGCTACTGCTTGTCGGACTGATGCTAGAAGCAAAATAATGTATTTCAAAACTGGGTGGTTTAATCCAGCCACCTTTCTTTTACATTAGCAATAAAGCTCATGCATAGACATGGAAACACCCAGGTACACCTTACATCGTTGGACTCAATGGTCTTGTAGGCCCCTTCCAAACCTACTATTCTGTGATTCTATTATTCATATTTACCTATGGCAATACATACCACAGGCTAACTTCATTATAGTACCATTTCATTTTAGCCATTTGTTTCATAGGAGGCCATTCTTATGCTGTAGAATGTCCCAAAAGAAAGGATCTTCAACAATTCTTGTTCCATTGGCCAGAGAGTGGCAGAAACTTACACTGTTGCTACTTCTCTTTTGCCATGTTCCTTGCTAGTGTTTTGTATGCTGTCCCTGGTTATTGAGCCTCTGTTTAACTAGTGTTTATTTCCCATTCTGCCAGCATGGCTCAGTAGTCTGGAGTTGGAGCTTTAAGTACTGTGTCCCTTTCCTGGCATGGTAACTCTTACTTTCCACTGGATGTTTAGCGATGGTTTTGGACTAGGGCATGCATTTCCCTGGAAGAGAGAATCTTATCATGGGGCTTCCTTTCCTTTCAGGAGGCACGCCTGCTAGCCCAGAATGATACGAGATGGTGGGTAGGCACCTACTATATGTGATTGCTATGTCCTCCTGATAGCACATGCCCTCATTTGTGCTTCCAAGTACTTTGCCAGTACAGGTGTGCCAAACTCCAGCACATTTTATATGCCATCCAGCAGTCTGATTGCTGCAACCAGCAGCAATGGTCCCAGAGGGCTTGCACTTAGACTGCTACACATGCATTCTTATAGCAGTGGAGCTTTTGGGACTGGTCTATAATTGGGTTGTATGTCAGGTCATGTACTATTATAAAAGTTGTCAGGCTCCCAAGTGAACAGTCTGCTGTCAAGGTAGAGACACTATAAGGACACAGCAGTTGTCACATCTCTAACCCAAAGGTATATTTGCCAGTGTAGCCATTTGGGTTGTTGGTGTTCAGAACTTTTCTTTTTTACTGTGCCATTGTTGAATTAGCTGTTCTATTTATACTAGCCAGGAATCATATCCTCATTATAAAGTGAGCTATTTCACATAGTTCATTTCATTTTTAATTCAGGGTATGTAATGTATGCTACAGGAAAATGACAAGCTGTTAAATTTGACATTTGGCCAGATACATAAGTGGAATGCTCCACTATATATATGCCATATGGGATCTGTTTTGCTTTGTTACTATGAGGGAGAAGATCAAAACAAAACTTCGATCTGAAGGCATCTCTGTAAACCATAATTTTAAATGTTTTTGTTTATTTGGAAAGGACGGAGAAATCTGAAGTTGATAATGGAATATTTACCCTATGGAAGTTTACGAGACTATCTCCAGAAGCACAAGGACCGACTGGATCATAAGAAACTCCTGCAGTATGCTTCTCAGATATGTAAGGTAAATAAGCTCCACTGGTGTCATTAATATTACTAAGCAGTTTGAGAACTGCAGCCTTAGCAGTTTGTCATAAACTCTAGACACACGTGTAGACTAGGTGCATTGCCTTGAGTTCAGTACATGAAAAGGAAGAGAAGAATGTTGCTTCATTTGTTCACATATGCTTCCAAACTGGTACTGGATCTACTTGCTGTTTGTTAACTGGCAAATGGTGTAGAGATGGCAGCAGATGGATGCAGTGAATGTTGTCATGTTGTGCTGTGGAGCTTCATTTCAGATCTGCTTAGCTGTCAGGCAACAGAGCCTGTCCTGGAATGGGGCATTTCTTGGCCAATCTTTGTCCAAAGGGAAGCGTGCTAATGGTTGTATAAACAGAAATAAACTCCACTAATTTGTGTGTTTGTGCAGTGGGAGGAATAAAGACATTTGGGAGTATCTTATGCTGCCCACACACCAGTGGGATCCACCCCTAGCACAATGGGAATTAGCAGTTAAAGCAACCCCAAATGAGCAGAAACTCCCAGTTCTGGAATGGGCCAGTTCAGTGAGCATCGAAGAGATTAATGAGGTTATTTTCAGGGTCAAAATGATAGCTGTATACCCATATTGTCAGTGCTCCATGAAGCAGCGTTAAGAGCTGCACTAGTCGTCATCTCAGCACGCTGTCCATTCCAATCGCTTGGCAGCAAATACAGTGGTGACATCTAGTGGTAATTGTTCAAAATTTGATAGCATGGCCAGCTTCAGGAGTATTGCTGCCCTACATCCTCTTTACTTGTACAAATTCATTCTTTTCTAGTAGCATAGGATTATTTTTGGTGCCAGAAATGTTAGTAGGTGTCTTATTCATGAACAGGTTCATGGGATTTGGGGGGGAAACAGATGTCTGACATCCAGACACTAGTTACAGTATCTTCCATTCTGTCTCTGGTATTTCTCAAGCCACTTAACTTTGATTTCATAATTTTGTTTACACATAGGGTATGGAATATCTAGGTTCAAAAAGATATGTTCACAGAGATCTAGCCACACGAAATATCTTGGTGGAGAATGAAAACAGAGTGAAAATTGGAGATTTTGGCTTGACAAAAGTCTTGCCACAGGACAAAGAATACTACAAAGTAAAGGAACCAGGAGAGAGTCCTATATTTTGGTAGGTTTCTTTTTGCTGCTTGAATCCAAATTAGAAAAATACAATGGGTGATTGCATAAAAGAACATAATAAAAGTTGCATTAAAATGCTTTAGCTTCATAGATTTTTGTCCCCTCACCCCACCTCCCTGTTTTCCTACAGGTATGCGCCAGAATCGCTGACGGACAACAAGTTTTCTGTGGCCTCAGACATGTGGAGCTTTGGTGTAGTCCTATATGAACTCTTCACATACATAGACAAGAACAAGAGCCCCCCAGCGGTTAGTAGATTCATGTGTGGTGTGTTGATGGTGGTACGTTCGCATGACTATCTCCTTAAACTGCGAAGATGATTCCGTGAGAGCTGCTATCCATCCTGCCACTCTTGCCCGCCACCCCAGTTTATATTCTGAATCATGGGAACAGAACATAGTATTTTTCCCCCAAGCCAATTTGCCCCAGTTGCTGATTTAAAACCCAGCCAGGTTTAAGTTCTTGTTCTAAACTTTAAAGCCATAAACAGTTCAGGACAAGGGTATCAGAGATCCATCTAAACCTGCCTGAACACTGTGGTCATCCTCAGAGAGCCTTCCTGTTCTGCCACATCTTGCAGGTGCACTTTGGCAACAACCTGAAGGCTGTGTTCTGGAATAGCCTTCTCCCAGAGATAAGCTATGCACCGACAGTGCTGGGTCTAGGTTTTTGAGGGCCCTTGGGCAAGAGACCCCCAATGGGCCCCCTCCCTCAGTGAGTCCACCTTCTCACACTACCGGCAATGTCAGCAGCTGCTGTTGCTCCTCACCTTTTTTGTAATGTTGCTAGCACTTGCTTTCTTGGCAGACAGAGAGCCAGTGAACAAGTAGGCAGTGGCATCTACTCCTCCTCACCACCACCGCCGTTGTCTGGGCCAGAGCAGGGAGCAGGTGAACAAGCAGCTTGCAATGGTGAAGAGAAGGAGCGAGTCCAGGGGTCTCTTGTTAGTGGGCCCCTGCTGGGGTGCGGGCCCTCAGCAGGTGCCCATCCGTAACTACCTTGGATGTCAGCCCTGTGCACTACAACTGTTATAGTTTTGATGTGTGCTGAAGGCCTTTTTCTTTACCTCAGCATTTAGTGGCATGTAATGCCAACTCTTATAGTTTTAAGTTGCTCTCAAACACTAGGTATGTTGGAGAGTCTTGAATTTTACTGTAGCCTTAGTAAAAAGGCAACAAGACAGATGGTACAAAAATACTAAAGATAAATAAAGGTTTCCAGGATTCTTGCGTGAAAGAAAGCACGTGTTTGGGGCACCCAATGCAGAATGATGTGATTAAGCCTTGTCACTATGTATTACTGTATCTGAAGCTTTTTTAACTCGCTCTTCAGCTGAAAAGGCTCCCAGAGCAGCTTTATTATTGTATTATTATACTACAGTATTTATTATTGTATTATTATACTACAGTATTTATTATTGTATTGTTATACTACAGTATTTATTATTGCTAATGTATTTATTATACATTAATAATTAACAAGACCATCCCAGCCTCAAGCTTAAAATCTAAAAGGCACAACATGAAGAGAAAAGAGGATGAGAAGAGAAGAGGAAAATACACTCAAGTACAAGTTTTTACAGTTACATACCGTCATGTGAAAAAGAAAGTACACCATCTTTGAGTTCTATGGTTTTACGTATCAGGACATAATAAAAATCATCTGGTCCTTAGCAGGTCTTAAAATTAGGTAAATACAACCTCAGATGAACAACAACACATGACATATTACACCGTGTCATTATTTATTTTACAGAAATAAAGCCAAAATGGAGAAGCCATGTGTGAAAAACTAAGTACACCTTATGATTCAATAGCTTGTAGAACAACCTTTAGCAGCAATAATTTGAAGTAATAGTTTTCTGTATGACTTTATCAGTCCCTCACATCGTTGTGGAGGAATGTTGGCCCACTCTTCTTTATAACATTGCTTCAGTTCATTGAGGTTTGCGGGCATTTGTTTATGCACAGCTCTCTTAAGGTCCCGCCACAGCACGTCAACGGGGTTGAGGTCTGGACTTTGACTGGGCCATTGCAACACCTTGATTCTTTTCTTTTTCAGCCATTCTGTTGTAGATTTGCTGGTGTGCTTGGGATCATTGTCCTGTTGCATGACCCAATTTCAGCCAAGCTTTAGCTGTCGGACAGATGGCTTCACATTTGACTCTAGAATACTTTGGTATACAGAGGAGGTCATGGTCGACTCAATGACTTCAAGGTGCCCAGGTCCTGTGGCTGCAAAACAAGCCCAAATCATCACCTCTCCACCACCATGCTTGACAGTTGGTATGAGATGTTTGTGCTGATAGCTGTGTTTGGTTTTCGCCAAACGTGGCACTGTGCATTGTGGCCAAATATCTCCACTTTGGCCTCGTCTGTCCAAAGGACATTGTTCCAGAAGTCTTGTGATTTGTTCAGATGCAACTTTGTAAACCTAAGCTGTGCTGCCATGTTCTTTTTAGAGGGAAGAGGCTTTCTCCTGGCAACCCTTCCAAACAAACCATACTTGTTCAGTCTTTTTCTAATTGTACTGTCATGAACTTTAACATTTAACATGCTAACTGAGGCCTGTAGTGTCTGAGATGTAACTCTTGGATGTTTTGCAATTTCTCTGAGCATTGTGTTAACACACACCTGAATGCTTGAGACCATTAAACTCCTGAGGCGTCTGCTTTTATAGAGGTGGTCACACTTGCTGATGATCAATTAATCAAGGGCATTTGATTAGCAGCACTTGGCTGCTACTTAGCCTCTTCATACCTATGGAAGCAGTAAGGATGTACTTAGTTTTTCACACATGGCTTTTCCATTTTGGCTTTTTCTGTAAAATAAATAATGACACGGTGTAATATGTCATGTGTTGTTGTTCATCTGAGGTTGTATTTACCTAATTTTAAGACCTGCTAAGGACCAGATGATTTTTATTTTGTCCTGATACGTAAAACCATAGAACTCAAAGAGGGTGTACTTTCTTTTTCACATGACTGTAGTTCTTGTAATTGCCTGCTTGAAGGGAAACAATTCAGGAAGAAGAAGAAGAATCTCATCTGTAGGAATACTAGAGAGTTCTCAAGTTCATACACAGATGGGCAGTTGCAACTAGCATGATTAAACTGGGGTTTTTTTAGGAGAAAAATGCAAAAATGGTGTGCTGTAGCAGGGGAAGAAAGGAACCCATCATTACCTTTTATATACCGGCAATATAGAAATGTTCCTTCACATGGCTGTCATTCACTGCCAGTCCAGAGTTACTTATTTTTGAAGCATGTCTTTCTTTATGTATGGGATGGATAATCCACAGCCTGCTTGTTATGACTAATCTGCACAGGCCCCTAACCAGTATGTCCAGTGTTGAAACAGGCCTTCTGCCATCCTGACTACTTGGATGGCCCATCTCTTAATATCTTATGCTCTGTTTGTTCTATTACTTATATGGTCTGGCTGCTTGTAGCTTTTTCCTTAATTGTAACCTGCTTCGAGAACAAGTGTACTTGACAAGAGAGTGAGCTTTCTACAGAGAACTTTCTTCAACACATCTAATCATAGAATCATAGGGTTGGAAGGGGCCTACAAGACCATTGAGTCCAACCCCCTGCTCAGTGCAGGAAGCTTGATTCCTGGGCGGTCTCCCATCCAAGTACTAACCAGGGTTGACCCTGCTTAGCTTACGAGATCAGACGAGATCAGGCACATCCAGCCCTTTGCTCATTATATGATGCCATAGAAATTCAACTTTGTATTTCTGTTTTAGGAGTTCATGCGCATGATTGGCAATGATAAGCAAAACCAGATGATCGTGTTCCATTTGACAGAGCTTCTGAAGAATAATGGCAGGCTACAAAGACCTGATGGATGCCCTGATGAGGTATTGGAACATAACAGTTTATATTGCTATTCTCCTATCAGTCATGGGTGTTCCTGTAAATTGCTCCAGAGGTAGAGACTGTCATATAAGAGAACATTTACCTATGTTTACTTGGAGGTCTGGTAGCTAGTACTGTGGTCAGTTTCCACCTTTCAGTGGATTTTTTCAAAACCAAGACAGTGTTGAATTTCTAATTCATCAGCAACCTAGAATTTAAAAAAAAAAACCCACTAGACTACAAATGTAATCCACCACCAATAAATCCATCTAGAATCTACTAGCTATTTTCCATCTACAAAGGTTACTGACGAACAGCTACTTGTGAATGAAGAATCTCCTGTTAAGGTCTTCCTAGGTTCTTGTCTAGAAATCTATTGCCACCAGACATTTTCTTTATAAACCAAGTGTTTCAGATAAATCTTGGAAATACAGTGAATATTTTATTAGGGCTACATATAACCCCTTACCATCAGTGTCTCTTGGTCCAGCTAGCCTGAACTGTAGTAGCAAAGCAAAGCATTTGGGTTTGGGGTTTTATATTTGACAGCAGCAAGAATCCTTTCAAGAACCCAGTATAAAATGTCATAAAAGTACCTGCAAAAGAACTGTAATGAAAAATAAATAAACCTCTTGAAAACTGGGAATAGTTCTAAATGGTTGACAGAGCTGCCGTAAATTAACCATTCCAAGTGACTCTCGCTCAAGTGGAAATAATTCCCTGATGGAGTGGGATTGTTGATGGTTTCCATTATGGGCCATACTGGCCATAGAGAAGCATTCAAGTAGGATGGGGGAGAAATTCGTTTAATTGACATTTTAATGCAAGCTTACCTAACGTCGCACTTTCAAACCAATATGCGAACTGACACTCAGTTATCCTTCAAAATTCACACTTTTGTGAATTTTGCATTGGGGTACCCCAATCAAAGAATGTGTACAAAAAATGTATATTCGGGGAAAATGCACACAAAATGCATATATTGGTGAAAATATTAAAGAATGCCTTAGATTAGGAAAGCTGCTTCCAAAACATAGATTAAAACGTATATTAGTTATTTTTAAAAATATTAGGAGAAATACGTAAAAAATGAGTACAAATTTTCATGCAAACTTTTTTCTCAAAATTCAGGATGAACTAAATTAAGATTGGAAAAATGAGAAGCTGAGAGAAACCAAAATTGACAGGTTCAGCCATCCCTGTTTTCAAGACAGATGGGGAAACATTCAGTAGTTGGTGGAAACCACCTTTGGCTGGCTTTCCCACAATACTGTTAATGTCTTTCTGCAAACCCTTGCTCTCTACTTGAGAAATCTTACAGTTGATAAATTACATCAAACATATCTGTAGGACAAGCAATAAAGTTAATAGAACTAAAACAGCTGAGTCATATACCAGAAACTTCAGTGGGAAAACAGAGCCAGTACCTCCTTTTGCACTGTCTGCTGCCCCACTTTGATTTGCCACTGTCTGGAAAGGTAATAGGTTTAGCACCCCAGTGCCTCATTTTACTTTTGGCTGATGAAGGGAAGAATTGTATCTGTCTTGTAGAAAGTGTGAGGAGATGGGATGTGCTAGGGAAGAAGAATTTTATATACGAGGGTGCACAGAATGTATAGAAGTGCTCTATGGTGTTTTGGTGCCAAGACCTCTAGTTGTCTCAACTAACATGACAGTTCCATATGACTCTTAACACTTGATGTTTTTTCTCTTGCCAAGGTTTATGCCATCATGACAGAGTGCTGGAACAATAGTGCAATCCTGCGGCCCTCCTTTAGGGATCTTGGTCTGAGAGTGGACCTCATAAGGGAAAGCTTGGGTGGATGAAAGCATTGAAATTCATCCAAAGGGACACGTTGACATGCACAGCAAATGCGTTTTGTTCTTTGGGTGGTTGCAGATCATTGGCCTTCCCTCACACATTCATCTCTGAGGACAGAGCCTGGAGGAAAATCATCCCATCAGAACTTGCACATGATGGTGAAGGACTCGGCTTAGTTTCTTCATCGGGAATACCACCAAATGCACCAATGAAAAGCACTTTGATAGTAAAAGGAATTGCTTTTTAAAAAGCAAAATAGTGCATTCAGTCAGCATCACCATAATTTGCCTAATAGGGCAATTGTAAAAAAAACCTGTGCCAATCAGAGAAATTATAGAAGGATGAGAAGACTGGATAGAGAGTGGGTCTACATAATTTTTCTTTTGAGTCGTCACTGAGCTGAAAGTGATTTAGCTTGTGATCCTGTACCCACTTACCTCTAAGTAAGTCTTGTTGACCTCAGTGTGACTTACTTCTGAGTAGACATGTATAGGATTGTGCTCTTAAGATGCAGCTGACCTGCAGAATTTATATACAACTTGAAACATCTGAGGTTCTGTTCCAGCAGAGCTGCTAAAAGGTTTCACATTCCCAGTTGCACCACTTTCAAGAGGAGCAAATATTTGCACTTAAACTTAACAATGGAAATGGACATCCAGATTCACCCTGTGCCAGTCACCATCATGATCACTGTGCATTGATATTTCCTCTTGCTCATCTTTGCTTTACATCGCCTACCCCTGCTACTTTTGTCCCTTCAGCATGCTATAAAGGGTGATCCTGTACCAGATAAGACTACTTTTCACCTAGTTCAGAGATTTGTTCCTTTGCATTAACATGCATTTCTTAGTTTTGTGTGGTCATGTCATTCTCTAAGCGATTAAAGTTTAAAAATACAATCTACGTGTGGCAGAGAAGGAAAACAGCTACCAATCTTGGTGAGAGGAGAAAATTTGGGTGACTGTTCTGGAAATGGCCTTTATGTCATGGAACAATCCACGGCTGTGCCAGCGCAGGAATGGCAGCCATTCAAAGTAGAGGAACAGTTGCAAAAGTGGTGCATCAGTGAGCAAGTTTGAATGGCAGTTAACTACAGCATAAAGAACCCTTAGAAATACATTTTAGCCTTTTCTGCAGTGAACGAAGAATGGCTTGGCATCCTTTTTCATTGAGTTGCACAAGGGCTTGTGTTTTATGAATGGAGTTTTGTAGTTTTACATTGTCAAGGCATAGTGGCTTCACTGTTTAGAGCAAGTCAGATTTTTTTTAAATAGTTGATTGAGCAACATTCTATGTGCCTGTCTGAGCCAATCACTGGCCAGCAATAGAAGCAGTGATGCATGTTGAGGCAGTGTGATGTACTGTAAATATTTTGAAGGAAAGGGAACAAATAAGTATATATATTTTTAAAACACCTGCTGAAAATTGAATTTTTAGATGAACAAGTATATAGCAGTCTATTTTCCTACATGTGTATTGTGTGTGTGTGTTATGCTCTATCTGTGTCTGCTAAAGGTACAAGCATTTGAAATCATTTCACAGTAAGCAGCTTAATATGTTCCGAATGCTAAACTTCGTTAGCCTTGCCAACCCTACCAAATGCTGCAGTTTTCCTTGCTATCTTGTTAACTTTTGCACGGTCGCCCATTCAACTAGAAACAGAAACCATGCCTCTGATGTTGCTAAAATCAAATGTGGCCCATCTGCTCACAGTACTTACCTTTAGGTTATTTGTTAATTTGGCTGTGTGTAACTGCAGCCACTGCCTGCTTGATTTCACACAGCCAAAATTGTGAACTAAATTTAAAAGTCACTGCAACTCCTTGCATACTAGACTCAGTGGCACAAATTCATGTTTGTTGATCTAAGAAGGTGCATATTAGTAAGTAGTGTAGCAGCAGGCACTCTCATGTCTGTTGATTCAGCTGTTGGCTTCAGAGTTCATAGTAGTTCAGTGGCAGTGAAGTGCGCTGGATATTTCACTTTGTTCCACTGCATGCCCATCAAACTTTGCTTTAGAGCAGGAATGGGCTATTTGCGGTCCTCCAGATATTTTGGCCTGCAACTCCCATGTTCCCTCACCATTGGCTATGCTAGTTAGAGCTAGTTAGATGGGAGTTGTAGGCCAAAATATCTGGAGCGCTGCAAGTTGCCCATCTCTACTTCAGACGTTTGAAATCCAGGGAATTGTCTTTGGCAAACTTGTGTTCAAATGTAGGTGCTTACTTCCTAAAATCAGAAGAGTAAATTTGGTGAAAGGAGTTGCTCTTCACTATGGCTATTGAATGAAAACTTGAAATGTACTTCAGCGTTTTGCAGAATGTGGCTTGGAGGGCACTGTACCATAAACCCCTAGTTAGTTTCTTTACCTACCTCAAACCTGGAGGAGGGTGCAGTGATGTAAGTTCTGTATAGGATTAAAAAGTACCTCAACATGTTGCAGATGTTTATCTTGTGAGCGCCAGTCTAAGAATGTTTTGTGCCACTGTGGGGTCTGGCAGATGCATCAGAGCTGATCTAGTGGCTCTGATGTACGCATGAAACTCCCCTTCCATACATGCAAGAGCTTCCTTGTTCTATCTTACAAGCAAGTGTTTCACATGCACTTTGAGGAATCCAGGTGCATGCAAAACAATTCTATTTGTAGGAGAAGATAGGAAGTACCTACATGGGAGGGGTCCCAGTATCTATCTTGCAAACTTTAGCAAGGCAAAACCTTTCTTTTGTTTTTAAGAGTAGAGAGTTATGCCAAACAGGATGGGAGTGGGGGTGAGTATGGGGTCAAAATTGCAAGTAGTTATATTTTATAATAGCATGTTAAGCTTCAATGGGTAAAAATTTTCAAATAGTTAGCATTTAAAAGGCAGTTTCACAATGTATAGTTTTTAATCACTTTGGTCAGATATATTGCACATTTGTACATTGCTTTGAAGCTGATTTTGAAATATATTGTAGGGAAAATGTCTTTCCTTTTGTAGAATATGTGTGTGGGTTTTGTTTTAAGTTCCTGGTTAACCAAAATTATAGTAGCATAAGGTTTAAAGCAACATTGGGTATCAGGATAAACAATACAGCAGTCTGATAGTGACAGAAATGCATCTTCTATCTGATGAAGGATTTCATGTTCCATATTTTTAAAAAAATCCTCAGGGAATTTTGTGTAATGCAATTAAGAGATCTTCCATAGTGCTGTGTTTTTTGTGAATAAAAGTGTCTTTGCTTGATCTAGCATAATATGATTGACTTGTATTCTAATTTCCTAAATGTAATCACATGGAGTGGCATCCAATTGGGGCCTTCTGCTTGTGGCCAGCTCCACTGGTCCTGGTCTGCAAGTGGCCCCTACTTGCTTGTACAGCACAATATACTGCTTCCGGGGGCAAGTCCCAAAACAAGCGGAAATGCTCGTTTCTGGAAGGGGCGGGGCTCTGGTAACCTTCCCCCTTCCAGAAACGAGTGTTTCCACATGTTTTGGGGCTTGCCCCCAGAAGCACTGTATCACAGTGCACAAGCAGTAGGGGTTGCCAGGGCTGGCCATGTACAGAACTGACGGGGCTAGCTGCACCTGGAAAGCCCCAGTTGGATACTGCCCAAGAGGTTAGGCTTCTGAATTTCTGCATTTAGGTCTTTGAAGAAGGGTGTTTAAAAAAATTAACATATTCCATTGTGCATTTCTAAAGCTGTAATCCTATGCACACTTTGATTTCAGTGGGGTTTATTCATAAGAGACATGTATAGGATTGCACTGGCCAAAAGGTAAGCTTTGTAGCAATTAGGGTTTTTGATTCACACTGTTGGGCAGGGGGCTAACTAGCTCACAGCTGTAGATGGGCATTCAGGGAGACTCTAGATGAGATTTATCATTAAAGATTTTGGCCTGGATTCAGTGAAACCCTAGCATGAGTGAAAGGCATGTCTGCTCATGCAAGGGTGGGGTCTCTAATTTCTTCCTATCCCCCACCCCATGCTACAACCACGTCAAATGCTGTTCCAGTGGGTCTCCACCACAGGAGACTGCCACAGCAAGGAATAGGTGTGGAATAGTTCCACAAGTGGAATTCCACTCTTGGTTCATTTGGCTCTGTTGTTCCTATAAGTATATTGATATGGAGCATATCAGAGACCTGTAGATTCGAATCCTTCAACCTCCTGAAGCTGTATGCTTCAGAGTTTAGGAGTTAGAATATGATCAAAATATGGGTTACTTTTATTTTTGAGGGAAATGACATATCTGTGAATTCAGCAAAAGCGTTTTCATGTGTGCGTGGAGACTTTCCCAAAGTTTACTTCTGGCTTTAGAGGGTCCCTTAATTTCCAGGATAACCTATGGAAGAGGTGCAAGTGGCTCCCATAGTGGTTGTCATACCCATCTGTGAGTCTTACCCTGTGTGTATGAGACCTTTATTTTGACTGTGACTTCAGTGGGAACCACTAATGTTTGTTACCGGCATGATTCAAAAGCAGTGATGATACCAATTTCAGTACTCTTTTTAAATCCATCGGTGCGCTTCAGAAAAACTCTTACTGTGATTATAACTCTGGACATACATATTACCTAACATTACATTATGCGATCTGTATATTAACAGAAGCATTTAACAATTGTTTTGCTTTTCCACAGTTGCCATTCAGTTTATCACAATGTTTTGTTTATCGTGTTACCAAAAATTGCTGTGACTTGATGTGGAAAAAATGCTACACATACAGGAATGCTGCTCTTGAGCAAAGTGAACATTTTATCACAGCTACTGCTTTTTAGAATTTTAAAAAGATCTAAACTACCATTTTTATATACATAGATTATATATCGTAAAATAATTATGAGATAAATCTATTGGGGGAGGGGTTAAGTCCTACTTTAACTGGTCAGTGGTCCATTTTGATGAATTTCAAAATTACTTGTTTTTAATATACAGTGGAAACAGTCATGTAGTAAGCAAAAGAGGGCAGGTTTACATAAAGCTATAGCCTGAACAAAGAAGCATGAAACTAAAAGCTTATCTTGATTTTGTACAAATAACACCTTTATTGAAGAAACCCACAGTTTTTGGGCACTCGCTACTGTATATTGCTGCACCAACATATTAAATTTTTTCAAAAATCTGTCAGTTTCGCCTAATTTTTGCACATAGTATTACAATAATTCTCCCACAGCCCTACTCTGGCAGGAAACAAAAAGGTGCTTATACAAGTTGTTGCTGGAGAAAGGTTGATGTTGTAAACTGGGAAGTGTAGCATCCGCCTCCAAAACATTGGTTGAGGACCTTCAGACCTATCTTAAGCTTTTCTGTGCTAACAAGTACTTAGGATGGAATCTTTCAACTACTACATCTGCTACTACACAGAACATGATTTTACACCAACACTGTATGAATGTTATACAAGTCTGAGATTGGGGGGTACTGTGAGAGAAACACTCAGTAGATGTGATGCACTGAGAACAAAATGTTCCCTACTGTATCTAAAAGTTCTTCTCAACTCCAAAAACAACAAACTGCAAGCCAGTGGTGACATTACATTTTAAAATATTTGAGTATAAATTATTGTCTGGAATATTGCAACAGCTATTTATGTGACTAGAAAATGTGACCATTCTTTCGGACATTACATTGCTCATGGTAGTACATTGCACCCATATGCAGTTTGTTGTAGAGAGGTAGCTGGCTGCACTTAACATCCGCACCAGCTCCAAGTCTGTTGGTTTGAACTCTTTATGTTCCTCATGTTAACCTACAATGGCTGCATTTGGATGATAATATTTTGGCATAATAAGCTGGGGTATGACCGAGCCATGGTTGGCCTGTTTGGAAACTATCAATCATAGTTTCCTGGTTCAGATATAACAGGAAGCTGCAGCTTCCTGGTTTGTTTACCAGCTTGTATGATGGGAGGAGTAAAATGGCTGCATGTGAGTGCAGGAGGCTCATTCATATTTAAAACCATAAAATACAACATGATAAAATATAAACGTTTAAAACTGCAGTATATAATAAAAACCAAAATAAAACCTAGCAGCAGTGCAAAGACTTAGAATAACAGATTTAAAGCAACAGTAACTGAAAGAGTAAAATGCCTGGGAAAATAAGGTCTTCACTTGGTGCCAAAAAGACTATAATAGAGGTGCCAGGTGAGCCACTCTGGGGAGCTCATTCAACAACCAGCGTGCCACTACAGAAAAGGCCCTCCTAGTAACCACCCACCTCACTTCATTTGGCAGGGGCTCCCAGAGAAAGACTGCTGAAGGCAATCTTAGGATCTGGGCAGGTATATATAATTGTGAACTGCCCAGAAAGCTCCGATTATTGGGCAGTATAGAAATGTAACAAAAATAAATAAAACGTTAATAAATTATTAAACCACTTTTATTCTCTTAGCCTTTCATAAGTCCCAGGGTCTTGAGGTGGATATTTTCTTCACAGGAAAAAAGCAAAATGTCCTGCACAGCTCCAATAAGCCAGTTCAAAGAGCCAGACGGGCTCCTTTTCCCTCCCTTATCCTGGGCAGGGAAGTATCCCTGTTGGTGCTGCACTGAGTACCCAGGAGGGCACAGCTGGGTCACTCTCTCCCAGCTGTGCCCTCCTGGTACTCAGTGCAGCACCAACACCGACTTGAGGGTCGGGGAGGGGGGGTTGCCGTGGTCTATAGGAATTCAATCTCCCTCTCCAGGCTTCCTGCTCATTCGAGTGCAGATCTTGAGTGTCTGTACCTTGTGTTGGGTACCCGGGACAGATTAGGGATTCTGTTGGTGTACCGCCCACCCCGCTGCCCATCAGACTCCCTGCCTGAGCTGACGGAGGTGGTCTCGGACTTGGTGTTGAGGACCCCCAGGATGATGGTCCTGGGGGATCTCAACTTCCATGCCGAGGCCGCTGTATCCGGGGCGGCTCAGGACTTCATGGCCGCCATGACAACCATGGGGCTGTCCCAACATGTCATTGGCCCAACGCATATAAAAGGACACACGCTTGATCTGGTTTTCTCGACTGGGCAGGAGGATGGTGATCTGAAAGTAGAGGAATTAACATCTGTCCCTTTGTCATGGTCAGATCACTTCCTGCTGAGGTTTAGACTTCTGGCGGCCTTTCCCCTCTGCAAGGGTGGGGGACCTATTAAAATGGTCCGCCCCCGGAGATTAATGGATTCCAGAGGGCTCTGGGGGATTTTCCTGCTGGTATGGCTGGTGCTCCTGTTGAAGCCCAGGTCGCTCTGTGGAATGCAGAGATGACTCGGGCGGTTGACACGATCGCACCCAAGCGCCCTCTCCCTCTGAGCAGAGCCCGGCCAGCTCCTTGGTATACACCTGAGCTGAAGGCAATGAAGCAAGAGGGGAGACAGCTAGAACGCAGGTGGAGGAAAACTTGTGCTGAGTCTGACCGAACACAGGTAAGAGCCCACTATCGAGCCTACTCTGTGGCGGTGAGGGTGGCAAAGAGGCAGTTCTTTTCCACCAGCATTGCATCTTCTCAGTGTCGTCCGGCGGAGCTTTTCCGAGTGGTTCGCGGCCTGTTACATTCTGGGCCAGGGAGAGAGACGGTGGAACCCTCGGTAGCACGCTGTGACGGGTTTGCGCAGCACTTTGAGGATAAAGTCGCTCAGATTCGTCATGAATTGGACACCACGATTAATGCAGTTCCATTGGTAGAGGCGTTCAGAGCACCGTCTGGTCCAGTTTTATTGGATGAGTTTCAGTTACTGAGGCCTGAGGATGCGGACAAGGTGCTTGGCCAAGTCCGATCGACCACTTGTGTGCTTGACCCTTGCCCTTCATGGCTTATTAAATCAAACAAGGAGGGGTTGTCTGGCTGGGTCCAGGAGGTTGTAAATTCCTCCTTGAGAGAGGGAGTGGTGCCTGCCGCTTTAAAAGAGGCAGTAATTAGACCACTCCTGAAAAAGCCTAACCTGGACTCAGAGGATGTTAACAATTATAGGCCAGTGGCCAACATCCCCTTCCTGGGCAAGGTGCTTGAGCGGGTGGTTGTAGGACAGCTCCAGGCACTGTTGAATGAAACGGATTATCTAGATCCATTTCAATCGGGCTTCAGGCCTGGTTTTGGAACGGAAACTGCCTTGGTCGCCCTGTGGGATGACCTCTGCCGGGAGAGGGACAGGGGGAGTGCGACCCTGTTGATTCTCCTGGACCTCTCAGCGGCTTTCGATACCATCGACCATGGTATCCTTCTGGATAGGTTGTCTGGGTTGGGAGTTGGAGGCACTGCACTACAGTGGTTCCGCTCCTACTTGGATGGCCGATTCCAGAAGGTGGTGCTGGGGGATTATTGCTCTGTGCCATGGCAATTGTGCCATGGGGTTCCACAGGGCTCTATTCTATCCCCCATGCTGTTTAACATCTACATGAAACCGCTGGGGGAGGTTATCCGGAGGTGTGGGCTGAGGTGCCATCAATATGCGGATGACACCCAGCTCTACCTCTCTTTCTCATCAAAACCAGGTGAGGCAGTGGCTGTTCTGAACCAGTGCCTGGGCATGGTAATGTACTGGATGAGGGCCAATAAACTGAAACTCAATCCAGACAAGACGGAGGTACTGTTAGTGGGTGGTTCGTCTGCCCGGCTAGGTGATAATCAACCTGTTCTGGAGGGGGTTGCACTCCCCCTAAAGGATCAGGTTCGTAGTTTGGGGGTGCTCTTGGATCCAGAACTGTCACTTGAGGCACAGGTGAACTCAGTGGCATGGAGCACTTTTTATCAGCTTAGGCTGGTATACCAACTACGCCCTTATCTGGACAGAAATAGCCTAGCTACAGTTATCCATGCTCTGATAACTTCTCGTCTGGATTACTGCAATGCGTTATACGTGGGGCTGCCTTTGAAAACGGTCCGGAAACTTCAGCTGGTCCAAAATAGGGCAGCAAGATTGTTAACAGGGACTGGCCTGCGAGCTCATATTACGCCAGTACTTTTCCAGCTGCACTGGCTGCCGGTCCATTTCCGGGCCCGATTCAAAGTGCTGGTGTTAACATTTAAAGCCCTTAACGGCTTGGGGCCAGGTTACCTGAAGGATCGCCTCCTCCCATATGTGCCTGCCCGGACCTTAAGATCATCATCAGCGGCCCTTCTCCGTGAGCCCCTGCCAAAGGAAGTGAGGCGGGTGGCTACTAGGAGGAGGGCTTTTTCTGTTGTGGCACCCCGGCTCTGGAATGAGCTCCCTAGTGAGGTTCGCCTGGCGCCTACATTGTACTCCTTTCGGCGCCAGGTGAAGACCTTTTTATTTTCCCAGGCATTTTAGCTTTCTAAATGTTTATCTTTGCTGTTTTAAATCTGTATTTTAAACTCCTGTACTGCTGCTAGGTTTTATTGTGGTTGTATTGTTATATTGTGGTTTTAATGTTCTATATATTTTAAATTGTTTTATTGTGTGTTGTTTGGTTTTAGTTTTTGTGAACCGCCCAGAGAGCTTCGGCTATTGGGCGGTATAGAAATAAATAAATTAATTAAATAAATAAATAAAATAAATATCCGCTGCAAAGGCAGCTACTGGACCTGGCTTCTGCATTGCTTCAGCTGTAAAAGCATCTCACAGCAACCAGAGCCTAAAGGCACCAACAGAGTAATGAAAGTGTAACTAATTGCCTAAGAGTTCCACGAGGAACTCCTTTCCCACCCCCTCTTCTTTTAAGGTCATCACTGTTTTGAGTGGTGCTGTTGCTCCTCCCTGTTTTTTCCCCTCAGTACCACCACCTCTGTGGAGAAGGTCCTTGGGGGAGGATGGCACCTCTCAGGTCTCTCATCTTCTGAGCAAGCAGCTCCTGTCATAAGAGACCCAGGTTTGATATTCAGCAGCAGCTGAACAGTGGTACTGAGGCCTAGCCCTTGAGGTTTGAACAACAGCGCCACCCTCCGCTCCTTAGCAAGCATCCCTCCGCAGTAGTAGCACTGCCTAGGGGCTGAAGCATATGTTGAAAACAGAATTACCAATTTTGGGTTTATGAGGCAATACATGTGCAAAGGTTTCCTTCCATGCTCAGGGTTTCACCTCTGGATTTTTACTAATATACTATTTATTAGGAGGCTTCGTGTGCAAACCATCTCCCAAAAAACTTGGGCAGCATCTCCCCAGTCCCTTTCCTGGAGGGCAGTCCTATTGATGAGCCTGTTAAACAGCAGGGCCCAAATCAGAAATTGTAGGGAGCTGCTGAGTTTTACAGCAAAAGTGGGTTTTACAAGAGGAAAGTTTCCCTTGAAACATTCCAAAGCAAGAGCAGTATCAGAGACTTTTCATGCTTGCTTCTCATATGTCATTAGGAAAATGGCATTGCCTCAGGCCCAGAGGAAGTTCTTGAGAAGTGTTTGACAGGAGATTGGGTAAAATGAATAAGGTCTTAGGACTAGAATTGCCAAGACCAGACAAAATGCCCAACTTTATAGGATTCCCTCTAAACACACAGGGGTGGGCCAAAACATCTAGAGGGCTACAACTCCCATGATCCTTCACCATTGGCTATACTGAGCAGGGCTGATAGGAGCTGTAGGCCAAAACATCTGGAGAGCCATGACTTGCCCACCCCTGTTCTAGGGTGAAATCCTTCTGGAGAGAAATAGATTTGGCTGAGTGGCCGGATTCCACTATATTGCCCAATCGCAAGTCCAGCCTGATACTGCATATGTAAAACTGCAGAGAACCAATGTGATGCAATAGATTACCTCAATAGACTTGTTCATCATGTACATCAGAAGTGGAGGCTCTGTGGTCCTCCAGATGTTGTTAGGCTCCAACTCCCATCATTTCTGACCATTGGCCATGTTGGCTGGGGCTGATGGGAGTTCAGGTCCAACAACATCTGGAGGGTAACAGGTTCCCCACCCCGATGTAGATCCTCAGCCAGTCAGTGGAGGTACTGTACCCTGCAGTCGGACATTAAGGTTCAGCCAACCAGAAAGATACCTTTTGCCAATTCACAAAGATGCTTGTTTCAGTTACACTCAAAATCAAATGATTTATGCTGAGTTTTAAAAAGGACTCTGCACAAATACCTCAATGTAAAATGTTAGCCTCAATTGCTATGCTGATAACTAAAGGAGGAAGAGTAATTTTCCATGCATCCCACACATATGTCTGATATTTAATGGGAACAATTCTTATCAAGCTTTCTAGTACTTGCAAGTTCTCTCTATGGCAGGGATCCCCAACATAGCACCCACGGGTGCCATGGTGCCCACAAGGGGCCTCCAAAAGCACCCATGAAGTTCTCCACTCCCTGCCCCCTTCAAAAAATTATTTTAAATACAAACCTTGAAAAGCATTAGGGTGCCAGGTTATCCGTCCTGTTCCTGCACCTGCTGCAGATCAACTGTTGGTGGGCAGGCAAAGAAGGAAAGTCCACTCCTCAAGAGCCAGAAGGCAGTGGCACCTCAAGGGGATCAAGAGGACAAGGTGAGGGATCCAAGGTGCAGGGCCCCACTTCTGAAGGGCCAGGAACAGCTTCTGACTGCTCTTCGGAGTCAATGCAACTTTAGAAGTCTCTGAGGGCTCTTTGTCCTGCACCATGACAACACTTCCCCATCAATTCATAGACATACAAGTGCACTAGCCTCCCCTGCCCACACACACATACACACCCAGGTCCACTAGTACCCTTCAACCCGCTGGCATCCCCAGCCACCCAGATCACTTCCTGATGGCTTACACACACACCAATCATTCCCCACTAGCAGCGTTCAAGACCCTGTGGGGACAGTGGCCATTTAGCTGCATCTAGACTCCCCCTGCTTTATTACTTATGAGGAGGGGCCAGCCATATGACCTTGTCCAGCAGCGCTGGAGATAGAGCTGGTAAATACCTAACTAGAACCCAACATCATATCTGAGCCTGTCAACCAAGGGTGCCCTTGAACCCTCTGAACTGGAATCCAGTATCCCCTGAACCTGCACCCCAAAGGAACCACCCCCCCCTCCACACCTCTATCCCTGCCTGTCAGTATCAGCAATTAGCTTAGAGGAATTGGTGGAGAGGAGGTGGAGTGCTAGGATCCAGGCCAGAGAACTTTTCCTGAATAGCGAAAATCCTCTGGGAGGTGCAAAGCCTAGGAGGCTCAAAATGATTGAAGAGTTCAAAATGGGTTTATGAGCAACAAGGAAAACATTTGGGAAATAGAACCCAAACCAAATTCACGGATAATTTGAATATATGATTGTCATACATTTTATGACTGTTAAATTCTTGAAGAATGAATGAAGAATGAGAGCCAGTGTAGTGTAGTGGCGAGAATGACGGACTGGGAGCTGGGAGATCCAGGTTCTAGACCCCACTCGGCCATGGAAGCTCACTGGGTGACTTTGGGCCAGTCACAGACTCTCAGCCCAACCTACCTCACAGGGTTGTTGTTGTGAGGATACAACGGAAAGGAGGAGGATAATGTAAGCCACCTTGGGTTCCTTGCAAGAGGAAAAAAGGCGGGATATAAATGCAATAATAAATAAATAAACAAACATCTAGAGAGCAACACTATGACTGAAAGGAAACGAAATGATAGATATAATATTGCAGGCCAAACTAGAAGAGATGCCACGCATAAAATTAGGAATAGTATGAATCACTGTTCAAAAGTAAGTAGCAGGCGCCGGGAGCCCAGTCCAGATGAGGACAGTGGCATCAGGAGTAGGCACAAATGGAAGACCTGCTTTCAGTATAAATATTAGGAGGTGTCCAAACTGGATCAGGACCATAGCAGGAACAGGGGGTTAAGACCCCTCTGTCCCCCACATGAATTACCTTTAGCAAGTGATGTGCAGCACACAAGTAAACCCAAGTTGCGTTTTTTTATTGACAATGTAAAAAAAAAACTATCGAAGTGATTTTTCTCTGTATACCTCTCTTATACTTAGGAGAAAACATCATGGTACTCTCATCCCTGGAGCAAATACCTTATATTTTTCATATGCTTTCCAATTGGCTGTGTGGTCTTCAGTGAGTCATTTTATCTTTAGTCCCATTTTAAAAACATTAATTAATTTATTAATTTCTATACTGCCCAATAGCTGAAGCCGATAGTCAAAACAAAATGAAAAACCATACCACATAAAAGCACAATAAAAGATAACGTGAAATCCATAAAAGTTTAAAATAACAACAGTGTAAAATCAAAGTAAAAACTAGCAGCAGTGCAAGAGTTAAACAGCATTAATACACTTTTAAAAATCTGACTAAAAAGCTTGGGAGAATAAAAACATCTCAACCTGGTACTGAAAAGAACACAGCATAGGTGCCAGGCGAGCATGGCCGGATTAAGCATTGGGCTGAGGGGTCTGCAGCACCAGTCCAAAATCTTAGGGGGGTGACTAGCTAGCCCAGATTCTTAGCTTTCAAATAGAAAAGAGCTCATCTATAGCCCTTGTAGAACCAGTGGCTACTCCAGGAAAAAATCTGGAGGGTGGGGGGGACAGAAGGGCAAAGTATATTTCTAGGTAGGAAGCTGTGTTCCATATGTGAAGACCTCTGAGAGAAAAATAATGGTATATTTCACATTAAAACCAGCATCCTAAACATATATTTTTCTGAAATAAATGGGTAAAAGTTACTTTGTGCCTACACCACAGAAGGGGAAATTATTTTTAATTTTGAAAAATATTAATTTGTGATTGGAGTTTTTTTTATTTTATCTTACTATGAATCACCCCATACATAAATAATAAACTAAGTTAAGGCAGGCAGGTAGGCAGTAAGTAAACAACATTAGAAGCAGCAACTTCTACAAGCTTTGGCTATGGGGCTGATCATTCTGCCACCTCCACACTCCTTTCTTTATGATGCATAGCCTTGTGATGTAGTGGAAGAGCTACACTCATCTACAGAAAGAGTTCTTTATGCCCCCTCCCATACTCACGTTCACATCTCCCAAGCTACACTCCACTAAGACAAATCTAACCAAAAATCAACTTTAATGTTTCTTGCTTATATATAGGATTAGGCCATGTCTCATTCCAGATATCATTCAGCATAATATCTAATGCTGCAATTCCATTTCCATGCACACTTGCCTAACTCTGGGTAATAAACATGCATAGGAGGATTACACTGTAGGGGCAACAGAAATTGAGAAATTGGGATTAGAGTTATCCCACCCTCAGGGGATTGGAGGAAGGGTTGTGACTGCATAACAAGCAATTCCCAGCCTGACTGACACCAAGGGGGGGGGGGTCAAGAAAAAACAACTGGGGCTGTAGTGCCCCCCCCTGCCCCCAGCAATGCAGCTGTCCATTCCTCCTCAATTACTTCTATCTCCTGCATGTCAGATGTTTCCCCTTTCCACTCAGTGGATTGCCCACTGGTCTTTTGGCATCTTGAAGACCACATCAGTAGCTGCAAAATGTGTAGCCTTTGTTGGCTCAACCGCTGCATCTGAACTATAGAAGAGCTACAGGGATGATAATATATTAATGCACTCGTATATGTGAAAAGTGCCTTTCCTTCAAGTAATGACAGGAGTCCAGCAATGGGGGGTGAGTGGGGAGGTGAATCCTTGTTTGGGGGCGGGGGTGCTTGCCTCCCTACCCCCTCTCTAGCACCGCCCCTGTGTAGAACTCCAGATAGCAGACAAAAAGTTCAGGCACAATTCCGTCCAATCATTTTGTGAGAAATTAGTCTGCTTTCAATGTGTTTATCCAATAAGTGAAGTCACCAGCTATGATCACATTTGGCACCCTCATTTTTTGAGGTTTGGCACCCTCAAACGTGTGTTATTTTTCAGGCACCCTCCCCAGGCTCTCTATGAGCATTTCTACACGAGCCTAAAATCCTGCATTTAAAGTGGGGCTTTCTGTTCCATTTTAAATGCAGGATCACGATGGACTCTCTTCGCACGCATTTCCTTCTCCTGTTTTCCCCATTCCTTTACCCCTTCTCTGAGTCTTCCATACGTTTCATTATACAGCTGCTTAGATTGTGCTGTGGTCCATCTCCTCTTATTGCTGGTTTTCCTCTTTTCACAAGGGAATGCAAGTGGAACTCAAGCGCTGTAATATGATAGCTCTTTATCTCTGATCTTTTAAAAAATGGAATAAAGGTCATTTACTGCAAGAGACGCCCTGGAGGTTGACGACGTCATCTCAAGGACCCACGAACTTCCGTGAGTAACCAGTCTCAATAGCAGAATAAAAGCTCCATGTGGAGAAGCCCTGAAAGATACATTTCCAGTCTCTTACAGACTCTAGGGATGCATCTTGTCTCTAGTTCACATGCATGTAAAACAGCGTGCACAGTAAGGCAGCATGCAATGCACAATTGGTCATTTTATATGCTACGGAGACTTATTATGAACACGGTAAAAGACAATTACGTTTTTCAAGGATATAATTTTTTTACTTTATTTTATGATATGTATGTTCTACCCTTCCTCTAGGAGCTAAAGATCTCCCCATTTTTATCCTCCCAACGATCATGTGACATAGATTAGGCTGAGAGATAGTAATTGGCCAAGACCATCCAGTGAGAAACAGGAGGTATTGCTAGTCCTCCAGCCCTGGCCCAAATTCTCTTGCCAGCTGAGGTGAGAACAGGAGCCATTGCCTCATGGCCATTCCCTGTTGCCACCTCATGACCCTGCTCACCATCTCCACCTCGCACCCCTCCCCCCTGCTGCTTCATGCCCCTTCCCAGCTATGGTGCTCTCATGAGTGCTCAGCCAGAGCTCCACAGCAGCAAAGCTAAGGGGAATGGGAATAAGATGGGCCGCTGCGCCAGAGGGTCCTTACACCTGCTCACTTGCTGGGCAAATGCCACACCAGAAGAGCTGGTGGGGCTTTTGAGAGCACGCGCGGAAGGAGGCAGCAACCCTTACTGTTTGGGGCAGGGAGAGTGGCACAATTCTCAGTCTGTGTCATGGTAGGGCTGGCCCTATGGTCGCCCTGAAGCAGCAAAACATTCTGGGCCAGCCCTGGCTATGTGTGTGTGTGTGTGTGTGTGTGTGTGATGTTTCGCTGTTGTGTCTGAATGAGGCAGTGAGTCACTCTCTGTCTCTTTCTTGAGTGAGTGTGTGTGTGTGTGTGTGTGAGTGAATGAGGGAGAGAGAGAGAGTTTCCTTACATGAGTGACTTATTGCACACTCATAATTGGCCACTCACGGAAGTTTGCGGGTCCTTTAGACAATGACATCAACCTCCAAGACACCTCACCTGCTTTTCCACATTTATCCCACTTTGAAAAGGCATGGAGATAATCCGATATATCGGCAGCACCAACTAGTGGCTGTATAATAAAACATATAGAAAATGCACTTCCCCTGTCCCCCACCTGCATCCGGGGTGCCACCTTCTTGAGATTCCTCCATGGTGTGCCATGCCCCAAGTTGGGCAAATGGACAGCTAGCCCTCGGGCCCATCATGGCCTGGCTCTGGCTCTGCAGTGCCACCGCTAAAAAAGCCCTTTCCTTAGTAGCCACTGGCCTCACCTTCTTTGGCAGGGGTACCTTTAGGAAGGCCTCTGAAAATCATCTTAGGGTTGGTATATATGGGAGAAAATGATACTTTTGCTACCTGATCACAAGCCATTTAGGGCTTTAAAGGGCAATACCAGCATTTTAAATTGGGCATGGAAATTGTCTGGAAGCTGGTGTAGATCACAAAGCACTGGTACAACATGATTGTATAAGCCATTCCCTGTTCAAAGTCCTGCTGTCCTCTTTTGGATCAGCAGGCGTTTCTGGACTCTTTTCCAAGGCAGCCCCACATATAACACATCGCAGTAGTCCAAACGAGAGGTGACAAGAGAATGGATAACAGTAGCTAGGCTGTCCCTGCCCAGAGGGTCCCATATGACCAAGGCCACCTGTGCCTCCAGTGACAATATAGGATCCAAGAGCACCCCCAAACTACAAAACCGATCCTTTAGGGGGAGTGCAACCCCCTCCAGAACAGGCTGAACACCTCCCAGAAGAACCGGGCCGATGAGCGCTCCACTAATGGTACCTCTGTCTTGTCTGGATTCAGTCACGTGCATAAAGAGGCACTAGTACTGTCTGTCAATTTAGTTCAGTTCAAATAAAATGGTACAATATAAAGCATATTTACTCACAGGTAAGTCCCACTGAGTTCAGTGACTCTTACTTCCTAGTAAGTATTTTAAGGATTGTAAGCTAAATATTTTATTTCTCACTGCGGTGTGTAAAAATAAATCACGATCACCAACTGTTAAAAGTGTTACACTACTTTAATTTAATTAAAAGTGGAAACAACTTCCTCGGAAAAATTAGTTTGTGCGTATCAGGAAAAGCACTAGAGATCCTAGGACTTATTCAAATAATTACAGAAAAGAAGGGATTCAAAATTATTATTGTTTTTCCTTGATGTACATAATAGCCAGGTAGGATTGAAAACAAAACCAGTATTTCTAAAAGCAGTGCTGTGCTACAATCTCAACCTTAACAATAAGTATTATATATTTCTTCTTCAGTACATCCGTCTTGGCAACATTTGTCTATCAAGCTACCAGGACCTTCACGTTTTCGTATGGGATATTTGACCTGTGGGAAACCTGATCCAATAGGGTTGGCTGTCCCTTCTAGATCTGTGTGCTTCTGCCCAGCATCATCTGCAACTGTCACCATACTTCTTTTGTAATGCTTATATAACTCAGGGAAATTTCCCAAAGATGCCTCTGGACGGTCATCTTGAAGCGGGTTCAGTTCAGGAGCTGGAGCTGACTGAAACTTCACATTCTCCAGGCCTTCATTACTGTCAGTTTGATATAACTCTGTTAAGATAAAAGAAAAGACCAATACAAATGGTTAGCCTACATAAATGATATTGGAACATAAGTATAATTTAAACTTATGAGTGCTTATCAATGGGACCTTCTCAAACTGGGGAGAGGTGACAAGTGGGGTACCACAGGGCTCAGTCCTGGGCCCAGTGCTCTTCAACATTTTTATTAATGACTTGGAGGAGGAGGTGCAGGGAATGCTGATCAAATTTGCAGATGACACAAAATTGGGCAGGATAGCTAATACTTTGGAAGACAGAAACAAAATTCAAAGTGATCTGGATAGACTGGAGCGCTGGGCAGAAAACAACAGAATGACATTTAATAGGGACAAATGCCAAGTTCTGCACCTAGGAAAAAGAAACCAAAGGCACAGTTACAAGATGGGGGATACGTGGCTCAACCACACTACAAGCGAGAAGGATCTTGGAATTGTTGTCGATCACAAGCTGAATATGAGCCAACCATGTGATATGGCTGCAAAAAAGGCCAATGCTATTTTGGGCTGCATTAATAGAAGCATAGCTTCCAAATCCCAGGAATTACTAGTTCCCCTCTACTCAGCACTGGTTAGGCCTCATCTGGAGTACTGTGTCCAGTTCTGGGCACCACACTTTAAGAAGGATGCAGACAAACTGGAGAGGGTTCAGAGGAGGGCAACAAAGATGATCAGGGGACTGGAAACAAAGCCCTATGAAGAGAGACTGAAAGAACTGGGCATGTTCAGCCTTGAGAAGAGAAGACTGAGGGGAGATACGATAGCACTCTTCAAGTACTTGAAAGGTTGTCACAGAGAAGAAGGCCAGGATCTCTTCTTGATCATCCCAGAGTGCAGGACACGGAATCATGGGCTCAAGTTACAGGAAGCCAGATTCCGGCTGAACATCAGGAAAAACTTCCTGACTGTAAGAGCAATACGACAATGGAACCAATGACCTGGGGAGGTGGTGGGCTCTCCCACACTGGAGGCCTTCAAGACGAGGCTGGACAGCCATCTGTCAGGGATGCTCTGACTTGGATTCCTGCACTGAGCAGGGGGTTGGACTCGATGGCCTTGTAGGCCCCTTCCAACCCTACTATTCTATGAATCTATGATTCTAGTATGCTTCAAAATCACCCTTGGCAGACCTGTCCTGGCTGATCTTATTCCACTTTACATGGGCATGACTGGAGTATTGTTTCTCAACCCTACCCTAAGTAGAAGGTCAGAGGGAATATAGGAAGCTTCCCGATACAGAGTCAGACCCTTGGTCCAGCTAGCCTGGAATTGTCAACACTGATTGGCAGTGGCTCTCCAGGGTTTCAGACAGATGTTTTTCCAGCCCTACCTGGAGTGTTATGGCATTGTGAGCCACAGGCACTGCTGACACGAAGCTGGACTACTCTGCTTCCAAGACTGGGCTGGCTATTTCAAAGAGGTTAGATTGGTTTAAGTATACCCTGGTGTAGGGTTGGGGCTTTCATTCATAATGTACTACTGAATCTTCTGCAGTTTTGTAGTGGTACATTTTGAAGTGCAGGTGCTCATCATGACTGTCCCCGTAGCCATGGAGCAACTGTGTTGATCCATATCCATAAACCAGTTCTAGCACTTTTCATCTCCACCAGGAGCAGGTCTTTTGTATCTTAGCTGCCCATGCAAGACCAAGCCACCCAAAATACTTTGCTTTACAACAGGAACATTGTATTGTTGCTGGGAAAATTAATTTCCTCCCAGCTACTGTGAGGATGGCAGCTAAGCTCAGAGGGAACAGGGAATTCTAAAGGTGTGTGTGGCAGAAGGCGGCAGCGTCCCTGCAAGTAAAAAAAGGTGCTGGTGCTGCATCCCTGTGAGCCTGGGCTCCGGTACACCACCGTCTTTTGTTCCTCTTAAACTAGGAAAACTATTACTAATGTCTCCACATTGATTTGTAGCTGCATTCAGGGTCATCAGGGGTACCTGTGGAAAGGTTTAGGTTAGAAGATCCTTTCCTGGTTTAGTTGCTCATAAGGAAATTGTTGCATTACATGATTATGTGTTCACAGGGCTTCAGTCCATTGGTCTGTCCATCTGTCTCTTTTCACACACACACACACACACACACACACACACACCAGTGTAAAATGAACTTCAAACTCAGCCAGTGTTCTTGGCTCAGAGTATTCATTCAGCTGTTGCAACTATCACTATTGCCTTCCATTACCTGTTTTTTGTCAAAAGGAACTCAGTACTACTCCCTTGGGGTGCTTCCACATGCTGGCCTCCTAACACCATTAATGAGAACACTACAGATTGTGCAGCTATCCCATCTTTCTCTCCTGAACAGATTTTTTGCTGTCAGAAAATAGATGGAAGAAGCGGTGAGAAAACAGAGTAGGGCTATGAGTGGAAGATGATGTTTGGAGCCACCATAAAGTATCATGAATGAAGTACATCCAAGGGTGCAATAAAAGCCATGTCTGGTTGCACCCTTGGACAACTGCTGCCTGTTCCCTTGCCACATAAACATTTTGTTCCTGTTATGTCGGTTTCAGACTATAAGAAAAGGGAAAGCAGGTGTTCCTAATTGGAGTAACTCCTATTGTTCCCGGGTATACAACTTTGGTGCTAATTTATCAAATGTACAGACAATGTACAGGCCTGACCCTGCCAAGGTGAACTTCAAGGTGGTTCAAAATCAAATAAAATGCGGCAGAGAATAAAAGTTTTCATAAAGATTTTGGTGAACAAACAAACAAACAAAAAAGAGTGTTAGCTCCTCTCCTGAAATCAGAAAGAAAGAACAGGCCAGGTGGCTCTCCCCGGATGGAGCCTTTAATAAGGAGGGTACCATAAATGAGAAGGCCTTGTTCCTCATGGGCTCGCTTCAGGAGGTTGAGGAATCGACAGCAGAACCTACCTCCAATGGCCTGAGCCCAGGAATCGACAGCCCTTCAGGGATCCCAAGTCCAAATCTTTTAAGGCTTTAATGATCAAAAACAGACCTTGGAATTGCACAAGGGAGCCAAAAGCCAGTCGCCACTGGAGCTGTTTTCATATGGCTATCGTGCTCCCTCTGGATGATGGCAGTCAGTAATCTGTAGAGAGCATTACAAGATTCCAGTCTAGAAATTATCACTGTAAGGTTCTTATGGTTCTCTCTCTCTTTTTCTCTCTCTGTATGTGGTGAGGGATTAGTAAAAGGTTCACCAACTGCCTAATTGCTTACCAGCATGCGCAGTACCAGAAACAGCTGGATTCCCCTTCCCCTGTAGGGACATCCTCTTCCATCGACTTGATCCACAGTTTGACATTATAAGTCTTACCAATTCTCTGCCACAGACCCTATGCAGCTCTCTTTTAGTTGCCTTTCTCAGGGGCGCTCCTGCTCCCAATTTTGGAGTGCTCTGAAGGCTCATCTCCACTAGCAACACAGCTAACAGCAACAGCAAGAGCTGCTTCAGCCCCATATTAGCCACTCTCACTCAACTTGCTTTGGGCTCAGCAGCAATGTCTACTAGGCAGACCTCTCTGTCGCTGGCAGCCTATGCTAGCTTCAGCCTTCACCCGCCTAGCTTTTATTTAATGTGCAGTGCCCCAAGTAGCTACTTTGATCCTTTCATTCCTTGCCCACTTTTGTCAATTGTTAGAATCAATGTTTTCTTAATGTACAGATGTCTTTGATTTTCTGAATACTACGTCCCCAAACTGGAAGATCATGAAAGTACAGGACATCTTTCATTCCCCAGCCCACTCCACCCCCACCCCCACACACGTCTAATGTCATATTTCTATATTTGTGTAGTTTCTTATCTGAGGAAGGAAGGTCTGAAGTAGTGACAAGCTGAAGTAAGAGAAACTTTTAATCCTAATATCTCACCTACTGCTCACAATTACAGACTGTCATTTCAGCTAGGTCATAGTTTCTTAACTCAAGGTACTGAGGCATAGAGGCAGGAAGCAGTAAGAAGGTAGGAAATATGGGTTTGGTTGGCACTGATGGGGATCTAACTTGCTCCTTCACACAAGCTACCTTTGAGACAATAACATCAAGAAAGATGGATGAAAGCGTGTGTCAGGAATGAATCTGAGCGTGTGGAGATAGTTAGCAGCTCAGACTCAGAATGGGAACAGCCAGAACCGGGAGAGGCTCCCTCCCTAGTGAGCTCAGATATGGAAAGGTGTTATTCCCAAGACCTTGGCACACAGATGGCTCGACCTGAAGGGCCCCTCCCTTTCCTCCTCCATGAGAACCCAGGTCTCGGGGGAGGAGGAGAGCGAGGGGCTTGACTTGAGGGATGCTAGGGCCGGTCGCAGAGCGAAGCGGGAAAAGTTAGAGGTGGACTCAGACACTCCTCCAGGTTTGCTATGTGTGATAGGATAGTATCCAAAGACAAAACAGGCATGACCTTAAATCTGTTATCTCACTGCTATGGGTGTTTTTGTTTTTCTCATTTTTACTCTGATCCATATTGGGTTCCTAGCATGGGGGGGGAGGGGAGGGGGACGTTTAAGATCTGGATCAGGCCCTAGTGTAAAAAATGAAAACATAGCTGCTCGATAAGGATTGAACATAATGTCTATTTTTGTCCCCATTCTAATGAATCACAGAGAGAACATTGGAAACACACTATTAGAGTGACCTACATGAATATAGAAATCCTTTGTTTTCCTCTTATTTAGAAAAGAGAAGGCGAGTCATTTCCTTGCTTTTTATATAAGTAGAAAAATACATTAGATAGTGATCTGTGTTGTTGTCAGTTGGAGGAGGTTTTTGAGAAACAAAATATAAATAATAGCACTTTCTCATATAAAGTAAACAGATTGATTTTTACATGCTTTCTTTTCAGAATCACTGTTTTACATTTTAAAGTGTCCCAATAGTTCATGAGTATTCAGATGACATGGGGTGATCACTTCTTACAGTCCTAGACTATTGTTCATATGAAGTGGAAATGCATGCAATTTATTGTAATGGGGGCCAATTTTTGGCCATTATTTCTATTTACAGACAGGAACATGGGTGGGAGGGTGCTGTTGCACTTATGTCCTGCTTGTGGGTTTTCCATGGACAGCTGGTTGGCCACTGTGAGAACAGAATGCTGGACTAGATGGATCTTGGTCTGATCCAGCCTGGCTCTTCTTATGTTCTTATGTTTCCTTGAAAAATATTATATTTTGAAATATTTAGGGAATAGAGAGCAATCCATGCAATAGTTTTTATTTCTATTTAAATAACTGCCTTCCCTATTCTGCTGAGCGGGGCTTTTTGTATCCCTGGAGCCTCTCCCTGCCACTGATCTACAAAGCCATAATACTCTGCTTGAAGGATGGCAAGAGTAGTATGGGGAGGTGTTTTGAAGACTTCCTTCCATGCCCTGTACCATGTAGGTTGGGCACTACCTCCACTTTTCCCCTGGAATGATTGCTTTGGAGTAGAAGAGAGGCTAGGCCCCCCTACAAGCACAAGGGTGCTTCTACACTAGGTGTTTTGCAGCTTTTTCTTTTTATGGGGCATCCCATGCTATTGTACTTACACTAAATTGTCTATGCTGTGACGAGCTTTAAGTACATTTCAGTGTGCCTCATTTGTGGAAAATCGGGTGCATAAAGAAACTGATACATGACATCATCATCTACCTAATAAGGTGTACAATTGTGCAAAGTATCAAACTGATCCCATAAAAACACCCACAGATACACAGTTAATTAACCAGTGCTGAAAACTGACACAGTTTCCATTTTTACTCCAATTTCTAGCATGGCATATCGTATATGTATTTCACATTTTTGTGAAAACAACCAATGTACTTTATTCTGGCTTGTCAAGGATGCTTACCTTTCATTGGTTCGCTGACGTTCTGAGCAGCAGTTCAAAAGTTAAAGGTTTCCCGCCTCATTAAAGCCTATGGCAGCAATTGCTGGCAAATTTATGTCTTGTATGAATTCTGCCAGTACTCCAGTGTTTTCAAAGTGTTTCTGTGCTGCAGAGGAAATCTGCAATGTTCTATGTTCAAGGCCTAATTAGTTAAGGAATGTGACCTCACTCCACAGATTGGGATCTTAGCAAGGGGGGGGGGGGCGTTAGGAAGACATTGACCCTTTGCCACCCCTGTTGTGGTCCGAATCTGGATCTGCCCACCCCCTTCTAATTTCCAAAAAGGCATCTAGTTGACCAGTTCTAATGTAAATTTTAGACATAGGGAAAAATTAGTCCCTCTACCCCCATCACTCTAGGGTCATGATCCATATTAGGTCCCACATGCTTACTTTTGAGTAGAAAGGAAATAAAGCTAGCTACATCTTTAAAGTAACATGTAGTTTGCTTCTCAGGGAATTGTGTGTGTGTGTGTGTGTGTGTGTGTGTGTAATGCACAGGTGGGAGGAGCAGAAGGATCAGGGCCTCATTCCACTTTTCTGAAAGCTGGAATGCAGCCCCAATCTCTGAACAGTTTTTCCATGTGGTAGGTAAAGGAAACATAGGGATTGGGGCCCATGGCCTGACTTTCTAAAGACAGAAACACAGTGATGGGGCACCAATCTTTACTGTTCTTTTCTGTGTGGTAGGAAAAAGGTGTGCAAAGATTGTATCTCACACACTGGGGTTATTCACACAATACATTGAACATGCAGTTACACTCTAGGTATGCTCATTAAGATGGTTGTGAGAACCTAGCCCCATTCAGCATTCTGCTCATATGTAAGCCCTACACAAAAGGAAGGGGAGCAGGAAGGAATTCCCTGGCTGTCCTCCCTCACTGTTTCTGTTCGCCTTCTACTCATGGAAGGTAACTGTCTGCAAAGTAGAAGTTTCTTTTCCATGGAAACTCCCCCTGGGATTTTAGAACCCTCATGTATGACATAGGTCAAGCATGCCCGGTGCAGTTCTCCTGTCAGCATTCCAACAGTAGGGCGGGATAGCAGGAAACTGTTAACTGAAACAACAATAAGGCAATTTTGAGGGCTGAGGAAGTTATTCTGCCTGACAGATAGATCACTGATGAAGAGAGGGTTTGGAACGTTGCATTGAAAACCAGTGCAGGCTTTCTCAGAAGTAAGCTTTTCTAAACACACAGGGACATATCTATGCATTTGTATCTGTCTACCCAGTTAATGACTTGCCTGTGTTTTGTTTTTTAGTTTGTGTATTTTCCAGAACATGGTAATAATAATTTTCCTTTTTGAAAACCAGGCAAATTCAATGATAAAATCCTGCTAGTTAAATACCAGAGTTAAATCTATCTCATGTTGGCTCAAGCATCACAAAGCAAGGAAATTGGAAGCTAAGATTGATGCTAACAGGCATGCCCTGGGATCCATAATGATGCTGTGCAATGTAACACATTGTGCTTACTTACAAGCAACAAACAGGCATGGCTTCCTCAACTCACAAGAGGATCCCTCTAGCAATACCATAAGGCTGAGATGCTTCATATGGCAAAACAGGACTAGTGGGTCTTCTTTGCTGGTCCCGAGTATTCCATCCTCCCCATCTAGATTTGGGCCTGAAAGACCAAGGACGCATGTAGGTGCATGGAAGATAAGTTGGAAGTGGAAGGTCTCAAAATTCTAAGTAGCTTGTCCACATCATCTGGTTGAATAAACTGAAAGGTATCATCCATTACAACATGAGAAGCTGATGTACTGACTTCCTCCAAAATTGACCCTACATCCATTATGGCATCTAACTGTGTGAATATGAGTGATTTTACCTGCAAATAGCATTGCAAATTTGTCAGAGCTGGATCCACTGGATTTATATGGAGAAGGTCATTCACTACCTGGAATAACTCCACTGGCCAACATTATGCAGATGCACCACCATGATTTAATCCCCAGATAAAATGTGACGATGCCAGAGGGGTTAGTAGCCATATTAGTCTGTGCAACTCCAGGAATAATGGTCAGAAACTTCTTCAAGACAGGATTATGCACTGTTTATCTGCATGTTCAGTAAGTGTGTCCAGTCCCAGGGCCTTCTGCTCTTATTCTCTGAATCCAGGGAAAACTGTAAATCTAATGTTGGCCAGATCTATACCTTGTGTCATATTGATACAATCCCATCATGGTAATGCTATATCCCTCTTGTGCATTTATACCTCGCAGCAGACACAATGACATCTGTTGCGGTATTTTGGATAATACGGAATAAAAAGCAGGCAATGATGCTAGAAAACTGGCGTACGGAATGCCTGATGTGCCCCAACAGTTATCAGTGCACTTCACTATCGATAAAAAGCACTAGTGTAGATCTAGCCATTAGCTGAAATGACTGCTAGTGTGTACAGATACCCATGTTGTGCTTTTCTTAATATTTGGGCTACAGCTTGGTAAAACAAAAATTCTCCCAAACACCATACAATTAGAGTATTTCCAAATTCCATTTAAATGTGGGTTGTAACTTTTGCATTGGATCCAGACTAAGTTAGGTGCACTTAGTTCCTACTGAAATCAATATTAGTTATGTACCAACATTTCACATTGATTTAAATCAAGGGTGGGCAACTGGTGACCCTCCCCAGGTGTTTTAGCCTACAGCTCCCATCACCCCATATCATTGGAAGTGCTGGCTAGGGCTGATGGAAGTTGTAGGCCAAAACATCTGAAGGGCCACAAATTGTCCACCCCCAATTTAAATGGAACCTAAGTGCATGTAATTTAATCTGGACCCTACCCACTGTCTTCCTCCATCTCTTTTATTAGTATATTTTGATTATTGTATGGAGGGGATAAAAGCCCTACAACTTAGATTCTGTAGGGCTTCCCCCACCTCCAACAAGTGAGGTACAGAACACAAGTAAACACAAGTTGAGATTTTTTATTGACAAAGAATACACAGGAATTCTCTCAAAGAGATTATTCTATATATATATTTCTCTTATACTTCGGATACTCTCAGTATCGCAGCAAGTAATGCAGCATTTAACATATGCTTTCCTATTGGTTGCATGGCCTTGAATGAATCATTTTATTTTTAGTTCCATGCATGACTCCATATTAACATTGTCTACCAATTTAATTACTTTCATATATAATCTGGAGGTGGGGGATGGGTGAGTAGCATTTGAGTGTTTAACTCTAAATCCTAAGCATGCTTATTCAGAAGTCTGTTCTACTAAGTTCACTTACCAAAAACACTTCTTGGTAAGTGTTTTAAGTATTGCAACCTAAATATCCTAATTGTATGCTGCAATAGGTTAAACACACACACACACACACACACACACACACACAGTTATACTACCTCAGTTAAACGTGGGGATTTTCCCTTCAGTTTAGAACACTGCAGTAGAGGTTTAAAAACAAATTCCAAAAGAGTAGAGGGGTGTGTGTGTGTGTGCATTAGTGAAAACACTAGAGAAACGTTTGATACTTTAAAGACAATCCTATGGTTATACAGAATCCCAGTTGTTTCTCAAGATTCTAGGATGTCTACAACAAATTGCAACAGACATAAATGGATTAATAATTACAGTAGCAGTATAACTAAAGCAGTATTTTTAGAATGAGTGCAATAATACAGTCTTATCCTGAACAGAAAGCCAGACGAATGTCCTGAGGGGTACATCCTTTAAAGCAGCACTTATCTGCCATTGCCTGAAAACGCTGACGTTTTCTTCTGGGATGTTTGACCTGTGGGAAACCTGATCCAATAGGGTTGGCCATCCGTTCTGGATTGGTGCGCTGCTGCCCAGCATCAACTGCAGGTGTAACAATAGGTTTTTTGTAACGCTTATATAACTGATGGAAATTTCCCGATGTTGACCCAGCATGTTGTTCCTGGTCATCATGAAGCTGGTTCAGTTCAGGAGCTGGAGCTGACTGAAAGTTCACATTCTTCAGGCCTTCACTGCTGTCTGTTTGAACTAATTCCATTAAGGTGAAAGAAAAGACCAAAGCAAACAGTTACTTTACATAAATGATATGGGAACATCTAGGTATGCTTCAGATCAGCCTTGGCCAACCTGTTCTGTCCAGTTTTGGGCCACTTTGCATGGGTATGATTGAGTATTGTTTCCCAACCCTACCCTCAGTAGAAGGGGAGTAGGCAGGAGTTGGTTGGAAAGTCAGATGGAGGAGGGTTGAAAGATGGTTAAAGAATTAAAAAGACGCAGAGGAACATTCTCTGCTGGGAACAGACAGGGTAATGACCCAGCAGCAATACCCCACTCTGCCCTCTCTCTCGTCCTTCTTCCATCCCATGGAAGCACTAATGTGCCCACCCTAGGTTGTTTTGGTGGCCAGCCCAGGAAAGGGTTGCTGCTGCATATGCATACATCTTCCTGTGGGTGGCTAATCTCAAAACCTAGCATTTCCAATATAAGAATTGTCTCAGGGAGGGTGACACTCTGCAATTTTTGCCATTTCACTGGGCTTGGTTAAATAGGCATGCCACTGAGCCAATTAGGAGACAGCCTTTTGGCAGTGTTGTGCCATGGTTTGGGGCTTAACACACACAGCCAATCCCATTTCAGTGTTGCTGCACTTCTTGAGCTTCACACCTGAAAGTAGCCATTCAGTGTGATGTAAAGGAGGTTGTGTTTGCAGAAACTTTGGGTGTGTGTGGGGGTGTTGTGTTTGCACTACACACATACATACACACACATTCACCTCCTCCTTCCTTTTTCCTTCTCACCTGGTCTCCTGTCAAACTAGGAGATCTCTCCTGAGTTTAGCGGTGGTGCTGGTTATTGATAAAGGAGATGGAAAAGCCTGGGGAGCAAAAGGGGAGCCCCCAGTACTGAGGACATGGAGAGATGGTCTTTAAGTGGAGTAACTCGTATGGGTGAGTATATGACCTACTGAGGTCCTAGGTTATCAAAAGTATAGACAGCCTTGCATTCCCAGTGTGACTCTCATGGTTGCTCAATCTTGCATAAAATGCAGGAGAGATTAAAAGTTCAGCCGGAGCTCTTGTTAAAGACTTCAGGGGATCTCCCTGGACAAAGCATTTACTAAGGGGACTATAATGAACGGGAGGGCCTTGTTCCTCATGAACTTACTTCAGGAAGCTGAGAAACCTGAAGCAGAATCTAGATCTAATGACCTGAATCCTCAAGGGGGCTCAACTGGGAGAAGACAGTCCGACAGGGATCTCATGTCCAAACCTTTTAAGGCTTTAATGATCAAAAGCAGCACTTGGGATTGTACAAGAAAGCTAGAAGCCAGCGGAGCTATTTTCATACAGGCGTCATATGCTCCCTCCAGCTGATGACAGTCAGTAATCTGTAGACAGCATTATGAGAGCCCAATCTAGAAGTTATCCAGCTAGAGTTCTCAGAATTCGTTCCTCACCACCCAGTGCCAATATCATCCTGTTTCACCACTGGGAGCAAGCAAAAATGTTGTGCATTCACAGCCCCAGCCAAATGTGCATGCTCAGAAATATTGAAAGCATATTAATTACTGAAAATGTTCTTCACCACCCTGTTGCACTCACAACTGCTCCATTTATAGATGAAGTGCAGATCTAATTTAGTTTGTCTGAATTAAAGCAGTGGACACAAAGTCACATCTATGTGATTAAATGTTGGCAGATGGGTTACTAATTGCTTAATCACTTACCAGCATGCAGACTACCAGGAAATTGTGGATTCTTTTCCACCTGAAGGGACCTTTTCTTCCAGTCACTGTCTCCACAAATAAAGCGTATTTCCCCTTGCAGTTCGTGACCACACAACTTGTCATGTCTTTTAGCGACCTTCCTCTGGAGCACTCCTGCTCCAGATTTTGGAGCAATCTGATTGCTCATCTCCACTAGCAATGCAGCTAAGATCAACAGCAGGAGCTGCTTCAGCCTCATCTTGGCTACTCACCCACAGTTCACCCACAGGGTGCCTTTGAGTTTAACAGCAATGAATATTACACAGACCTATCTGGTGCCAGGAGCCTGTGCTAACTTCAGCCTTCACCTGTCTAGCTTTATAGAGAGTGCCCACCAACTTGTGATCTTTGCTACCACATGCATAGTTGCTGTATGTACCTTTAGTATGCCACCCACTTTAGTATGCCACCAGTATGTACCTTTAGTTTGCCACCCACTTTAGTATGCCACCAGTATGTACCTTTAGTTTGCCACCCACTTTAGTATGCCACCAGTATGTACCTTTAGTTTGCCACCCACTTTAGTATGCCACCAGTATGTACCTTTAGTTTGCCACCCACTTTAGTATGCCACCAGTATGTACCTTTAGTTTGCCACCCACTTTAGTATGCCACCAGTATGTACCTTTAGTTTGCCACTCACTTTAGTATGCCACCAGTATGTACCTTTAGTTTGCCACCCACTTTAGTATGCCACCAGTATGTACCTTTAGTTTGCCACCCACTTTAGTATGCCACCAGTATGTACCTTTAGTTTGCCACCCACTTTAGTATGCCACCAGTATGTACCTTTAGTTTGCCACCCACTTTAGTATGCCACCAGTATGTACCTTTAGTTTGCCACCCACTTTAGTATGCCACCAGTATGTACCTTTAGTTTGCCACCCACTTTAGTATGCCACCAGTATGTACCTTTAGTTTGCCATTCACTTTAGTATGCCACCAGTATGTACCTTTAGTTTGCCACCCACTTTAGTATGCCACCAGTATGTACCTTTAGTTTGCCACCCACTTTTTTTTTTAATCATCAGAATCTGAGACTCTTAATATATGCAAACCAGTGGCTTTGATCTGACTGCCCCAATACTGAAGTCCAAGCCAAGACGAATCTGAACAACTTTTATCTGCAAAGAAAGAAGCAAATTGTCCATCTTTCTGTTGGAGTTTTTGGGGTTTTCTGGCCTGATGTGATGCATGCAATATTCTTTGTCATTATATAAGTCCCCTGTCATATGTTGTTTGTCGCATGCCCATTTTTCATTGATAAAGGGAACTGCTGTTACTCTTTTATACCAAGAAATCAAGAATGATTTTGTCCTGTATGTTTTGTTAAAATACCATCCCTGGGACGGGGGAAGAGTGAGAAGGAAGTATGTCAGCAAAAGTGAGGAAAGGTTTTGGATCATTCTTGTCCCCTTATTACCAAGGCAGTTTCTATCCCAAAACCAGGCCTGAAGCCAGATTGAAATGGATCTAGAAAATCAACTTCATCCAAGAATGCCTGGAGTCGATCAGCAACCTTGTGCTCAAGAACCTTGCTGAAGAAGGGGATGTTAGCAACCGGACTATAGTTGCCCTCCACTTATGGGTCAGGTTAGCTTTCTTCAGGAGCATCCTGATTGCTGCCTCTTTTAAGGAGGCTGGTACCATTCCCTCTCCCAAGAACGAATTTACAGCTTCCTGGACCCAACTGGCCATTCCTTACTTATTAAAGGCAACAAGTCAAGATGGGTAAGGACTCATCCAAACATCCTCATGCCTCAGTAACTGAAATTCATGTGATACAGCTGGACCAGTTGTTATGTAGGACATGATCAATGTAGTGGTAAGTACTGCTTACTGCTGTGGTTAGTACATATTCTGCACTCTTCAATACACAAATATCTTGTGATGTTTTAATATGATTATCAGTGAGACTTCAGAACTGATTTTTTGTCCACAGCTGGTCAGAAAGATATGCATTAAGACATATCTGTGCATATTCTATAGCCCTGCTTATTGTGTTGATTTACAACTTACCCTCTATGCACCCACATTTTCCCAGATCTTTCAGTCCCATTCCTCTTTCTCTGCAGATTGGGGGTAACACTGATGCTCAGGACACTATGGGGATGCTGGTCATTTAACTGCACCTGGACCCCTGCTTTCCCTATCTGCTTTCATGTGAGTTAGAGAAGGGATTGGAACCTCTGGCTGGTGAGAAAAATATGACCCACCAGGCCTCTCATATCATCCCACTCAACATTTGTCAGGCCATGCCCTCCTCGAGTGCCCAGCCACGGCCCTGGCAGCTGTGGTCACTTTAGGCCTGTTAAAAAGCAATTGCTACCTCTCTTAACTGAGAAGTGCTTTGGCATGCTCTTAAACCCTATTCAGGCATTCCAAAGAGTGAAAGAGAGCTCAAAGTGGGAATGAGGATGGGGCCACACATGCTGGCCCCAATCCCAATGTCCCCATCATGCACAAGGGTCCCATCAATTCATTCATCAACCTCACTGTATGGAGCAATGAGGTCTGAAATGGGGTCCTATTGGGGTTTGTGGAAAGAATCCTTTAACCTCACCCCTAATGTGTTGTGTGTACCTCAGAGTGGCAACACAGTTATAAGAATGCCGTTGGCATCTGCATAAGATGGCCAACAGGTGTTTGCTTTTGTGTAAGTCTTTGTTCGCCAGATCACCCTCTCTTGGCCCCTTAGTCTATAAGAAACAGATCATAGCCTGTCAGCAGTTTGCGCTGAGAATTGCTCGGGAGTGAAGATTCCTCCCCAGAGCATCGCAGCTCACACACTGTGCTGCGGGCTGATAACATTGTACTCCGTGCACCAACTCAGTATCCAGCTGGCAAGGGTCCATCCTGTCCAAAGAAGGAACATTCAGTCCCTCTCCAGATAACAGACTGTGTGAATGCCTCCAAGTAATGCGGCTACTAGAGCATGGCTAGAGTTCTGACCTATATGTGACATATTTTGCTGTATGAAAGCCTGCCCCACTGAACATTCAGTGCTCTCTGCCCCTTTGCTGACTGCAAGCCTGGTAATAAACACATGTCTGATCCAGAAGCTTACCCATGTCTAGTTGATTTATTGGACCATCAGCTAGCCAATGAACTGAACTGAGGGGCCTTTTGCCCCTCTTACCACAGGTTCAACAGAACATGAGTAGCACACTCTGAGTGACTGGGGACCCTGATAAAACAGGATCCCTGATCTTCTACTGTTGTTCACTTGAACATGAGGAGAATCCCGCTTCAGACTTAATTGCAAGGAACAGCAGGGTTGGAAAATGTAGGGGCATGGGGAACTTCCATTCGGAGCCATGTTGTCCTGGCAGTGACTTGCAGAGCTCTGCAGGTTGCTTATCTCAAACAGCTATGAAAAGGTTGAGAAACCTTTTCAACTTCCCCTGGAATTAAAAGGGGCAGCTTACAGTACCATTAGGATGAAATCTTGGAAGAACAGCTTCCTCTGCAGAGGAGCAGGGGGGCTGGAATCTAAGGTTAGTCACTGGAATATCATCTACTGAAGGCTGTTTGAAACTCCTAAGCAATTAGGAGACATAAGGACAGACGAGCTCCAAAGGTATTTGTGGATTTAAACAGGACTTGCAATTAAAATTGCCAAAGTGTTTGTTTTTTCTGTTTCTGCAATTATACTTGCTTGTTGTGCTTTTGAAAGTGGAGGATGGCAGTACCAAAGGGAAAAGGAAAAGGCTTGGGAATGCCAATTGCTCCCTCGGCAAAGGTTTCTAGAAAAGCTGGAGATGAAGAGGAGTTGCTTGCTTTGATAAAAACTATGTCTTCTCAGCTATCAGTGCAGTCAAACAAGCTTGAAACAATTCAAAATTCAATCATTGCCCTTCAAGGGGCTGTGGACTTAATTAATATCTCTTTACAAAAGATAGAATCGAAGGTTAGTGCTTTCGAAGATCGGGTTGTTGCTCATGAAACTGCTATGGAACCTTCTCATAATATTTTGTCTGCTTGAATTTCTCAGCTGGAGAAGCCAGTGTGGTGTAGTGGCAAGAGTGTTGGACTAGGAGCTGGGAGATCCGGGTTCTAGTCCCCACTTGGCTGTGAAGCTCATTGGGTGAATTTGGGCCAGTCACAGACTCTCAGCCCAGCCCACCTCACAGGGTTGTTGTTGTGAGGATAAAATGGAGAGGAGAAGGATAATGTAAGCCGCCTTGGGTTCCTTTCAAGAGGAAAAAAGGCAGGGTATAAATGCAATCCATCAATCAATCAATAAGCTGGAGGCCTTCACACACAGAGCGAATCTTCGTATCCTTGGTATTAAAGATGAGGCTACTGATATATTTTTGGCTGAATTTATGGATAAACTTTTGCATGAGCTATTGGTTTTACCATCTGATTTTCTACTTGATAGTGAGTATGCATATCATGTTCCTGGTTCAATACTTGGCACTAAAGGGACTTTTGGGACTGTTACTATTCAATTTGCACAAGTCTCTACAAAAAATTATCTTATGCATCTAGCAAGAGAACAAGGTAAGATTCGGTGGGGACCAGCAAATGACAAGATTATGCTCTTTCCTGATTATACTAAAGAAATTGCTGACAGAAGAAGGCAATTCACCAAGGCGAGAAGTTTGGCAAAGCAAATTAATCTGCAATATCATATTAAATATCTGGCTACTTTTTGCATTCTTTTTGAAAGCCAGATGAAAAGGTTTTTAAATCCTGATGCTATAGAGTCATTCCTCACTGGTATTAAAATTAAAACAAGGGAACCAACTCCATCAGCCTCCTGAGTTGGAATTTAGCCATTTTTACTGTTCTTTTGAAGTGCTGTTTGGGTTATAGCTGATAAGATGTCTAGGCAGCATGCCAGAGTAAATGCTTGCATATTTCTGTTTTCTTTCTCCTTTTTTATGTTATATTGTAATAAAATTCCTGTTTGTGTTTGTATGTATGTGTACACACATAAATATATTTTAGATAGGATATTACTTAGAATATACAAATGGTTTGCTTTTGTTTTTTGTTTTTTATCTTTTTCTTAAATTTCTTTTTCTTCTTATTATTATCATCAACATTATGGGATTATGATTATTACTATTCTTTGCTGGTTAAACCTTTAATGTTTATTAATATGCGTTAATTGAATGGTAATATATGGCCAATGGAAATGGATTGTTTGCTCCCTTTCCTTTGCTATAAGACTGAGGTTATGACACTGAAAGATAAGGTTCACTGTTTATGGTGCAGCTGATTGAAGATTTAATAATACCTGCAATGTTTGGAAGAGTGCTGTATAGGTATAATCTGCAATTGGATTTATATTTGGATATTTGGTTTGCTTTTATTGAAGTTTAGATACAATTCTTCTCTCTCTCTCTCCCTCTCTCTCCCTCTCTCTCTTTTTTCCTTCTTTTGCTATCCTCCCTTTTTCTTCCTCAGAATACTGTAATGTTGGAAACTGAAGATTTTGATTATGTTGTTGGTATTGTTTATTTCATTTATAAAAATAAAATCAAAATAGATTTTTTTAAAAAAGGAAAAGTAGGGGCATGACCCTGTCTCTTTCTTGAGCTTTCACACATTCTTTCTGAGGCTTGAATAGCCTGCTTCCAAAAACATGCTCATGGGATGGAGGTTCCACACCACTGCTTTAAAGACACTGCCCAATGCAAACACACAACTCCAGTTGTTTTACCAGATCTTGGCACAGAAAATGTGATCAATGTCTTGGTGAGTGCATCCTACAAGACAGCATTTCTCTGCCATCTCTAGGCGGGTCTGACGTTTTCTTTTCACATATTTGACCTGAGGGAAACCAAATCCAACACTGTTGGCCATTCCTACTGGATCGGTGTTCTTCTGCCCAGCATCTTCCGCAGCTGCCGCAATATCTTTCTTGTAATGGTGATATAAGTCAAAGAATTTTCCTAATGATTGTTCTGCATGTAGTTGGCGGTCATCCTTAGGTTGGTTCAGTCCAGGAACTCGGGCCGACTGTAGCTTCCCATTCTCCAGGCCCTTATTGCTGTCAGTTTCATCTAACTCTGTTAAGATAAAATAAAAGACTAAAGCAAACAGCTACACTACATAAATTATACTGGAACATCTAGGTACTCTTCAAATCATCCTTGGCAGCCTGTCCTGTTTCATCTAAGATATTTAGGGTGCAATGCTATGTATGTTTAGACAGAAAAACAGTCCTACAAACCACAGCATGGCTTTTCTGCCTAAACATGCATAGGACCCTTAACTGATTTAATACCTACTCTGCTGTCATGATTTCACTCATAATATAATCCTGAATTTTCTTTGCATTTTCAACTAGGAAAAATATTACTAATGTCTCAGAATTTATTTGTAACTGCATTCAGTGGTTCTAGTGTGATCAAGAGTGCTTGGGGAAAGGATCTGTATTCAAATTTTGAAAAAGAAAAAAGAGGAAGTCTAGACTGGAAAATCCCTTTTGTAGTTAAGAGCCCATAAGGAAGTTCTTGGATGTAAATGACAACAAGGAATGGCAACATAAGGAAGTTGTTGCATGTAAATGACTATCTGTTCACAGGGCTTTAGCTTTCCTGTGAAAGCTAAAGTTAATAGTTAACTCTATAGTTAATTAAAACAGCATAGAATTAGCCTCTTGACTCGCTCACTGCTCTCCTCTCAGGGTATCTATGGTGCTGCTGCTGCAACATGACTTTCTTTACCTCTTTTTGTTAAAAGGTAATCCGTTCAACTGTCTTCGTAGAAATGGCTTCAGTTATACATACTTTGGTATCCTCCTATCTGGATTGTTGCAATGCATTTTATGTGGGTCTATCTTTCACACTGGTCCAGAAAATTCATTTAGTCCAGAATGGGGCTGATGGATTGAACTGGGACTGGAAATTTGAACACGTTAGGCAAGTGCTTTGTTGTCTGCACTGACTTCATTTTTTTCCATGCCCCATTCAACAAGTTGGTTTTGACCTGTTAAGACTTTAATGTCTTGGGACCTGGTTATCTGAAGGATCATCTCCTCCCATATGTATCTACCCAGACCTTGATATCATCTTTTATGACCCTTTGCCAGATGTCCCAAGAGTGGTGCCATGGGTAGCTATTAGGAAGAGGACTTTATCATTAATGGCTGCATGGCCGTGGAACACTGTCCCCAGAAAGGTTCGACTGGCACCTACTTTGGGATTTTGATTTGAGACAAAGTCCTATTTTCCCAGGCCTTTTAGGACCTTTTAGGATCTCTTAAATCTTTTAATCCTTTAAAACTCTGTTTAACTTTTCATCTTGATTTTATTGTTGATTGTTGTATTTTAATGTTTTATTCTTACTGTATGTTACCCAAAGGATGCTGTTATTCAGTGGCATAATTGTGTTCTATGGTGATGATGAACCAGATAATAAGAGGGATGGATGGTGTCCTTGGGCATCTCTACACCAGCCTAAAATCCTGCATTTAAAATGGGTATTTCTGCTTCCGTTTTAAATGTAGGATCACAACTGACTCCCTTTACACGTGCTTCCTTTCTCCCCCCTCCTTCTCCCCCTGAGTCTTCCATTATCTTTCATTGATCTTACTTCTCTTCTTGCTACTTTAACTCTTTTCACAGAGGAAACTGAAGTGGAACACAACAGGGGTAATTTGATAGCTTATTATCTGTGATCTATTTAAAAACGGAACAAAAGGCATTTAGTGCAGGAGATGCCTTGGAGGGTCACGGCAGGGTCAGAGCATCATGTAAAGAGCCTGCAAACTTCTGTGAAGGAGCCATCTCAATCGCAGGATAAAAGTCCCATGTGAAGGAGCCCCTTAAGTGGAGTAACTTCTGTTGCTGTGTATGCAACTTTCTGAGGTCCTTGTTAAGCAAATGTAGAGACAACCTTACCCTCCCAAAGCTACCCTCAAGGAAGATCACAATTGGTTCATTTATAGATGAAGTGCGGGTTTAATGGAACAAGTTCTTCGGAATTAAAGCAGAGGACACAAGATTGCATCCTGTAAGAGATCAAAGATTTGCAGATGGATCATAAATATAACTTACCAGCATGCACACTACCAGGAATGGGAAGATTCCTTTCCTCCTGGAGAGACCTGAAACGTGTGTGGACTCCTCCGCATACAGAGAGTATTTTATATCCTAAGTCTGTGCCACAATATTTCTTTCTTTTAGCTACTTTTGTCTGGAGCACTCCTGCTCCAGATTTTGGGGTGATCTGAATGCTGCTCATCCCTGCCAACAATGCAGATAACAGAAATACCACAAGCTGATTTAGCCCCATCTTAGCCACTCACACCCAATTCACCCACACTGTGTCTTTGAGCTCAGCACCAGTTCCTGCTAGGCAGGCCTCTCTGTTGCTGGCAGCATGTGCAAACTCCAACTTTTATCTGTCTAGCTTTATATACCACCTTCCATCACTTTGTGATCTGGGCTGCCCATGTGAGTATAGTTTCTGCTGTCCACTTTGTACTTTTAATTCCTCACTCACTTTCCTTTTCTAATTATTGGAACCTGAGATTTCTTAATGTACGGGAACAGATTCTTTATTTTCAGAATATTATGTCCCCATAATAGAACACCATACAAGTACAAAACATCCCCTCCTTTTCCCTAATGCTTTACTTTCATTTTCTCCCTTTTCTAGTGTCATATTTCTGTATTTGTACAGTAGCTTATCTGAGGAATGTTAGTCTGAAGTATCAGTTGCAGAAAATACACACACACAAGTTGTTCATTGAGAATCGCAGGGGTAGCTTCATTTTTCTTTTTTGGCAAACCTAGTAATTTGTTCTTTGTAGACACAAGACCATTCTATCTCCAGTTTTGTTCCTTCTATATTCGAACCAAATTTTTCCAATAGGCCATCATTTAACCCTGATGCTAGACAAAATCTGAGGGTAAAATAGAAATTTGGCATCTATATAGTGTTTGCTTTGGAGTGTTCAAAATGTTTTGCTTACCCTATCTCAGTATTTTATTTCTTTACAACTCTCTAATGTTGATCACTGGTGTTTGACTCAGATTATTCTTTTCCACCCACACCCATTCACTCTTCTTTTGTCATCTTCTGTCAATAGTTGTAAACTGTAAATTGGAATTTTGTGTGTTACCGAATGGAGTATTGGTAAAGGCTGTCATTGTCACAAATGCCAGAGGGGCAGGTACTCATGTTAGTCTGTTGCAACTCCAAGAATACCCCCCCCCCCCCGTAAATAGATGTCAGGGTGATTCTGATTGGGACTGATGGTTAAAACCCTGCTCCCCCCATACCATGGTCCTGATCCAGCTCAGGCTCTGAAGCAACTTGTGTTGAATGCATTTGCAGATTTGCTTTTGGGGGGGCTGGGTTTGGTGAAAGATCATTTTGTGCAGCAAGTCTTAAGGGGAGAATTGAGAATGCATTCCCATCTAGCTAAACCAAGGTGATAAGGGTGGCTAGTTAACTGGAGTTTGTAGAGAAGATGGAAACTTCTATTTTCAAAAGAGAGCTCCTCCCATTGTATGTGTCATGATCCTGTGTCACAGCCCTTGTACTGAATGAGCTAACAAATGAAGTGACTGCTTTGGAGGGAGAGCAGTCAGCAATCCTATAAGGTATGGGGCAGTGTTTATTGGAAGTGTTAAAAATCAGGAAATTTGAGATGTGAATGCCCATGACTAATAATTCCTGGTTCATAATTACTATGGATATAAACTCATAGTAACAGCTGGTAGAAAACCACACAGGAAACTCATTGTTATGGACCCTTTTTATTTTCAAGACAAAAAGGATAGCCAGAAATCAGCTATAGCCTTACTTTCTTAATATGTTTTGTAGATTTGTTAAATGTTAGTGGAGACTTCTGACATGCACAACCCTGAAGTAATGAATTCCCTACATAGTTTTGCTATCTTTTACATACATGAACAAGTACCTTCACTTGTATGTGCAATGTGCAGTCACATGCAGTTCATTCTCCAATACCCAGATAGTATGGGAAAACCAAGCTTTATTTTATTGAGGTTGTATTTATTAAATATCCCCTGACTCAGAATATATAGGAAATATATATCCTTGGAATTGGTTCCAGACTTACAGCACAATCCTAAACATATCTTCTCAGAAGTAAATCCCATTAAGTTCAATGGGACTTACTCCCAGGTAAATGAGTATAAGATTGTAGCCTTAGTCATCCACAGAGTAGACCCACTGAAATCAACAGGACAAGTCAGTCATGACTAACTTGGGTCCCACTGAAATCAAAGGGACCTTCCCTAAGCATGGCCAAGTCTGGATCCAACCCCTAGTTATACCTTCTGGCTGGCCTATACATGCTATCCGTGAATTTTATATATACGCTATTCATGTAGACCATAGAACACTTTAATTAAAAGTTGAATTTCTCTCAACAGTGTTGCAAATGTTTTATAAATATCAGCATAATTTTAAAACAATTAGAAGTAGAAAAACTGAACACAGTGAAGTGAAACAAATATAAATTAGCACAAAACATGGTTCTAATGACAATTATTTTTTGTGTGGGATGTGTTACAAGAAACTAAGACACATCAATTACTTGGAGATAAAACAAATTAAAAGTCATCAACCCCCTTTTTCCTACACACAGTCAGTATAACTGCAATTAACACTGAGTCCCTTTCCTGAAAAATTAAATGCAGAGATATAGTTGTATTTTTAGCACAGTGTACTAATCTCAGTTTTGGTACATCCCCATTTACAGCATATTCCAGCCACTCCCATAGAAAATTCACGCTTTCTTCGAGGGTATTTGAACCAAGGAAAGTTATTTGAGCCCATGGCCAATCCAGTTTCACCTCTGCTTTTTTGGGAGCCATCCTCTAATTGATGGATGTATTCACTGAAGTTATCAGAAGTAGGAACATATTCATTATAATCATCATATAAATTAAACAAATCTTTCAGTGACTGCTGTCCAGCTGGTTGATTGACACTTCGTAGTTGCTCCAATTTAGGATCCAAGTCTGACTGCAGCTTAATGTTCTCCAGTCTTTTGTCACTTTCTACAAACTCTGTTAAAATAAAATAAAGGAATCCATCAAAAGGTTACCCAGTGTTAAAAGGTCAGCTAAGATTCTTGGATGCCCATTTCTTTTAATATTACTGTGAATGCCTATGTAATTTTGCAGTATAAACATAGTGCATGATCTTTGAACTTCATTTGACAAATAAATGCTGTTTTGCCATATGCACCAATTGTATTTTCACCCTTAAATACTTTTAAAGACATAAAGAATTTTCTGAGCAAAATTTCTAAGTATTGGTGCTGCATGTCCTAGGAATGCGGGACCCAAAATTTGATTCCTGTAAAGTCTAGGCAGGGATTTTAAGAGTTGGAAACAGCAAAAGCCTGATGACCCTAATCTAGCTGAAAGTAGGTGGATGTAAAGGATGTGAAAGTAGGTGGTTATAATCAGGAAATGAGGCATGAATAAATTATTCTTTTTAGCTGGCTCAAGTGCTTTCTGGTTGCACCACTGAGTATGTAGAAGGACTGTTTTTAGGGAGGGAATAGCGTGTGTGGTCCCCCCCCATTTTAGACAATTTATTTTTCCCCAGGAACACCTATATTTCTCGACAGTTTATTGGTTCTACAGTGCGCGCACACACACACACACACACAAAAATGGGTCTGTGCACTAAGTACCCATGCTAAGGCAAGACATCTTTGTTTGTTGATATCACTATAGATGCTATTCCTAGTACACATTTCTTTAAGCTTGGAATTTAATAAAGAGCTGGCTGTTGGATCCTGATGAATTTTACACACACACACACACCAAACCTTTGCCACCCATCCACACCCAAACTGTAGTGCAAAATGGAATTTCTGGTATGTACACCAGAAAAGTATACATTGGCAGCTGGACAAAAAGTAGTAACTTTGCAACAGCTGGTGCTGATCAGCCATACAAAATGAGATTTCGCCAATATATCTGGAAGAAGAGAAATCAGAGCCAGACCAAGACATTTTGCTGCCCAAGGCAGAGCACCAAATAGTGATCCGTCCTGCTCCTTAATTAAGCCTTGGACATCACAGAATTTTACCTGAGAAAACTCTCCCTAGACATGTTGCTCCAGATCTGTACTCTGCACATGCACCAAAGCAGCCTCTTCCTTGTTATTACAATGTGATATCTATTCTAAGCTCAGCTCAGGTCCTGATTCTAAAAACTGGCAGAGGTGTGCAAAGGAAGGAATACCTTAGAGACCTATGAATTTTTCTGCTGGATCATACCAAAGGGTCCATCTCATCCTTTTGCTTCCCCCACAGTAGTGAACTAGCCTAGCCTTCCCCTTTTGTTTGTCCCCACTGTCTAGTACTCAGTATCTTATATTTAGATATACTGCCTCTGACATGGAGGCTCCATTTATCTATCATGGCTAGTTTCCACTAACCTTTCTCCCAGAATTTGTTCAATTTCCTTTTAAAGCCACCCCAGTCAGTGGCCATCACATATGATGGCAACAAATATGTTAATAAGCTAACATTATATGGTATGTGGTATATCTGAAGGACTTTCTTTTTGTCAATCTGCTATCCTGACCCCAGGTTTAAGAGAGGCCTCTTTTGAAAAGAAGACATGAATGAAAAGTAATCAAGGCCAATTGGCAAAAGAAAATCAAAACAATAGAGCATCAGTGAATTGTCCTGGGATGTGTGTAACTGACTCCCTCTAGGCCTGCAGCTCACTGGAAATAAAGGCTGCAATCCTATACCAGCTTACCTGGGAGTAAGCCCCACTGAACTCTGCCTGAATAGACATGTAGATGACTGTGCTGTGGAACAGGATGACTTCAAAGCCCCACCTAAGCCAGACAGAACTGCCCAGCCAGTCCTTGCTGCTTTGCTCCTCAGCTAGTCCCCCTCCTGACTCTTCCGTGTGGGATCTCTCATATTTTATTTTAGTAATTAATTACATTTTGTGTGGCGCAGAGTGGTAGGTGGCAGTATTGCAACCGAAACTCTCCCCACGACCTGAGTTCGATCCCAGCGGAAGCCGGGTCTCGGGTAGCCAGCTCAGGTCGACTTAGCCTTCCATCCTTCCGAGGTCGGTAAAATGAGTACCCAGCTTGCTGGGGGAAACATAGTCACGACTGGGGAAGGCACTGGCAAACCACCCCACTATAGTCTGCCATGAAAACGCCAGCGCAAGCAGCGTCCCTCTAGGGATCAGTAATGCCCTGGTGCTTGCACAGGAGGAACCTTTCCTACCTTTTCCACCACCCAATAGCCAAAGCTCTCTATCACAATGATATTCTCTCTCTCACACACACTCACACACACAAGCACATAGAAAGGCAAGTCTAATTTCTGTCTTTTTTTCAGAATCTTGTGTGACCCCAGCCCCCAACAGTTTGTCTCTCTCTCAGGTTGCAATCCTATGCATATTTACCTTCAAGTATGTGCCACTGAATACTATGGGACTTTCTTCTGAGTAAACATGCATACACATGCACTGTCAGTGGAACTTGCCTGCTCACAAGTTCAAATTGCCAGGCTCTCTTCTATTTATGTTTAGCAATAGAAGAAAGCCCTTCTGATTTTAGTGGAGCTGAAAAAACATGTTTATGATTGGAGATGATATGTGAATGCACGGTGGTGCAACTTGGGGTAGAGGTCCAGGGTCCACAGCCCAGGGGGCTCCCAAATAACCACCCAGAGTGTGGCAGGTGATCAGGACAGTGGCAAACAAGCCCAGTGTTAGCACCTGAACTAGGAGCTTTTCTACACGAGACTGTCAATCTACAGAATTGAGGTTGGAGCACTGCATGAAGAGTGTTTCCTTTCCTGCTTTTCCACTACATAATGTCTAGGTGACGCTGCAGTATAGCAGAACAGTACAGATACACAAGTGGAAAAAGAGGTTTATTTCACTTTTACAACGGAGGGAGCAAACCTAGTGGATCAACGGTTTCCTCCGACCCTGGGGGCGGCCACCCATCCAGTGCAGGGCAGGAGGAGTAGTGAGGAGCGGATCTCCTCCTCGCTCTGCTTTCATGGCTAGACAGCTGATTTTTGCTGTTTATCCATGGGACCTTGGGAAGCGGTGGCTGGACAACACATAGGATGTGTGGTAGACTTCCCCGCCCTAGCCCACCACCGGGAATACCCCATTTCCGCTGCTCCACGCTGCTCTTACGAGTGCGGCACATGGGGCCAACCTGTGCTGCCTATGAGGTGGCACGGGAGTGGGTAGAGGCCGGTTGGCCGGTTGGAGAGCCAGTGTGGTGTAGTGGCAAGAGTGTTGGACTAGGAGCTGGGAGATCCGGGTTCTAGTCCCCGCTCGGCCATGGAAGCTCACTGGGTGACTTTGGGCCAGTCACAGACTCTCAGCCCAACCCACCTCACAGGGTTGTTGTTGTGAGGATAAAATGGAGAGGAGGAGGATAATGTAAGCCGCCTTGGGTTCCTTGGAAGAGGAAAAAAGGCGGGGTATAAATGCAATAAATAAATAAATAAATAAATTGTCTGGGAACCAACTTTAGGATTGTGCCCTAAATGCCACATTTTCTCTGCTCTAAAAAGCTCCCCCGAAGTGCTCGTTAAACACAGAAATGAATCTGGAGGATCACAACATTGTTTAAAGAAGTCGCAAACAACCATGAGTACAGAATGAGAAATGCAGGATAAATGCCTGGTGTAGAAAAGCTCTGCCATGGGCGGACGCTGCTTAACCCAGCATCTTTTATTTTTTAAAGAACATTGGGAGGGGTCAGCCAGGTATGTACATGGATCTCGATGCTAATTTCCTTATTTTTACTTAAAAAAATATTATCCCCTTCACAACAAAACGGTGCTTATTCCCAAGTAGATGTGTTTAGTATCAGGGTAGCAGAAGCAAACTGCATTTTATTTCTGTAGTCATGACAGTGCTATGATTTAAGTGAGTTTAAAGTGCAAAACTGCACATGCTCAGAGTATTTCTTCCTCTCTTTTGTAATCAAGGTTGGTAAATGGAATTTTTTTTTTGGTTTTGTTCTAACGTATCAGTAATGCAGAAGCAGCTGGACAGCAGTAGCGAGGCAGAGAAGAGAAAGGTAAGTTGTGAACTGATGGGAATGGTGCATGGCCAAGCTGGCTAGGAACGTGGGGGTTGCAGCCAAAGGGTAGTATCTAACGTTAGTCCTACTTAAGAACACATCCATTGAAATGAATGGGACTTCAGTTAGTTGAGAAGTGAGGGAGACTTACCAGCCTTTCTTTCCTGTCCCCGCCCAGCCGCCCGCCCCTGCAAGTGTGGCTCTTGTGGTCAAGGCAAATCTGTAGCCAGAGATAGGCCGGGGTGGGGGGGACACACAGCCCCCCTACATTTTCTCCCCCCCATTATTTTCTGCAAACAAATTATTTTAAGTGTATAACTTTGTCTTTAAAGGGCCTGCGAACCAGATGAAACCCCGCCACTTTTTTTTTGGCGGCCCTCCCGGCACATTCGGGCTGGCTTCAGGCCTGAGGCGCGGCGCGGCGCAGCGCAACAGCGGCCGCGCTCGCTTGGAAGAGCGCGCGGGGAAGAGAGCGAGCGGCGCACGCGCGCAAGTCGCCTCCCGGTGTTACGCGCAGCCAAGCCGACTTTCCCGCCCACGGCGGGCAGAGCGAGGCGAGGAGAGCGCGCGTGCCGCCGCCGCCAGGGAGCGGCTTCTTACTCACCGGCGCTTCTTACTCACCGGCGCGCGCGCCGCCAGGGAGCGGGGGCTGCTGCGCCGCCCCCTGCCGCTGTTGCAAGGGGATCCTCTTCCAGCGGGACCCTCCGCAGGTGAAGATGACCGCGCGGACGAACTCGCGCCCGCACAACTTCACCGCGTACTCGCCGGGGCCGCTCCCGCGGGCCGCCGCAGTTCCCGCCTCCTGGGCGCTTTGACAGCGCGGCGTGGTCGCCAGCAGCAGCAGCAGCAGCAGCCGCCGCAGCAGCCTCTTCTCCCCCATGGCAAGGCACGCCCGGCCGCCCGGCCGCTCGCTCGCGAAGCCCCTTCCTCCGTCCCGCCTTCCGAATCGGCTCGGTGCGCGCAGCTCAAAGCGAGCGGCGGCAGTCGTAGGGCCAAGGCAGCCCTCGCGCCCAGCTGCTGCCGACGGCGCGCGCTGGACTGCAGCCTTCGCTCGCCTCGCGCTTTATAGAGCGCCAGGACGGCAGCCCCTCCGCCTCTGACTCATCACCCCGTCGCTGCCCGACCCTCGGAGGGGAGCTGTGTTGCGCGCCACGCGCGCGCCCGCACCTTGTCCCGCTGCTCATTTCCTCTCTCCAGCTTCTCACCCACCACCTGTTTCCCTTCTTAATTCACTGGGACAGAGAAGCGACAGGCAGATGGCCACTCACTGGAGTGGGGCGCGGGGGGGGGGGGAGAGTCGTCTCTTGGTTGCTGTTGTTCAGTCAAGTCGTGCCCGACTCTTCGTGACCCCATGGACCATAGCACGCCAGGCCTTCCTGTCTTCCCGCGTAATTGCTAGGACGGATCTGTGAAGTAAATAAAACACACGGGCAGCTTTAATGATTTCCTTTAGCGTCGTGTGTTTTAGACTGTAAGCCTAGGAGCAGTGTCTTTTCGTTTTAATCCAGCGTATCTAAACTGCTCTCTGGGAGCCTTTTCAGCTAAAGACCAGAGTAAAAAAATAAATAAAAAAAATGCCTCGAATAAATAAATAACTAAATAAGCAGCCCTCACCCCATTCGTCTTTCTATTTGGGGGTATACCAGCAATATAGGAGAAGCCATATCCAGACAGGAGTAGTGGCCATGTAGGTATTATGATAAAGCAGAAATCAAACGATCTCTCTCAGAATTGGTCTTAAACCACAACTATGAAGCCTGGACACAAACATCTTTTTCCAGTTGTTATGCAAGCGCACTGCTGCCAAACATTTGGAAGCGTTACATTCCTTCAAACTAAACGAAGTGAGGCCACAGCAATGACTTCTTCATAGGGGTAGTACTAGAAATACTTAAGATTTACATAGCACTTTGAACAGTCTAAAGTTCTTCATATACATTATCACCCCGCCCCCTTAGCCGTGTTAATCTATTGTAGCAAAAACAAAAGAGTCTTGTGGCATCTTAAAGTCAAATGTATTCTGGCATAAACTTTCATGGGTTATATGGGTTTCTGTAACCCATTTTATCAGATGCATGGAGTGTTTGACAGTTTCTGGTTTATACTGTACATATGATGGGTGCAGAGAGGTCAGAAAGAAATTAAATGCAGAAAGTACTGACAGTGACAATCCCATTGTTAACAGTGGTCATTCACAGAACCATTGCTGCTGATAACACAAACACCCTGGCACTAAGGTAAGCCAATGAACACATGTCGTCTGATAGAAATCCGTTATATCAATTCAAGCCTCTGGCAATAGAATTGAACTTTTTGGTGAAGTCTAACTCAGCAGTCTCTTGCTGTAATCTCCCTTTGAAGTTTCTTTGCCCCACAATGACCACTTTTAAGGTCAGTGAGACAGGAATATAGGAGGCTGCCTTATATTGAGTTAGACATTGCTCCATCTTGCCCAGTATTGTCAACACTGACCAGCAGCGGCTCTTCAGGGTTTCAAGACAGAGTTTTTCCAGACCTACTTAGGGATGCTGGGGGTTGAACCTGGGACCTTCTAAATGTGAAGTAGGTGCTCTACCACTGAGCTATAGCCCCTCCTGAGAGGCTAATGTTCTGCCACTAATTTTTAATATTGCCATTTTTGATGTCAGATTTGTGTCCATTTATTCTTTCCTGTACTAACTTATTGTAATCTTTAGAACAACACTGTATAATAGGTCAGTATTATTATCCCCCCCTTCTTGGATCACTGCCTTGTTGTGGTGAAGGGGCTTGCGTAACTCAGTGAAGCCATAAGCTATGCCGTGCAGGGCCATCCAAGATGGACAGGTCATGGCAGAGAGTTCTGACAAAACGTGGTCCACTGGAGAAGGAAATGGCAACCCACTCCAGTATTCTTGCTAAGAAAACCCCATGGAACGTATCACAAGGCTGAAAGATATGACGCCGAAAGATGAGCCCCTCAGGTCAGAAGGTGTCCAATATACTACTGGGGAAGAGCAGAGGGTATTTCCAAGTAGTGCCAGAAAGAGTGAAGCGGCTGGGCCACAGCCGAAAGCACACTCAGCTGTGGATGTGTCTGGTGGTGAAAAGAATCCGATGCTGTAAAGAACAATATTGTTTAGGAACCTGGAATGTCAGATCAATGAATCAAGGTAAGCTGGAGGTGGTCAAACATGAGATGGCAAGATTGAACATCGACATCTTGGGAATCAGCGAACTAAAATGGATAGGCATGGGCGAATGTAATTCAGGTGACCATTCTATCTACTACTGTGGGCAAGAATCCCTTAGAAGAAATGGAGTAGCACTCAAAGTCAATAAAAGAGTGGGAAAAGCAGTACTGGGGTACAATCTCAAAAACGATAGAATGCTCTCAGTAGGAATCCAAGGCAAACCATTCAACATCACAGTAATTCAAGTCTATGCCCCAACCACTGAGGCCGAAGAAGCTGAGGTTGATCGGTTCTATGAAGACCTACAACACCTTCTAGAACTAACACCAAAAAAAGATGTCCTTTTCATCATGGAGGATTGGAGAGAATCCAGAGTAGGAAGTCAAGAAATCACCGGGATAACAGGCAAGCATGGCCTTGGTGTACAAAATGGAGGACAAAGACTAATAGAGTTTTGCCAAGAGAACACGCTAATCATAGCAAACACTTTCTTCCAACAGCACAAGAGGCGACTCTACACATGGACATCACCAGATGATCAATATCGAAATCAGATTGATTATGTCCTTTGCAGCCAAAGATGGAGAAGCTCTATACAGTCAGTCAAAACAAGACCTGGAGCTGACTGTGGCTCAGATCATGAGCTTCTTGTTGCAAAATTTCGGCTGAAATTGAAGAACGTAGGGAAAACCACTAAACCATTCAGGTATGACCTAAATCAGATCCCTTATGAATACACAGTGGAGGTGATGAATAGATTTCAGGGATTAGACCTGATAGACAGAGTGCCTGAGGAACTATGGACGGAGGTCCATAACATTGTTCAGGAGGCAGCAACGAAATCCATCCCAAAGAAAAAGAAATGCAAGAAAGCAAAGTGGCTGTCTGATGAGGCTTTACAAGTAGCTGAGGAAAAAAGGGAAGTGAAAAGCCAGGGAGAAAGGGGAAGTTATATCCAACTGAATGCAGAGTTCCAGAGAATAGCAAGGAGAGACAAGAAGGCCTTCTTAAATGAACAATGCAAAGAAATCAAGGAAAACAATAGAATGGGAAAGACTAGAGATCTTTTAAAAAAAATAGGAGAACTCAAGGGAACGTTTTGTGCAAAGACGGGCATGATAAAGGACAAAGAAGGCAGGGACCTAACAGAAGCAGATGAGATTAAGAAGAGGTGGAAAGAATACACAGAAGAACTATACGGGAAAAATCTTAATGTCCCTGATAGCCATGATAGTGCGCTCACTGAACTTGAGCCGGACATCCCCGAGAGTGAAGTCAAGTGGGCCTTAGGAAGCCTTAGTAACAAAGCTAGAGGAGATGACAGTATTCCAGCTGAGCTCTTTAAAATTCTAAAAGATGATGCTGTTGAAGTGCTGCACTCAATATGCCAACACATTTGGAACACTCAACAGTGGCCACAAGACTGGAAAACGTCAGTTTACATTCCAGTTTCAAAGAAGGGCAATGCCAAAGCATGTTCAAACTACTGTACAATTGTGCTCATTTCACATGCCAGCAAGGTGATGCTCAAAAGCCTACAAGCTAGGCTTCAGCAGTATGTGAACCGAGAACTACCGGAAGTACAAGCTGGGTTTCGAAGAGGCAGAGGAACTAGAGATCAAATAGCCAACATTCGCTGGATCATGGAGAAAGCAAGAGAATTCCAGAAAAACGTCTATTTCTGCTTCGTTGACTACGTGTGGATCACAACAAACTGTGGCAAATTCTTAAAGAGATGGGAGTACCAGACCACCTTACCTGTCTCCTGAGAAACCTGTACGAGGGTCAAGAAGCAACAGTAAGAACCGGACATGGAACAACCAATTGGTTCAAAATTGGGAAAGGAGTACGACAAGGCTGCATGTTGTTGCCCTGCTTATTTAACTTATATGCAGAGTACATCATGAGAAACGCCGGGTTGGATGAATCACAGGTCGGAATTAAGATTGCTGGGAGAATTATCAACAACCTCAGATATGCAGACGATGCCACCTTAATGGCAGAAAGTGAAGAGGATCTAAAGAGCCTCTTGTTGAGGGTGAAAGAGGAGAGTGCAAAAGCTGGTTTGAAACTCAACATTAAAAAAACGGAGATCATGGCATCTGGCCCCATCACTTCCTGGCATATAGAAGGGGAAGAAATTGAAGCAGTGACAGATTTTATTTTCTTGGGCTCCAAGATCACTGCAGACGGTGACTGTAGCCATGAAATTAAAAGACGCTTGCTCCTTGGGAGGAAAGCTATGGCAAACCTAGACAGCATAGTAAGAAGCAGAGACATCACCTTGCCGACAAAGGTCCGTCTAATCAAAGCTATGGTTTTCCCAGTAATGTATGGCTGTGAGAGCTGGACTTTAAGGAAGGCTGAACGTCGAATAATTGATGCTTTCAAACTGTGGTGCTGGAGAAGACTCTTACGAGTCCCCTGGACTGCAAGGAGGTCAAATCAGTCCATCCTAAAGGAAATCAACCCTGACTGCTCTTTGGAAGGACAGATACTGAAGCTGAAGCTCAAATATTTTGGCCACCTAATGCAAAGAGAAAACTCCCTGGAAAAGACCCTGATGCTGGGAAAGATTGAAGGCAAAAGGAGAAGGGGATGGCAGAGGATAAGATGGCTAGATAGCATCACTGATGCAATGAATATGAACTTGAGCACACTCCGGGAGAGAGCGGAGGACAGGAAGGCCTGGCGTGCTATGGTCCATGGGGTCACGAAGAGTCAGACACGACTTAATGACCGAACAACAGCAAATTATTATTCACAAACTGGAGATGGAAGAGTGAGGCTGACAAAGAGTGGCATGCCTAAGACTACCTGGTGAGTTAAGGACAGAACCAAGGGTATTATCCAATATTACTCTGACATAGAGTAAACCCATTGCAATCAATGGGACTTAAGGAAACTTGTGACTAAGTTTCATTCATTTCAATGGGCCTACTCTGTGTAGGACTAACACTGACCAGTACCCAAGTTTATAGCCCAGCTCTCTATACCAGCCAAATAAATTTATCATAGTTTACATATTTTGGCAAAACCTCACGTCTTGTTTGTACTGATGCAAGGCCAGCATTTTAATTCTATCTCTAGTTTTGCTTATGCAAAAATTAACTCAGGGGAACTGGCCTTCTGTATCTACTAGGCAAAAGGTTGATGTCGGTAGCTAGCAGATCCAATACTATTGAATAAATTGCACTGTGTTCAATAGGACTTATTCCCATGTAAGTATGCACTGGATTGCAAATCTAGTACACGCCAAGTGGAGTTTGTTTGTTTGTTTATTCTCTCTGACAAAACTCTACTGTCATTTTCTGATGTACTAAATGAGCCAAGTGCTAGTAAAAGGCAAAGTATAAATGTAATCATAGCAGAATAAGTGGACAGTGTGACATGGATAAAAGCAACACCTTGTAGTTGGATATTACAAATGTAATCCAATTTATTCCACATGTTATCTGATAACATGTTATCAGATAACTTTACTACAATTATTTTGGAAGAGTGAATAATATGCAATTAGGACACACTGCTACGTACTCAGTTCTCATAACAAATAATAACTGCCAGATTCCTAATAATCCTCCAATGACTTATTTCATACCGGCAGCTAGTAGGTACTAATGGTTTATTCACAGCTAAGTGGACTATGCAAGACAGCTAAGATATAAAAAATAATAAATCATCCATATATTTATTTGTATTGCATATTAGGAATCAAAATTAGAAAACATCCCCATTTGTACTAGAATAGTATACCTAGGAGCAAAACAAGAAGAATCATGCTTAACTCTGAGAAATGTAACGTTCTGGTCCTGTCTTCTGGCCTGGCCCAAATGACTGGGATAGGGTAGGTGATATTGCACCAGTGTCAGCTAAAACACTGCAGCTGTATCCTAAAGGCCTAAAAAAGGGATGGAGGAGTGGCAACATTAGTCAACGTTCTATGCATTATGCTTTCAGGTTCATGCCTATACACCCATAAAAATTATACACCCATAAAAATTAGTTCATAATACACTATTATAGTTAATGCACATCACCATAATATACAAAGTTCAATGCATACACAGAGGTCATCTTTCCCCCACCAATAAATATTCTTGTGTGTGGCCAGTGACACACCAATGGCAAAGTCATTGCAACCAATGGGGACATAGAAATACTGGATGAGGTAGAAATGAGCCCCCATGCAGGAGGCCTAGCAAAAAAGCCAAGTAAAAATTGAAGACTGGGTACACATGGGAAAAAAAGATGACCCAGATAATCATTCTACTACAGGAAGGAAATAGGGAGTTTAAGTGCTTGTGGAATAGAGCACCAACCATTTCACCTGTAGATCATGTTAATCTACAAGGGCACAATCCTATGTGTTGTGCCGTGGATGCTTGTAAGCCCCTGAACTCGGAAGCTTACGAGTATCCTGTGCAGAGAGAGAGGTGCCTCATGCCTGCCTCTCTGCATTTTAGGTCGATGGGTGTCTAGTGGAGGCTACGGGGAGAGGGAGGGAAGGAGGCTGGGGCGGCAATAGGAAAAGGTGTAAGCCAGGTGCCCTGGCCTCTTCCCCTCCCTGCCCCCAGGAATGCCTCCTTTTCTCTGTCTCCATTCTCCATTTACCAAGCATAGAGAGGAAGCCAGTGCAGTTCTCTCTGCACCAGCTACGAGAAGGAGGGGAGTGCAGTTTCCTGGCTCCGAGTCCTGTCTTTGAGCACAGAGCCAGGAATCCAAAAAATCCTATGCCAGACACTGTCTAGGGGACATAGGATTGCTCCCTCCACTATTCTCCCTTGCAAGAGCACAGCAGGAGGACACACAGTAAAATAGCCATGAGATGGGAACATGTTCCAAGGCAACAAGGAAGGTCAGTATTATGGCTCTTTCAGGCCATTATCTCTATTGGGTTATTCATTGTCCTTTGCCCTTCTTATTACAAGGGAAACTTGAGCGTCATTTTAGCAGCCAGCTGCACCCGTCTTTGAAAATACTGCAAGATAACCTGGAGGAGTTTCTCATGCACACAGCACCACCTTCCAGGCAAGCTGATGTTCCTTCACTCTTTCTCTCCCCTGTTCTGTTTCCCAGTCACCACACTTAATTATATGGTTGCCACTAAAGACCATATTATTTCAGTTATGCATCTGTGCTGCTGTCATGCAGTGGTGACGCACACTCAAAATCTAGGAATCCATACTAGAATTTTGCCATGCCACAAATCAAGAAAGGCAGACATGAAAGAGCATATTAAATAGGGAGTGGTTTACTGTCAATTAACCATGTCAACTTGGGTAGAAACATGGTAAGGGAGAAGAGTTGGAATTCTAGACGAAATGGAGGGTAGCCATGAACATAGGACTGTTGATCCATATTGCCCAGGGATGGGGAACCTTTTTCAGCCTGTGGGCCAAATTCAATTTTGGAGACATTCTTGGGGCCATGTTCCGGTAGTGGGGAGGGCAGAAGGCAAAGGGGCAAGGCCAAAGACAAAAGGGGTGGTGCCATATTTTTTTTTAAAAAAATACCAGCATATCGAAGCGTAAAGCTCTTACTGACAGTAACTAAGCCTTAGGAGTGGTATTTCAACTGTTTAGAATTGGGGGTGGGGGACTACACAAAAGCCAGGAAGCAACCAAATGATCAGTGGTTGGAGAAAATGGGGAGCCGGAGAAAGGGGATGTGGCCACCTGTGGAACCCCAGAGGGCCAGACTAGGACCGCAAGAGGATCAGATTCAGCTCCCAGCCCAAGGTTCCCCACCCAACATAGCCCATTATTGCCTCCCCTCCTCCATCTAAATTGAGATTGTAAATTCTTCTCAGTTACAAAGCAATAAAAGGCTGCATGAGCTCATCAGTTTTTCCCTCCAATTTCCAGAGGGGTAACCATGTTTGTCCGTTGTTGCATAACTGACAAATAGTCTTGTGGTACCTTGAAGACTAACATGTTCATTATGGAATAAGCTTCCATGGACACAGTCAGCTTCATCAGATGCACGAAGTGTTTCTTTAATAGGCAGGTAAATGCATATGATAGCATCACTGATGCAATGAATATGGACTTGAGCATGCTCCGGGAGAGAGCGCAGGACAGGAAGGCCTGGTGTGCTATGGTCCATGGGGTCACGAAGAGTCAGACACGACTGAACGACTGAACAACAACAAATGCATATATGGTTGTGGGGATGGGGGGGAAGTCAGAGGGAATGGAAATGCAAAAAGTATAGACAGTGATAGTTACCTTAACAGTGACTGTTCACAGTTGTTGATTGATAACAGACATCCTCACATTGATGAATCCATTAACATATGGCATGGGATAAAAAGCCTTTACCACAGCAGATGAAGTTGAATCTCTTGATGAACTGTAGCGCAGCAGTTCGTATTGAAATCTGTTTTTTGAAGTTTCTTTGTCCTATATTCCATTTTGTGCAATGACACTTCCCTCTGGCTGCAGCAAATGCTGCAGCTGGGAAGTTGCCAATGCTGCTCTGGAGCAGCTGCCTGACTGAGACCTCACTCTGAGGATCCCTCAGAGTGAGATACCAGATTGGCTCTCCAGAGAACCCTGCTAGGTATATTTTGGCTGCAGCTGTGGCTGGTATGGCTCTTTGGAGTTACCAGCCCAATGCCTCACTCTGGGGACCTCTCAGAGTGATGTATTGGCAAGCTCTCTGGAAAGCCACACCAGCTGCTTTCCTGCTGCTCATCTTCCAATGTGATATATGCCATCAATGCCCTACTGAGTTCTACACAGGACTAGGGAAATCCACAATGGAATCAAATGAGTTCAGATTTCTATGACTACAACCCATGGATTGCACAGAGGATTAACTTTGCCCAAGTTACACAGATTGTGTGGCTTTGCGAACCAGGTTTTTTTTTTACTTTCCAGTATTTTACACAAATTTAGTCACAGAAAAATATGTAAAATAAAAAACCGACCAAAATGGGCATTTCCTCCATAGGCTAAAGCATAAAAATGCACATTTCCTCCAAGGGCTAAGGCATGAAAATGCACATTTTGGGGGGATTTGCGCTTTTTTGCAAGTGCTAATTTTTTGCAAATTCCGGAAATTGGAAAAAATCCAATTCCACCCATGAGAGGACAGCGGAACAAAGGCACCTGATAGTCCGCAGAATATGGACAAAGGCTTTTACAAAATCCATACATCCCTACATAGGACAAACAAGCCAGTCTCTACACATACAAGATAAATGCACACAAATCCGACATCAGAAATGGCAGTATTCCAAAACCATTGGGTGAACGCTTCAACCTCTACGACACTGTTACTAACTGTAAGATGGCCATTCTTGAACAAAGGAACTTCAGAGGCAGATTTCAACATGAAACTGCTGAACTTTACATCCCATCCCTCCTTCAGGTGCCCACAGCACTCAACATCAGCCATTTGAGAACTACTGAATTAAGAACTTGCACTGAAGACTAAGCATTTATGAGATTTTGTGCTCACCATTAAGCAATATGCTGCAGCTATTATTGACAAATAAGCCTGCAGTTGTTTACACACTTACCTGGAAATTAGTTCAATTGAACTCAATGAGGCTTGATTCAAAGAAGATATGCATAGCATTACAGTGTACGACAACAAATAGGATGGAAAAAATCAGCTAAACTAGCATTGTATTTATATTAAATCAGTTTTATTTCATAAAACATATCACATTTAGACGATACATTTCAAAATATTTTTGCCCTGATCCAGCTAGGGTAATGTGCACATAGTTCACTTCTCTGCATTAACAGTAGAGGCTGTGCGTAAGTAACCCAATAAAGTGAAAAGGGCTAAAATTCTGCCGATCACCTTTTGGGGTGGGAGAACAAGGATCTGGATTTAGTCTCCCTGCTTTTCTTTCCTGCCAAACAGCTGATTGGTAACATTTTGGCTACTTGGAAAAGGCTCCGTGCACACACTATTGGATCAGAGTGTTAAGTCAGCAACATGATTACAAATACAACATGATTTTGTTCTTGATGTAGTGCTTTGTGACAAAACTATTTTTCAATAAAAAACTTGCTCTGTGCTCTTCTGGCTTTTTCAAGGCCTTCAAAAGTGAGGGGTCCTTTTGGCATTTCTAGCATAGTGTATTCTGTGTCAAGTATGTTCTCTGCTTCACCTTGAAGAAAAACATGGAAATGTGTATATACATTTGCATCAAGACTGATATTAACTCTGCTTCATTTAAGGCAGGAGTCTCCAATCTTCTGGGGGCTATATGCACATCTGAATGTTTAAGAAAGTGTTGTGGGTACCATCACAAAATGGTACCCACAAAAAGCTGCCATGGGGCATCACATAATGGGCGCCATGGGGTGTGGCCAATCACAACATTTACTACTGCAACGAACACCCATTTCACAGATAGGCAACCTGGTGAGCCTAGAAAACAAAGAACTGAAGTGTACACGCTACAGGTGTGGGGAAGGCAGGGTGTCTGAGTCTCAGAACATAAAGACACTCTTTTGAACCCACAGAATTCTCCTCTAACAATACGCCATTTTCACAGAAAGGCAAGCCAATTGCCACAGATCACCTGTAATTAAATTTCTTTAACATTATTATCCCCCAAACAGGAAGATCACCCCCAAATCATTTCCTCCCCTATACAACCCCCCCTTCACACCCAGAAAAATAGACACTTTCTCTTTCAGGTTCACCCTCCCAAAACACAAACACATACCCACATTCCTCCTCTGGATCACTCCTAAACTTTCTTACACACATGTACACCCCATCCATTTACACTCAAACACTCTATTCATCTGCCACTCAAACACACGTACACTCCTTTGCTCTGCCCCTCCCTCCACCTAACCCCCAAAGGTCACTCTCCTGCCACTTCCCCACACCCGGCTTCCTGCTATTCTCCCTAGCCTCCTCCCAGCCACTGTCTTTCCCACTCAACCCAAGCTCTCACTATCTTCTTTAGTGTCCCCTGCCAGTTTTCTTAGTCACCCCTTCATCCTGCTCCCCCCCACTGCCTGTTGGCTTTCTCAACCCCCTACTGGCTTCCCCAGTCCTCTCCTGGTTTCCCACTACCCTCCCCAGCCCCTTCACTGGCCTTCCCAACCCTCTGGCTTCCCTAGTCTCCACTAGCTTCTCACTACCCTCCCTACCACCCCCCAACGCTCACCAATCCCCCTGCCCCAGCTTCCCAGGCAATGGTGACTGGGGTCCATTTTTCTTCTCTTTTTTCTTTTGCTGGATGGCTGGGCATTCTGCAGAGTGGAGCTTTGGCCTGAAGCTGCCCGCCATCTTAGTTTCCTAAAGAACGTCTCTGGGCCCATGTGGGGCCCAGAGGCATTGTGGGGAAATGAAGATGACAGTGGCTGGAGGAGAGAGCTTCACTTTGAAGCAATTTCAGTCGCCAGTAAGGAATTATTTTTTAAAAATATTGGGAGTGGTTAGGTGCCTCAACAGAGTCTTGGGTGTGGGGGAGGTCACTGGCACCCACAGGCACTATTTTGTCAACCCCAGATTTAAGGTATATACAAATACTTACCTTTCATTCTATGTAGAAGTGATCCATAACCCATATCATACTGATAGGCCAATATAAAGCTTAAAGGAACCATTGGAAGAAACAGCTGAGGCTTCTTATTTTTAACTGCCCTGTTTATTAAAAGAAAGAAATCATTCTTGTAAGTAATATCCAAAATCTTCAGACAAAATAATGCATTTTAGATATCGTGCTAATATTAAGATTTATTGTAAGCATGAGATGGATTATATGTGGAATGATCTCCCCTCTGGGGTACATCAGGCCTCAATGCTGGCATGTTTTAGGCATTTATTGTATGGGTACCTGTTTCCTTTAGCTTTTCCCTAGCCATGAGTTATTTTTGTACCAGGCTCATGATATTATTGTGTGTGTGTGTAGTTTGTTTGCATTGTTTGTTTTTATCCTTTCCTAAGCTACTTTGAGATTTGTTTTAAATGAGGTGGTATTGGTTATATAACAATATTTATATACCATTTCCCATTTAAAACAAATAAAACATACATACCCACTCACATGCACACTTTTTGCTCCAAATTAAGTGGCTCTCTAGTTTTTAGTCCAATTTGGGATAAGTAATGTGGAGAAACAAAGTTTTATGCTCCTACAGTCTTGCTTATCATGAAGATTTATGTTATTAGCTTTTAAGTTATTACATTGTGTCATCACACTGGCTATCAGATACTGTGAATGGCAAAGTCTATGTTCTGATTAATTGGTTAGCCGTGAGGGTCCTTCTAGATGTTCAGATTATAGCAGAACAAATGTAACGAATGTTTCTGAGTTTATTGTATTCTCCACGCTCAAAATACAAAAGAACTTCTCAATGGAAAATGCAACCCATCCAGCTCACAAAACCAAGACATCTGTTTAGAATTTAAACTTTGCAGGTTTTACCCCATTCTAAAAGGTTGAAATGCCTCTCTTAAGGCTTAGTTACTGACAGTAAGAGTTTAAAGTTTAAGCTAAAATATGCTGGTGTTTTTTTTGGTGTTTTTGTTATTTTGCTCCTGCCCCTTTTGCCTTCGGCTCCACCAACCACTGGAGAGCTTGTCCAAAATGGGATTTGGCCTTCAAGCTGAGAGAAATTCAACACTCCTGATTCAGATGGCGTGTGCTGCGTGAAATGTAGTTATGAGACATTCCAACAGGTGAATGATAGTGCTGTGGTCATCACTAGTGCCAAGTGACACAACCACTAGAATGCAGATGCTATGGTGTTAGATTTTAAATAGTTGAATTTTATTTTTTATTATTTGTCATCTTCTTCAATTTCTCTATAGACTGAGTACTCCTGCACTGTGCCACCCTAGTACATGAACTACATCCCCAATGCGTGGGTTTGTGCGTGTTAGTGTAGAGTTTGTCTCTGAAAACTGATAACAGGAAAAAGGAAGCATAATAAAAACTGTATCTCATTTGTTAGTTATTTAGGGGAGGGGGCAGGAATTGCATACCCAACTGTTAGACCCACAGCTGCAAGTCCAAAAAATGATCCAAAATACTTGAAAAATTCCCGTGTCCAAGCAATCTGCATAGCCATCTGCCTCTCTCGCATTTGATTATGCATGAGGAGTTGCCTTTCCAGCTGGATGTAGAGAGAAAACAAATATATTTTATTTGTACATTTGAATAGCTTTCCTACAAGACACTTGTTGTCAGCGCCTACATAATTGCTACATTTTGCCACAATAATTTGTGGGAAGTAGCAGTTTGTACTAATATTTCAAAGTAATGCTTGAATTCTAGAATATCATGCACTTTCTCCAATTACTGAACAAAATGTTTCTTTAATCTTCCTTTTCATGACTTCATTAGGAAATGTTGAAACTTTCTCATTAGCTTTTTCAAAAGCGAAAGGAGAGGCAGCCAGGGTCTGGATGCAGGGACATTTTGTTCTGCTTGAGATTGTGGGAGTTGAATTACAGTTCCCATCATCTTCAGCAGAAAATGTCAGTGGTCAGGAATATTAAATTTAAGCAGGTGATTTGTTAAACCAAGTCATAAATCTTGTCAGTGTCTGACTCTGAACAAAAGAATCCAAATGCCCAGCAATCATTTCTATCAGACGTTTTAAGAGCACAAGAATTGCTTTGCTATATTCTCTTATCTGCTGACCAATGTATGGAGATAGTTCAGTATTCTGTTCCTGTGGATGAAAATGACACAGAGGGACACAGATAAGCAAGATGGTAATCTTGGACTTAGGCAGCAACTGGGAATCTATCTCATGTAAAGAGCCATATTTCCAAATAGAGGTGTTGTAAAGCATGCTAGAGTGTGTCAAATTGGACCCCCTTTAGTGACACATGTGGGTGGAAAGAGTTCACTTATCTTGCATTCTATAGTTTCTCGTATCAGGTAGACACAGCCACTCTTTTGTGAAGAATGCATACCAGTGTGTCTATAATTACATATATAAAAATAAAGTATGCATGTATAAACTTCACATGTTAGTGTGTGTCATGATTTGGTCATACAAACTGCACACCTCTGTGTGATCCTGGCCGGACCCAGAGCTTGAATGTCACTGGAGATTATCACATGAGTTGATTGGTCCAGTACATCATCTTTTAGTCATCTTGTAATTCTTTTAGATTACCAGTAATCTAAAAAATTACTGTTAATAGATTAACAATTAGATTTATTTATTTATTTATTTATTTACAACTGATCCACATCTAAACAGATTCTGGAGCGGTGAACAATAAGAGATAAAATAGTAAGATAAAAAGAATAAAACACCATATTAAAATGATTCTTTTTAAAAACAGAGTGCCAATAAAACCCATGACTGGTCAGTTAAGGAAGGCTTCCCGGAACAGAGCTGTTTTCAGGAGGCGCTGGAGTACTGGTGCCTGCCTGACCTCCAGAGGCAGGGAGTTCCAAAGAAAGGGTGCCACCACACTAAAGGCTCTTCTCTGGGTGGACTCTAATCCAGTGGAGTCTGGTAGCTAATCTGACTGGGGGAGCAGAGGACAGGTCAGCAGAGGCCAAGCAGACACAGGAGGCAGAGCCACGGGGTCACAGGAGGCAGAGCCACGGGGTCACAGGAGGCAGAGCCACGGGGTCACAGGAGGCAGAGCCACGGGGTCACAGGAGGCAGAACAAGCTTTGACTCCCCAACAGCCAGCAAACCATACCACAGAAAGGAAGAACTGGGGCACATTAACTTTACCACTGTACTTAGGAGGGGGTGGGGAAATCACAGCCACACAAAAGCCCTCCTTTGATTCCACATTCTCTTGTGTCAGAAACAACTCGGATTCCACAGAGAATCATGAGTGAAAGTGGGCGCGGGGACGTGTCACACAAACATACAAAATCATGATGCCACTGCTAATGATATCCTCAGAGCCACACAGCCAGGGCCAGCTCAAGGCCATGATGGGCCCTGGGGTAGCTGTCTGTAGTGAACCTTCTACTCTGCCCCCAATAATGAACTCTCTCCCTCTCTCTCTCTCTCTCTCTCTCTCTCTCTCACACACACACACACACACACACACACAGTCAATGATACACAATACTAATGCAAAAACATTTTTCACTATGTATTTTAGTGGAAATTATCTTCCATGCTTTCTGGAAGCAAAGGTTTTATACCTCTTCCATGGTAGAAAACTAAAACAGAAGCTTCTCCTTTTACAACATACAGAACACGGAGGCAGAAAACATAAACATACATTGATTTGCTCTCTCATATACACACGCACACACACACACTCAAGAAAGAGACATAAACTGACTCACTGCCTCATTCAGATGCAACAGCTGAACAAGACACACACATACACAGCCACTGATGGCCCAGGACATTTTGCTGCCTGAGGACCACCAAAATGCCTCCCATTTCTCACAGGATTAACTGGGTCATTCAGTACCGCTCAGCCTAACCTACTTCACAGGATTGTTGTGAGGGTAAAAATAGAGAGGGAAGGCAGAATGTAAGTATAATAAGATGAAGTAAATAATTTCATACTAGAAAATCATAATTGTTTACTGTGTTCATAATAAGCCTCCCTAGCATGTAAAATGGCCATCTGTGCATTGCATTATTGTGAGCACATATGTACATGCATGTGCACTAGTGAGGAGAAGCACCCTGTACTCCACTTAGATATTTATCTTGTACAGACCCTGGGGAGGGAGCCTGAAGACTGACACCAACTTTTATAACTCATATTAAACATTTAAAATGTGTAAAAACCTCTTGCTTCCCATATGCCCCACCCATACGCCTCCATCTTCTTCAGGGACATCAACTCAAAGAAACTTTGTTAGTAGCAAAAACAATGAAGAGTCTTGTGGCACCTTAAAGAGTAACACACTTGTTCTTCCATAAGCTTTTATGGACTATAGCCCACTTTATTGGATGCATGGGCTACTATGGGAATTTACAGGTTTTTGTATGGTACATATGGTGTGTGTGTGTGGCGGGGGAGCAGTTTATAAACTGTGAGGCCAGAAGGAAATTTACTGAAGGAAATGAAGGTAAGTATTCTTCTTTCCATGGAATACTTCACAGTCCTATCCCTCCCCCCGACAATATTTTCCTAAAAACAAATACACAAAAACAACCCAACCCACTAGCTGACTAGGTAATAACTCTGGACTACACTGCAGGGATGTCACTACTCTCTCTCCCATCAATATGGGTATAACAACTATAGACTACTTGCAATATTGCTGTAACCCATAGTCAGACACAGCAGGAAATTTTCAGAACATTCAGAATCCATCCTTTTGCAGGTTGTAACAACAATCCACGCAAAGGTACTCCTTTGAAGCCACATTTTTTTCATTCCAACAACAACCCACATTGCACAGAGAAGGAAACTGAATAAACTGTCTTTGAAATCATGGGCACACACGTTCACACAGCAAAGCACACAGGAGGGAGACACATCTGTCCCCTTTCCTTAGGGCTTCAATCCTATGCATACTTGTTGTTGTTCAGTCGTTCAGTCGCGTCCGACTCTTCGTGACCCCATGGACCAGAGCCCGCCAGGCCTTCCATGGGAGTAAGTCCCAAATGAATTCAGTGAGAGTTACTTCTCAGCAGACCTATAGGATTGCTCTACATACCCCATTAACCCCTAGCCCGGTCTCTTACACACACCCACACACCCGATTTCTCCAGAGTATACACAGGGAAAGCAATTTATGGCAGAGTCCACATTTAGTGCAAAGGGTTGTGGGGAGCAATGATGATGATGATGAATTATATAGCCTTCTCCCACTTAAAGAAGTTTACACACCGGGATTGTGCTGAGCTGGGCTGGCTCCTCAAAGTAAAGAAATAGCAAGTAAGCAAGCACGCACAGACGCTTACTCACTCATCTCCTTTTTCCAGCTCTTCTTTAACTTAATGACTGGCTGAGCCAAGCCAGCCAATGACCCAGCCAGCGATGCCTTCACGGGAGATAACTCCATAGCACAAAAGACCCCCTCTCTTGTGGAGGGGAGGGATCTTCTCCAATTGGTTTGCCAGCACTTGCACGCGCTCCTTGAGGCACTAGGCTCACCCAGCACAACCAGGCAGCCTCCTAAACCTTTCAAGGCTCTGCACTTGCAGACGTACCTTCTTAAAGGTACAGGCACACATGTGGGCGGGGGGAGAAAGGAGAGGGAAGCACTGACAGGAGGGTGCCGCATGAAGACCCCTCTAACTAGAGCCACCCCTGCTCCAGTTGGGCCATAGGTCCATGTGGAGCCACCAGGAACTCTGATTACCTCAGTGACTAGGCAGGTTGGTAAAGGAGAGGGTGCTCTCTCAGGTATCCTGGTCCCAAGTTGTTAGGGCTTTGTACATTACTACCATAACCTTAAACCTGGCCTGGTAGTGAATTGGCATCCACTGCAGTTCCCTCAGCAAAGGAGATGAATGCTGAAAAGGGGCAGCTCCTGACCACATTGGAGCTGCTGCGTTCTGCAATAGCTCCAGCTTCTGGAGCAGCCTTAAGGGCAGCCCCACGTAGAGTGCATTGCAGTAATCCAGTCTTGGGGTTACTAGTACCTGGACCACTGTGGCCAAGTTATTCCTATTCAGGAGAGGCTGTAGCTGGCAAACCAGACGAAGCTGGTAAAAGGCACTCCATGGCCCCTTGGGCCTCCAGTGACAGCGGTGGATCTAGGAGTAGCCCCAGACTATGAACCTGATCTTTCAGAGAAAGTGCAACCCCACCCAGAACGGAGAATGAGCCTAGCTCCTGGACCCGGGAACCACTCACCCACAGGGCTTCCCTCTTGACAGGATTCAGTTTCAGTTTACTGGCTGTCATCCAGCCCGTTACTGAGTTTAGGCACTGATCCAGGACTTGCACAGCCTCTGATTCAGAAGTCACAGGGTGCTAGAGTTGTGTGTCAACAACATACTGATGGTACTTGGCTCCAAATCCCCTAATAACTGCTCCCAGTAGTTTTATATAGATGTTAAACAACATTGGGGACAAGATGATACCCTGTGTAACCCCATAGCTCAATTGCCAAGGGGCTGAGGAATGTTACTGTCTGAAACCGGCCCCGCAGGTAGGACTGGAACCACTTTAACACAGTGCCTCCAGTGCCCATCCCACAGAGTCGATCCAGGAGGATACCATGGTCAATGGTATCCAAAGCTGATAAGAAATTAAGCAGAATTAACAGGGATGGACTCCCCCTGTCCCTTTCTCCATAAAGGTCATCCATCAGGGCAACCGAGGCTGATTCCATCCCAAAACCAGGTAGAGACTTACAAACCAGGTAAGACTGGAATAGGTCTAAATAATCAATATCCTCCAAGAGTGCCTCCAAAAGTGCCTGCAGTTGTTCACCACAACCCTCTCCAGGACCTTCCCTAAGAAAGGGGCATTTGCAACTGGGTGGTAGTTGTCTAATAACATTGGGTCCAGAGTGGGTTTCTTCAGGAGTGGTCGCATTACTGCCTCCTGAAGGACGCCAGCAACCACCCCTTCCCACAGCCAAGCATTCTCCCACCCTGGACCCTTTTCTGTAACCTCAATTATGATAACTAGCATAACCATCAACTCACAGCGATACGTAAGCACTATGATCGGAGATATAAGACAGTATCCAATGGTATCATTCCGCAAACTCAAATAGCACTAGTGGAGCTCTGACGAATCTTTCAGTTGCACAAGCAGTTGTACGTTAAGCTTGCACGAGCATTGTGAAACCATTTGTGCAATATTCTTGTGCAACTGGTTGCACAATGGGTTACACAAGCATAATGTGCAACCTGTTGCACAACTGTGCTTCTGCAAACGTAACTTTAATTGGATTCTCCTCTTGTGCATAGTTTGGAACCTTGTTTCCGCTACTGCAATGCTATTTGTGTTAATGGAATGACACAGCTGTATATTGCTCATAGAGAGTACATCCTCTGGTACCAAACTCTTCAAAAATGGTAAGAATGGGGCTAAATCTCCCATTATTAGGACATCAACTGTACTGAGTATGGCATAGGAGAAGGTCATTCCATGCCATTACATTCAAGCACATAATAGATTACTTCCGTTGACAAATTACTATATCTACAGATGGAGTTTCTAGTTCTTTCATCCTCTTCTCTAACCGAGAATGCTAGCTCTCAACTATTTTTATTACTTCTACTTTACTGCTCTAACAAATTATAATTAATTATATCTACAGTAAGACGCCCCTTCATGGATCACTGCCTTGTTGTGGAGAAGGGGCTTGCGTAACCACTGTGAAGCCATAAGCTATGCCGTGCAGGGCCACCCAAGACGGACAGGTCATGGCAGAGAGTTCTGACAAAACATGGTCCACTGGAGAAGGAAATGGCAACCCACTCCAGTATTCTTGCCAAGAAAACCCCATGGAACATATCACAAGGCTAAAAGATATGACGCCGGAAGATGAGCCCCTCAGGTCAGAAGGTGTCCAATATACTACTGGGGAAGAGCAGAGGGTATTTCCAAGTAGCACCAGAAAGACTGAAATGGCTGGGCTAAAGCCGAAAGGACACTCAGCTGTGGATGTGCCTGGTGGTGAAAAGAAAATCCGATGCTGTAAAGAACAAGATTGTTTAGGAACCTGGAATGTAAGATCAATGAATCAAGGTAAGCTGGAGGTGGTCAAACATGAGATGGCCAGATTGAACATTGACATCTTGGGAATCAGCGAACTAAAACGGACAAGCATGGGCGAATGTAATTCAGGTGACCATTCTATCTACTACTGTGGGCAAGAATCCCTTAGAAGAAATGGAGTAGCACTCATAGTCAATAAAAGGGTGTGAAAAACAGTACTGGGGTACAATCTCAAAAATGACAGAATGATCTCAGTACAAATCCAAGGCAAACCATTCAACATCACAGTAATTCAAGTCTATGCCCCAACCACTGAGGCCGAAGAAGCTGAGGTTGATCGGTTCTATGAAGACCTACAACACCTTCTAGAACTAACACCAAAAAAAGATGTCCTTTTCATCATGGAGGATTGGAATACCAAAGTAGGAAGTCAAGAAATCACCGGGATAACAGGCAAGCATGGCCTTGGTGTACAAAATGAAGCAGGACAAAGGCTAATAGAGTTTTGCCAAGAGAACACGCTGATCATAGCAAACACTCTCTTCCAACAGCACAAGAGGCGACTCTACACATGGACATCACCAGATGGTCATTATCGAAATCAGATTGATTATGTCCTTTGCAGCCAAAGATGGAGAAGCTCTATACAGTCAGTCAAAACAAGACCTGGAGCTGACTGTGGCTCAGATCATGAGCTTCTTCTTGCAAAAATTTTGGCTGAAATTGAAGAACATAGGGAAAACCACTAAACCATTCAGGTATGACCTAAATCATGTCCCTTATGACTATACAGTGGAGGTGAGGAATAGATTTCAGGGATTAGACCTGATAGAGTGCCTGAGGAACTATGGACGGAGGTCCGTAACATTGTTCAGGAGGCAGCAACAAAATCCATCCCAAAGAAAAAGAAATGCAAGAAAGCAAAGTGGCTGTCTGATGAGGCTTTACAAGTAGCTGAGGAAAGAAGGGAAGCAAAAAGCAAGGGAGAAAGGGGAAAAGATACCCAACTGAATGCAGAGTTCCAGAGAATAGCAAGGAGAGACAAGAAGGCCTTCTTAAATGAACAATGCAAAGAAATCGAGGAAAACAACAGAATGGGAAAGACTAGAGATCTCTTCAAGAAAATCGGAGATCTCAAGGGAACGTTTTGTGCAAAGACAGGCATGATAAAGGACAAAGAAGGCAGGTACCTAAAAGAAGCAGATGAGATTAAGAAGAGGTGGAAAGAATACACAGAAGAACTATACAGGAAAAATCTTAATGTCCCTGATAGCCATGATAGTGTGCTCACTGAACCTGAGCTGGAGATCCTAGAGAGTGAAGTCAAGTGGGCCTTAGGAAGCATTACTAACAACAAAGCTAGTGGAGATGACAGTCTTCCAGCTGAGCTATTTAAAATCCTAAAAGATGATGCTGTTAAAGTGCTGCATTCAATATGCCAACACATTTGGAACCCTCAACAGTGGCCACAAGACTGGAAAAGGTAGTTTACATTCCAATTCCAAAGAAGGGCAATGCCAAAGAGTGTTCAAACTACCGCACAATTGCGCTCATTTCACATGCCAGCAAAGTTATGCTCAAACGCCTACAAGCTAGGCTTCAGCAGTATGTGAACCGAGAACTACCAGAAGTACAAGCTGGGTTCTGAAGGGGCAGAGGAACTAGAGATCAAATAGCCAACTTTCACTGGATCATGGAGAAAGCAAGAGAATTCCAGAAAATCATCTATTTCTGCTTCATTGACTATGCTAAAGCCTTTGATTGTGTGGATCACAACAAACTCTGGCAAATTCTTAAAGAGATGGGAGTACCAGACCACCTTACCTGTCTCCTGAGAAACCTGTACGAGGGTCAAGAAGCAACAGTAAGAACCGAACATTGAACAACCAATTGGTTCAAAATTGGGAAAGGAGTACAACAAGGCTGCCTGTTGTCACCCTGCTTATTTAACTTATACGCAGGGTACATCATGAGAAACGCCGGGTTGGATGAATCACAGGTCGGAATTAAGATTGCCGGGAGAATTATCAACAACCTCAGATATGCAGACGATACCACCCTAATGGCAGAAAGCGAAGAGGATCTCAAGAGCCTCTTGTTGAGGGTGAAAGTGGAGAGTGCAAAAGCTGGTTTGAAACTCAACATTAAAAAAACTCACAACATGACATCTGGCCCCATCACTTCCTGGCATATAGAAGGGGACAAAATGGAAGCAGTGACAGATTTTATTTTCTTGGGCTCCACCGCAGACGGTGACTGTAGCCATGAAATTAAGAGACGTTTGCTCCTTGGGAGGAAACTATGGCAAACCTGGACCGCATAGTAAGAAGCAGAGACATCACCTTGCTGACAAAGGTCTGCATAATCAAAGCTATGGTTTTCCCAGTAGCAACGTATGGCTGTGAGAGCTGGACTATAAGGAAGGCTGAGCGCCGAAGAATTGATGTCTTCGAACTGTGGTGCTGGAGAAGACTCTTACGAGTCCCCTGGAGTGCAAGGAGGTCAAATCAGTCAATCCTAAAGAAATTAACCCTGACTGCTCATTGGAAGGACAGATACTGAAGCTGAAGCTCAAATATTTTGGCCACCTAATGCGAAGAGAAAACTCCCTGGAAAAGACCCTGATGCTGGGAAGGATTGAGGGCAAAAGGAGAAGGGGACGGCAGAAGTTGAAATGGCTAGATAGCATCACCGATGCAATTAATATGAACTTGAGCACACTCCGGGACAGAGTGGAGGACAGGAAGGCCTGGCGTGCTATGGTCCATGGGGTCACGAAGAGTCAGACACGACTGAACAACAACAGTAAGACAACATATCAGTACTTGAAATTTCGAAGGACAACCCTTGGCATTATAAAGGGAGAAAAATTACCTAATTCCTTTCATATATTACTCTTTAGTACAAACATAAAAAAAAAAATCCTAGCAGAAGATACATGGCAATGCTGGTATGTTTTGCCTGAAACAAAGAAAACTTTTATTAGTTTAAAAAAGAATTCTAACAAGCATGCAACTTTAATCTTACACTCCTACTCAGTACTTTTAATATGTTTTTCCAGCACAAGCTTTTTTGTCCAGTACTATTATATTTAATCATCAAAATAAATTCCTGTTAAAAAAAATAGTGTTTGTCCACATAGAATCATAGATTAATCTATGGCAAGACAATGCTGCAAGACATAGTTATAATTGTTTTCATATTAGGACTACATGCAAGACTTACAAATAATAGAAAAGGGTATATTTTCCACAGGCAAAGATATGAGAAATTGCTCAATGTGAACAATAATGAGCACCCTAAAGTCTTTCTAATAAACCATCCTTTTTGGCTTGCTATATTGATAATTACCAATTGTCTGCATTTACTCTGGCCCAATTTTTATAAAGTAATTTTGAATCCCATATACCCATTTTTTTAAACCTTAAATACTAAGTGGTTGCTGTTCTTAAGCCTTGAAGTGATATTGTAATGTACAATATCCAGAGAAGTGGGTCTTTAAAAGCTAGTGTGAGTTTAGGTGACATTAACAGAAGCATGGAGTCCAGATCACAAGCACCAATAGTTCCACTCTATTCTGCACTGGTCAGGTTGCATGTAGAGTACAGTGTCCGGTTGTGGGTGTCATTCTTAAGAAGGACATTGACAAACTGGAACATGTCCAGAAGAACGTGACTAGGATGATGAAGGGTCTGGAAACCAGGTCCTAAGAGGAATAATTGACAGAGAGTTGTGTATCCTTATCCTGGGAAAGAGATGATTGAGACATGATAGTGGTCTACAAATATCTGAAGTCTGTCATACAGAAGATGTAGCAGACTTTTTCTCTGTTGCTCTAGAGGGCAAAACTAGAACTAAAAGGAGGAAACTGCAGGGAAGCAGATTTCAGCTAAGATTAGGATAATGTATTAATAGTACATGCTGTTTGGAATAGATTGCCTCAGAAGGTGGTGGGCTCTCCTTCACAAAAGGTATTCAAGCAGAGGCTATCTGGATGGCCATCTTTCAGGGATGCTATAATTGCATCCTCCTTTGAGCATGGGATTAGACTAGGTGACATCTAAGCTTCCTCCCAATTGTGATTCTCTCTGAATAAGATGAGGCCTGGATCGCTCATTTATAATACATATCTTTTTATTGTAGATGCATTGGTGGAAATTATTTTGTAGTATGGGACACAGGTAACATAGATAGAAGTCTTGAACCCATGAGACAGACCAGGCTAAGCAATTCATTTGTCATTACCTGTGGTACAGAGACTCATTTCTGAAGTCTTGCTGTGGTCGCTAGTCAAATTGGCTTTGCAGGATTTCAGAACACTTCAAACTAGGAAAGCCAAAACTAGCCCCAAGAAATGCAGCTAGCACTGATTCAGTAGATGTATGTACTTTGTGATGTGACTGTTGTGGACACCTACTGGATAGTATCCATTACCAGTAACACACTTCCTCTGTGTCTCCTCCCCTCAACCATACCAACTGTGGAACTGCTTTTATTTAGTTTGTGAGTAAAATGTTCTAAATGCATGAAAGAAAGGCTCACAATCAACATCAGATGAGTGTTCACTTATTCCTTTAAGAAGGAAGGAGGAGTGCAAAAACCTTCACTTCTTTTCTTTAGGTTTTCCCTTAAGATTGAAACCGACTAAACCAGAAGCTGTTTGTTATGCGGCCTAGTCCATTTCACTCCTCCATTAGCCTGTATGACACTAGAGAAGAGGCTGCAATTAGGAACACAGAGTAACACCCACCCCCAGCATAGAAAGCTCCCTTATAATATACTTATCTGTCGACCACTGCTTGATAGTGGTAACAAGGAACTAGCCTTAAGAGGGAAATCGTATCAGTTCTTCCAGAGAAACAATAGTGTGCACTAATCTAGTACTATATGGAAGTGAAAGAAGCCTCTTATAAAAGTCAGGACAGTATCCAACAGTGTCATTCTACAAATCTTTCCATGCTCAAGTGTTTACACATTACACTTGTGGACGTAGCTGTGCAACTGGTTGCGCAACTGTGCTTTTGCAAACACTTTTATTGGATTCTCCTCTTGCGCATAATTCGGAACCTAGTTTCCACTAGCACAACATCATTTGCGCTACCCGAATGACATGGTTGGATACTGCCCTCCGGCTGGAATGGGACAGTAAGTATTCAGGAAGAAATTTATCCAGAGATGTCAATTGTTTAATGGGGGAACATTCTATCATTACTTTGAAATGAAAGATCAAAGAAGTCCTTAGTTATTTTCCTGATGTACAGTTTGCTTGCAAGCTTGCTTTCTCTTTCTTCCTGTCTCTCTCCCCCTCCCTTTCTCTCCCCCTCCCTCCCTCCCTCCCTCCCCCTTCCTTGTTTGTTCTGTCTTCTGCTTGTTTTTGTGGGAGGGGAGAAAGAAGGAGGGAGGCTGACATATCAGTACTAATTGTTCTTATATTGTATCTGCATAAGAAAAATATGAAGATGTTCCTGCTTATTGTTAATTGCCTTTCTAAATGATCTGTAGTGTCTATAAACACTAAGCCAGAGTAGGGCCAGCAAGAGTTGATCATCATAATTTCAGTGGAAAAGGTGGCAGAAAATTATTCTGTACAACAGGGTTGGGCAAGCGGGGCCTAACTGGATGCAGCCCTCAGTCTAATTTCAAAAGCCCTCTGCAAGCTGTCTGCCCAGAGCTTTGGAAAGAATGACCTGTCCCTCCCTTGGCAGACTGCTGGGGAGGGAGAAGGGAAATGGGCCAACCCAGTTCTGGCCCTATCCACTTTGGGCTTTGGCCCCACCCACCACTAGCATGTTGCCTGTGATAGATTTCACCCAACAGAATGTGGCCTCAACAGACAAAAGGTTCCCCATACCTGCTGTACCGTATTATATCTACACTAAGGAACCTGCCTATATACATCCAGGACCTTTTTTTTCTTTAAAAAAAAAAACTGGAATTACAGAAAGGTTTACAGAATGGTAATTGGAAGCATAATGCCAAGTATCAAGAAATGGACAAGGAAGACCACCAGAAAGAATTCAGTCTCATCCAAGATCAGCACACATGGTGTAAGGTCCAAGTCTAAGCGCTAAGGTCCAACTGAGGCAGACATGGAGGACATGTACTTTAATGCACTGCATGTTATGGAAACTACCATACCATAATTTGGAAAAAGATATACTGTATATAATGGCAATGACATTAATATTTATAATATTCATATCCTGTCCTTCGCAGTATAACCATGCCCACGGTGTCTGTGGGTTGGATCCAGCATCAATATTCTGCCAGTAGAAGGATAACCTTTTTGCAATGGGACTTCCATGTCCTCTCCTCCTCTCTTCAGCCCCTCCCCCTTCGTGAACCCTCCAAATCTCCTCTAGACGGTCCACCAACCCTCCAAAGCAGATTTGGAGAGTGCTGGGTTGGGGGCTGAAGGAGGAGAGGAGGGGAAGCAGAAGTTCTGTTCCACCAATGGTATCTTTCTGCAGGCAGAACACAGATGCTGGATCCAAGCCCGAGATTAGTAGTGCTGGTCATATTTGGCCCATATGATCTAGTCTCATGGACAACATGTTTAGCTTGGTCCCTGGAGACCATGTTCTTATCTCAGATCCACCCTGTATTCATTACCTAGTCTTGGGCAAGGCAATTTCTAACTTCATGTTTTATAGTCCCCTTCCCGCAAGTCGGGGGGGGGGGGCGGCGGGGAGAATCAGAACAACCATAAAATTAGCCTTCCTCGACCTGGTGTTCTCCAGATGTTTTGGAAGCTCCTCCCAGGATTATTGACCATGCTGGCTGGGGCTGGTGCAAGTTGGAAGTCCAAAATATCTGGAGGCACTAGGTTGGAGAAAGCTGGTAAAACAGCCATTACAAGGACAAGCAGTAAGATAAAATTGTTATCTACATCTATGTTCATGTTCTCATAGTTTGTCAGTCATCTACGAGGTACTACTAACAGAAAATGTACTATTCTCATTTCCTGAGAGAAGAAGTTTTAAATTTCACAGGGCACACTCTCTCTCATGTCAAACACATAATTCCCTGCCATCAGAAGTTATCACAATGTCACCATCTAATGTCAGATGAAGCTAACACCTATGTGCGAAACCAATGTAATTACTACCTCATGGTTCACATAGCTAGGAAACAGGAAACTACTAATAAGTACATATCTTCTATTCTACTCACAGCAACATTTATTATGTTCAACCCTAAACCAAGTGAAAACTGTTCTGTGATTAAGAAACCAAGCCTCCCTAAGCACATGGAGATAAAAGATGCAAAGTAAAAAAAATTACCTGAGTAACCTGCAAAACATTCCACCTAAATGTGGCATTCAGGGACTTAATTTAATAAATGTTAGACACCCAAGCACAACTGCCATTGGGCTGGATCCAAACACTCATTCAAAGAGTAGACCCGTTGCAATCAATGGAACTTAAATTAGTCATGAATAACTTGTCCCACTGATTTCTATGAGTCTACTCTAAGTACGACTAAGTCTGGATACGACCTAAAAACCGTCTGTGGAGGGGATAGGAGAAACCATTTTTGAGTGTCACATCTACATTTGGCCGTAGTGGAGATTTGACCCTGGGTTTCCCACAGGCAGATAACTGACACCACCAAAACGGATCTCAACATAGCTTCAATCCTAAACTAATTTACACAGAGTTACTGTCAGGACATTGGGACAGACACCCACAGCCTCACTCAGGAGGGGCCCCAAATGCAGCAGGCTTCGCTTATCGCATTTTGAAGTAAGTGCAGTAAGTACTTCAAGTACTTACTTGAAGTAAGTGCAGTAACACACATTGACCTGGTTTGCGCGACGATGACAGGAATGAATCTGAGAGTGGAGATAGCAGCTCAGACTCAGAATGGGAACAGCCAGAACCAGGGGAGGCTCCCTCCCTAGTGAGCTCAGAGATGGAAAAGCATTCTTCCCAAGACCTTGGCACACAGATGGCTCTACCTGAAGGGCCCCCCTCTCCTCTTCCATGTGAACTCAGGTCTCAGGGAAGGAGGAGAGCAAGGGGCGTGACTTGAGGGATGCTAGGGTCCCTCACAGAGTGAAGCGGGAAAAGTTAAAGGCGGAGCTCAGACACTGCTATGTGCGATAGCCTACGTAGGAGGGAACAACTGTAAGGGAGGGGCATCCCCCCTAAGCTAGTCTGGCCAGGAAGTTCTTGTTCAAACTGCCGGCAACTTCTCTAACTTCCACTTCGGCTCCTCTATTAGTATTTGTAATTGTGTGGAGTAGCTGTTTCCTTTGTAGCCAGAGAGTTCCCTAGAATTCACATTTGTAAGGAACCTGGTCGTTAACTAATAAAGTAGTGAGCCTGAAGCCTGGTATCTTGAAGTGTGCTGATTGCAAAGGGAGAGGACGAAGGAACGTGACAGACGCAACAGCCCACCATGGCTTAATTTATCCATGGGGGCTGTTGCATTGTGCCAGGAACCAGGCTTGCTGTGGCTTGTCATGTCATGCCATGCAAACCCAGGTGGCAGGGGTTGTTTGAGGGTTAGACAACTCTCAAATAACCATGGTTTGTTTTAGAGTTATTTGAGGTTATGTGAACCCCTGCCATCTGGGTTCACATGACACAACAAACCACAGCAAGCTGGGTGCCCATGGCCTCCTGGCACGACGTAACAGCCCCCGCAGCTAAATTAAGCCACGGTGGGCTGTCGTGTTGTGCCAACCAGGTCAGTGTCATATAGAAAGCCCCACCACCACCTTTAAGACCACTAAATCCAGAGTCTAAAACCACCTAAGTGCACCACTTCTTTTACATGGCAATGTCTCAGTGATGCAAGTGAGCTTACTGGCTACATTTCTATCCCATCCCTTATTAGTTACATTTCTATCCCATCCTTCTTCCATCAAATTTCCTAACAATCCTGTGAAGCATCAAATTTACTGCTCAGTGATGAAGCTCACTGTATGGTCTTGGAAAAGTCACTGTCCCTCTCTCTCTCAGCCTGTCCTAAATAACATGGTTCTTGCAAAGCCAAAACACCACTCTGAGCTCCCTGCAGGAAGAGCAGGATACAAATATAATAAACAATTTTCAGGGTTATTTTACAGGCATACAAACATTACTCTCAGTCATAACTTCTGCATTTCTAACTCTATGGAACTGAACTGTCATACTGCAGGCCATTCCAGCTCAAAATGGTCCACCTTTCTCCTTTGTCTGTTGATGGGAAGGCTTATGATTTGCATTATGGCTGGAAAGCAGCACAAATATCAGATTATGTTTGCGCATATGAACAAGTGGAGAAGTTACTTAAAAGTGGTCCCACATCTTGTGATAAAGAGACAGTGGTAGTGATTTGTCACAAGTATATTGTAAAATGGCTATAACATTGATCTCTTATGAGACTTTGTTAAAATACAGGAAGATGGGATTTTAATCTAGTTTATATTTGTTTTATTTATTTTACTGTGTTTGTTCAAAGCTACTGTAAATTACTCTGAAGCCAAAGGACAGAGTAGACCTGAAATCTTAATAAATAACCATACACATTCTCAAAATATTTTAAAATTTAAAAGAACAAAATCATACACCAACCAGTTCCACTACTTTATTAAGCTCCAGCGCAAATATTTCTAAAACCATTACATCACTAAATTTTCTATAATGTAAACACCAACCTGAAGTCGGGAGTTCATAAGCATGAATTCCTGTTGATTCTTTAGGCTTTCATTCACAGACTTTGAAAAGATGAATCCCATTTTGACCTAAGTGGATAGAGCAAATTTTAACAATAATTAACACTGAGTTCGAGCCAGACTTAGTCAACCTTAGAGTAGACCCATTAAAATCAATGGAACTTGTTAGTCTGGATCCAACCCATTGATGCAAATACCCCAAACATATTTCAGGTAGAGTATTTCTTTCATAAATTAAGTCCTGAAATTAAAATACACTAATCTTGCAAAGACATAACGTTTGAGAATATACATCCACTAAAGAAGATGTGAAAAGAAATTGAAAAAATGTTACCAAAATAGCAGACTATCTGGGGGGAAACAGTTCTGATAGTAAAGGCTGAGAATAGTAAAGTCTGTACAGATTGATACAGACTGGGTGCTTAATCTCTCTAGAGTGCATTTTAATTTGCGGGGTGGTGGTTTCTTTTTAAGGAAAATAATTATTTTAAAATATTACAACATGTTATGGACAGGATCAATGTGGAATTTATTGCTCAGCACCATCCAACTGATGACCACAAGGATAGAGTAACTTCTGTCTCCACAACAGATGAGGGATCAAACAGAACACAACAGAATAGAATAGAAATACTTTTATGAGCACATTCAACTACAGGAACTATGCCTGTCTTCCACTGATGGCAGAAGAGAGTTGTAGCTGCAGTGGAGAAGCATCTATACTTATAAAAATGTGTTTATGCACACATATGCAGAGAATAAAAAATTACATTAACCTCTGCAGGGATGTGGCTTTAGTGTGTGATGAAGGTTACCAGGCAAATGTAGGCATCTGGATGAAGAGCAAAGTGGCTCTCAGGGCCATAAGAGACATTACTTTAAGAGTGCAATCCTATGCATGTTTAGACAGAAAAATCCCCAGTCAGCATGGCCATTTTCTGGGAATGGTGGGACTTGTACTCCAACGCATTTGGAGGGCACCAGACTGGGGAAGGCTACTGTAGTAGGTTCGGGGGGGGGGCGGGGAGGGAGATCAAAACTCTTGTTCGAGACCTTGTTTGCAAGTGGGGTTGCTAAAACCTTTTCATTTCCACCTTCTTTCCCCCTGTCTATTTTTTCACCTTACAACTGCATTCAGTAAAGGATAACTAGTTCAGCAGCACATCGATAATAACAATAATGTAATAATGTCCCTGATAGCCATGATAGCGCGGTCACTGAACTTGAGCCGGACATCCTAGAGAGTGAAGTCAAGTGGGCCTTAGGAAGCATTAGTAACAACAAAGCTAGCGGAGATGACAGTATTCCAGCCGAGCTATTTAAAATCCTAAAAGATGATGCTGTTAAAGTGCTGCATTCAATATGCCAACAAATCTGGAACACTCAACAGTGGCCACAAGACTGGAAAAGGTCAGTTTACATTCCAATTCCAAAGAAGGGCAACGCCAAAGAGTGTTCAAACTACCGCACAATTGCGCTCATTTCACATGCCAGCAAGGTGATGCTCAAAATCCTACAAGCTAGGCTTCAGCAGTATGCGAACCGAGAACTACCGGAAGTACAAGCTGGGTTTAGAAGAGGCAGAGGAACTAGAGATCAAATCGCCAACATTCGCTGCATCATGGAGAAAGCAAGAGAATTCCAGAAAAACGTCTACTTCTGCTTCATTGACTACGCTAAAGCCTTTGATTGTGTGGATCACAACAAACTGTGGCAAATTCTTAAAGTGATGGGAGTACCAGACCACCTTACCTGTCTCCTGAGAAACCTGTACGAGGGTCAAGAAGCAACAGTAAGAACCAGACATGGAACAACCGATTGGTTCAAAATTGGGAAAGGAGTACGACAAGGCTGCATATTGTCACCCTGCTTATTTAACTTATATGCAGAGTACATCATGAGAAATGCCGGGTTGGATCAATCAGAGGTCGGAATTAAGTTTGCTGGGAGAATTATCAACAACCTCCGATATGCAGACGATACCACCCTAATGGCAGAAAGTGAAGAGGATCTCAAGAGCCTCTTGTTGAGGGTGAAAGAGGAGAGTGCAAAAGCTGGTTTGAAACTCAACATTAAAAAAACGAAGATCATGGCATCTGGCCCCATCACTTCCTGGCATATAGAAGGGGAAGAAATGGAAGCAGTGACAGATTTTACTTTCTTGGGCTCCAAGATCACCGCAGACGGTGACTGTAGCCATGAAATTAAAAGACGCTTGCTCCTTGGGAGGAAAGCTATGGCCAACCTAGACAGCATAGTAAGAAGCAGAGACATCACCTTGCCGACAAAGGTCCATCTAATCAAAGCTATGGTTTTCCCAGTAGTAATGTATGGCTGTGAGAGCTGGACTATAAGGAAGGCTGAGCGCCGAAGAATTGATGCTTTCGAACTGTGGTGCTGGAGAAGACTCTTACGAGTGCCCTGGACTGCAAGGAGGTCAAATCAGTCCATCCTAAAGGAAATCAACCCTGAGTGCTCATTGGAAGGACAGATAATGAAGCTGAAGCTCCAATATTTGGCCACCTAATGCGAAGAGAAAACTCCCTGGAAAAGACCCTGATGCTGGGAAAGACTGAAGGCAAAAGGAGAAGGGGACGGCAGAGGATGAGATGGCTAGATAGCATCACGGATGCAATGAATATGAACTTGAGCACACTCCGGGAGAGAGCGCAGGACAGGAAGGCCTGGCGTGCTATGGTCCATGGGGTCATGAAGAGTCGGACACGACTGAACGACTGAACAACAACAACAACAACAACAATTATTGTAATTATGTAATTACTGTAATAATACAGTTACAGTGTTACCAGAGTACAAGAAGACATACACTTTTGGAACGCTACGTTACAAGCCCGGGACGTAAGGAAGAATATCTGGGTCTGGCAGTTCAGCTCCCTGGACCTAAACCAGAGGCAGACGGCGACTGCAACACCCCAACCCACCCCTCCAAACCATCTCACGCGCAGCCCCAGCAAGTCCCGAGTTTTCCCCCGCATTCCCCACCGCGCCGCCCCCTTGCGTGTCTCCCGACCCCGGAGCAAGACCCTTACAAGTCATGCTACAGTCTCCTGCACGCGCACCATGTACGCCCCCGTGGCGCGTGCTCGGTATCCCCATCTTTACTGGCGTCTGAACTGTTCACACGACCAGTTCACACGACCAATACAGGCGACCAGCAGCTCCACTCCTGCAAACAGCCCCTGAAAGCCACCAATATTCCCCCGGCGACCAGCCCCACCACCTTGTCTTCCTCCTCGCTCCGGCTCTTCCCTTCCCCTTAGCCCACGCCTTCCTGGGCCAAAAACCGGGGTCCAGCACCCCCCGCCCTTCCTCTCTGCAGAGGCCGAGGGGCCGCCTTCTCCGCTCCGGGAAAGCTGTGGGCTGGCCCGGGGAGCCAAGGACGCGCGAGATTTCCGGGCACGCTTTTCTCTGGGCGGCCGACAAGCGTCTCGCCCGGAGGTCGCACTCTGGCCTCCGCAACGGACTGATTCGTCTTGAGCCGGGGAGGGAGGAGAAAGAAGGGGCGGCCGCAACTCGTGGTAGCGCCCGCCCTCCGCTTTTTACGGGGAAGGCAAGGCCGCAGACAGAGGGCTTGGGTCTGTACCTTTAAGAGAGGAGGGAACGCGCCTCTGGGCAGATCAGGGCTTGTTCGCGGCCTGCGCACAGCCACAAGCGCGCAATGGCTCGCTTGGAAGGAGATGCTCGCTGATGGGCGTGCGCTGCACACCAGGTGGCACTGTCGGTTTCCTGGGGCCCAGCACGCCGCCGTTTGGCTACGGCACCGCTGGAACGTGTAGACGGGGCCGGCTCGGTGGGCGCGCGCTGCCTTCGTATCCATCGCTGCTACTGGACAAGAAGCAAAACCAGGGTTTTAATTGTTTTATTATTATTATTAAATTTATTAATCGCCCATCTGGCTGGTCACCCATGCCACAGAATGGCATGGGTTCATGCGACAGAAGGCTGTTCTGCGCCAAAGAGGCCTCACTGATGCAGCAGCGGGTGGTATGGTTATGGCTGGGGATAGGGCTTCCTCCCGTGTCGACGGCTCTTCAGAGCTCGACCTCGGCCTTCAGCACCGAAGCACGGGGTGGCGCCACCGAGCCCGCAAGAAATCCCCTGGTAGAGCCGCGCATGATGAGGTGATGCAATGGGGGGCGAGCTCTGTCCCTTCCCTCCACCCAGGATCAACATAGCCTTGATGAGGTACATAAAGGACCAGGGAGCATCCCAATTCGAGCCTACTCAAAACTAAGTACCACTAAGCAGTGGGATGAGAAGAATGCCTAGGATACAGCCCTCATATACCCATATCAGCTGGAAAAGATAGACTTGCATTGAATGTGGCCAATTGTTATGGCCAAATTATAAATAACATGGGAAGGCGGTGCTTGGATTTATCTTCTCCTCCTTCTCAGAAATCCCATCTGTGAAGGGCTGCCATGTTTTCTTTCTTTTGTTCATTTGTTCTCTGTGGTATTTATATACCGCTTAATATAGTGAAATCTCTAAGTGGTTCACATATAAATATTAAAACTTACATTTAAAAACACTAAGTACAATTTCAACTACAATAACAATAACATCACATTTAAAATAACTATGAAAATAATTTCAACTACAATAACAATACAAGGAGCAGTAAAACAGAGCAGTATATAATTAATTCATTTTCTGCCACCCAAACTGCACAGGGGAGGGTTTTCCAGAGGGTGGGCAACACCACAGAGAAGGCCCACCTTCAAGATATTACCTGAAGGCATTCTGTTGCTCACAGAATGACCCATCATGGCTTCCTTTTTTGGACTAGAGCCAAGGTGGAAGAGGTGTTTAACCTTTTCCAGTTCTTCCACACTGGTTCCCCAATCAAACCATCCCCTAAAGTTTGCACTGGGGGAGGGGGGGGGATGGCAGGAGAGTAAAATAAGGTACCCATTTTAAGCTAATAGCAGTTTTGGGATGATCTGCAACCATTTAAACTCTCTCCCGGATGCTGCTGCTCTGAACAAATGCAGAACTTTCTATGCCTATTTTAGAGTTGTTGTTGTTATAACAACAACAAGGCAAAGAAAATAACAGTAGGATTCATGCAAACTTAGTCATGCTTAGAGTAGACACACTGAAATCAGTGAGACTTAAGTTAGCCATGAGTAATTGTATTGATTTCAATTAGTCTTTTTTAAGCATGACTAAGGGCTTCTCCACACAGGGCTTTTATCCTGTTATTGAGATTGGTTACTCACAGAAGTTTGTGGGTCCTTTATATGATGTTGTCAAGTTCCAGGACCTCTCCTGTGTTTTCTGACCATTATCCTAGGTTTTTTTAATATCACGGATAATGGGATATTTAAATATCATGAGTTGATGTTTTCTGTAAAAAGATAACACAGCACCATCTAGTGGCTGTATAATTAAACATATAGAGCTTGCAGATAAAGGAACTCCCTGGAGGGAAAAAGTAGACGTGCATGAAAAGGGGTGATCTTAATCCTGCAAAGAATAGGGAAGCAGAAGCCCCAGTAAAATTGCGGGCTAAAAAACCTGGTGTGGAGAAGCCCTAAATCTAGATCTAACCCAGTGCAATTCTATACATGGCTAGCAAAGAGGTGGCTCTGAAGCAATTTCAGAACACTGTGTGTGTGTGTGTTTGGGGCTGGGCTGGGCGGGGCTGGGCTGTATGCTATAGGAGATGGGAGAAAGGAGTGCTAAGGAAGCTAGTCAAGAGAGAGGGTGTCTAATCAAGTGGGGTAACATGCATAGTGGGCTGAAAAGCAGGGACCTGGAGAAATAATGAGTGGTGGTAATGGCCATTCCGGAAAGTGGGACTGGGGCTGTGCACTATTGGCAGGCAGGAGGCTTAGGGTTGCTCAGTCTAGGGACTGGATCCTGACAAGGGAAAATTGCCCATTGTCCCTTCTGCTGTCAGCCCGGCATTGTGACCTAACTAGCCTCTACATGGAATTGCTTGAGGAGGTTATTTGGATATTTCGGATTGGATGCTATCAATATATCTCTTGTTTCCATCATCCAACCTTGGGGAGGCAATAGAAGTTCTTCTGAACTGGTGCTTGGGAGCAATTGACTGGAGGAGAGAGAACAAGCTAGCACTTAATTCAAACAAGATGGAAGTACTGATGGCTTTGACAATCCCAGTGGAGGTGTGCAGTCTGTTCTGGATGACATCGCATTCCCCCTGAAGCAACAGATCATGAGCCTGAGGATCGGGCCATAGCTTAGTAGCAAAGCACATGCCTTGCATGAAGAAAGTCCTAGCTTCAGTCTTCAACATTTCCAGGTTCAAGTAGCAGGTGATGTGAAAAACCTCCGCAAGAGGAGAGCTGCTGCCAATCATTGGAGAACCATTGCCTTGTACATCATGATGACTCTTAGCTAGATGGACAAATAGTCTGAGCTGGTATAAGGCACTTCCTATGTTCCTGTGTACTATTGGATCCAATTCTGCTCCTGGACACAGGGCTGTCTTCTAGCAACTACAACTGGTCTGCCACTGCACCCTTTCCTTGAGAAGTCAGACCTGGACTCAATTATCCAGTTAATGCCCCAGTCATCTCCAAACTGGGCTACTGTAATGCATGGAACAGCCCTTAAAGATAGTCCAGAAACTTCAGCTGGTCTGGAATGTGGCCACCAGGCTTCTCTCTCAGCCTAGATGCCAAACTTGTATCAGTTTCACTGACTATCAATTTGTTTCCAGGCTCTATTCGAGGTGCCAGTTTTGAACTTTAAAGTGCTAAGTGCCCTAGGACCAGGGTTTCTTACGAACCACCTTTGCCTGTACAAACCCGTTTGTGGCCTTTATTCCTCTACTGAAGTCCTCCTTCCACTTCTTTCTACCATTGGAGACATGGCGGGTGTACATGGGAGATGGTGGCTTTGGGGCTGGCATTTTTATATTGTAGAACAGCCTCCTCAGAGCGGTACACTTGCTGCATGACTGTCCTGTTTCAGAAGGACAGTAAATATTGTGTTATTCCAGTGAAGTTTTAGACTTTAAAAATATGCCTCGATAAGATGTATTCTTATTCTGCTGCCTTTTTGTCTTTGATGTTGTTTTTTATTAATAAGCAAAGAATTGTTTCAGGAGAAGGGCGATTTCGCCTTGTCATGTTTTTCTTCTTCCTTTCAGTTTCTGGCTTACATTGCCAGTAATATGTTCACATGCTGTGCAATAATTTTCCCCAGGGTAACTTCCTGTATCTTGTCCTCTTGTGAAATTATTTTATATTTTCTTAGAAATGAATAAAATAGCATGATCCACTGAGAGTTAAGCAACTTTAATGCTGCAGTCATATGATTGCAATCATATGACTTGGGTTAGTTGGGAGTAGGGCCTTTTGAACTCAGTCTTACTGCTGAGTAAACATGCATAGGATATGGGAATCCAGTGCACACTTACATCCAAGTTTTCTGATATTCATGCTTATTTTACTCCTTGCACTGACTACCTTAACAATTCCCTCTAGCTGAGAAAATTGTGACAGTTATCTTCATTGCAAAGCAAAAGAACCATCACTTTTTTTTCTACTGTAGACAAATTCAAAATGTTAGTGGCGTCATCAACGTGATAGTAGTTTGCAGAAGAGTTCAGCATGGGATGGGATGAGATAAGAGGAGATGTATGTATGTAGTGTGTGTGAATAAGAGACTTTATGTGTAATATTCTATCAGAAAAGAACATTTATTCTTTGGTAGGGTTGCCAGGTGCTAACTTAGAGACTTTGTCCATCACTTTAAAAGCTCTGAGGCAGCAAGATTCTAGCTGCGTCCCAAAGCAGAAAGGAGATAGGGGTGTGTGAAGGGACTGTGCTGTTGCCAAGCTTCTAAAGAACAGCCAGAGTTTTTGAATTAGTAACTGAGACGCAATCAACATGTCCTACCCCATCCATACCCATACTCCAGAAAAGGTTTTTAAGCACCACAGCTGTGCCATGCAGAAGAAGGGAAGAGAACTTGTCCAGCAAAGTTCCATAGAATCATAGAATAGTAGGATTGGAAGGGGCCTATAAGACCATCGAGTCCAACCCCCTGCTCAATGCAGGTGTTAGGGTTAGATGACATCGCATTCCTTCTACGCATCCCCCCCCCCGCATTTCCCCTCCCCCAGAGAGCTCCAAAGCAGTTCTGATTCTGAGGAAGAGATAGAAACCGTGGGAGAGGAACCTGCACTCTGTTCAGAGGAGCAGCCAGGGGGAGAGCCCCTCCTGGTGCACATTCCTGAGAGTGATAGTGACCCTGGCAGGGAGAGGGCGGAGCAACAGCAGTTTCTGGACACTAGGCACTGGTGCGGCATCAAGCTGGAGATGGCGGGCGCTGAGAGGAGGCGCTCAGCCCACTTGGCACGACGGCAACAGCGGCACCCCGATGCCCCTCGGGCAAGGGGTGGACTCTCTCCTCCTAGCTCATAAGTACTGAGGTTTCCCGCTTTCCCCTCCAAATGGAGATCAACTGATTTCTAAGGTTAGAACCCCCGAGTAGGCAGCTGTCTTAAGCCTCACTCGTAGGATCAAGCAATTAGCATCTGTAAGCGTCATTAGGTTGAATGGGAATAAAGCCTTGGAAAAGAGCCCTATTGTCTGTGTGTTGATTCTGGCTACCTGAGGATTTCAGAAGGCAGCAGGAGCGACCTCCTGACAGCAGGAATCTAAGTCAAAGCATCCATCTGCACTTGGGCCAGGACTGAGTCAATGCATACTGCAGATGTTACTGTGTATCTTCATTCACATGTGTAATGTTCACGTCTACAGGAGAAACACATGCTTTTCAGATCTTTAATAGTGACAGCATGCCACAGTGAGGCTACGCGTACACCAGGGGAATCGGCATTCAGACAATGGACATTCTTAGAATTGAGAATATACAGTTTTATTACAAAAGAACAGCAAATGGATTAATATGCAGAGTTGTTACAAAAATGCACAGGCAGCATTCTGCTTGGTTCAGCAATTCTTTGACTAACTGTAAGGGGAGATGGTCCCAGGCATAGTCTGAAGGCACTTGAGACAGCCACCTTGCTGAAGCTAAGCAGGTTTGGGTCTAGTCAGTGCTTGAAGGGGAGACCACCTGGGAACCACATGTAGCCACTTTGAGTTCCATGATGGAAGAAAGGTGGGCTATAAACGTAGTAGTAGTGGATGATGATGATGATGATAATATGGAGAATGGAAGAGCCCGATGACAAATATGGGAAGGGAAGGGCAATAGGTACCAGGCACACATGTACATCCTACGTGGGTTAGAGAAGGAGAAGCCAGAATATAAACAAGGCTGCGGGGTGTGTGGCTATCTTACTGAAAGAGGACAAAAAGGGAAGTGGAATGCAGATATTGCCTCTCCTAGGGTGGAGGGGAAAGAGTTCTTCTCCTTCTGGGGGATTATGTGGATACAAGATGGTCCTTGGCACCAAGACACTGGGATTGCTTCTCTGGTGAAGGCCTGCCAAGGTGTGAATTTCTTGTCGATCCCTAATTAAACCAAATGTAAAATAAACAGAGAAGAGAGAGGAACGCTGGGGAAAAGAGCTACCTAGGAAGGGGTTGAAACAGCTTGCGTTGACCTCAGAGTTGGCATTCTCAAAACTACACAGAGACTGAACAGCAAGTTCTAGTTGTATGTTTCTCATATAGGATTCGATAACTAATACATTTTCCCAAGATTGAAGAGGAGAAGGCTACCCTTAGTATATTACGACTGGGGTTGTCTTTTTCCTGCTGTGAGTGAGGAGTGTAAGGCATGGGTAGTTTGCAAAATCAGATTCTGTGTGCACATTCTGGGTAGAGGTCCCTAACTTTAATGGTCCAGATTGATTTATTAGTAGTGGCAGTGCTTCAGGCCTGGATTTTTCCTTCACCAGGGCTCTGGATTGGCTAGGATGTGCCCTGGATGGTTTGGTTAGGTTAGGGACTAGGTCAGGAGTGGGCAACCTCTCCCACCAAAGTTGTTGCTCTGGCAGCAGCGGCAAAAATTGCATCAACTCAGCAGGGATACAAGGTGAGTATCACACAGGATCATGCTTCTAGGAGCAGAATTCTGCTTGCAAACAAGGCATGCACTCCCCATGTGCCTCATTTCCTTGCAAAATCACCATGGTCTTTGCCACTGTAGGAGCGAATTTGGGGTAGCATTAGGGAGTGCAAGAAACATGGCAGGGAGTGCAGGAACAACCATAGGAGCCACAAGCAGCCTGCAGGTCACATGTCGCCCACCCTTGGGCTAAGTGATGAGCAAGGCCTTTATATATTCTGGACATCTCACACTGCTGTGCATACTTGGTGAGACGCCTGCTTTCTGATTAATATAGTTAGAGGTCAGCAAGTTTCTATTTCTACTTCCTTTTTCTGACTGTTTCTAAGCTTCTGCTAGCTTAGTGTCCCAGGACAAAATGGAGATCTGGGGTCAAGATGTTAGGGTGATACCTAAAAAGTGAGGCTGAACTCCTTGGTAACATATAGTAATACACTGTTACCTCTTCCCACTTGCCTTGTGCTGTCCCTGTGGGCAATGTTGGGTCCAGAAGGAGAGGGCTGAGTAGGAAAGGAAAAGTTTCTCCTGTGCAGGGCAAAGGAATAGGCAGCACCAATAGGAGTGAGGAGAAAGTGGGCCCACTTGCCACCTTGTCCAAAGGCTCTCCAAAACATGGAGCCAACTTTGCAAAAGGCATCATGTTAGCTAGAGAATGAACTTCCTGAGCCATGGCAATCCTGTTTAATCCCCGCATAGTTAAGGGGGTCACGTGTGTTGGATGTGCTAAGCCAGCCTTCCCTAAGCTGGCGCTTCCCAGATCTGCTGGACTACAACTCCCATCACCCACACCAGCATGCCACATTGTCTGGATGATGGGAGTTGTAGTCCAGTAATCTGGATAGGCCAGGTTGGGGAAGGCTGGGCTAATTCTCCCCCATGCCCCTGTCTCAGCCATTAGTTACCCAAAATGAGTATGAGTGTTTCCTTCAGTAACTGGAAACTGGCTTGATTTTCATTCTACCTGATGAAGGGTTCTGGTAATTTGAAAGCATGGATTTGGGGGAAAACAATACGTTTGTTTATAGAGCTATTGTGAAGAGCTACTGTGTCAATTGGGAAGTGCCCTGTTCCAGAGTCCTTGGACTTCCTCCTTCAGGCATCTCCCTTTTCTGCCCTCAGAAATGAATCTGGAACTGAGGGAAAGGGAAGTGTTTTCTTCTCTCACCATATATCCTTTGGCTTCTAGTGTACTCCTGGCTGGAGGGGGAAAAAAGACTCACAGCCCCTCTGGGGGCCTGATCTACTGCTACCTTCTGGAATAGCTGTGCTGTACTTGCTGTAGTATGTGTCTTGCCAGGTAGGATGACTGAAACTTAAATACAGCCTTCTTTTCCTATAGAAGAGGAACTTCATGGAGTTACAGTAAACACAAATAGCCTATTCGGTATGATCATTTTGTTTCTGAGAGCAGTAACTTTTAAAGTATTGTAGAGTTTTTGCCATTAATATACATAATGGATTGGAGCCAGACTTAGTTATACATAGAGTGGCCGCACTGAAATCAATGGGACTTAAGTTAGTCATGGCTAATAAGTCCTATTGCTTTCATTGAGCATACTCAGTAAGCCTAAGTCTAGTTCTAACTCTGTAAGTGCAATCCTGTTAGTGAGCAAGTTCTACTGGATACAATGGGATTTATTTCTGAGTCAGCATGGATAGGACTGGGCTGTAGATCTGTTTTATGGACAAATTTATGCTTGCCTACAGCAATATAGGCATGTGAACCTATATGAGTACATGCATTATATAACATAGTTATACAAAGTTATATATTGAAGCTGAAACAAAGAGGCCTTCATATATTTGCAAAAGTATCCAAGGCAACAAACTGAAATGCAAATCTTTTTTTTTCAAACAAAATGAATCTGTAGATTTGAAATTAAAACGTAATATTTGAATGTGCAGGCTTTCACAGCTTTGATGAAATTTTGTACTCCTTGCATCCTAACTTGATATATTTGGAAGTAACTTCCATTACATAGATGGGAATTGGTTCCAAGTCAATGTATTTAAAATCAGGCTCCAGTGCATCAATTCTATAATATATATTTAACAATTTGCAACACATGATTCTCTACTTTGTAATATATGTGTGTGTGTGTGTGTGTATTGTTACTCTCCACTTCTCCAAGTAGTAAGTAGTTTTAGGGCCTGTGCTACAGGGCTTAGTTTCCTTTGGCTGAGAGGCACTGGCAACTTATACGGCGTTCACATGATACGCTAACTCATAATGGGTGACTAGCCACACACTGGGGGTTGTTTTGTGAGAACCCACAATATGTCGTTGGTGCGCCTGACATACAGTGAGGTATACCAACCACAGTGCATTGGGTGTTCCCCCCTCCTCTCCCCTCCTCCTCAGTCCTCTGTGCAGCTCCACTCGGTATCCGAGGGGATTTGGGTGCAGAATCCCTCTTGTCTGCCTTCAAGCCGCCTGTCCCCACTCCAATCGCGGTCTCGTCCATGGTCCCCTTGCCAGTGACAGACCTTCCAACTGTGCCAAAACGGCACTTTGAAGGGGCTGTCAGTGTCCCTACTTCATCCCAAGCAGAATCATGGTCACAGTGGGGACGGCGGGGACGGGACACAAAGGTGAGACTGATGGCCCCTCCAAAGTGCCATTTGGCACAGTTGGAGAACAGTCACTGGCAAGGGGAAAGGGGCACTGGAAGCAGTTTGGCTGCAATTCTGAAGAGTGGCAGGCATTTCTGTGGCTCTTGCTGAATGGCTTGCTACCTAATACCTTCTCCCCACGATGGATTGGGTGTCCTGGGTTCAGATGGCATGCCAACCCATCATGAGTTAAACAACCCCTGGAACAACCCATTGGTTATTATTGTGGGTTGTTTAAAAGAATGAACCCACCTCACAGAAAGCTACCTAGGTACGCATGACACTCTAGCCCATCATGGGTAGTCACCCACAGTGGGTTAGTTTGATGTACAAACTCAGTCATAGACTGGATTCACATGACATGACAACCCATTGTGGGTAGCAAGCCTTGGTGGGTTGTGTTGTCTGAACCCAGACTGTCTCTCACAGGGTGGCTTGTGTTTGGGCAACAAGCCACCCTGAAAACCCATGGCTTGATCTAAGGGTTGTTTTACCCATGATGGGTTGGCATGTCGTCTGAACCTGGCAGAGCCAACCCATCATGGGTTGCAATGATCAGGTACAGAACTGCTCAGCAAGCGGGCCAAAAGCTCCTTCCACTCTTCCTGATGGTTCCCACCCTTGCCACGTCAAGCCTCCTAGCCAGTAACAGCCCCTCCAACAATGCTCAAGTGGCACTTTGGAGAGGGTGTCACTCATTTGCCAGCCCCTTTTTAAAATTATTTTTTTCAGCCCCCAACATTTGTGCAAATGAGGCCAATATATAATTTTTTCAGCCCCAGGAATTGAGATCTAGACTCCCCCACACACTTTTTTGCAGCTCCCATTACTGCTCTGAATGGGAGCTGCAAAAAGGGGGTGAGGAGGCTAGATATCTCTTTAAGGCAATTGCTGGATACTTGCGGAAGTTTGTAATGGAAGTAGGGCACCCAAGTGTCAGCCCAACACTTAAAACCCTGGGGATCACCTTGCTAACTGAGCAATCTTGTCCCCATTTCGCTACATGTCACTGTAAACGGCTGTCAAATTAGCCTATATGCGGTCTTGTCTTGTCAATTTCCTTGTATGTTTCATACTGTACTTTGTTTCCTTTGACAGCTGAAATGTACAAAGGCATTGACAAGGCAAGGCTATATATATTTCACAGCTGCAAGTCTGCACTTGTGCAACCATGAAAGGCCAACAAGAAATAGCAAATATAAAAATTATGAATAGATAGATAGACAGATGTAGATATAGATATAGGTAGATATATAGGGCCCATTTGCAAAAATCAGGGCCCAGAAAAAAAAAGCTGGAGAATGAAAACAGGGTCACAGTCCGAGCAGGGATGGGGATGGGATGGGCATACAAGATGGGTTCTACTGCACAGGACTCTGGGATACTGAGTGGAGGACCGAGGCGGGGAACAACCCACGGGGAGCCTGATCATCTGTTGGGTGCACCTTGGGTTGTTCTGAAAATAACCCACACTGCATAGCTTATTTGCAGAGTGGATTGTCATGCTGTGCAAACTCACCCATAGTATCTTTATAATATTTGCTTAACTTACATATATAAAAGTAGGACTCCACCAGACAGCACAGTTTCTAATCCAGCATATAGTCCCCCAAAAGAACAACTGTACCTCAAGAATACTTCAGCCAACTAACAGCTCTGTTCTCTGTCTCTAAAATTCAGACAGGATCCAAATGTTTCTCTGTCCCCTAACCTAACCTGGAGAGGCTTCTTCAGCCTCTGATTGGTTCCACATTCAAAAAGCTGGAGAGAAGATGAATCCCATTCTTGCTTTTTTTCCTCCCCCCAATTTTTTTTTCCTGCTAGAACCAGAATAATGCTTTGCCGGTATTCTAAGCATTTGCCTGTGATGAATACAACAGAAATGTTTGTCAGAACTCCTTGCCTCCACATTCCTGTTCATGTTCATCACTATTTCATATTCTTTCTCCTAAAAGGCAGCAGGTCAATACATTTTTCATATGGCTTGTATTGTCATGATTTGCATTTCTCTTTAATTTCCACTTTTTGTTTGGCTCCAGGCTGGCAGCATTACATAAAAATGCACCAATAAGTGATGAAAAGCCATAAATAGATAACTAAAAGATGTTGGGTGTTGTGTTGCCAAAAGAAGGAAGCTTCACCAGACAGCAAATTAGAATGCTGTTCTGAGGTGCACTCCTAATTTTCCCCAGTGTGAGAAATATATGATTGTGGGCATGTTCACTCTTGCATTTAAAAAGTCAGATGAAAGATTAAAATAATAATTGCATGTTGACATTTCCAGATCAATTAATCTGCAGGGATATGGCTTGTCTCTTCACATCTAAATATAGTTTAGCCCACCTTTCCTGAAGGCACTGAAAGCTCAGTGCCTTTCAGATGTGTTGGAGTATAACTCCCATCTTCCCCAGCCAACATGCCCAACACATCTGGAGGGCTCTGAGTTGGGAAGACTGGTTTAGCCATTAGTTGATATACGTAACCCCAGGTATTTTAGGGTACTCAAAGCAACAATTAAAACCACATTTTAAACCTGGAAATAGTTTGTGGCAAGTATTTCCCAAGTCCCACACCACCCTACTTAATGCTTATTCATTCTTCTTCCAAACTTTCTAACAGCTTCATTCAAGTTCCACCACTTATTACACAGTAACATTTGCACTGTTTTTGAGCATTAGTGTTAAGTGGGTATTGTCTGACAACTGATATTTTAAAACAGTTTCAGCAGTTGTTGCTTGTACTTAGCCTGTCAGCACAACTCTTCTTGCAAACATATCCTGGTTTGGTGAATGAGTGAGTGCAGTAAGTAAATACTTTGGTCCGTTATACTTTGGTTGAAACAAATATCTTTTTGTGAGAATCGTGGGACATTTTGCCAAAACATTCCTTCAATGAAATCAGAGTCAGTGTTTATTTTTGGAGACACCGTTGCCTCGTCATGTAACAAAGACATAATAATAGGGAAGGAAATGGGGAAGACCAACAAAGAATTCCGGCGTTCTTAGAGTTGGGAAAGAAGCTGAGTGATAGTGCGAAAGGAAGTCCACTTATCACCTGAAGAGGCTGAGATCAGAGTCTTGAGGCTGCTGTGTAAAAGGCAGACTAGTTAATGTCAGCTTGTGCAAAAGGAATGTCCCAGAATTTACCCATGCGCATCTTAATATTTGTATGATTTGGCTCTGGCACCTCTGAGATTGAAAGAAATGAGCAGAAACACTCATTTATGGCTCAGGAGAGGTCAGCAGACCTTCTGCCTGTGAACTCCGCTGACCTACTCCGTTCTGAAAATGAGAGTTTCCGTTCATTTCATGTTATTTTTAGGAGCATGAACACACATGCAGCTGCTCCTGTGAGTGCATGAGCACAATAGGATTCCTACGCATTATTTTTACAGGAATGTTTTAAAAATTCAGAGAAATGTATAGGGAAAAATATGTCTATTTATACAGCAGTGCTTCTGTCCTCTTGTAAAAATTGTATACCTATGTTATTATATAGTATCACTATTAGTCATAAGGTTTTCCAAATCTGTTAATACTGTATCGTAGTAAAACTCAGTAGAAAGACCTTCCGCTGGCGAATGTGTGAGACGTGAAATGCAAACGGAGTTTCTAACATTAAGGTTCATTCAGAGTCATTTCATTTCCCATATTGCTAAACTTAAAGATGTCAGTCAGTTTTGTTGTGTATGAAAACATCATGTGAGAATGATTAGTACATGTATCCTGCTCAGAGATGGATGGATGCATTGTAAGATATTATCATGGGGGCCTCTAGTAGAGGCATGTGAATCCTTTCTGTCTCTGACTGGGTTCAGAGTTTACACTATTGCAGAGGGAAAATGAGCCATGGTGGCTTATTTTCCCTCCCCTTGCATGCTGGTCATGAGCTGTCTAATTGGTATAATTACCTTATCAGGCACAGGTTGTCGTGATGTCCAAACCCAGCGAGGGTGGGTAGCTGGCATGGTTTACAAACCACCCTGAAACCCATGGCTTGTTTTAGGGTTGCTGGGTGGTTTGTAAACCACCACAGCTGCCCACCATTGCCAGGGCTGGACATCATGACAACCTGTGCCTGGTGAATTATGCTAATTAGGCGGCTCTCGACCGACACATGCGGAGAGGGAAAATAAACCACTGTGGTTTTATTTTCCCTCTTATCATCATACGAACCCACCCTCCATAGATATAGGTGTGTGTGTGTGTGTGTGTGTGTGTGTGTGTAGTTCCTAGTTGCAATACTGGGTCATCAAGTTATTGGCTTTGATCTATCAGCAAGTTTTAAGATAAGGAGTGTCTTGTGCCCCTTCTGTCACTCTGCCACCACCTTGAAAACAGCCCACATGATGTGGCCAACAGTGAGGGTAAAGAACACCAGCCATGGGGTGGGACCTCTTTGGAAATCTTCCTGCCCATGCAGTTTAATTTTTCTTCCTTTCCATAGGAGGGCCAGAGGGAAGAGCAGATGTTTGTAGTAGGCTCAGGGTCCAAGGAGCCACAGACAGATCCACCTACCTGGAAGCAGCCTTAGGGCACCAGCAGCATTGGCAGGATATCTCTCCTGTGTCCTCAGACCTATTTACCTTCATGGTGGATTCCAGGGACCAATTTGCCTGCCAGTCTTTCCTTGGCAGAGACTGCTGAAGGTACCACCATCTGAATTGCAGTAAGGAACGACAAGCAAAAAGTAGCCAGTTATGGCAGACAGATCTTCCCCAGGAGGCCATTCCATTCCACACTCTGGGTGCCACCACAAAAAAGGCCCTGTCTCTGGTACCCATCCACCAGTCATCTGATGGTGGTTGGACAGCGAGTGGGGCTGCAGATACTGATCTCAGGACCTGGGCAGATTCATATGGGAGGAGGTGGTTCTTAATGTACCTGGTCATACCATTTAGCAGATGCTGATTAGCAAAAAATAGTACACCCCCCCAGTCACCATGCCCTGCTTGTGAGGTTCCCAGAAGCATCCTACTGGCTAGCTGCTGTTGAAGACAGAGTACAGGGATAGATAGGTTCTTTGGGCTAACTCAGCATGGCAATTCTTCTAAGCATATGTAACCACTGAAAGGGTTCCTTGTTAATTTCATGCATCTATTGATTCAGACCAATGGGCAAAGTTCTTTACTGGTCCCAGCTCCTTTAAAAGTGAGGCTTGATGACTTCCCAGATAGACAGGAAGGCTACATCAGTCATTCAGTGCTACTGTTCATATACTAAACCCATTTATGGTAAGGAAAGTGGAATACTATAAGGAAAGAAGTGGGTAATTTCTTAACCACGAGTCCATATTCTTTGTGCCACCACTTTCCTGTCCCTCTTTGCCCTCTTTTTTCTCCCCCTTCCAATATGTTGCCACTACACTGCTTAAAAGCCAGCTGAGACTAAATGCAGACATTGAGAATTCGGCCCCTGAAGGAGACCAAAACCTGCCTAAGTCAGGTTCCTTGGGGCTGAAGCATTAATCAGGATTGATAAGTGACCAACAGGTCCAGCAGCTGTTTTCTGCTCTGGTACTGGTGTTGGAGACGTTTGCCATTACATCCCCTAATATTCCACTGTTGAGGGAGGCACCCCCCACTCTTTTGTCGGACACTGATCAGGTGGCTAGGGATCAGCCTGTTTCTGAGGGAGAGATGATCAACTTATTCTGGAGGATCCACAGGCGGTAACTACCTCTTCCTCTAAGGGAACTCATCCTCAGTACCATTCACCAAGAGTTGCTTGTCACTCTCCAACTCCACCTCACCATTCTCCATGTTGGTCACCATCAAATGAATGCTGTCACAGGCATGATCAGTCCTGAACATAGTGATCCCAACCTCATTCTCTGTCTGCTTATTGGAACCATTATTCTCCATCGGGTTTGTCTCAGAGGATGTCTTGGAGGTCTTGCACCCCCAGCGATTATCCAGGTCACTTCTATTATTTCTCTCCTCACTGGTAGCAAAGCAGGTTACTGTTGCCACACGGACATAGGTGGCATTACCCGTCCTCTGCATGGTCTTCTAGCTGCTTCTGTCTCCTCCTCCACCCATGGAGCAGAAATGCCTTAAAAACATTGCTGTTCCTTTCTTCATCATCCACAGTAGGTGGCTATCCCACTCATCTTGCTCTTCTCTGCTTCAGTCTCAACGTTGAACCATGAGAGGACTGAGCATAGCAACGTCTACCTTGCAGGTTCTGAATGCTATGCCCCGGTGGTGTTACCTTCTATGTCGCTTTCCATTGCATCCTTTGCCATCAGTGTAGAGCTTGACGATCACTCAGGTATTGCCACTACCACCTTCTTCATTGAAAGTCCTAGTTCCAAAGCCAGTGGCTGGCTCAGTTTCAGTGATCTTGGTACCCTCCTTGTGGGTGGAACAGCTGCTGTCAGACTGAGTCTTCATTCACAGTCTTCACTTGATCTGAATGTTGGGAACCAAACCCACATGTCTCCAACAGAAGACATTTGTTTAGACACTGGGCTTTTCTACATGAGGCATTTATTGTGCAGTCAGCATTCCCTACTCACGGTTGTTTATGGGTTCTTTAGATGATACTGTGTCCCTGCAGTTTCACTTCTGTGTCTAACCAGCACTTTTGGTGAGTTTTTTTTAGAGCAGGGAAAATGAGACATTTAATTGTGAAGTGAAAGAAAGTGCCCTTTCCCTGTGTGTATTTGTGGTATTCTACTATACCACAGTGCCACCTAGAGGCTATGTAGCAGAAAAGCAGGAAAGGAAACACCCCTCATGTAGTGCTCAAATCTCACATGTCAGGATTGATTCTGGGCGCAGGGAGATAGCAGCTCAGATTCAGAAGAGGAGCCGCCAGAACTGGGGGTGGCTTTTTCAAAAGCCAGTTCAGATATGGGTAGGTGTGCTTCTCAGGTTACCAACTCCCAGATGGCTGGGCCTGAAGCTTCCTCCTTACCCCCCTCTGTGAGAAGCAGCAAGCAGGAGGAGGAGGGGCTTGAGGACTGTGACCTAAGGGACGTCTGTCTCAGATTTATACAACAGGCACATCGGAACAGAGTCTCTCATTTGAATCGAATTGAATTGCTGTATGTCAGATGCTGGGGAACATGAGCAGGAGGGGGCTGTCGCACTCAAGTCCTGCTTGTGGGCTTCACAAGAGGTATCTAGATAGGCTTTTGGTATAAGTCATCCAGCACAGATCTTCTATGTTCTTTCAAATGCCTTTCTATGACAATACGTAGTGGAGGCTGGTGGCTCTGAATTCAGTGGGGCTGTGGGTTTCAGTCAGAACTCTGAAGGAGCTATCCATGGTGCTGAACTCAATCCCCCAAATTGGTCAAGGACCTTGGATAGCTCCTTTAGAGTTCTGACTGGTTCTGGTGGAAACCCAGAGTGGATCCACAGCCCCACTGAAACCGGAGCCACCAGCCTCCACTGGCAATATGCTTTGTAGGTGTCGCATAGCAGGGGTGTTGAACCTCTTTCAGACCGAGGGCTGAATTCCTTTCTGGAGAAGCTCTCAGGGGCTGCATGCCAGTGGTGGGTGGGTCCAAAGGCAAAGGGGCAAGACCAAAATTACCAACATATTTTAGATTGAAACTTCTACTGCCAATAACTAAGCCTTAGGAGAGGCATTTCAACCTTTTAGAAGGCGGGGGGGACGGGACAGGACTGCACAAAAGCCAGGAAATCACCAAATGATAGGTGGTTGTGGGAAAGGGGTTTGGGCCAGGGGAAAGAAGCATGGGCATCTGGGAAACCCTGGCAGGCCAGATTGAGACCTCAGGCAGGCCAGATTTGGCCCCTATTCCTGAACAGTTCCTGAACACTCCTAAAGAATGCAGTGTACATACATTACCAAATACATAGTCACAAATATGTTTTTTTCTTTTCAGATTCTACCTGTAGGATGGAAAATATACTGTTTATGTGTATATTCGTATCACATTGTTCTTTCCTGAAGGGTAAGAAGATGAAGGGCTTGACAAGAGATTCTTTCAAAATGTTAGTGTGAAAATTATGACTTTTAAGAAACACTCAAAAACTATTTCGAATGAGAAGCAATTGGTCTTTTCACCTGACCAATTTCTTTTACCTGGCTCTGTGTCCTTGATATGCTAACTAACCTACCTGTGGTAGCACAAATCTTCCCAGGATTCTTTTGTAGTTTAGTTTGGGGGTCCATCTTTTTTACCCCCAATTATCCTATTACACTGGTTATATAATATTTTACATATATAAAAGAAATACATTTAAGAGAAAATGACAATACTTGGAACAAATAATCAAAATTCACTTGTCAGAAGGCAGGGGGGACAATTAACAAGGTCCCCTAGCAAGTTCTGATTATTTAATATACTTGCATTCCCCTCGCCCCATCCTAAAAATGTTCTGAGAATAAGCAGTGAATGAATGATTGTACGATAGTTCATATATTCCTCATGTATACTTTCGCTTCTTGTACTTTGGCTGCAATTCTATACTCACTGACTTGAGAGTAATCTTATGAGACGTATGATGGGATGTATTTCCAACTAAACATGAGTTTAGAGGGGGTTAACTTCTATAGGGCAGCCTCCATGTGTGTGTGTGTGTGTGTGTGTGTGTGTGTGTGTTTCTGTAATCACTTTGGCTCAAAGAAGAGTTCTGTGCAACTTCCAGTTCCATTTTGTGCTTTCTGGTAGCTGAACTACACCTGGGTTTATTTTCAGCACATTGCATTTGCTCTGAGCGGGATATGCCTTTTTTGCACACTGCCACAAATCCATACCAATATCTTTTGGGATGGTACCCCCAAAAGGTCAGCTCCTGCTAATGATGAATGGGTCCCTCAGGCTGCAATTTTATGCACAAGCACTTAGTAGCAAACCCCCTTAGCACAGTGGGACTTGCGGAAACACACATGGGATTGCACCGTACTTCCTCTTGAAACAAATTGAAAGCTGTCAGGCTGATGAAGAATGTGGCCATTATGAGCACAGCAATCATGTGAACTGGTGGTAGTTTGGTGGGACTTTTTATACCATCATTACTTCCTTTATTTGCTAGCACATTGCTTCCTTCGGCTGCACAGTGGTGGGTTTTCCTGTGCCCCAAAGCATGACTCCGGCCTTTACCATGTCTGAAGTTTGTTTGGGGGCATTTTTAATTGGGTTATAAGATTCTGTGAATAAACTGCAAAAATGTTGCAGTTTATTCACAGCCACAAGGAAAACAGTGGAGGCTGGTGGCTCCAATGTCAGTGGGATGGTAAATCCACTCCAGGTTTCAGCCAGAAACAGTCAGAACTCTAAAGGAGCTATCCAAGGTGCTTTGCACCTTGGATAGCTCCTTTAGAGTTCTGCTGAAACCCGAAGCTGATTCACTACCCCACTAACATTGGAGCCACCAGCCTCCACTGGGATTCAGCCAGCCTGGATCATTGCAGTAGCCTTGTTCAGGTGTTGTGGGGCTGGAGCTGCGGGAGGGCAGCTTTCTTTCCCTCCTGGCCCCTCCTGACAGCTTCCTATATTCTTACAGTGTTAGAGAGTTCAGGGCTGAGGATGCCAGCCCTGAACCTGAGTATTTTTATAGCTCCACAGAAGAGTCAGTGTCAGGGATGGGGGTTCTGGAGGGTGAGAAAAGCGAAATGTGCCCTTTCTCCTTTCTTTTCTCCTGAAACATCCCTGTCTAATGCAGAAAAGAATAGGTTTTCTTAAACTCCATGGCACCTGTCTCCCCACTCCTAACCCCTCCCTCCAGAATACTATAAGGACCAAAGCTAGCAGCTATGTCTTCCCCCTATTTATACTCCAGAGTAGGTGCAGCCCCCCCAAACCTGGATCAGACCCTAACATGGGGAGTGGGGGCTTTTAAGATCCAGATTGGCCCCCTTGCACCTACTCTAGAATAAAAATGAAAGAATGCGTAGCTGCTAGACACACATTTAAAGTAACGTCTGTTTTTGCCCTAAGCCAGCTAATTCTGTCTTCTTTTCCCAGTCTTTCAGTGTCCTTCTCCCCTCCACCTCAACTGACACCTTGACTTTCTGAAAATTCATAGGCTCTTGTGAGGCTGTTTTGGGGTTTTTTCTTTTTCTTTTAAATTACAAACCCACATACCTCTGCATGCCTAGACTTCTCCAAGTATGTAGAAACCACTACCTTATTTTTTGGGTGGCCCCATTTCACTTCAAAACTGGGATGCATTCAACTACCAACTTCACTTATTAGAGGGAATGATTGTTCTGATTACAAATTTTATATTTGAGATGTACATTTTTTATGCTTGTAACTGTTAGCAATTGCTCTGAGTGCAGAGAAAAATGGAATAGAAGTGCATTTTCTAATTTGATTTAAGTAATCTTAAATAAATGAATACACATAAGCATCCCCCCATGTTCTTCCCTTTTCTACATGAGGCTGTTCATCAGCAGTTAATCCACTATATCTAGTTTTGGTTCCATCATAGAATTGAGATCCGAGCACTACATGTAGAATGTTTCCTTTCCTGCTTTTCTGCTACATAACCTCTAGGTGGCACTGTGGGATAGTGGAATAGCACAAATGAAAAAAAAATGGTTTCTTTCACCTTTACAATTAAATACTGCATTTTCCTGCATTTACTCTGCTCTATTTACTGCATTTACCCTGCTCTAAAAAAACTCACTGAAAGTGCTCTTTAGAGGCAGAAATGAAACTTGGGTTATGACATCATCTAAAGAACCTGTAAACAACTGTGAGTAGAGAATGATGAACACATGATAAATGCCTCATGTAGAAAAGTCCTATGATCTAGGGATTTATTAGTCTCCTACTTCCCTACATTGCTTTCCTGAGTTTTGATTTACGATATGTTTTAGTAGGGAAATTTGCCCATCTCAGACCACACTGCACATAATATGCAAAGGCATGTCGTGCATGTAATGGTAGCTTGATGGTCCATTTAGATGAAGGAGTGATGCTACTGGGAGGTGCAATTGGGAGCAGAGAAGCAGCAAGGAAGGGGGAAAGCTGTTTCAGGAGGGGGGAACTGTTATGTGCCACTCCTCCCACCACTTTTCCTTTCCAGATCAACCCTGCTGGAAGCTACTTCTCCTCATCCAAATGGACTTTGAGCTACCATTACACACATTTCCATGTACCGTGTCAGTTGGGCTTAGTGTTGCAGTTTGAATGGCATAAACAGGTGCTCGGGATCTTCTTTGTATGACACATAGTGATGATAATAGTGCCTAATTTTGACAGTCTGGATCTGGTTTTGAGTGAGAATTTTTCTCCCGTTTCTCCCTTTTCCAGCTTTGTTCACTGTTGAGGTGTTCAATCCACCATTTATCGCAGAATATGGGAACAATGTTACAATGGGATGCAGATTTCCAGTGAATGGCCAATTCAAGCTTGAACAATTAAGTATTGTTTGGGAGAAAAAAGAAGAACCAAATAAAAATGTCTACAAACTTTACAAAGGGAAGGAAGACTTAAAAATCCAGGACAGAGATTTCAAGAATAGAACCACTTTGTTTAAAGATAAACTGAGCTTGGGACACATTATGCTCCAGATCACCGATGTGAAACTCACCGATGCTGGGACTTATCTTTGCATTGTTGATTATGATGGAGTTGACTATAAATATCTACCTTTGGATGTAAAAGGTGAGCATTCTAGTGTAGAAAATTCCGCTGTCTAGTTTGATTCCATCTAGACTGCAGCTTTCATCTGTAAGTATACTCAGTGCTGGCATCAGGGGTTGGCATTGTTGGGCACCTGCTGAGGTCCACAAACCAGCCGGCGGTCCACTGCCAGTCTCAACAGCTCCTAGCCTTGCTACTTCTCCTTGCTGCCACTGCCTGACCACATGCTCTCCCTGGGTGAGTGGGTGAGTGAGCGAGTGAGCAGCAGGAGCAAGGAAGAGCAGCAGCTTCCAGTTGCCTTGCTGTTTCCCTCTGGGTGATGGTGGGAATTGGGCCGAGAAGAAGAGGGCAGGCAAACTGACAACCGGGCCTTTAAGTATCGCAGCACCCACTCTCTGGAAGTCCCTCCCAGTGCAAATTAGACAGCTGCTGACTGTTTGGGGGGGTTGGCAGCTGCTGAAAATGTACTTGTTTCAGCAAGCTTTCCCAGAAAGGGGATTTTATTCTTGTCCTGTGTTTATGCTTTTGCCTTGCATTTTACTATGGTTTATCATGTACTGTTTCTTTATCACTTAGAGTGCAATCCTTTGGGGATAGGCGGCCACCTCCAAACTTGGCAGGAGAAGCACGGAGGGGATCGTCCCTCTGTGCTTCAGCTGCCCTGCATTTGCGGCTAGACAGCCGATTTCGCCTGTCAGCTGTGGGAAGGCAGAGTAGGGGAGGTGGCTGCTGGACGACACATAGGATGTGTTATACCAGCATTTCTGCCTTCCCCTTCTGGGGACACCCCCCCCCCGGAATGCCCTGTTTTTGCTGCTCCATGCTCCTCTTCCGAGTGCAGAGTGCGGGGCCGTTCCAAGCTGCCTGCAAGGCAGCACGGAGTGGTGGGGGAGATCGGTTCCCAGAAACTGACATATCCAATGGCCGTCTAGCTGCTGACTCATGGCCATAGGATTGCTCCCTTAGAATATTGTATATCAGTGGTGAATACTTTTTTAAATGGCAGTGATAACAATAGTGAAGTGAAGGGGGCCCCCACTGAAAATACCTTTCCAAGGCCCACAAAACCTGTAGCTGGCATGGAGTATAGTGCTAAGCCAGACAGAGAGTGGTACCAATTAATATGGTATGTGGTGTTACAGTCACTAAATGGAATGATGTCACCTAATGGATCAGTAATAATAACTATATGAGCACTGGGACCATCCTTGTGTAGATTGTAAGCCATGCATATTCCTGATGCCTGACACTTGCACAACCCTCCATCTGGAAGCATTCTAAGAGAACCCAAAGTCAGCTCTGGCACTTTACTGAGTAAAGCAGATCCCCGCCCCGAGGAGCTTACAATCTAAAATTTGGCATCGGGAAGAAACAGAAGTTGGGGAGGGAAGTGGAAGCAGGGGTAAACAGGGAAGCAATATGTGGTTACTTAGACGTAGTTTAGGTCATTATTTATTTTATTTATACCCTCCCTCTCTACCAGGAAATGGCAGTCAAGGCAGCTAACAACAATAAAAGCCAGAATTTAAGATAAAAATATAACTAAAACAATCATAAAACTAATGCATCAAAAACACAATTCAAAAAAGCAACAATAAAAGAATAAAAACTGCACCCAAGACAATAGACCCAGCTCAAAGGCCTACCTGAATAGTTGTGATAGAAAATTGTTATGTGGAGACAAGAGGCAGAAAGGTCATATGCAGTCCTAAACTGGGATAAAGGAGCTGTCGTCTTTCAAAAGAGGCCCCTTCCTGCTTTAACTCATAACCAGATGTCTACATTCAGCCTTAACTTCTACTTCCACATGCAAAAGACAATAATCTATAGCTGGAAAGCCCCTAGCTGTTGCTCCAGTTCTGGGAAATGGGGCCACCACTGGTGAACCCGGAATGATTGCATGAGGGAAAGTTCCCTTTGATCATTTTTTTAAAAGACAGGATCTGGAAGGATACATTGTGGTAGGAAATAGAGGGTTGTTATCTTCAGAAGAAGGACGTTTCAGTCGAAAAGCTGGAGAGAAATATAAGAAATAAATACATTATCATAAGGCTGAGTTTATGCACTTCAGAGATGAATTAATCTTTTGTTTGTTTAGCTCCTTACAGAAACATAAACTCAACAAGTATACCAGTCCAGGCAGTTGGTGGACACGAAGAATGGGAGCTTGCATGCCAATCAGAAGGTTATCCGGTGGCAGAGGTTTTCTGGCACACTAAGGATGGTGCAGACTTAAGTGATGAAGCAAATACAACATACAAGAGGGGACCAGACCAGCTGTACCATGTTACTAGTACACTTCGAGTCATAACAAACATTCCTGATACTTTTCACTGCATATTTTGGAATAAAGCTCTTCAAGAAAACACAACTGCTGCTTTAATTGTAACAGGTGAAATTTCCAAACGTTATTCAAGATGTATGGGAACAAAGGGTGCTTTTACAGATTATGATGAGCAAACCCATGTCACCAAGTCAGCCAATCTTGGCTCTCTGATTAGAGTGCCTACTAGTCCTGGTTAGTACTTGGATGGGAGACCACCTGGGAATCAGGCTTCCTGCACTGAGCAGGGGGTTGGACTCGATGGTCTTGTAGGCCCCTTCCAACCCTATGATTCTATGTCTATTTCTATGATCCTTGAATTTGCAAACATGTATTTGTCACATTTATGAACTTGAGCACACTCCGGGAGAGAGAGCGGAGGACAGGAAGGCCTGGCGTGCTATGGTCCATGGGGTCACGAAGAGTCGGACACAACTTAACGACTGAACAACATTTGTCACATTCACACTTTATATTTCAGGTGCACATTTAAAAACATCATAGTTATCCAGCTAAAAACATAATGACTGGTTGGCATGTCCCAGCTACCCAGGGTTTTAAATAAACCGTGGGCAGCCATGAATGAGTTAATCAACCCAGGGATTCTATGGGCAGGATCCAACAGTGGCCTTGTGCACACAGCCAGCTCCGCCAATCCTGGTCCATGTGCGGCCGGGCCCGCCATTTTCTGGAAGGGTCGTGCCCCTTCCAGAAGCCAGCATTTCCACTCGTTTGGGGGCTTGCCCCCGGAACCGCTACATCGATGCCGCAGGTGGTAGGAGTCACTTGTGGACCGGAAATGGTGGGGCTGGCCAGGTGTGCAACGCCACTGTTTAATCCTGCCTGCTGTCCCTGCATTGTTTATCATGACATCCAAACCCTGGAATAGTAGTTCGTTGGAGTAAGAACAACCCAGACCTATGGTTTCTTCTTGGGTTAGAAGTCTGGGTTGTTCCTCTCCCAACAACCTAAATTCTGGGTTCAGACATCATGATAAACAACCCAGGAATGCAGCATCCCTGGGTTATTTAACTCAACGGGAGCAGGTGGGCGGGCAGGAGCTAGCATGTCCACTTGCTCCCACTTCATTATTAACACTCTATGGTTTACAATTGGTGGGTTGTTGCGACATGCCAGTGTATGAAGAGGCCCTGTATATGCTGGTAAAAAAAGTTGGGGTCTGTTATGTTTTTGCCCAATCTTCATAAAAAAGTTAACCCTAAAACCTAATGCTCTAGAAGACCCCCTATTCACTGTGATGGAAAAGCTGCCATTGCAAACTCTGGAGCTGCCATCTCCATACATCAGCCTTAATTTGTTTGATGAGAAGAAAATCATCCAAAAAGTTTTTGGGTTGAGATTTGGTCATACACACACACACACACATACACCCCCCCCCCCCCGAGTTATTTACATTAGTGGTGGTGATGGATGAAGAAAATAATTTTACTTATACTTTGTACATTTCTAAGGTTCTTCTCAGGATAATCAAGGGATGAACAGAAGACTGCATTTTGGAATAGCTTTGGTTATATGTGCAGTGCTTGGATCATTTCTCCTCTTTGCTGCCTGGTCAAAAATGGTACAGCTTGATTTATTTGTTAAATAGCCCTATTCAGTGTTGGTGTATGATTTGTTAATGGAATGAAATTGTCTCACAGTAAGGGCATCTCTACACCAGCCTAAAATCCTGCACTTATAACGGGGCTTTCTGCTTCCGTTTTAAATGCAGGATCACGACGACTCCCCTTTTCATGTGCTTCCTTTCCCCCCACCCCCTTCCCCCTCCTTCTCCCTGTACCCGAGTCTTCCATTATCTTTCATTGATCTCGCTCCTCTTCTTGCTGCTTTTACTCTTTTCACAGGGGAAACTGAAGTGGAACACAACAGGGTAATTTGATAGCTCATTATCTGCAATCTATTTAGAAACAGAACAAAGGGCATCTAGTGCAGGAGATGCCTTGAATGATCACGGCGTCATGTAAAGAGCCCACAAACTTCCATGAAGGAGCAATCTCAATTGTAGGATAAAAAAGTTCAGTGTGAAGGAGCTCTAAGTCATAAGGGGCTCCTGCCACCTTTTCAGCATGGAATGGTTGCGGGATTTATCTCTCACTAGTGAAACATGGCTTTCAGTGGCTGTGGCAAGCACAACTTTTAGTGGCAAGCTTCTGGAGCCAAAAATTCTGTGCCAGATGCTCACAAAAGAGAGATGGTCCAAATGAGCTGAGGTCAATCACCAGGTTGAAGCAACAAGCAATATCAAGACCAAAACTTGTCCAAAGATAGGAAGGACTGGAGTGGGACGTTTGTTGCAGGCACAGGCATGTGGATGGGTGGGAAGCAGAAGGCAAGGAGCAGCAAGGATAAGACACAGGGGGGGTGTTCGAACAATCACGGGGGTAAAAGAAGCCCCTGTGCGTGTGACCATAATTTGCATAATTACCCACCTTGCAGCGTGGGTTGCCATATTGTCTAAACCCGGTGGGTTGTAGGGTGGGTATGAAACTACAACACCAACAGGGATAAAATTCTGTAAATAAAAGCTGTAATGCTGAAGACCAAAGTCAAAACAAGACCGCTGCACCAATTATAGGTTCCTGATGTTTTGAGAAAACTCTTTATCAAGGGAACCTTAAAAGCTGCATAGGATGATCCTCTCTCCTTTTCCTCATCCAAGGAAGGTTGGGTGGGTATGGAGCCATGATGGCTTCTTTTACCCTTGTAATAGTCTGAATCCAGACAGAACAAGGCAGCAGGAGTTAATGATAAAAAGCCTATTCTCTGCAACTAACTGAGGGCGCAATCCAGCCAGCATGCGGGATGCTGGGAATTGTAGGACTGTTTTCCACCTAAGCATGCATAGGATTGCACTCTTAAATGACCTGACACAAGATCATAGTCTTTTACTGCATGCTACTTAATCTTGAATGACATCCACCTCTTACCTCTGTGGTCATAATCATGACTATGATATAGAATCCCTACTTCAATCAGAAGCACAGATGGAAAGGGGGATTCACTCTTTTATTCTTCATGAGAATGAGTTTAAAATATGTTAAGGCAGTGGTGGGGGTTTTGTGGCCCTTTAGATGTTGTTAGACTACAGCTCTCATCAGCCCTAGCCAGCATAGTCAATGGTGAAGCATGATGGGTGTTGGAGTCCAACAACATCTGGCAGAGCTCATGTTCCCCATCCCTGTATTAAGAGCTAATCTGTGTTAAGTGAACTTCAATATATTCCATCCCTTACTGTTAGTGATGCTGGCATTCTTAGGGACAGAGGAAACTGTCCTGGGCAAGGTTTGTCCATCTAGGCTGTATTGTCTACTGACTGGCACCTGGCTCTTCAGATTCTCAGGCAGAGAGAGGACTTTCGCATCATCTACAGACTGACTGGTATGGGGGTGTTTTTTTAAACTGGAGACGACCAGGATTGAAATTCCAGTGACTTTCTGCATGCAAAGCATGTCCACTGTCACTGAGCTATGGTCTTTCTAGGATCTGCCAGTACCAGAGATAGGAACCCCTGTCTAGACCCTCCCTTTGTGATTTAGAGACCATTATGCTAATATTTCCTTGGCACCACAGAGCACAAATCTCTTCCTGAGCCCAGCCAACTCCATCTGTGCAGTTGGAAAATATCTAGAGAGGAATGTAAAGCAAACATATCACATTGCTGTGAAAGGAAGTGGTAAATGCAGCAAATTTGGAGGAATGTGTTTTTGTGAAAAGCGTTGGTTCTGGGATGGGTTGTGTAAAAAGCGAAATGGCAGTCAGTATCAAGCATGTATTTCCCATCAGGCACATGATGGCTAAACTAGAGGCTAGAGCATATGATTACATTTATGTCTTCGGTGATCTTCTAAGGAGGAAAAACAAAATTAAAACAACAAAACTGTACAGCTAAGTAATAAAGTGATGGCTAATAAGCTCCCAAGCCAGATCACAAGAAGAAAGAATGGAGGTGCATTGACACATACATATTTACATGCAGACAGCATAGGCACACACAAATGTATTTTGCCCCCAAATTGAACCTTTATGCAAGACTTTTGATAGCTACAGAGATTACACTTAATTAACCTATATTTCACCAGTTATGGTGTCAGCTTTGAAAATGAACTTGGATCAGCTAAATTTGGGTTCATAATGTGAAATGTTTGATTATTTCACTCCATAAATGCTGTAAATATCAATATTTGATTCTCATTCTTATTTTATTTACAGATGGGCAGATACAGGAGAGGCGCCCAACAAAAAATACAACTGAATATATCTGAATAGCTCCTATTACAGTGTATTCATTACCGTATGTTCATAATTTATTCTGTTGTATTATATGTATATATCTATGATTGTTGATTATGTTTTCTGCATATCTGCTTCATCAGTTCTCTGCATTCAGGGGCTTTCAAAAAAGAAGCTCTCAGCTATTTTTTAAAAAAGCTTCCATAATCCTATCAACTAAAGCCAGTCCACATGAAGATATTATTACATCACCTCCTTTCTTCCTCTTCATTCCTGGAACTGACAAAACTACAGCACTCCACATATTCCACATTACAGTCCTTGGAGGCTTTAATTTTACTCTCCTTTTTAAAAAAAATAAATGTATGGTAAAAAAAAATTGCAACTGTTGTCAAGTTTATTTAGTTGCATAGATTCAATTTCTGTTAGTTTTACTTTTGTCACGGGTTGAAGTAGTACTGTTTTGGTTTTTTGAAAAAATAGGAGAAAGTCAAAGGGTAGGAAGCCCATTTTGATTTTAAGAAATTAAGATATTTGATGGGAGAAAGTTATATCTTTGCTCTTTGTGCATAGACAGTTTACAGACAGATAACAGCCCTGTTCATGCAATATATTTGGGGATATGAACACACAGACAGGGGGTGGCACAAGGATCATGCCCACTGGCTCTGCCCCCACCCCCAATCCATGCCTGGATCCAAAGCTATGAACTTACTACTTGTATATATATACAAGTAGTATATATATACTACATACAAGAGCTGGTTTAAACATAACACTAACACATGGTTTACTTAACTCATTTTTTTAACCCAAGGGTTGTTGAATTCTGTAATGTGCAAAACCAGCTGTGATAACAAACCATGGTTTGTTAGCCACAAACACCCCAGAAAAAGAACCCATGGTTTGTTGTTGGATTGTGAACTCTGGGTTGTTTAAGCCATGGGTTGTTGTTATGTGTGAACGCAGAACCGTGGGTTGTTCCTGGGTTGTTTTGCCAGGCTACAGAGGGGGTGGCCAAGATTGGTTAAAACCCACAGCTGCTCTACATGCCAGTATTACAGCACAGCAAAGGCATTTGGGATACAAGGAGGGACTAGGCAAAGGAGGAGGGAAACAAACAGCCCGGGGATTGAGAAAACAAACCACAGTTTGTCATCTATCAGACAAACCCTGAGTAGGGCAACAAACCACAGGTTAAATAAATAAAACTATGGCTTAAATAAACTATGGGTTAGCATTATGTGGAAACTAGGTCATAGACTCCCTTACTTGTATTCATATAGGGGCTGTTCACATATTTAAAAACTGATGGGTTCTCGAGAACACACAGGTGTACTGCTTGTAGTGTGCCCACCTCTTCCACTTTGGCACACAAACCATTATCAGCTTCTTCATTGGTTATGCAGTGTGACGGGAACCCAGCGGTTAACCCAACAACAAACCTAGTTCTTCTTCGTGGTCTCTGTGCATCACACACGAGAGCTGTGCGCCTGCGCAGAGCCTCGATTCAGGAAACTTCTATAGTTGAGGAGTTTGGGTGGGAACCCTTCCCCCACCATCCCATGCGCATGTCCCTAGGAGGTTCCCATTTATTCCCTCAGGTCTCTTTTGACCACCACTGTGGCAGCCTCATCTGGGAACTCCTCTTGCGTTCGGTTCAAACTGGAAGTGTTTTTTGAAGCTGAGATTTTTATTCCATCTTTCTATCTTACCTATCAAAGTACATCTGTCTTTTACTTAGCATTATTTTTATTTTCTATTTGTTTTCATGATCTCGTGATCACCCTCACAGGCATATGGCCCTTAGGGCACTGTTTCGGAAGTGTAGCCACTGAGGGCGAAGCTACTGCATTCCAACGGGCATTTGTTGTGCCTCTTCTGCCTTGGCAAAGGCTACATTGTCAAGGCCTGTCCTCCTTGCCTAGCCTTTTTGAGGCAGGTGAGGCAAAATTCTGACTGGCTGAAAGCTGCTCTCTGGAAACGAGTGTTGGAAGTGGCTGAGGAGCCAAAAGGTAGGGTGGAGAAGCCAACCTTGCCTTCAGAGACTTTGTCGCCACACAGGAGCCTGCTCCAGTGTTAGGGATATCGTCCCCTCAACAGCGTACTCCTCCGAGTACACAAGACCTTCCTATGCTGAGATTCTCACTGGCTAAGAAGCTAACCAGAAGGGCTAAAGCTCCAAAGCAGGCTAGTCTGCTTTCTTCAGAGCCTAAAAAGGAGAAGACAAAGGCTTCTAAAAAGTCGGATGAGTTTAATAGGTATCAAGCACGCCTTTCGCGATCACACACTCTCCCTGACTCTGCCTAAGCACCTTGGGATCGACAGTGACCTCCACATTCAGTTGCATCTCCCAGCACTCCAACTCGGGGTGAAGCGTGTTCCTCGACTCCAACCGCTCCACCTGTCTCTATTCCAGCATCCTGGGATTAACAGCGACCCTCAGTACAAGCTGCATCTCCCACTGCTCCACCAATGCCTCAAGGTTGAACACAGTCTCCCATGCCGATGAACGCATCTGCTGCTCCACCAATGTTATTTTCACTGGTTTGTCTGGTGAATCCAATCCAGGCAGGGGAGCCTATTGTGGTTATGTAGATGTCGGAGGGTGAGATCCAAGATCTGTCCCCAGTGGACCCACCCATTCTGCAACCTCATCATTACCAATTGGAAGGCTAAAGCACAGGTTGTGATCAGCATCCATGATAGCCAATTTCAATCTGTTCAGTGCCTCTTCTAACAGAGGTCATGCCCCTAGTTTTTACGAGCAAATCAGTTACAGGGACAGGTCTAGAGCACCATTCTATGAGTGGGATAAACATTCAACCTGGGGCTCGTGATACAGGAGACTCCAGGACTGGGTTGAGGACCGTGCTGATCCTTGTGGTCCATGCTATCCTGCTCGCCGTCCTGATCCTCCTTATTGGGGAGAAAGTCAGTACCAATGACAGCCATCAGCTACAGTGTTGAGACTTCCGGAGTGAGAAGACGCTCTTCGCACCCCAACTCCAGTCACTCTGTCTGTTCAATGGCAACTACAGACAGCACAATTGCAGACCACCCTGCCTACTACCCATCCACCAGCTGCACTACAGTCACTTTCACAAACTAATACTGGGGACGCCTCCTCGTTCGCGAGAGAGAGGTGGGCTCCATGTCAGGTTCCGTCAGGGGAATCTCTGCTTTCTGGTATGGAAGTTTATCACTCTGACACCATGTCTCAGTCTTTTTGCCCTCTCTCTGTCAGGAACGCCCTAGCTGCCTCTTACAGTCCCCTCCAATAGCCAACTCAAGACACAGACGACGAGGATTCTTTCCAAGGCTTTATTCCTTTATTTCTTTATGACTCTTACAGATACTAATCACTAGCGACTAAGCAAGGAACTGCACTGGGGTAGATAGCAGAGTAGCCTAAGCTCCAGGTAAGGCAGTTAGTCCCCGTCTGAAGGAGAAGTGCAGGAAGACTCTGAACTTATGGGCTATGGAGAGATCCTCCCTCTTACCCTTGGGTCCTCGGGACACGACTGTTGTTTTAGCGCCAAACGAGCGGAGCGCCTCCTTTCCGCGCCCTCCATCTGTCGTCACTCCCTGCATCTGCGCCGAGCGTTCAGCAAGCCCCCCTCCAGCACTTTCTCACTGCCAGGGTCACTATCTCTCCCAGGAATGCTGGCAGGAGGAATCTCTGCCAGCTGCTGTGCCTGTGAGAGATGAGTGAGTTCCTCTCCCACGGATTGCTGTTCTTCCTCAGAATCAGAACTGCTCTGGGGCTCTATGGGCTCAGTTTCCACCCTGATACTCTTCATCTCCTTGCCTGATGCTGTTATCGGGTCAAATGATGCCATCTCTCCCTAGAGTACCTGTGACAATTTTCTAGTTAGGTTCTGAAAATGGCACAGGCCTTGGGTCAACAGACCAAGCAAGTAGCTTCCATGGTGCAGGATCCAGTTTGTGACGTGGTGAATGCAGAATCTTTCAGACCCATGGCCATTCCCCTCCTTCCTGCATTAGAGGACACCATTAAACAATCCTGGAAAGCCCCCTCCAATATGTCATCAACATCCAAGTGCTTAGAGGGAATGTATCATGTACAAGAGTTAATGTTGATTACCTGTTCAACCTAGGGATGTCTGCATTTTGTGAAATCCATCCCATGGGTGTTTCGTGGATTGTCATTCATTCCAGCATCCGTTCACAGATGGGTTCAATTTTTTTTCATTATGCAGAAAAGCACGCAAATAATTCCATGAGAAGGTTTGCAATAATTTACACAGGTTATGTTAGTATGTAACATTTAGTGTATTGTCCCTCATTCCATTCAACTTTGCCCCACATATATTTACTAGTCTCAGCAGAAACTTGCATATTTTTCTATGAATAAATTTGCATACGTTTTGGGAAAGTAAAAAAATAAATAAATCTGAAAGTCCATGGACTCCACGCAGCCTGAGTGGGCTGGTCTGCAGCAAATTCTTCAGGTCAGATTCTTAGAAATCCAAGCTCATTTTAGTCCATCTCAAATTTTTCCAGTATCCCTAATTTAACCACCCGGCTCCAAACTCAATGGTTGTCAAGGCAGAGCAAGGCAAGACTCTTCGGGCACATTCCGCCCCAACTGACAGAGAAGGCATTGATCTACTTCGGAGGAGATTATGTTCCTCCACAGTGATGAGTCTGAAGATCTGAAATTATCAGGCAGTGATGTCTGGGTACCAGCTATTACTATGGGATAAAGTTGGCCATCTCCTAGACTATCTTCCAGATTACAAGAAGGAGTTAGGTCACCTCTCCCAATCCAAGGCTATGAAGCTGTTGAGACAGCAAATAAATAAGTAATGTCACCAAGTCAACTGTGACTCAAAAGTATTGGCTGGTTCCATCACCCTGCATCACCACGGCTGGTTGAGGTTGGCCGGCCTCTCACATGAGACTAGAGCCCATATTGAAGATTTGCCCTATGATGGACAAAAGTTGTTTAACACAAAAACTGATGATGCATTAGACTCAGTCCAAAAAGCCTGTACCACAGTGCGTTGTATGGGTTTTATATCCCAACAGCCATCCAGAGAACAGCAGTCATTCCAAGGTTCTACCACCAGATATCTACCCCAACGTCGCAGCAGCACCGTTCTCAACATGTGGCATTGGGAAAGTCTTTCTTGATCTTGAAGCTGCACAGCTATTGCTTCAAATCTGACAATAGGAATAGGTGGCGTCTTTGACTCAGACCCACTTCCTTTTCATCTCCTGACCCATCCTCCCATTTCCTTCTGTTCACCTATCATCAGACCTGGCACTCCATCACAGTCGACCCCTGGGTGCTTTCCATTGTACGAGGGGCTACAGAATCTGGTTTCATACCCTTCCTGCTTGGTACGTGAAAGTCACAGCTCTATCTCCCATCCTTCACCAAGAGGTCGATACTCTTCTCAGGGAGGGAGCCATCATGCCTGTGTGCTTTTTGGTGTGCTTTTTGGTTTTAATTTTTGTGAACCGCCCAGAGAGGTTCGGCTATTGGGCAGTATAGAAATGAAATGAATACATACATACATACATACATACATACGAAATGCACAGTAGCTGTTTTGCACAGTTCATACTCTCATTCTGATAAGAATGTTCCTTTCTCTGCTGTGAGAAATGTTCTGTCCTGCCCAGAAATTAAGCCCCCCTTTCTCCTCCTTGGTGAAGGGAGGGAGGGGGATGTGTGTCTTGTGACAACCTGTAACTCAGTGAGACAAATCCTATAAATTCCTGGGCCTATTGGCCTGCTCCCTGTTCTCACCTGGGAGGGAGAGGCACACCACTTGCTCAGGAAAACAGCCCCTGGGGCAACACCTGGTCTTTCAGGAGAACTGGAGCAGCTACAACTTCAAGCTAAGGGCTGTGTGTAAAGTTTCCTTAGCTTTTATTACCTTCATCCATTTTCCATCAATAAACTATCATTCTTTTACACAAGTGGACATGAATCATATTGGTACCTTTGAATCTCTTTAGTGTGGGTCCTGGTCGGATCAGGTCCAGGTTTAAGATACAGGAGGCTCTCCTCTTCAGACAGTTGTTCTCCATGTGCAGAGGGTGACGAAGGCGACGACAGAGGGGGGTGGGACTGGGACACTCCCTCTCGCCTCGTGTTTGCTCTATTCAGGTACAGAACACCTGATGAGGGCTTCACTGTGGGTTGTTTCAGATGTTAGTCCTACTTAGGCAACACCCGTTGAGATGAATGGGACTGAAGTTCAACTAACAGTGAATATAACCCATTGGATACAACCCTATATCTGCATATCCCCTGCCATCTGATTCTCCAGTACCGTTTTTCATCTAGATCTTTTTGTACTTGATCCCACCCCTCTTCCATCCTAGTAAGGGTATGATTGATATGGCCAGAGCTCAGTAAATGCTATAGTTCAGTGGTGGAGCCAATAATTTCCATGCAGAAGGTCCACTATTCAATCACTGGCATCTCCAGGTAGGGCTGGGGAAGAGTCTTGTCTGAAACTTGAGAGAGCTACTGCCAGTTGTATACACCTGCCTTGCTTAACATGGAGTCTTCCAGATGTTCTGGACTATGTTACACATGCTGTCTGGGGATGATGAAAGTTTTAGTCCAGTACATTAGGAGGGCATCAGGTTGGGGAAGGCTGGTGCAGACAATACTAAGCTGGATAGACTGACAGTTTGATTTAGTGCCATGCACGTGAACCTTCTGAAGGCAGATTCTATTCTTTCCTCCTATCTTTGCATAACATTCTATTGTTTAGAGACAGTTTAGAGGAAAATCCATAAAGCTGTCCAGAATCCCTATACACTGATGCCCTTTAGTATCTTTTATCCTTGCCCTGCAGAGATAGTAATTTAAAGTTAGAAATTAGGAGGGCCTTTTCTGTTGTGGCACCCCAGCTGTGGAATGAGCTCCCTAGTGAGGTTCGCCTGGCGCCTACACTGTATTCCTTCTGGTGCCAGGTGAAGACCTTTTTATTTTCCCAGGCATTTTAGCATTTTAGCTTTCTAGTCTTTTAGCTTTGCTGTTTTAAATATGTATTTTAAATCTCTGCATTGCTGCTAGGTTTTATTCTGGTTTTATTCTAGTTGTATTGTTATATTGTGGTTTTAATGCTTTTATATTTTATACTATTTTACTGTGTGCTTTTTGGTTTTAATTTTTGTGAATTGCCCAGACAGCTTCAGCTATTGGGCGGTATAGAAATGAAATGAAATAAATAAATATGGTATCTTTAGCAAAGACATTGTGTCCTTTCTGAACACGTGTACCCTGAAGTCTTGAAAATGTTCGGCGTACCTCATCATGTTGACTCCAAAGGGACTACCTGTCAAATCTATGCAGGATTAAGGTCTTGGCAGTGTGTGTACAAACCTTTATTAACAGTTCTTATTAACAAGTTATGCATACTGCTGAATGAGCTGGGAACACAATACATTTTAAAATAAATAAATGCATAGTGTTAATCTGATGGTAACATTATCAATGTTAACTTGAATGATTTCACACACAAAAATTTCTGTCCCGGCCAAAGCAGTTACTCAGACTGAGAACAAACTCTGGCTTGGGATTCAAATTTGAAATCCCTTTACTGGGCCCTGAGACCAAAGTGACCTTTTGGTCAGGATTTGGTTTTCAATATGCATTGTCAATTGCTTGAGAAATAACACCTGGCAATGAAAGCTGAAAGCCAAAGCTGAATATTCACAGTGTAGTGGGGGGAAGTGAAGGGGAGGCAAATGTCAGTCCATCTGCCCACTCTATCTGAACGAGAAACACAGGATGTGAAATGTAGGCTTCTTTCGGTTTGAGGAGATGGAAATGTGCAAGCAAATGTCCTCTTGTCCATCTCGAAATCTACTTTGCCATTCCTTTTTCTTTTCTTACCCTGGAGCTGCCTTTGGTTTTCTTTGCTGCTCATCACACACACTACCACCTGCTCTATCAGATGCTCTTGTGGGAAGTCTCTTATAGGCAGCAGATCCCAGAGGATCAAGCAGTAAGCCAAGGATGAGCTCACTGTGGTCCTCCAGATGTTTGGCCAACTCCCATCACCCCACCCAGTACAGCCAATGATGAGGGATAATGGGAGCTGCAGCCTGGAGACCCACAAGTCGCCCATCCCTGCACTAAGCCATCATCTTTTCTTCTTCAGCATCTGTCATCCAGGACTGTGTGTTACATACCTCTGCAGAGTGGTGCCCTCCAGGCATTTTGGACTTCAACCCCTACCAGCTCCAGTCAGCACTTATTTATTTGTCCTAAGAGTCAGGGACTGGCCAAAAGACACCAAGTGAGCTTCATTGCTGAGTGGGGACTAGAACCTAGGCCTCCGCAGTCCTAGTCCAGTACTCTAACCACTATACCACACTGGCTGTCATGACTAATGGTCAGGAATTCTGGGAGTTGTAATCCAAAATGCCTGGAAGGCACCAGATTTGGGTATCAGACAAACCAAATCCAGACTCCAAACCCTTGAATGTGCTTATGCGGAAGAGCTTTTGGTTGCCATTATTTTCAAATTAAATACTCTTGCTGTGGAAAAAGCAAGGCCAAATATACTACTGTGTTACGAAGTAGCGTATGGATGTGCATATCACATACATGTAAACCAAACAAACACACACCTGAGGGATCTTTTGGCGTTGAACTCTGGGTGCTTAGGAAAACCTGATACCCCCAAAAGTTGAGAGTCAGAGAACACAACAAAGTCTTTGAAAGCAATTCTTTGATTTATTAAAGAATTTAAAATGAATTAAAATCACACATCAGGGAATTAGAACTATACATACATTTGGGAAATTAGAATCATACATTAACACTCAGAAGGTTAAAGATAAGCATTTAAAGTCAATAGAGTCAACACTTGGATGCATAGAAAATCATGTGCGCACACGTGTGTATGTGCATGTTTAAAAGAGGTTTGATAGAGGTCAAGCGCCTCGAAGACCAGTTTTAACTCCCAGCTACGTAGGTGTGTGTAGCTGATCATGGGGGGGGGGTGTATGTGTGTGTGTGGGGGGGCTTCTTGGTGGCGGCCCCACAATTATGGAATGATCTCCCTGATGAGGCCTGCCTGGAGCCAACATTGTTATCTTTTTGGTGCCAGGTCAAAAGTTTTCTGTTTTCCCAGGCATTTGGCAGCATGTGATGAGTTTTAATTGGTCCTGGATTTGTTTTATGGTTTGGCTGATTGCTCAAAGTTGTTTTTAGATATATGTTGTCTTTCTGTATACTGTCTGTGTGTATCTTATATTTTTACATTTTGCATATTGTATTTTTAATGTTTTCATCTTTGTAAACCACCCAGAGAGCTTCAGCTATGGGGCAGTACAGAAATGTAAAATGATGATGATGTTGTTGCAGCTTGGGCTAATCTGAATGGGGGAGTAGCAGACTGTTTGGGGGGATTGTGAGAGAGTTTTAGAGCAAATGCATGGTTTTGGAAGAAAGTAGATGGAGAGGAATAAAGACAACAGGGAGCTCTAAAGCCAAGTGGTTTTGGAGTTTGGAATGCGATGGACTTTAGGAAAAAGGTAGGAAAGAGAATAATTGGGGTATAGACTACTTAGAAGGAAAACAGAAGATAATGCAAAGATTTACTTCACCATATCAGCTGACTTGTGAAGTGATTGGAGGCTCTGTTGAATTCTTTTCCTGGGAAAGAAGGGGAGACAGGAGGAATGGGGGAGGTGTTTGCTCTCCTGAGCAGAAAGAAGGAAGGAGTCCTCTTTTCTTCTCTCCTTTGCTGAGTGTTCTAAGAATTTGGGTTGCTGTTTTTATCTCTCTTCTGTCAGGATTTAGGGCTTCTTCACATGGAGCTTTTATCCTGCTATTGAGATTGCTCACTCATGCAAGTTTGCAGGTCCTTTAGATGACATCAGCAACCTCCAGGGCATCTCCCTCACTAAATGACCTTTATTCCATTTTTTAAAAGATCCGGAGATAATGGCCTGTCATATTACTGTGCTTGAGTTCACTTGTAAAAAAGGAAAAGCCGCAAGAAGAGGAGCTAGACCACAGCACCATCTAGTGGCTGTATAATGAAACATATGAAAGACTCAGATAAGGGGCGAAAGGAGGGGGAAAGGGGGGAAAGGAAGCATGCAAAGGGAGTCCCTTCTGATCCTGCATTTAAAATGGAAGCAGAAAGTCCTGTTTTAAATGTGGGATTTTAGGCTGGTGTAGAGATGCTCTTAGTTATCAAAATAAAACAAAACAAGTCTTTCTTCTAAGACCACTCATGGATGTTGGAACATGGATTTTTGGTGTCAGACATTAAGAGAAGAAAGAAGACAATTGGCTCCTCTTTCTTTCCTGATATGAGGAAAAGATGGGAATTGATGGGTGCGTATTTCTGGCTTCACAGGTCCAGGTGAGCAAGACAGCCAGGGGGACTTTGGTGATGGTCTTAAAGAAAGGTGACAAAAGTGTCATATAGGCATACACCTTGTGAGCCTCATGTGGCGCAGAGTGGTAGGTGGCAGTATTGCAACCGAAACTCTCCCCACGACCTGAGTTCGATCCCAGCGGAAGCTGGGTCCCAGGTAGCCGGCTCAGGTCGACTCAGCCTTCCATCCTTCCGAGGTGGATAAAATGAGTACCCAGCTTGCTGGGGGAAAGGTAGTCATGACTGGGGAAGGCAATGGCAAACCACCCCGCTATAGTCTGCCATGAAAACGCCAGCGCAAGCGGCGTCCCTCTAGGAGTCAGTAATGACTCGGTGCTTGCAAGGAAGAACCTTTCCTTCCTTTTTCTAGGCATACACCATTGGGTTTTCAGGATCTTATGGTTGTAAAAGACATGGAATTCTTTATTTTTCCTTCTATTTGGCTTCAACAATAACGGTAGAAATCAGTGTAAAGTATTTCATGGTAGAGGCTTCTCTGTTTATCCTGAGGCAAGATCTGAAATTTGCAAGTGTTAACTGAGGAATTAAGGTAATCGGAGCACAATGGTTGGCCAGAAGGTCTGCATCTGCATGTGGGTTGTGCAAGACTTCAATATCCTATATCCAGTATCAAGACCTGTTTTTCTGCTCTTCTCAAGTCCCAAAAACCCGAGTACCCTTCCAAATACAGGCCACAGCTTCCCAGAGTAGCAGAATTTGGGGGCACCTCATAACAATTCTCCCTGTTGTTGAAGATGTAGAACTCACTCTCAACACTAATATCTTTCTGGTGGCTGCCATCTGCATTCCTCTCTTGTGGAGTTTGCACACTTGGGCTTCATCTAGCAGGTCAGATCTATCACACATCCTCCTATAATCACTTGCATAGTCAATAGCACCACAATGGTGTGGAATACGATGCTTAAAAATTCTTCTTGCCATGGGGCTCCAAATAAGAAGCGTTTCTCACCAAGAACAGTTAGCAGCTGTTTCTGCGTTTGCTAAAATTTGATTAATAACTTGATTGACTTCTGACACTGCATTACTTAATTTTTTTACTCTAAGTAGTTCTTCTTGTAAGGAAGAGTGAGAAGGAAATGTTTTAAGGATAGGGATACTACAACTAAAAATACAGGGGTGAGGATGGTGAAAAGAGAGGGAAATACTATCATGTCTAAATAGACACGTAGAAAGAAAACCCACCTCTTTGCACAAAACTAACATTACAAAAACAACATAGTAACATATCTTACTAGTACAATCTTCTTTTTGGATCACATTAAAAGAACAATGAGAATTGTTTGCAGGTAATGGAGAAAAACAATCTTTACAAGTTTGAAAACTATTAGTTTTACAATTTGTTTACATTAATGGTTCTAGCGTTCTTTCTTCGTAATGGTGACTGCGAACATCATTGTCTGGGAGCTGGATATTTTGAGTGTTTGTTGTGAGTCTTACTTGAAGATGTGGTCCATAAGCAAGGCAATGCTATAATTAACTCTTGTTTTGTGGATGTCGAGGCATGTTGTCATGTATGGCACAGCAGTTTCTCATGGTCTCTCTTTTGGGAAAGCAGGTTTAAAAGTTTACATGGGCCATGGTATTGGTATTATATCTCAGCCATTATTCTCAGCCGGCATCTGTCCATGGCACGCTTTTATTTTAATATTCATCAGCAACAATATGGGCTTCTAGTAGGGAGCATCTGCTAGGAAGCAAATAGAGAAAGATGTTGTTTTCCCCACCTCCCCCCATTGTATCCCAACTGGGGTACTTAAGGGAAGTAAAGCCCTGGGTTCAAAACATATAGTGGCCAATGTGATGAAGGGGAAGCAAGATCAGGGGGCTCTTCCTTCCATTCTTTTAATAGGAGTGTTTGGGCCTTCACCATGGCACAAGAAAGGCTTCTACAGTAACAGGCATCTTTGTCTGCTTTCATTGTGGGCCACCAACTCATGTTTTTTTCTTGTTCGTCTTCGTGCCTTGACTGGTGCATCATGTGGTTGTACTCTTCCCATGCTATATCAAGACTGTCCAATGTCTGTAACCATTGGGAGCTACTGCCTTCCAACCTTTTTTAAATTTCGGAATCTGGGGTCTGCATGTAGGATCCTTGCCAGCTGCTGCTTGCAATTCAGCCTTTGGATCTTCTTCCTGTAAGGCATCTGAATTCGATCTGGGGACTCCAAGGACAGCATTAGGAAGAAAAGAAATTGTTAATTCAATTTATTGTTGCTTTTTCTTTCTCTGGATTTCTTTACTGTGCATTCAAAACACAGGAATATTAATGGCATGAGTATGCAGTAATTTAATAGCACTCTTACTGCCTGCTCTGCAGTGGCAGGGAGTTCCATGGGTGAGCATTCTGTTTGCAAACAGATTGCTCTGGATTCTTTTTCACCTGTGCTGTTGGGAAGCAAAAACATTAGTGTTTGTACACTCATGTCACAGATGCACTTTGGTTTAGCACCTTGCTGTTATGTGCTGGCATCTAAAGGGAAAATATTTGGGTTCACACAGACAGGTTGCACAGGATGATAGGCTTCCAGATCTTTGTCTAGAATGTCATCTTTGTCTTTTTTCACAATAGACAAAGAGATATTTGTTTCTTGTGAATGTCATCTGAGACTACTTGATGGTTTAGGAAGAAAGCTATGTTAATTTTTAAAAATTCAGGTTTCAGGTAGACACTTCTTGCAGCTGGAGGCTCTACATCTGAATTTTTTTTTTCTTGTATTGAAAAACAGTTTGTTAGCAAGCAAAATAAACTGTTCATTAGCAGCTTGTAGAACTTGTTTGTCAGTAGGCACAAGAGAAACAATACAGTTACTATTTTCTTTTCTTGGACTCAGAGATTAAGATTTTAAAATCACACAGAGCTCTTGATCTTGGTTTTTAGTAGAATCTTCTACTTGCAATGACATTATTTGGCCATTAGACACAGAACTGCTTCTATATTTGCACATGTGGGTTCTTGTTTACTCACTGAGTTTTTACCCTGCAGCTCAAAGGCACGTTCTTTTCTAGGCTCAATAAATCCAACGAGTTCTTGAGTTAAACACATTTTTTCGTGTTCCACAAAATTAGGCTCAACATTGAGATCATAAACCAACTGTCTAAGGAAAGTTTTCTTTTTGTTGTTGTTTCTATCTGTGGATGGGAGTTTTGTGCCAGGGACATTTGTGTTTAGAAACCCAATTTGAATGTAAACCCTTGTTCAGCATATTTGTTTCTATCATTAATTGGACTAGGTTCTCCGGATATCCCACTTTAGCTCTCTGAGTGAATCTTCTCAAAATACCATGGTTAGCAATCCTTAGGGAAGATCCAAGAGAAACCTGACCTCCCTAACAAGGCTGTTTACCAGGTTCTTGCTCTGGGGAAGGATTTCTAACTGCATCCACAGGTGCTGGAGCCTTAAGGGCTTGTGCTTTCTGTAATTCTGCCAGTGCACTCAGAAGCACATGTGTGGGCTGTAGGTAGTCTTTATCCACATTTTCCTCCACATTACGAAGTTCCTGCCAAACATGATTCCTTAAGGGATTCACACTGGGTCTGTTTAAGGGCTCAAGTGCAGGATGTTGTACAGGGGTGGGGTATTAAATTTCCCATAGAATACCACCCTTAAATCCACCCATATTACAATGGTACGGACTAGATCGACCAGTTTGGTCATGATCAAAGGGGATTACTGCTGTAACAAGGGGTATCTCCTAATCTCAGTCAGCTGTGAATGCTGGCTCATTTATAACTTGCAAAATGATATGGAAGGAAGACTGGGAACAGTAAGCTTCCTCCCCCCTTTTTTAAACAATCATTTATACTTACATTTGCTTGACAATCACAACGGGCAAAAAGACAAGTGAAAAGCAGAATCTTAACATAGCTAATGATATGAATGATGGCAACAGTGGCTCTGATGGGCTGGAAGCCAGGGTCATCCATCCACAGCATCAGTAACAGACAATTGGCTTTCCTGATTTTGGCTCTGTTGTAACTCTGGAATGTGTAGATTAAGGTCCTTTAGCATCTGGACGCCTTCATTTAAATTAATAACATGCCAAGTGTTGTAAGAGACCCTCTGCTAAAATGGGTAGCCCCAGCAGTAGGGCAAGCTAGCCCCTCATAGAATTTTTTGTGATTTCACAAAGCGATGCTCTGCATCTTAGGGTATCTGGAGACAGATCTTGATACACCTGAATTATTTTGTCTTCACATTTAAGCTCTGTACAAGCTCTAGTCGATCTGAGGATGAGATCATTAGTCTTCATGACCACAAATGGGGCTATAAGGTCCATTTTGACTTTGCTAGGGGCTGTGGAAGCCTCAATCTGCGTGCCCAGTCTATTAGCAAAGCATGAGGAGGGATGTCTGGAAAATTCATAGCCAGCCATTTCTGGAGGAAGGGTTCAGTATCCTGCCCCTCCACTCTCTCTGGAAAGCCTCTGAATCATGTAGATTAGTCCTGCAGCCCCAGTCCTCAAGACCTGATATTTTAAGCCTTAGTTCATTTTCTCTTGCTGTTAAGTCTTTAACCTTGCTCTGGACCTGTGTTGCCATGGTAGCAACAGTATTTGCTATCTCCTCCACTCCCTTCATATACTCAGTAATAGTGTCCAAGCGCGCTGTGATAGGGGTGAGACAAGCGTCTATCTCATTTTTAACATCAATCCTTACAGCTCTTAGCTGAGCCCGGATGTCAGCTATGTAGGCCGGAATGCTGGGCATGAACTGGTTAGTTAGGCCTTCACCTGACTGTGCCGTTGCCATATTTTGAATTGGGCCTTGGGGCGCAGACGAAAAAGTTGTAACTCTGCTTTTTTACTTTTGAAGTAAAAGTAATTACTTCAGGTGGGAACTTTACTTTGCTGTGCCCTGTCCTTTCTGGTATCTGGTCGTGACATCCAGAGATGCCAGCAGCCCTTCTAGCTCTCGATTTGACTGAACGACTGAACAACAACAACATTGCTGTCAGCAGAACAAAAGGGTTAATAGTATGCATTGTCCAGAAAATACCCCCACTTCCCAAAATGAAAGAGAAACCGCAAGTCTGTCATTTCCCTCAGAAGGACGCTGGTTAAAGCAGGCTCAGGATTTTATCACAAGAGAAGAAGCTGGCAATGAAGACGCACCGCACCTCCTTCCTCTCTGTCTCAAGCCACATGAGCGGAGCCAGCGCTATTCTGCCTGGGGAAATTCTGAACAAGTCTACTGTGGAGGAGGTCTGACTTCTCTCCTGAGGTGAATATAATTCTGAAATAGGGCTGTGGCATTTCTGTTGTGTTCCAGGACCAGTATTTTTGTCTGAATTGTCAAAGAACTCTGAATAAAAATAATGAGACATGTGAAGGGAATGGCAAATATTCAGAGCTGCTAAGCATGGCTTAGCTGCTGTGCTTCTTTCTTTCCAGGAAAAAAAAGTTGTGTGCCTTTGTTTAAAATATAGGTAATTATTTTACATATTTATTTGCATTATTTAGATGCCTCCCATAGCAGAAGTTCTTAATGTGCCCCATTTCAGCTTTAGCTATGCACAACTAGCTGCATACACCACATTATGGCTCCAGGTGACATAGGATGCACTTTTCCATCCATGTCAGACTATGGACAGTGGGCACATTGGCCAGTTCACTGCTTATCTGCAGCCACATTGTCTGCATGCAAGGAAGCCTGGTGTCTCTGGATGTGCAACAACTTTCTTTAATTCTGTGGGCTGAATTAAATGGATCCGCTATCATGCTCTATGAATGTTTTCTGTGTTCAGGTGATAGTATTGTTGAAGCATTGGGAATGACTGACTTCCCCAGTAGCACTCTGATGGAGCACCTCTCCTTGTATGAACCTATCTGTACACCTCAATCGACATCTGAGCTCCTCCTCTGAGGGAGGTTTAGAGGAGGGCAACAAGGGAAAGAGCCTTCTCTGTGGTGCCCCCCCCAACTGTGGAATGCTCTCCCCAGTGAGGTTTCTCTGGTGCCAACACTGTCATCTTCCCGGTGCCAGGTTAAGACTTTCCTCTGCACCCAAGCATATGACGGGATATGATGGGGCATTTTTTAAAATCAGGTCCTGATAGTTTTATTGTTAATTGTTTTTAACTTGGTTTCTTAAACAGTTTTACATTCTTTAATGTTAAAAGTTTTATATTATGGTTTATCATGCTGTGAACCATCCAGATAACTTTGGCTATTGGGTGCTATAGAAATGGGTATGGGCCCGAAGGGTGGTGGTGGTGAGGTTGCTTTGCTGCATGGGACAGCCTGTTTGCCTTTTTAAAGAGTATATTTTAAAACAACAAGAGTGAAGGAATTGTGGACTGGGGAGGGGAAGCATATATCTTTCAAAGAGCTCATAGGAACATAGCAAGCTGCCTTATACCCAGTTGGATTCTTGGTCCATCTAGCCCAGTATTGTCAACACAGAGGGCAGCAGCTCTCTAGGGTTTCAGGCAGGAGTTTCTACAGCCCTACCTGGAGATGCCGGGGATTGAACCTGGGACCTTCTGCATGCAAAGCAGGTGCTCTACCACTGAGCCATGGTCCCTCTCTTTCTCCATTAGCCCCTCCCCTTTGCCCATTGTCACCTGGCAGCAATGGTTCCATCCAGCAGTAGCAGGGGGAAGCAGGGGTGCTGCATCCACTCTCCTTATAGACGAACTGTCTTTGGCTTCTCCTCTCCCAGCTGGTTATTGTATGAACTTTGTAACATTAAGATTCACCTCAGTCATTGGTTTCCCCTTCTGTGTGGTATTAAATGAGTGCTTGAAGGGCAAAGATGCATTTAAAACTGGGGGGGGGGCAGAGCCATGGAGGGAAGTGGAGGACTTGTGGGGGGCCAGACCAAACTGGGCAATTCCAGATTTCATTTTAAAAAGTAAGTCTCTAGTCCTCCTTGTTTCAGAGATATAAAGAAAATATGCAGACAGTATTCCACTCGAGAATAGGCAAGAGGAAGCTGCAGCTGAATGAAATGAAAATGTCAGTCTAGTGTGCGGCCATTGTAAAAAAGGCAAACTCCATGTTAGGCATAATTTGAAAAGGAGTGATAATCAAACTGCCAATATCATACTGCCCTTATACAAATCTATGGTGCGGCCACACTTGGAATACTGTGTACAGTTCTGGTCATCACACCTAAAAAAAAAAAGATGTTGTAGAGCTGGAAAGTGCAGGAAAGGGCACCTGAAATGGTCAAGGGGCTGGAGCATCTCCCCTATGAGAGAAGGTTACAACAGCTGGGATTGTTTAGCTTGGACAAGAGGAGGGTAAGGGAGACATGATAGAGGTCTACAAAAGTATGCATGTTGTGGAGAATATGGATAGGGAGACATTTTTCTCCCTCTCTCAAAATATTAGAATCCGGGGTCATCCTATGAAGCTGATTGGTGGAAGATTCAGGACAGATAAAAGGAAATACTTCTTCACACAGCGCATAGTTAAACTATGGAATTCGCTACCACAGGCTGTAGTGATGGCCAATGGCTACTAGCCTTGATGGCTATGTGCTATGGCCTATGTACATGGCCTATGTACACCAGTTGCTGGGGAACATGGGGGGGGCACTGTTGCGCTCATGCCCTGCTTGTGGGTTTCCCGTGGCAGCTGGTTGGCCACTGTGTGAACAGAATGCTGGACTAGATGGACCCTTGGTCTGATCCAGCAGGGCTCTTCTTGTGTTCTTAACTGCAAGACAGCTCCCAAAGCAGTCAACCAGTTAATGACTGAGCTCATTCTGATATGCTCTGGTAATTTTCTCTCACTTACCCCTGGACTATTCTCTCTCTCTCTTAATGTCAGTAGTGACCAATGACAAGTGAGAGTATCAGGTAAAAAGTTTGAGTGAGATGTATACTATTTTGGGGTTATCCCTTCTGTTTTCAGTGGAGAATTTGACTAGAGTGTGGGTTGGACTGTGCAAGGGGGAGGCCAGGAGGAGGAAAAATGAGTGTGTCCAAGCTTACTCAGCCTGGTGGTATTCAATTTTAATCATTCATTTCAAGCCACCTAATTGCAACTTGCCTGTGTGAAGAAATACGTGCCTCTGAGCATGTCCACAATGTTTATCTGAACATTTATCTGAACATTGGACATCTGGATGAGATCAGGAGCAGACTTGGGATGTCATTAAGACTACCTTCCTTCTAGCGATGTAGGTTTTCTGGAAAATTTTGAACTGAGAAATTTTCCTATGCAAATTAGGGTAATTTGTACTGGTAATTTTTCAGTGTGGATTGTAAAATTTTCAGCTCTAGTCAGTGATTGAATTTAGCATGTTTACTTGTATTTAGTTAACAAACATCATCATCATTATTATTATTATTATTATTATTATTATTATTTCCCCAATACACCACAAGTATTTGACCTGAAATATCTGAGGGGGGAAATTAAAGCACACAATGTGATTTAGAAGTTATATTACATAGACTTTTTTTTACTGGAATACTTCTAAAAATTTAAAGACAATAGCATGTGTAAACCCTTATATTGTTTAAATTTAAGAAAAGAACAATGCTACTGAAAACCGTGATGCACTTATAAAGAACTGTGCATGGTATGCTGGCCACTGCTCATTTATTTCAACAGAGTTCAACTCTCTTTTCACTGAGGTAGTTGGGCTTCAGTTTCACATGTATAGTATATATATTTCAATGACATATATGTCATTGTCTCTCACATACTTTCTAGGAATAATCTACTGGAAAATATTAATTACAACTTTGAAACTGCCACACTTGCCTAATACTGCTTTTTAGTGCAAGAGTAGCTCGATCGTGTGGTGAGCTGAAGGCCCTGCCTCAGATAACACATTTGGGGTATGATTTAGAGGTGGAAAATGTTGTAAAAATATTCTACCCCGTGGTCCTTAATGCTTGCAGCTCTTGCAGTGGTGATGAGGCTCTACCTTGAAATTGATGTTTAGCATCTGTATCATCCATTTTGTCCAAGATGTCATTACTGCCATCTGTTGATGAGACTTATACCCTGCCTTTCTTCAAGCGCCCTCAAGGCAGCTTACAAAGTAAATCAGCATAAAACATAACAACATGTCCAACTAAGACACTAATTAAATCTACAAATGATAAAACAGCAAACAAACTGCAAGGTAAAAACAGCTGCCAAAATGGGTCAAAAGATAAGTAATACTACTATGGACCCATAAGAACAGGACAGACATTTGCCTATCACCTAAAAGATAGTCATGAAGGCACCAGGCAAACATGTCTAGGGAGAGAGTTCCAGAGTTCGGGCATCACTACAGAAAAGGCCCTCTTTTTAATAGCTATCCACATTACTTCCCAAAGTAGGGTAACACAGAGAAGGGCCTCTGAAGATGATCTCAGTTAATGGGATCCAAACAGCATCGTGGATCCAGGAACAAACTGGAAGCCAATGAAGATCTTTTAACCATACAGCCATGGCAACCAGGACCACTTACCCATCTGGCTGTTGCTAGGTATATTTGAGGAATTTACTCTTGGTGAATTACCATGCAAATTGACCTGGGCCCCATCTACACAAGCTATTTACCCCAGAGCCACTGTGATTCAAGGTCCTTTGGGACATATGACATAGTTGCCACTTCGCAGCCTAACTATGGTTTTCACCCGGAAAATGCGGATTTCCAAAGAGTGCAATTTTTTTGTTTTGCTGCGGATTTTCTGCAGTTGCGAGCTGTCTGTCCCTTCCCTGAACCAACTTCACATTTTGTGATAGGCATGTGGTAGGCATGCCTAGTGCTTCTGTCACTCCGTGATGCCCCTTCACTCTTCCCAGTTCCTTCATGGCTGCGCAGTTACAGAGGCACGGGAAAGCGTGCTCATTTCTTCAACCACACTTTCGCACACCTTCACAGTTTTGTATCTTCACAATGGCTGCTTTGGAGTCAGTGGCCAAGGGCCGGGGAGGTGTCAGGGGAGCAGAAGGTCCAAGACCAACTTCACTCCAGCCATCATTTTGGAATGCTGGGTAGGCACGTACCTCTCATGGGCACACACCTTGGCGTATGCAAACCATTGTGAGAGTCTTAGGCTGGAGAACTGCCAAACAGTTGGCATGGTAATGAAGGAGCAGCCCACCCACATCTTACCAAAGAGCAACAGACAGACACAAAAGAACCCCTAAAATACAAAACAGCCACTAAAACCCAAAGTGTTGCACCCTTACTCTCACATGCCTGTGCAGCTGTGCATTTAAATATAATGGTATTTGTTTAAAAAAGGGCAGTGCAACTGCCGCAATTTACTTTGCTTCAACAACTATGTGTCAGGGCACAGCAGATTTTCCTGCTGGAGAAGTCCAGAGTAAATCGCATGTGTACCACAGCAGCAGCTAATTCGCAGCTGCAATGCTGCGCAGTTATGATGGAGTGAAGCTGAAAGTGGTGCCGTGTAGATGGATCCCTGATCTAAACCTCCCAGACTAATGTGAGGGTCAGAACTTTGTTACCCATCGGCTTTTGCACTTCCCAACTGTTCCAATGCAGTTCTTGGCTCCCAAAATGTATCAAAATGCATTTTAAAATGTGGATATTGAGGGAAAAACACTTAATATGTGTTTGTGTGTGTGTGTGTGTTTAAAGAAAATGCATTTAAAATTTAAACATAGTCTTTTAATTGAAAAAAAAATGATTTTATGGGATATTAATGTGGAAATGGGATGGAACTTACCTATGAATGAACTCATACAAGAGTGAGATGGACAAGAAATAGACCAATTCATCCATCCCTTTCTGTCACATCCTGCATCAGCTGAAGTTTCCAGTTAAGGTTAGTACAGTTCCTATTGAAGTTAGACCAATTGGTCTCAGCGACCTACGCGCAATGCACGTGCCATCTTGCAGCCAGCCACATGTATGTGCGTGGAGGTGTAGGGAAAGGCTGCTAGCTTTGTCACCTTAGTATTTAATAGGGATGGGGAAGAATCTAATTTGGTCCACATTTTTAAGTGAACCAACCTAACTTTATCCCTGCCTGATCTTTGTGATCATCAGAGGGAGCACATCAGAGATGCTACTCACTAGAGCATTAGTGTGGTAACACCCACCTGCTGGAACACTTTACCAATTGACATTAGACAGCCCCCCCCCCCCAGTTATGACGTTTAGACCTCTTCTTAAAACCCGTCTCTTCACACAGGCTTTCCCTGAAGCGCGACCCAGCCAGCTATAATCTGCAGCACACAGAGTGTGCAGTTTTATTGCTGATTCATTTTGTACTGTGTTGTTTTTATTGTTATATTTTATTATTGCTCTGATGCCCCTGCATTTTATGATCACAACTTTGATATTGCTGTGGAAAATGATCTATATATTTGAGTAAAAATATAAAATAATAAATAAATTTGCACTTCCCAAATTAATATGCAGATCACAACACATTTACCCTTTGGATTGTGCAGTTCTTCAAACATTGCAATGCAATGTTTGGTTCAAAAATGCATTCAAAAATACATATATTAGGGAGAATTGCATTTGTGTGTGTGTGTGTGTGTATGAGAGAGAGAGAGAGAGAGGAAATTGCATAAGAAAATATGTGCAAATTTTTGTGCATTAAAAAATACAGACAGATGCAGAAATTGAACAGAACATATTTATGATTGAATAGATACAAAAATTACATGGACCAGATATAGAGTGATTCATCCATCCCTAGTACTTAATTTGTAACCTTATGGCTTAACAGAATTGAATGGTTTGCCCTTGAAAAGCATATCACTACTGAATCAAAGAGTCACTTTAGGTGGGGGAAAACATTTATATGCTGAAATAACAACTGCTGAAACAAAGCCTTAAATTGCTTGCTTTTATTGGCAACAACATTGCAGAGCACCTTCGCATGTGTCAACCTGCAAAGTATCTGAGAATATTTATCATGTTAACATTGTCTTTTAGATACATCTAGAAAAATGTTCAGGCTCCTTTCAGCTCTGCTACTTCAAATCCAGATTCATTTGATAACAGGTGAGAGCTTGTACATAGCTAGTTTTCAGTAAAACTCCCAGAGTTGTATATTTCACTTGGAATTTGCCCAAGAACTTCAGAACTATCTAGAATAGGGGTGCATAACCGCCACCCACAGGACAAATCTGACCTGCAGGGCAATCCAATCCAGTCTACGTTGCCTCTTGGGGTTCCTCCAGGGGGCGGGGCTTTGGTTCCCCTCGGAAAGCATCCCCACTGCTTTTTCTGATCTGAGATGGGAGAGAACAGCAGGGATTCCTCTGCTGCTGCATGTCACCAGCGGAACCCCGTTGTTATCTCCAATCTCAGACTGGAGACAGCAGCTTGGATGCCAGGCGGCCTGGGCCTGACTTGCCCATGCTGTGGAGAGTGACCACTCTTCCCCACACAGGCGAGTCCCAATGCCCCTCAGAAAATCTCCTGAAAAATTTCCAATGCAAATTAGGTAAATTTGCAGAGGAACATTTTCAGTTTGCCTTACAGAGATCTAATTTAGCATGTTTATTTTACTTGTATTTAGTAAACAAAGATAAAAAGGGACCCCATGTTCATTTTTTGTCCCAATACACTACAAGTATTTGACCTGAAATATTTGAAGAAAAATAAATAAAGCACACTTAATCTGATTTAAAAGTTATACCACATAGAAATTTTATTGGAATACTTGTAACAATTTAAAGAAAATAGCATGTAATTTCCCTTACATTGTTTACATTTTAAGAGAAAAAAGGGACTGAAAACTGTTGGCACACTAATTAATTTTAGCAACCCAAAGAACTGTACATGATGTGCTGACAGCTACCCATATATTTCTACAGAGTTCAACTCTCTTCCATTAAGGTTGCTGGGGCACTTTCATTTTCACTGTCATTATATATTAATTCCATTTCATTCTGAGACATACATGTATTTCAGGGCACAAGCCTATTGCCTGCTAGTCAGTGGCTAGATGGCCATAGGATAGGTCAGGTCCTGGGAACCAACCTTGGAGCCTGCTCTCTGAGGTCAGTTCCCAGAGAACCAACCCCCATCCCTCCCGTGCTACCTTGTAGGCAGTGTGGATTGGCCCTGTGCTCCGCACTCGGAACAGCAGCACGGAGTGGTGAAAATGGGGCATTCCTGGGGGTGGGGCAGGGAGGTTGGAAATGCCAGTACAACACATCCTATGTGTCATCCAGCCACTGCTTCTCACGCTCTGAGGTCCTGCAGCTAGACAGCCGAAATCAGCTGTCTAGCCACAATAGCGGGGGGGGGGTGAGGAGGAGATCTGCTCCTCACCACTCCTCCCACCCTGTACTGGATAGGCGGTCACCCCTGGGGTCAGAGGCGACCATTGATTCACATATGATTGTTCCCTCAGTGTCATATATGTATTTCATCTCACATACTTGTGAGGGATAACCACCTTAAATACATTAATTAGAACTCTGAAACTGTCAAGCTTGTCTAATATTGTATCTGTATTTGGCATCCATTCATTGTTACTAATGAACTTATGAAATAGAAAATTTTCCACAGAAAAATAAAGCACTGGAAAATTTTCTGCCCCACATCACTGGTATACCATCCAATGGAAGAGGACAACAAGGTCAAGGCCTGCTATTGACTAGAAACCCCTACACTAAATATCAGTATCTGACTTATTGAACTCTTTCAGCTCCACAAAAATGTCCGTACTTTGCTTGATGGATTATTGTGCTTTGTTCTGTGCCTCAGCTTTATTCATAGTGGAAGTTCTTCAGCCAAGTTACCGTGCAGAGCTTGGGAGCGATGTGATAATGGGATGTCGCTTTCCAGCAACTGACCCATTAAATTTGACACACTTAAGTGTCTTATGGCAAGTGAGACTGTCACGGGAAGATGCAGAAAAGGAAGTTTACAAGCTCACCAAGGGTCAAGAAGACCTCACGCAGCAACACAGAGATTTTTGGGGGAGAGCCACAGTGCTGCTGGAGGAATTAAAAATGGGACGTTCTATGCTACATCTCACCAACATAAAACTCAGAGATGCAGGAACTTATATTTGTCTTGTTGATTATAAAGGAGCCGACTACAAATATATTAATTTCGAAGTTGAAGGTTAGTAGCCACAGAAAAGAGGACAGAAAAAAAGGTTAATGCAATCCCTCAGCAGTGAGAATTTCAGGGCAGACTTTGCAGCATCCATTTCCTGTGGAGGAAAGAGCACTCCAGACTGGGTCCAATTTCAGTGTTCGAATCCCTCCATGTAATTAGAATTGCATGAGAGACACAGAGGATGGGTATGCAAGCTGTGCCCCCTCCATTGAGCTTCCCATAGCTATTTCCTTTGCCCTCTGCAAGGCTGTAGCAGGAAGCTTGCTGTTCTACTTGTGTAGGTTTCCTATGGAATTTAGAGCCCTGGAACATCAGGGCTAGAAATAATGTGGGGAGTCTACACGAGTAGAGCAAGCTTCCTGCTACAGATGTTCACCCTCTGAGGGCAACAGGGGACAGCAATGGAGTGGGTGGAGCTAGTGCGTTCATTCCCTCTTTTTCTCATGCGATTCTAACTATGTGGGGGACCAGAACGCCTGAATAAGACCTGTGTCTTTGTAGCAACTTGTTTTTCAACAAATGCACAGATTAGCCCTTTTCTAAATCAGGACTGGGCAACTTTTTTGGCCCTAAGGGCCATCTCCAGAGCCAGGTGGTTGCACAAAAATATGCAAATACACACAGAACCCCAGATCACATGAAATACCCTAATTTAGTGGTAGGTAATCTGGCATTCTCCAGATGTTTTGAACTATAATTGTCATAATCCCTGACCATTGGCCATGATGACTGGGGGTGATGGGAATTGTAGTCCAAAACATCTGGAGGGCACCGGCTTGTTTACTCCAGCACAAACACATATGTAGCTCTATACACGTAGGGACTTCTTTCAGATCTTCATCAAAATGTGCAGAGGGTAGAGCCAGAGCCCTCTTGGCAACCACTGGAGTTTCCTCCCAACACATATTAAAAAGCAGGCATGTTGAACAAAAAGGCACATTTAATGAGGTGTTAGTTTGGTCCAAAGTCAACACATGGTTGCCTTATTTATTTATTATTACATTTATACCCCGCCTTTTCCCCCCTCTTGCAAAGAACCCAAGGTGGCTTACGTGGTCCTCCTCCTTTCCATTTTATCCTCACAACAACTCTGTGAGGTAGGTTAGGCTGAGAGTCAGTGATTGGCCCAAAGTCTTCCAGTAAGCTTCATGACCAAATGGGGGGACTAGAACTAGGGATAGGCAGATTCCCTACCTGCTGGTCCTCTGGGGAATCCGCCCTTGCGGGGAGGCGATCCGTCCCTCCCCTTGGAATCCTCGCCAGCTGGCTCCGCTCCATGGTGATTCTGCGGAGCTTCCAGCCGGCTCCAGAACGCCAGCGATACGGCCGCCATTGCCATATAGCTGGCTGAGGCTGACTGACTCCAGACACAAATGGCGTCCACTATGCTATTTGCGGCCATAAAGCCCTTAGTTTAAGCTAAATGCAGCCATTTGCGTCTGGAGTCAGTCAGCCTCAGCCAGCTATATGGCAATGGCGGCCCTATCGCTGGCACTCCGGAGCTGGTGGCAAGGGGGATCCAGCCGAAATACTCCGTTCCTCCTCGGACTCTGGAGGCCGGATTCAAAAGAATCCGGCCTCACTGGGGTCTGTGGAGGAATTCTCCGCCATCCTTAACTAGAACCCAGATCTCCTGAGTCCCAGTCCAACATTCTAGTCACTACACCACCACACTATACCACACACGATTAACATGATGACTGTGTGAGCCAGCCCCAAGGAAGAGAAAATGAAATAGTGCAAAAGTCTCAATCTGATTATTGTACTCCACTTCTTTTCATGCAGCACACTACAAGAAAATAAGGATCCAGGAAACAAGAGAAGAAGAGGACATGGCCTTAACTTGTCAGTCAGAAGGCTATCCTCAGGCTGACGTCTCTTGGTACAATGAGAATGATACTAATTTCAGTACATTTGCAAGCACTATATATGAAATGACAGATGATGGTCGTTACAGCATAACCAGTGTCTTGAGAGTTAAACCAAGCATTCGTGAAAACTATACCTGCATATTCTGGAATAAGGAACTGAAAGAAAAAATATCAGCTCACAGAACAGTGTTTCTGTTAGGTAAAAACTTATGTGTGGCTTCATATTAATCTTTTGGGATTTGATTATATAGATGTATACTTGGGGCTATTCAAATTCCATATATCTACATGTATATGGAATCTATATTGTAATATGCCAAGGAAGTTTGCAGTGCTAAAGCCTCTAGCTGTGATTAGCTGAGCTTTGATATCATGGGATGTTCACAAACTTTCTAAAGACTGAATTAACCATAGGGTGTTATCAAACGATTTCATACTCTTGTGAGGAAAGTGAAAGTTTGGTTGGGATAAAACTGTCTAAAAGACCCTAAGGACAGAATGAGTTGCTTTGTGAGCAGACAGGAAAACTGAAGAGTGGAAATACGATAGGTAAGATGTTATAGGAAAAATGCAGTGCCCTGCATTTGGGCCCAGATTGCTCAAATGCAGGGTAGTTAAAAGAAAGGGGCATAGTTGGCAGTGGATTAAAATGCAGGAATATAAAGGAAGAGTAATTGGATAAAATAGAGGCTTGAGGAAAATATGTGTGGAGAGGGTGGGTGGCAACTCTGCAGTCTGAGGCAGACATGGTGAGGAATTATTCTGGTGCAGTCTAATCACCTTGCTCTCTTTCTTAGGATGACAGACCACATCTGGGCCATACTTGCAGCCTTGTGTGGAACTTGTAGATTTTGGATTGCTGAGAATCTCAGCTTTCTTTTTATAAAAGAAAATTTCTAGTCCTTGTGATTGTGGACAGTGCTTTTAAAATATGCTGAGTATCTCATAAGCACTTAAAAACCAAGTATGTCATTGGACAGAATTTCTGTGATCTGCATGTGAATCCCTCTTCCTATAGCTCATTTCCCCAGTTCTTCGCTCATTACTCGTCCCTCGCCTTTCTTTATGGTCTACCATGCCAGCCCTTACCCAAATATTCTTACTTTTGCAAAAAAATGGATTAGGCAATCTGAATGTATCGCACAAATTGTTTGCACATTTCCACGATACATTCAGAGTATAGTGCCGGGATTTCTTTGGAACCATGTTTTAATTTCCATGCCGAGGTAAGTACTGTACCATATGTACTCCAGTTATGGGTATGTTATATGCATTGTGCATGAGCACAAGAGTAGCTAAAGTGTTGGCACACACACCTCAGTGGGGTTTTTTTTGTTTTTGTTTTTTTAATGCTAAGGGGTTCCCATGTCAAGCAGGGCACAGGCAGACAGGACAGCCTCACTTGGACTGGAGACATATGACACCACTGTTTCTACTACGCAGTGCTACCTGGTGAAGCCTAGCAATGGCTAGCTGCTAGCAAGGGAAGACCTGCCTCCTCCAATAAGGGCTAAGTGACTTCTAGCATCCAGCTTCCCTTGTCTCAGTGGTCCGCAGAAGGATTTGACACCTGGGCTGCTTCCACACTGGGCATTTACTGTGGGAAACCATGTACTTTGTTACTTTTTATGGGGCATCTACAAAATGCTGTGAGCAAAACATCCCCCACCCCCGAGTTTCCCCATTGCAGCTTCTGTATTTTCTTCTAGAGCTCAGAAAACCCAACAGCTTTTAACACAGTGAAACAGTTGTACAATCTCTCCAGGTGCAGAAGAACTATCGCACTGCCGTTCAGTAGCTATTTGGGGCCTGGGTTGGGTGGGTGCTGGTTATGACCTGTATAGATTGCTCTCAGTGGTGCAGTTGGTTAGTTTTTAGACTTTTAGGATTTAATGGTCTTTCAGGAATCCCTCTTTAGATGGCCATGTGCGGTACTTCATTTACCTCAAATGGTCCTACTGAGACAGCCCTCCCTTTGGGAATGTGTATTACTTCAAAATGTAGTAAGCTAGCTTTGCTGTATTTGGGAGCCCTCCTTTCCATTCTGCTCAGTGGAGCGCTGGACTTCTGCCCCAAAGTCCCACCTTGATAGCACAACTGCTGTTCTACCATTTACTTCTCAATGGATTGGTTCCTCCTCTCTAGGAATCAATTCTATCACTTTAACACTTCCCTTTCCAAAGAGCAGGGGTGTTGCTAAGCACTTAAAAGAATCAGGGCACAGGCCTATAGGATGCAAATCTGCATAGAATTTGCATATGATAATTTATAACTATATATGCAAATTTAGAAATAATTACTAGGATTTATTTAAATTTCACATAAGGCTAAGCCAGCCAATTAATTTCTCATCCCAAATCACCTCAAATAAAATGAATTAATGAATTAATTTGCATCCTGCCCCAGCTCATCCTAAATCAGTAGTTCCTCTTCAATTAAAATTAATTTGTAGTGGTGTGGGAAAAATGCAAAAAGGAGAGTGACTGGTTATGAGCCCTCCCTCTGTCTCACCCTGCGCCCCATAAAAATAACAACTTTTGCACCAAAATGGAGTTTCAAAAATTAGACAAGCATGCTAATCCAAAAGAAAGCCAAGAGCAAATCAGGGGGTCATTCCCAATTAATTTCCAATTCTTGCTGGGCTACACAATTTAATGAATTCCCCTTCTGCTAATTATCCCATTCATCAGTCATCATTACCTCCATAAATTAGATTCAAAATAAAATAAAGTGGTGCACAATTCCATTTTGCAGGGTTGGGGAAGGAGTGAGAGCTAAAGAGTGGGGTACAGGAGGTAGAGGAATGGGGGCAACAAAGAAGATTAAGAAGGAAAGTAGAGGGGAAGTTTGGAAGGAAGAGAAAGGTTTGGGGGTGGGGATCAGAAAAAAGGGAAGGATGGCACCAGGACTGGGCAGCATGGAGGAGACAGAGGAATCCTAGAGGGAAAAAGGGGAAGAGGTGGCAGAGACATGAGGGCTGTCCTCACAGGGGATTTGCTGTGAATTGGGAGCATTTCAAGGTCATTTGCACCACATGACATCATAACCAATCTGCAGCCACCCCGAAGATTTCCAGTGGAAAAGACAGATTTTCTGAGATTACTTTTACTCCGTTTTATTTCTTTAATTTGGGTTCACTGTGAACCTGGTGCTGTGTTCCCCTGTCCTCTGCATTTACTTCTCCATTAGACTGCTGCCCAGGGGTGTGTTTTTCACCTGGCCGTGACCTCACTGAGCCTTTCCAGACTTCAGAATCACCCTGCACTCCCATTTTGCCAGTAATTAGCCTCCATGATGATGTACTTCTCTGATGTTTGCATTACTTCACTTCTCCAATGTTGTGTTAAATTGCATCTCGGATATTGTGTAAAGTCGCTTCTTTGATGTTATGTAAAGTCACTTCTCCGATGCTAAGAGCTTTATTGCAGTAGCGATCTTGTGAGGTGTTGGGATCCTGTCATTGCAAGCAGGGAGTAAGTGCCCAGATAAGGAGAAAGTGGTGGTGCTAGGAGCAATAACTTCATGACAGTTTGCTGGAATGGTGTCAGGAGCACCTTAGCTGCCTCTTACAGTCCCCTCCAATAGCCAACTCAAGACACAGACAAAAAGGATTCTTTCCAAGGCTTTATTCCTTTTACAACTTAATGATTCTTTCAGAGGCTAATCACCAGTGACTAAGCAAGGAACTGCACTGGGGTAGTTAGCAGAGTAGCCTAAGCTCCAGGTAAGGCAGTTGGTCCCCGTTTGAAGGAGAAGGGCAGGAAGACTCTGAACTTATGGGCTATGGAGAGGTCCTCCCTCTTACCCTTGGGTCCTCGGGACACGACCGTTGTTTTAGCACCAAGCGGGCAGAGTGCCTCCTCTCGGCGCTCTCCATCTGGCGCCACTCCCTGTGTCTGCGCGGAGCGTCCAGCAAAAACCCCTCCCCCGCTCTCTCACTGCCAGGATCACTATCTCTCTCAGGAATGCAGGCAGGAGGAATCTCTCCCTGCTGCTGTGCCTGTGAGAGATGAGTGAGCTCCTCTCCCACGGGTTGTTGCTCTTCCTCAGAATCAGAACTGCTCTGGAGCTCTATGGGCTCAGTTTCCACCCTGACAAATGGGGCAAAATGAGGGGGTGCTCTCAGGGGGAGCCTTCAGATGCTGCACTCAAGAGCTGCAGATTTTGGCTTCTTCAGGGAAATCTACACACATTGGGAAAAATGGGGTGGGAGAAATAACTCCACAACGGTTTGCTGGAATGGGGCAAAATAAGGGTGGTGGGCTGCTCTCATAGGCAGCCTTCAGATGCTGTACTGGAGAATCAGGGATTTTGGCTTCTTCATGCAAAAGGGGGGAGCCTGGATAGGGGCAGGAAACAAGCCTTTCTCATTGGTTGACCAGCCCCTGCCAGGTTGATGATGTGTTCTACTCTCACCAAACCCGGAAGTATGTTCCTTTGAAGCACCGTGTGACCTGTGAAAATTGGATTTTAAAGGTATGGTACACTTGGCTTTTCTTGCTTCATGTGTCCCTGACGGATCAAAGCCAATTCCATGAAACTCTGGATAATACTCCAATGCGCTTCTCATTCCATTGTCGTGAAGATCTCCCCAGGGAGGGTGTGGAAGGAAGGATGGCTTTCTTGCTTCCCTTCTCTGCTCTGCAGTTTCTAGTGTTGTCTTTCTGTGTGGGGTGGATTTATGACTTTTCCTCCAAACCCGGTCACAGACTCATGCACACAGAGGAAGACAGAAGCAGAGGAGGCTAGGAAGCCACACACTACATATCATCTCTCTGTGTGCCACAATGCAGGGCACGCAAAGACCAGAAGGAACCATAGCACACATACGCATGTGAGCACACACACAAGACGATATCTAACACACATCTGGAGAAGGACCTCCTACCAGATTGTTTCATTTTTTAGGAGGGCAACCCCCTCTCTCTCTCTCTCTCTCTCTCTCTCTCTCTCTCTCTCTTTCTTGTCCATTCATTCCCCCCACCCCGCCTTCCTGCACACACATACTTCTCTCCCCCTCTTTTCATCCTGGAGGAAAACTTCTCCCACCCCATGCAATAAGCTTAGGAGAAAAAAACCTATTGACACCACTGGAAGTCCTGCCCCCTCCCATTTAATAGCCATGTGGCAATTAAACATTGAACATTTTTTAAAAAAATCATTAAGGGAGAATATTGTGAAGCACCAACTGACACTTAGGGATCTGGGGAATGGATTCTGATCCCTGAGAAATGGACCTGTGGGGCCCTGAGTCTAGGTCTAGCAATACCCTTGCCAAAAAGTGTTTACTTTACATCTGTTTCTTTCCCCACTTCCCAAATTATAGCGATAAGGCACCAATCACAATTAAGACTGAAGTGAAGAGGTACTGAGTGTTTAAACCTTTCCATCAATGCCCTGGCCCTGAGAAAAATCCCGACCCAGCATTTGGGGCTGAGGAAAGTGGGACTTCCTATCTGGCTGCAGAATTACCTAGTTTACACATAACATTAACCTGTGGTTTATTTAAGCCATGGTTTATGAGTTTCTTTGACAGACAATTGAACAAACCACGGTTTGTTTTCTCAATCCTGGGTTGTTTGTTTCCTTCCTCCGCTCCTTCCCTGTATCCCAAATGCCTTTGTGGCATGTAGAGCAGCTGGGTTTTTTTTTTTTACCACTCCTGTTGGCTCTGTAACCTGGCAGAACAACCCTTGAACAACCAATGGTTCTGGGTTCACATGTAATTACAACAACCCAGAGTTCACAATCCATCAACAAACCATGGGTTCTTTTTCTGGGTTGTTTGTGGTTAACAAACCATGATTTGTTAGCATGGCTGTGTTTGCACAACATGACAACCCAGAATTCAACAACCCATACCATGGGTTAGCGTTGTGTACAAACCCAGCATATGTCATTTGGATACTAGAATTCTGGAAAAAGAACTGCTATTCCACTTGAAGCTTGAAGTGTAATGATTAGGTACTACCAAATCATCCTCATCTGTATGCAATTGGGCATGGGTGGGCAAATTCTAGCTGCTCAGCCCCAACCTCCCTTTCCTCTCAGGTTTTCAGTAGAGGCCATTACATAAAAGGTCATGGAGAAGACTGAGGTGAAGATCCAGGCACCACGTGGAAACCATGTTGTTTCTGTTCCTGGTGCTGGTCTTGTGTGGTGGGTCGTTGGTTTTTTTTGGGGGGGGGGTAAGCTGCTTTGAGAACCTCTTGAGGCTATGAACTGAGATGTATTTTTTTTTAAACTTAAACATGTTTTTGTAAAAGCCTAGAATGTACACATTTATTTACTTATTTTCACTTAAAGTATTTCTTGGCTGCCTTTCCAGGCAGAAGCCCTCCCAAAGTATGGGAGGGCTATTTATGTATTTTATTTTACAGCAATAAAATACATAAAAACAGTTAAAATATTAAAAGTAATAAAAACATAACAACAATAAAAACCAACAATAAAACCAGCAGTGTTAACAGCAGCACATGTTTCTTTTCCAAACCAACATCTGTGGTCAGATTTCCCAGCTTTTTGAAGTGCTACAAAATCCTGCAAAACCTGTCTGACTAGAAGCAACAGCTGAATGGTAAAAGAGAATATATGCATCATGAGCAAAGAGGCCCCACTTTCTGTTGCACCACTTTCAGTGCCCCGCACCCCCCATACTTCTGAAATGAAAAACAGCTTGTGTGTGTGTGGTGGTGGTGGTGGTGGTGGTGGGAGTAAGCAGGCATGCATTTGTGTGTGGAAGGACTGTGAGCTCCATTCAGTTCTGGTACCCAGAACAAATTTCTGGGCTCAGAATTTTTTAATTCCGCAATCTTATATTAACCTGAGAATAAGTCCCATTGAACTCAGTGGGGCTTACCTCTGAGTGGACATGCTTAGGATTGCAGTACATGTGTATGCCTTTTGTACCAGGCTCTGGATCTTGGGGTGCTAGTAAAACAACACTCAAAGTAGATCCCAGAAGCCTGAAGGATGTCCACCTCTGATTACAGGATTAGGTTTCCAAATGCATAATATAAATAAAACACTTAAATGTGTCATAGGTCAATTTCTATTGGTCCTTTATGTGTATTTCCTTTGAAATCTGAAATCTGTTGCTGTAAATTCACTGGTACCTTCTGTGCTTTCTGTATTGGTCAAAGAAGATTATTCTTATCGGGCTGATTGCTGGAGATGTGGAGAGAGAGGCTGACTCTACACATAGCACTTGTACCATTACCATACCGCAGTGATAACTATTGGTGCCCATTGGTGTCATGGGCACTAATAGTTATCATTGCAGTATGATAATGGTAAAACTGCTATGTGTAGATTCAGCCTGAGAGGCTAACACACATATTGAATTTATAGGATAATATGTGGTTTTGGGAATGACATCAGAGACAGAATCAACCACACACTAGGCACAATGTGTGCTCACTTGGTGCTGAGTTACATTCTGGCCCAATGGGTCATTAAAATGCATGTGGTTTGGATTCAGTGTGCCACCTTAGGTTTTAAAGGACCATTTTATGGGTTTGGAAACTCTGCTCTCCACCTGATTGATATTAATGAGTGGTAACAGAATGCCTAAAATTGGCATCTCATGGGTAACATATATACAAAGACTTTTAGGGTGCAATCCTATGCATGATTAGAAAGAAAAAATGGCCTATAACTCCCAGCATGCCACAGACAGCATGGCTGGCTGGGGCATGGTGGGAGGTGTAGGACTTTCCCCCCACCACATAAACATGCATAGGATTGTGCTCTTAATGGTGTACGGAATAACTTTCTAGACTGCTATGATTACAATAGCATTGTCCCAAAGCAGCAATTGTTGTGACCTGGTACTCTGAGTCCTTATTTGGTTGGCCCATGAAAATGTACTCCCATTTTCCCACTTTTCGTTTCCCTTTTATTTTCTTGTTTTTTCACTATCTTCTTATTTAGCTGAATGGAAACAAAAGGCTGGCTTTTAAATCATTCTGCAGAGGCTCGAGACTGTAACAACAAGGACATCATTTATTAGAAAGTAATTCCTCCCCCTAGTTTTGCATCACCCACAGGGATTATATATGTTTCCTCACCCCTGAAAATTTTTGTTGCTATTTCCGTTTTCTCACCCACACATGTCATTTTCTCTCCTTCCTTTCTGTTATTATTCCTTGTTATAGAGAATGAAAAATATTAATGATATGGAGATAATCTGAAGCTTCGAAGGGAATATAAAGAGTATACACAGGCTTTGCTTTCTTTGCAGACAGCTAGAATTATCCAGAGCCTTATTGCACATGGGAAATCAGTTTTGATAACTGTCAGCCCAATTCATCATGCAGAGAAATGGAAGAACTCGGAATGGGAAGCACTGCTTGCTTAGAGCTGCCATGACCACGAGAGTAGTATGGTAATTGTGTGAGATGGCCTGCATGGAACTTTGCATGCACTGATCTTTAGCATGCCCCTGCAATCCACTGGCATCGAGCATTTTCAAGGATGAGTTAAATGCCTATGCGCACCATGTTCTGGGTGTACCACCAACCCTCGCAACTTGTGCTCTTGGTAACATCAGCTCAAGTGGCTGCCACAGTAGAAAAGATTGTGAACATGAATATTTTTACCCAGATTCTTTTGCCTAACTGAGTAATGGATCAGGTTTTGTGTGAAAATCAATAAAATTGTGTTTTTTTTTCTTGTTTACAAATCAAACAGATGAATCCAGGCTTGGGGGAACATCTCCCATTTCATTTATCCTACCAATTTGTCTGCTGGCACTATTTTTCCTAATAGTATTCATCTTTAAAGTTCGAAGGAGAAAAACATCCACAAATGGCATCCCAAAAGGTAAGAAAGTATTGATTTGGTTCTATCTCCTGGTCTTATTTTCCAGTCCAACCATCATTTGATACTTACAGGTCAATCCTATCTATTCAGAAGTAAGCCCCATTGATTTCAATTGGCTTTACTCCAAGGTAAGTGTATAGGATTGCAGCCTTAAAGCGCTGGTTTCCTGGCAGCTGTCTAATATTAACATCCTTATAGGGAGGGTTTAATCAACATATTGCATGAAAGATAAATGTAATATATAATTTTTCATATATTTCAGCTAATGTCCATTCTCTAGGCTGGTGTTCTTTTCATATTGTATTTGTAATTAAATGTTAAAGACTGTCTCCCCCTGTATCAGCTTCTCCATCCACTGCTCCAGAGAAAACTCTGCTCTAAGAAATCAATGAAACCAGTTAGTAATGACTAACTGAAATCCCATTGCTTTTAGTGGAATTTAACGACAACTAACTTTAGCTGGATTGGGGCCACTCCTTTTGATAACAAGTGCTACAATACTGACACTCTAGCAATAGCAGTAGTCCAGGGAGTCCCTCGGAACACACACTTCCTGTTGTGCAGGTTCATAGCTACATTGGTTTTTGACACAGTGGTAGCTTTACTAGCCCGTCTGGATTGGTTTTCAATATGCAGCTTTCAAGTGGTTGGTGTTGAATCTCATGCAAAACCCTGCTTTAGGAAGCTCTCTTAATTTGTTTTTTATTCATTTTGCAAATGAGAATTCAGAACGCCAACAGCACTAGGAGTACAATTAACAGAAGAACGTTGTCATAAGGCAGTTAGTGTTGAGTCAGTACAGCGAATTCTGTAAGGTTGTGTGTGTTTTAAATGAAAGTTACATAAACTGACTTTGTTCAGATAAGTATACCGCTCCAAAAAGACGTTTGAGACTCTGCCTGTACAAATATTGAAATATTTCATGTTTCTGGGCAAGACTGTACCAACATTTTCTTCATTCTTGTTTTGTTTTTGTTTAAACATTCCTTACCAGGCAAAAGAAGAAGGAAATAGTGCCAGTTACCAATGAGTAAGTGTTACAGTTTTGATATACAGTGTTACATTAAAAAAAAAAAATGTTTCGGCAAATGAAAAGCTAGACCTCAGAGGATGTATAAAGAGGTTTTATAGCTGCAAATGATCCTCATGCTACTTATTTGGGAGATGCTGAATGGAGTTGGACTGCTGGAACCTCAGGAATAGCCATTCAGGCTGTGAACACTCAGGCTGTTCCCCTTTCTAAAACAGGCTCCCCACTTCCAGGTACTTCCCTTATATGCTAGTGCTGTTTCCTTGATCTCTCAAGGACTATCCTGACACCCTTTCCCTTGCTCAATAGATCCATTTGAGCAGACCGCCAGGCATATGGGAGCCTACATATAGTACAGTGATCGGAGAACTCTGTAGTACAGGAGTGGGGAACTTACGGCTCTCCAGATGTTGCTGGACTACAACTCCCATCACCAACTATTCACCATGCTGGCTGGGGCTGATGGGAGCAACATCCAGCAAGGTCTGGAGGACCACAACTTCCCCATCCCTGTTCTAGTACATATGCTTGTTCTCCTCCCTGTACTGGACACTTTTAGAAGTTCCTACTGCTCAGGAAATCCTGTCTGTTGCCTCTTCGCACCAAGTGGGAGCAAAGGCCACGTTCCAGTTCCAGATAACTGAATAAATGTATCCAGCAGAAGCAGAATTATTCTTTGCTATATTGATGTGGGTTTTTAAAGAAATATCTACTGAAGTACGTTACAGGCATACAGGAATGTATTTATTACATTTCTGTCTCACTCTTCATCCAAAGTAGCTCAGGGTATAGATGGTCTACCTCTTCCCATTTTATCCACATAGCAACCCTCAGAGGCAAGACAGCAACTGATAAGGAAGGTCACCTAGTGAACTTCATGGCTGAATGAAGATTTAAACCTTGGTCTTTCCAGTCATAGTCCAATATGCTTACCGCTGCACCAAACTGGCTCTGACTGGAAGGAAGATGTCTGTGTTGGTTTGTGTGTTTGCCTATCTCTATTTGTAAATGCTAGTGGAGCTCTGAGTGTGGTTTTCAAGTTTGATTTGATTTACCATAAGGGCCATTGGTCCATGAATCAGGTTCTGCCCATATGCATCCCGACAATGCAACATGGCGTGGGAGCAAGAATGCTTATGCACGTAACGTAAAAGGAGACCCAAGCTATGTGCATAGATTCTACAGATCTTTCTACAGGGAAGGTTTCTACAGATTATATATAGCCCACATCACATCTTACAAACATTTCTCCCACCCACCCACATACACACATATGTATAGAGGGCCCATTCTGCTAAATGTGTGAAATGGCCCTGGTTATTCTGATGGTCTGAAGTGATTTACTGATTGATAGATTGAAGAATGCCTATCCACAATTTAATTCACCTACTCAGGGGCTGGTTGCCACCAGAACTGGCTCCAGCTGAAATAAACTATGGAATGTTTAGAAATATGTCTTCATCACCTGACCCATCCTAATACCGTGTTTAGCTACATATCATTTTTGCTAGGCTTTATTGCTAGTGAAATTTACAGCATTGTTTTCCTCCTACACTGTCACTCTGCTGCTTAGCTCTGGTGACTTCTGAAGGGAGAAAGGGCAGATTTAGCAACTTTCCTCTAAGGACTGAAAATGTGTACATGCAAATGTGTAGTCATGCATGTAAAATGGCAATAGTAATTCTAGTATTTCACTTTTAAGCAAAGCAGCTCTCAAAAGAAACATTTTCTCGAATGTTTCCTGTATTTCAAACCTGAAAACTACAGTTGTGGCTTTGGGAATTACCTCTTCAGTTTGAGAAATTGCAATTCTTCATGTGCTAATTTCTGAAATAGGAAGTGTAATCTGTAACTGTAAAAAAATGACAATTACTGAAAACTTTGATCTTGGGATCTCTGGAGTAATGAGCATCGTATTTATGACAGGAGACTGTAATGTAACACATGCCTATTGGAAAGTCTAACACTTTTTGTCTTTCTGCTGCTTCTCATAGGAGATTCAGCTCTTCGAATGAAGGATTGTGCAGTGACTGTTACACACTGAAGAGCTTGAGCAAAGATAGGAAACTTTTCATCTGTGCTGCTTGCAGTTTTGCACTTTGCATTTATTCCCCTTTTAGAAACATATAAGGAAGTAACAGCACTTCAGAGGTAAATAATGCTGAGGGTTCCGCTTTTTGTCAGTGCTGCACCATGTTCTTCATGCATTTCAGGACTGATTTTGTGCATTTCAGCACTATGAAAAATGTGTTGCTGGTCAGCAGTTTAAAGGGTTTTCCAAGTACATTTCATGTGTTCTGTGACTGTGTATACTATTCATGGTTTTTCTCATTTCCAAGAAACCTGTGTTTATAGATCCAGTTTCTAAATACAATCATTTATGCATTAAATGTCTGATTTTATAACAGCTGGGTTAACATTTTTGCCAGTAAGGCATTCTTACTTAAGGCCTGCCCTAACATTAGACATAGTGAAGCAGCTGCCTCAAGTCGATGGATGTTGTGGGGCAGTGGTGAGATGTTGGAGGACACAGCTGTGTGTGCTGTGTGGTCTGCCCTAAACCCTCTAGCTTGCTGTCCTCAGGTATGGCAGAGGATGCTGTCCCATTACTAGTACTGAAGTAACATCCCAGTCGGCTTCTGTATGTGGAATGGATGTGCAAGCAGTGGTGATAGTGACCCTTTTGACATGTCCTCTACTCCCTCTCCATTGCCTTGGCATACCAAGAGGAAAGGTGTGGTGGCCCATGGGATTTGTAGTCTTGCTAAGGCTACAAGACCCTTCTTTCTGGTCAGCTGCATGCAAGGGCATCACAGGAAGGGGCAGACCTCCATGTTCCTCATGCTCAGCCCATGCTGTTTCCACCACCAGCACTGATGCCAAAACAGAGAGAAGGGGGCTAACCTCTCTCTTCTCCTCTCCTTGCTGTTGCTCATGCCACCATTGGTCAGGCAAGTAAAAGGGAGCTGGGAAACATGTGCAGGAGGGTGCTATTGCACTCTTGTCCTGCTTGTGGGTTTCTTGTGGGCAGTTAGTTGGTTGGCCACTGTGTGAACAGAATGTTGGACTGGATGGACCCTTGGTCTGATCCAGCAGGGCTCTTCTGATGTTCTTATGAAGGGGAAAGTTGTGTTGGGGGTAGGGGAATGATAGGGATCATGTTTTGGGGATGGGAGCTCATGTTCTGAGATTTAAATTAGCTTGGAAAATGATCTGAGTTTTTTCTGGTTGTTGTTGTTGTTGGTTTTTTTTTTAAGAACTTGAAACATTTCTGAATCAGTCCAAGGTGAGCAAGGGAAAGCTTACCCATCTCCGTTTCTTCCCTGAAATGCACCAGCAGAGGGATGCCGATTTGTTTGGAGCTTCAGTGGGGGTGTTCGATCCTTCCAGCCCACATCAAAACTTCTCTATCCAGCTGCGCCAAGCTCTTGTGTGTCTTGTGGAAAGAGAAAAATAGGGACAATTTTGATGAGAAAATAGTGAGGGTGGGAGAAAGGATTAAATACTGTCACCACTGCTCTGAACAAATTGGCATTACCATGCAGCTTGTTCTCAGTTTAAAATGTGTAGCTTGGCCACAAGTTACACCCTGAGCCTGTACATTTGCTTGGCAAATGTGTTCTAATTGAAATCAGATATGCTTTGGAATGAGACAACTCTTTGGTTTCAGGTTAAAAATCCAAATATAAAAGTCCATTTTTAAATAAATGTTGTTTTTAGTGAATTAGGATGTCATGAAATAAAATACACGGCATCACATAAAACTATATCACAATTGTGAACTTGTTTGTTTAGTGATTAACAGCATAATCCTATGTATGTTTACTAAAAAAAAAAAAAACACCTCCTAATGAGTTCAGTGGGGCTTACTCCCAGGTAAACAGGCATAGGATTACAGCCTTAAAGTCCTGTTTGGTTGTTAACATGAACTGCAGGTCATGCTCATTGTGGATGTATGATTCTTTTTAAAGTCCAATATTTTCCAATTTTTTAAATGTTCACTTTCTGTTTGCGAAATGGGAACAAGCACCGAACACACTAATGAAATCAAGCCAACTTCAATTATTACTTAGCAATTACATATTTTCAAAACAGGAGGTTATAAACCATTAAGGTTAGAGGAATATTCCATCTCAGTTTTTGTAATTACACAGTATTTGTATAACCTTAAGGGTTTGTTTATTTTATTACAGTAATTCATATCCTACTTTTCTACAGAAACTATACTCAGGACGACTTACAATTTAAAAAGAACAAAGCTATGAAAAATAGTACATTATTAAAATAGGAGCACATAAACATTATAAAAGAAGTGGTATTTAAATAAAAGGATGCGGAAATAACACAGTATCCACTGCCTTTGAAAGGTGTATGTTCCATTTAGAGAGTAATCTGGTTTTCCATGCAAGACCAGACCAGTGACTCCACAGAAATTTAAGTAACAGGATGACAGCTCCCAGGCACTAACAAGGCATATTTGGAAGATGTGTGTGAATTACCTAGACTTGTGCTCTGCTCCCATCTCCCTACCAGATTCCATAAATTAAGTTAAAGGTGATGCAGAGAGGACAAAGGTCATGTCGGTCCCATCCGTGTAATCAAGGAACAGAGAGACATGGCTGAGAGATCACCTTTGCTATAATCCACATTGCTCAGTCCTTTACAGCAGTCAAAAGAATACAACAGGAGATGCATTTGAAATTATAGCTAGGAATAATTCAGATTGCCTAGATTATGTTCATTAGTGTGTTTGGTGCATGTTCCTGTTTCACATAGCAAAAGTGGAAGTAAACTTTAAAAAAAAAACCTGCCAAATACTGGGACTTTTTAAATGAACCGCATACCCACATTGAGCATAACTTGCAGTTTATCTTAACAACCAAACAGAACAAATGTCTATCCATTTCTTTCAGAAATGATTATTACATTAGGGGAATTCAGAGGAACTCCCTCATGGGAGAAAACGATGCCTGAGGGAACTAGCCCCGCCCTCTTTCAAGTATGTGTTTAGCAAGCGTGAGATGGAGGCATATGCATATATATGGTTGGTCCTGGGAGAACCATATAGGGTGGCCAGATGTCCTATTTTTCAGAGGACAGTCCTCTATCTGAAGAGCTACCAGAAGAGAGCCCTCTGTTTGAAGGTGTCCTCTATTTGAAGGACTGTCCAGCCCAAGTCCAGTTTAAAGATAAAGAACTGTAAGAAGGGACAGCAGAGGACCTGAAGCCACTCACCAAGAGTACCTGGTGGCAGACTAAGCAAGCACACAGCTCAGTCTTCCCCACTATGGTGAGATGTGTTGTACCTCTATTTAAATTATAATTATTATTTCTAAATTTGCATCTATACATATTAATTAGTATATGCTACTTTGTGTCCTCTTTTTTGGCGATGCATTTTCTCTTTTTGGCTATGTGGAAATGGACTCACTAGCCAAAACAACAAGGAATTTGGAGACCCTGGTGGGGATGTTTGGCTTGACATAAGGTCAGAAGTTGAACAGGCCCTGTTTGTTTTCCATGCTGTTTGTTAACTGGCTCTTCCATATAACCCACATGAGCCTATAATGAACCCTCCCTCCGCCACCTGCCAAGAACTAGCAGAATCTATGGGGTATAGCAACTGTATCACAAACACAGCCATGGCAGAACAAAACCACTGTGCTAGCTGGTACTTTCTATGAGGTACTTTTCTTTTTTGTGGTACTTCCGGTTTAGTAGCTGACAACAAGGTATCATCTCAACATACCCTATGGGAGGAGTGGGCAGACTTCAGGCTTGCAGGATCTACTGTGTTTTTCAGTAGAACCTGAAGATCCACCAACCAGAGCCTGAGGCAAAACAGCATCTCAGGAAGGAAGACATATGTTAAGAATTCAGGTATGCCTCTGAGCCATGCTTAGTCCAGGAATTTGAGAACCAGAACCAACTAGGGCTCACAGTCCTTCCCACAAAAATCCACTCCTGGTTATCCCAAGCTTTCTTCATTTCAGTGGTGTAATTAAACAATTGGGAGTCAGAAATCTTTGCTGAACGATTGCAAATCACCCAGAGATCCACCAGTAGAACCCAAGCTACCTTGTGCCCACCCGTGGCCTGTGGCGACTTAAATGCCTTCCAAGTGCATTTAGCCATCAGTGGCTGCTGTACTGCCAGAAGTAAAAAAAAGAAAGAGAACTGTTGTTATTTTTAATTTATTTCTAAGAATAACATTTGCTGCATGAGTTCATTTTGCATCTTTTAACACCCCTGAAAAATGGATGCTGCTGTTCCTAAAGAAGAGTGAAGCAGCTCCAAGTTTTCAGCCACTGGAAGTCCCTATACCACCTCTTTCTGGTTCTGTTGTATTTACTCGGATGTTTGCTCCATCTGCAGTGTCCTGTTACAAGAGGGGTTTACAGCAAGCTTCTGTACTTTCCGCTTCACATAATTTCACACAAGCTGACGCTCTGGATCACCCAAGGGAAGCATTTTCTGTTTAGACCACATAGATGAAAGCCAATAATCACAGGAGAGGTTTTTAAATGACAGCAGATTGGCAAGTCCTAGTTCCCACTGAGATGGGGAATCTCTGGTCTGTACAACTTCAGATTGCAGGTTGGGGCTCAGATGACTGAATGCTCCTCCATACCAAAATGAAATAAAACAAATCCTTTACACAATAGAAAACTAGCATGTCAGGGAGCAGACTAGAACCTGTTTTCCCTAATATCTAAAATTCTACTTGGAGGGATTCCCCCCGCTCTTTTATTTTTTTGGTATGGAGGGCCATTCCATCCTGTGAGAGTCCACCTGGAGCCAGAAATAGGGCAAGCCAACACCAGTTTACCACCTCAATGCAAACTAGGCCTAAGAGGGCACTTTAGGACAAAATTACATATGGCTTGTAGCAGGGGTTGTGGGGTGGTTTAGAAGCCACCCCTGCCACGCCATGTGCCAGGTCCAGACTCTACAGCAACCCATGACATGGTGCGGGTAATTAAGCAAATGCCAGGCACATGAGCAACACACACAGGGGCGGGGGAAGCAACCCACAGTGCGTGATTTCCCTCTGCGACTGTGCAAATCTGGCTATCGTGAAAGACAGGCAGGGTAGAGGGCATTAGCAGTGGAGATTCAAGCAGGCAGGGTGCAGGGAGTGCTTAACCCTTCTCCCACCCACCAATTATTTCCTGTAAATATAACCCCGGCCATTTTATGCTTTTTTTAACCTGGCTAATCTCCAAAACCGGAAGTAACCCAGCAGGAGATGGGATGGGGGGGGATCGGGGGACTGTATTTGCAGGAAAAGCATTAAGCACCCCTTTCTCCCACCTGCTAATGCTCGCCTGGAAGCAACCCTCCCCCCCATCCCTGCATTTGTGTTATTTTGGGCTGAGCTAAGTGAACTGTTAAGTCTGTCCAATCAGGTAGCTCTAGGGTTGCTAGATCAGCCAACTGGGGAAATGTCTTGCTTTTCAATCAGCTGAGCAATAGCCAAGGGACTGGGGGTTGCATGTCCTTATCGGAGGGTGTCTAGAGACAGCAAGGGGTTGCTGGGTCAAGTCCATGCAGGTGCATTACTTATGTAGGTTCTGACTGATCTGGAAGAGCCACTGCCAGTTTCAGCAGAAAGTACTGGTTTTGAAGGACCTACATTCTGCCTTGAAATATATGTACATCAGCTTCATTATAGGTTAAATATAGTAAGGAAGAGGCAAAATGGTAATCGGTTATGGGTTGGAAGCTTCATTCGCTACAGGAAAAAAATCAATTTACCCACCATTTAGAGGCTATCTTGCTGATGTTCACTGTTTTTATATTTTATTAATTTTGTTTTTATTAAGAGATTTTTATACCACCATTCATCAATGATTCCAGAGTAGTTTACCCCCCCCCAAAATCACACATAAACAAACAAACAAACAAACAAACCAATCCTGGCCTTAGTACCTACCATATGAAACTAATCTGGGATCAGTGTTGTTACAATTAAAACACCAAGGACCAACTTTTATGAGCAACTGTATGATTATCTGTACTGAAATAGATGGTTTCTCTTTTACAGCTATGAGAAATAGACTGTTTACAAGCAAATATTTCCTCAGTGCACTTATTCAAAAGCTCCGGGGGTTTCCAGATAGAACATCATGTAAGAACCCCCCCTCATTTGCTACATTGTTGATACGTTGTAATAACATTGCACAATAATTAACCAATGGTCTTTATATGTTCTCCAATCTGAACTTGCAACACCCTTGATTACCTAATCAAAATTCTGAATATCTTGTAAGGTACCAGTCACCTCAATGAGACATTTTTCACCTAAGGAGAATGTGCTTTATTACAAAGTATCATAATTCCCACAAAGTGTAGCTTGAGAGACAGCTTTCTACTCTCTTTACAGTCAACCAGTCATGCTGTCCTCCCTAAACTCTCTCTGTCTCCCTCTGTCTGTCTGTCTGTCTCTGTGTGTGTGTGGTGTGTGTGTGTGTAAGATTATGAAGAAGTGACCATGGTCGTTGGCCTGCAGTTCTTGAATTCTTTCCCATGGGAGAACGATCAACGTCCACAGATATTAAATGATTCTAAGAATGGTATTTCAACTTCCCAAGACCTTAAAACAAATAAAAGAGCCACATAGATCAGAATGTACCGTGATTTAAAAATAGTTCTACAATATCTCAGATTGCTAGGTTCATAAATGTCACTTTAGATATTTGCAACCCAATCCTATACATGATTTCTTCTAAAGAATTTCAGTTGATTGCAGTAATTTCAATGGATTACAGACCTAAATGCTGTAATGGAATTTATAAAGCAAAATAGCCCCACTATTTGTGTGCCATTTAAGAAATCTCTAACAATACCTCATCCCTTTCTATCTTTTCTAAACAAATGCAGTTAGACCTTGAGATGAAATGACATTGGAGAATGATGTTTTTTACTGGAGCAAATTTGTCGGGGGTAAAGAAGAGATACACACATGACTGTGCAGATAGTTTGAGAGAATGAAGTCTGTTCATTTGCTTCAAACACTGTTTGACAACTGGTCCTCCTGTAATCCTAATTTTAAATTACTAACTAGAACAGTTTGTTCATGGGAGTCCTTGATAAAATGTGTCACACACCAAAGGAAGGGATAGGAAGAGGAAGTTGTAAAGCACAGTTAATGCCAAGGAAGTAAAGAGGCATTCCTTGAAATGTGATGTCCCATGGCTGTTTGCTTCTCTTATTCAATCATTTAGCACATAATAACTTGATGAAAATAGATTAATTTCCTTCCTTTCCCTTGGCTGTCTCACATTTCTCACGACCTTGCATTTGACTTAGATAGTTATTCACTGTCAGGCTTCTTATTTGTCAGTATAAATGCATTTCAATCCTTACATATAATAAATGGAGTTACAATAACAGGCATTCAATACCATTGAAGCTGCAGTCCAATACACACTCACCTGAGAGTTGTTCCATTGAACTCAGTGGGGCTTACTTCTGAGTACATGTGGGTAGGCTTGCACAGTAAGGGTGCAATCCTATTGAGATAGACAGTCGCCTCTGACTTCCTCTGAAGTTGGAGGTGACCACCTATCCAATGCAGGTGGCTGAACACTCGGAGTAGAGGATTCCTTCTGTGCTCTGGCTGCCCTGCAGTTTGCCTTAGACGCCTGATTTTGGGCATCTAAGTGCAGCTTCAGGGAGCATGCAGGAATGGGGCTGGAGACTGCATAGGAAGCAGTCTAAAACAGCTTATGTGGACTCCTCCCCTCCCCACCCTGGGAATGTCCCCTTTTCGCCCTGTCCGTACTCTGTGTTACAAGCAAGGACAGGCATGGAGGCGCAGTTGCGGTGGTTCTCTCTGCCCTGGCCTTGCAGGTGAGGGGAGCATGGTTTCCCAGCTACAAGCTCGTAGCGCTGTCTACCACCTCATAGCTGGGAAACCAAAAAATCCACTGTCTAGGGGACATAGGATTGCTCTCAAGGGGTGTATTATGTAGATAATAGCAAATGTTTTTAGGTAGGTGACAAGCACAGGGGAGGTTAAACTTCTTCAGAATGTAAATTTAAAGACATTCCCATTTTCTGGATACTACATGTGCAACATGTTCCTGAATGCTAGTGTCTGGTACAGAAATTATTTTTTTAAAAAGAAACAGGAAGGATCTCTTAATAAATATGGATCCACTGACTTCCGGCTGGGACCGATATCGCTCTGGCAGCTTCCTACGGATCTCCATGGGAGCTTTCTCAAACAGCTTTTTAAAAGGTTGAAAAACCTTTTCATCTCCCCCCTGGAATTGAAAGGGGGGACAAAGCAGCTCTGGACAACATCTTGGAGAAAAGTAACCCGCACGAGATAGTCGGGGGGCTGGATTCCAGTACTATCTTCCCAGAGCTTTACCAATGCAAAAAGCTGTACTGAGACTCCTATTTTATAGGAAAAAACAGGGCTGACGTGTTCCATAATAATATATGCTTTAAGAAATATCAACAATCTCTGAGGGATGATTAAAGAAACTTTAACAATATTTGAGAACATCTGAGGACCTGTAAGATCTGTTTGAAAGAAACATGTCTGCGCCGAGGAGAAGAAGGGAGCTGGCATCTACTCCCCGCACATCCTCTGTGTCAAAAGTGTCGAAAACAGAAGATATAGGGGAATTATTTACACTGATAAAGACTTTATCTTTGCAATTTATGGAACAAGTCAAACGGTTGGATTTAATCCAAAATTCCATCACTGCCCTGCAAGGACCTGTAGATTTAATTAATGCCTCACTGCGAAAAAATGGAGACAAAAATTAATGAGCTTGAAGACCGAGTGGCAGGAAATGAAACTATGACACAAATTTGTTTTAAAAATATCTCTGATAGAATCTCTCAACTAGAGGCCTTCACGAGAAGATCCAATGTATGTATTATTGGGATTAAAAATCCACCTATGATTTAAAATGATGTAAAATTGCCTATTTTTGTGAATAAACTTTTGCAGGAGATACTCCCTATTCCATCTGATTATTTACTTGATATTGAGCAGGCATTTCGTGTGCCAAATGCTAAAGGGGCTGATTACACGATCATAGCTCAATTTGCAAAAGTCTCCACAAAGAATTGCATTTGGCAAGGGAGGCTGGAAGCCTTTCCTGAAAACAAGATAAGTTATGTTATTTCCAGACTACATCAAAGAAGTGGTGAATAGAAGAAGGCAATTTATCAAAGCAAAGAATATGGCAAAACAAATGAATTTACAATATTACTTAAAATATCCTGCTACACTTTGTATTGTGTTTGAAGGTCAGATGAAGAAGTTTCTAAATCATGAAATGGCGGAGGCATGGCTGAATGTAAAAATGTGTGAGAATTCTGTTACAACCCCATGAACTGGAATCTTTAAACAAGCTTTATTAACTGTTTGTGTTTAGTCTACATGATCCAGGCTAATTCAGAAGATAAATGATTATATTTATATAGGTTTACTCTCTTTCATCTTTTATTTTTTCTTGCTTTTCTTTATATTTTTTTATTTTAAAATAGATAATATATCTAGTATAAAATATATTACTGATGGTTGAAGGTTTATATTAAGTTTTATTATTATATAAGAGTATATATTATTATTATTATTACTACTAATAATAATAATATAGGCTTTTGGGAATGAATTGTAGACCTGTTTCTTTGATATAAGATTGATATGATATAGAAATGTAAGGTTGTTTATTAAACTGTAAGATTGTTAAGGTTATATAGTTTTTTAAATAGAATGGCATCAGAGGCCGGGGGGTGTTAGAGTTTAAACTCAGTTCTTTAAGGGGGAGGGAGAAGGAGAGAGGGAGGGAAGGGGAAGGGGAAGGAGAGAGGGAGGGAAGGGGAAGGGGAAGGAATTTTTATTTTTTCTTCACTTCCTTTCCTCCTCCCTTTTCCCTTTCCCCCCCCCTCTCTTTGTTATTGTGGTGTCCTCATCAGAATATTGTACTGTTGGGAAATTGAAGTATTGATTAGGTTGTTGTTAATTTTGGTACTGTTTATTTCATTTTATAAAAATAAAATAAATAAAAATATATTCAAAAAATAATAATAAATATGGATCCACTGAGTTGCTGATTATTTGCAAAAATTATCTATAACAGAGCTGTGAAAAGTCCTGTAATGCTCCACTATGATATAGATCCTGCAAAGAAAGAGAGACTGAGACAGGAAAAAAGAAGCTTAAATATGTGTAGAGAGGAAAAACCATCCATCTAATCAGAGGTCCCCAACCCGGGGACCTGTTAGGACCTGTACTGGTCCGTGGCCTGTTAGGGACTGGGCCGCAGTAGGGGTGTGGGAACACCCCCTTACCTTGGGTCCTCGGGGGGGAGGCGATCCATCCCTCCCCTCCGCCCCGGAATCCTCGCCGGCCCTAGCCAGCTCTGTTCCACAGCGAGTCCGCAGAGCTGCCGGCTGGCTCCGGCCCTGTTTTTTGCAGTAATAGCCTATTACTGCAAAGAACAGGGATGTAAATGGCGTCTGCTATGTGGACGCCATTTGTGTCCCAGCGGCCAGAAATCCTCCCCCAGCCGGCAGCTCCGCAGTGAGTCCAGGGCCGATGAGGATTCCGGGGGGGGGCAGGGACGGATTGCCCCCCCCCGCAGACCCAAGGTAAGGGGGGTTCCCACACCCCTACTGCAGCCCGGTCCTATCCCCCCCCAGGTCCATGGAAAAATTGTCTTCCACGGACCGGTCCCTGATCCCAAAAAGGTTGGGGACCGCTGATCTAATCCATTCTTCTAGATGTGGATAGAATACTGCATGAAATTCAGACCACTGGAGTGAATGGGATTGTCACATCCTGTAGGCCTGCTCCTATGCCATTAATAACTCTCCAGCTGTAAAAATGTAATTTCTTAAATGTAATTTAACAACCTTTTAGTGGAATAAATTCCACTGCCTGACACAACCTCTTCACTTTGCCTAATGGTAGGGCTAACCTGGACTTAGGAGAAAGCTGCTAGTAGTATATTGGGGGGAAAGGATAGGAGCTTAGAAGTGCTTTACAGATAGTTTCAATCTATAAATCTGAAATGTGCATAGCACTTAGTAGAACCCAGTTAACAGTGCAATCCAGTGAATGTCTACTCAGACGTAAGCCCACTTGTTTCCAATAGAACTTGCTCCCAGTTAATTGTGTATGGAATTGCAGCCTAAGTCTGCTTTTTCTTCTACACTCCATCTTAAGACAGTGACTTCATGCAAACCTTTATGGCTTCAACTTCAAGCCAACTTTTTAATCTCCCCCAATTCATTATTTTATTTTTAAAGCATCTCCCCTGCCTTTTTTTCAGTTGAACTCAAGGTAGCTTATAACAATTAAGCAACCTCTAGTGGCATCTAATAGTATTCTAGCATTAGCTTTTGTGGACTATAGTTCACTTCATCAGTTGCAAACAATAACACTTGAAATAACAATGAGTTGTGTGCAATGGTGTCCTTCTGTCAGTGGAATGGATGCTCCCGGTGGATTGAATTTCTCCTCTCCCTTAAAGCCTCCCGTGTGTTCCCCAAATATGCTCTATAGGGTTGGGGGACCCCTGGAGCAGATGTGATGTGCTACAGGGGAGACAAGGGGAGGGGAAACTCTTGTTCCTCGAGCAGACGTCTGCTTATGTAATGCTGGATTTACCCTAATAACAATAAAGCCAATTCTTCTACCAAACAGCACAAAACAGCAATTCATAAAAACCACCACCAAAGAAACAAAAAGAGAACAGCATAACATACCCATAAAAGAGAAAATACTCAGCTAAAACACTCTCTTAAATAGTCAAGCTTTGCTTAACAACTGGGCTGATGGAAAAGTTCTGGAGAACTTGAAAATGTGCTTATTATGTTGTGACCTTTAATAAATGTATTGCCCAAGCATGGATTCTGCAATCAGTAAGAGAAAGCGAAGAGGATCTAAAGAGCCTCTTGTTGAGGGTGAAAGGGGAGAGTGCAAAAGCTGGTTTGAAACTCAACATTAAAAAAACGAAGATCATGGCATCTGGCCCCATCACTTCCTGGCATATAGAAAGGGAAGAAATGGAAGCAGTGACAGATTTTACTTTCTTGGGCTCCAAAATCACCGCAGACGGTGACTGTAGCCATGAAATTAAAAGACGCTTGCTCCTTGGGAGGAAAGCTATGGCAAACCTAGACAGCATAGTAAGAAGCAGAGACATCACCTTGCCAACAAAGGTCCGTCTAATCAAAGCTATGGTTTTCCCAGTAGTAATTTATGGCTGTGAGAGCTGGACTATAAGGAAGACTGAGTGCCGAAGAATTGATGCTTTCGAACTATGGTGCTGGAGAAGACTCTTACGAGTCCCCTAGACTGCAAGGAGGTCAAATCAGTCCATCCTAAAGGAAATCAACCCTGAGTGCTCATTGGAAGGACAGATACTGAAGCTGAAGCTCCAATATTTTGGCCACCTAATGCGAAGAGAAAACTCTCTGGAAAAGACCCTGATGCTGCGAAAGACTGAAGGCAAAAGGAGAAGGGGACGGCAGAGGATGAGATGGCTAGATAGCATCACCGATGCAACGAATATGAACTTGAGCACACTCTGGGAGAGAGCGCAGGACAGGAAGGCCTGGCGTGCTATGGTCCATGGGGTCACGAAGAGTCGGACACGACTGAACGACTGAACAACAACAACAGTTTTTCATTTTGTATCACCTCTTAAATTACAGGATTTTCCACTGCTAAACCCAGAATATATCTCAGAAAACATTTAATTTTGCCAAGGGTCTAATAAAAGCTTTTAAGCTTTTAGCAACTGATGTAAATTGTGACTACTGAAGTGTAGGATGTAAAAGCAAAAATTCAGTAACTTTTCAATTCAGCTGCTACATATTTCCTTTGAACATTTGACTCTCCATCGAGCTCTATAGCTCCCCCTTGTGTTTTCTATTATTTTCAAATAGTGCAGGACATATGTTTTATTGAAACTGTAGACAGTATGGATTGTGATCCTGTTAAAAGGAAGCACCTGATCTCAGAGGCTTCTGAGTATCCTATGCGCTGCTGGGCCGCTGCCAACAGGGTGGGAGGAGTAAAGGAAGTCATTTTCACCTCTCTGTCCTCCTTTTTATGCTGTCCTCTAGTTGGGCTTCTGAGCCTGTCTAGAGGAGCTGTGCTGCCAGAGGTGGAGCTGGGGCTGGAGAGGCCACAGGATACAGCAGATCCCAGTGACTCCTTTCCCCACTCACCAGAACACCCCTTTTTCCTCTCCCTAAATTCACATATGCAACATCAAGAAGCAGCCACCGCAGTTCTTTCTGTGGTGGTTGTGAGGGGGACAGATCAGAACCCAGCGTCCCCTTCCCAAGGTTGAAGCAATCCAAAAACTCCTATGGACTCTAGTATGCTCTCCCAGGGACAGAGGATTGCTCTGTAAATGTCACTATAGCTAATGATGCATTATTTATTCAGTGTAATTTTACTTGGGATATGTGAGAAATTTGCTCTGGCAATTTTTAAACAGATTTTGCTGATCTGCATTACCTGGAAATTGATGCAAACTGGATGCATTTTGCATTCAGAAATCCATGCATTTCTGGACTTGCAGTGTATTGTGCGGAGCAGAAAAAACACATCTGATGAAATGTGCACATCTGAAAAGCGCACAAAGAAAAACGCATACTTAAAAAAAATGTATACAAATACACTTTAGTAAATGGGTGGATAGGCAGAGGAACTAGAGATCAAATCGCCAACATTCGCTGCATCATGGAGAAAGCAAGAGAATTCCAGAAAAACATCTATTTCTGCTTCATTGACTACGCTAAAGCCTTTGATTGTGTGGATCACAACAAACTGTGGCAAATTCTTAAAGTGATGGGAGTACCAGACCACCTTACCTGTCTCCTGAGAAACCTGTACGAGGGTCGAGAAGCAACAGTAAGAACCAGACATGGAACAACCGAGTGGTTCAAAATTGGGAAAGGAGTACGACAAGGCTGCATATTGTCACCCTGCTTATTTAACTTATATGCAGAGTACATCATGAGAAATGCCGGGTTGGATGAATCACAGGTCGGAATTAAGATTGCTGGGAGAATTATCAAGAACCTCCGATATGCAGACGATACCACCCTAATGGCAGAAAGCGAAGAGGATCTAAAGAGCCTCTTGTTGAGGGTGAAAGAGGACAGTGCAAAAGCTGGTTTGAAACTCAACATTAAAAAAACTAAGATCATGGCATCTGGCCCTATCACTTCCTGGCATATAGAAGGGGAAGAAATGGAAGCAGTGACAGATTTTACTTTCTTGGGCTCCAAGATCACCGCAGACGGTGACTGTAGCCATGACATTAAAAGACGCTTGCTCCTTGGGAGGAAAGCTATGGCAAACCTAGACAGCATAGTAAGAAGCAGAGACATCACCTTACCGACAAAGGTCCATCTAATCAAAGCTATGGTTTTCCCAGTAGTAATGTATGGCTGTGAGAGCTGGACTATAAGGAAGGCTGAGCGCCGAAGAATTGATGCTTTCGAACTGTGGTGCTGGAGAAGACCCTTACGAGTCCCCTGGACTGCAAGGAGGTCAAATCAGTCCATCCTAAAGGAAATCAACCCTGAGTGCTCATTGGAAGGACAGATACTGAAGCTGAAGCTCCAATATTTTGGCCACCTAATGCGAAGAGAAAACTCTCTGGAAAAGACCCTGATGCTGCGAAAGACTGAAGGCAAAAGGAGAAGGGACGGCAGAGGATGAGATGGCTAGATAGCATCACCGATGCAATGAATATGAACTTGAGCACGCTCTGGGAGACAGTGCAGGACAGGAAGGCCTGGCGTACTATGGTCCATGGGGTCACGAAGAGTCGGACACAACTGAACGACCGAACAACAACAAAATGGGTGGATGTGCACAAAAATGCAGGGTGTTTTTTTTCTTTTCTTCAAAATATGCAAAAAAAATCTATACAGATTTATTTCTGAGGAAAAATATCTACATGGAACTGGCATGGATGGAACGGACTTGGATGTGTGGAATAGAGGAAGTCCATGGAAATGGACCTGGCAGATCTGTCCATGATTTATTTATTCTACTATCTCAGAAACTTTGTGTTAAAAAAAAGACTGGAAAAGAGAATTCCCTATAGTTTTTGATACAACATTTACTTTTTGTATAAAGATCCAAACCAAGGGAGAATAAATAAAAATGATGAGCAAAATATCTTGTATGCTGAATTTCACTACAAGCATTTGTATCTACAGAATGGGCATCTAAAGGAAATGGGCTGCAGGAAGCTTTGCTGTTTTCAGCAGTTTTCACTGTCAAAGAGTGGAATCTTCCGCAATGAAAGAACAAGCACAGTGTTGGCTGTTCTTACATTAGAAATATATAAAAACCCTTTCACCAAAATATGTAATACTCCTAACTTCACATACATCACTACACTCTAGAAGATACTCTCTGACAATCACCCTACACCCAGGGTCCCAACCTTTTTGGGCCAGTGGGCACATTTGGAATTGTAAGTGTCATGGGCACTCCCATTTTGAGAGCCCTCCAGTGCTGTGAGGGGGCAAAACCGGTCGGCCAGGAAGGTTCTGGCTAATATTATGCCCTTTTATTATACCTGTTTCCCAGAAGATAAACTGGTAAGGTTAAAGAAAAAGTAACCTGTCCAAGAACCTTGTGGTTTTAATGTTCTATATATTTTAAATTGTTTTATTGTGTGCCGTTTGGTTTTAATTTTTGTGAACCGCCCAGAGCGCTTCGACTATTGGGCGGTATAGAAATGAAATAAATAAACAAATAAACAAACAAACTTAAGCACAAGGCAGAAGGGGGGCATGACACCCACCTACACTACACAGCCACATCCCAAAAAACTAAAACCAACCAACCCAGGCAACACACACATGTCCCACAAAAAACTCCACGTAAGGTAAAACACACAGACATAAAACCCAGACAAAACACATACCACAGATACAACAGAGGTGAATAGAAATGGAGGCAAACACATACACTGCATCAAAAAAAGCTAACACAAATACCAAAATGGCAAAACACCTCCCATCACTCCCTGCGACTCTGCCTGCCCCTCCCCCCAGCTGATCTTTTCCTTTTTTTCTGGGTAGCAGGGCACACTTCAAAATGAAGGACTGGGCTGAAGCCACTTGCCAGGGAGCCTGGAGGGCACCAATGGAAGTATCGGTGGGCACACGGGTGCTCACAGGGACCCCAGCACAGATTTAGGCATCAGTGTCATATTTTGTGTACCACAGTACCAGGAGAATTTTATTTAGAAATATTTTTAGGATGCCTTTAAGGGTGGAACTATCCCATAGTAGTATACAAAATGAAAGAAACAATACAACACAATAAAATTAAATAAAAACAGCAATTACAAATAAAACCAGTAGGCCAAAAATTAAGAAAAAAGCCAGCAAAAACAGGCGAGTCTTCAGAGCTTTTCTGAAGACCTGCAAGAAAGGGGCCTGACAAACCCACAATGGAAGCTCATTCCAGAGAAGTGGTGCCACTACCAAGAAGGCCCTTTCTTGTACTTATCAACTTAACTGCCCTTAGCTGTGGGTGTGAGAAGGGCCTCTTTTAATCTCATAGTACAGACAGGCTGGTATTGGTGCAGGCAGCCCTCCAAGTAATTTGGGCACCGTAAACATCAGAATAATTTTGTGCTCTTTTAACTTATTAATATACATGGATGCTCCTGCAAGAAAAAGAAGTAACTCAAAGCAAATGCAGAACAGAAAATGGCTTATGATAAGTTTTCAGACTTTGAAAATTGCCTAATAGGGCTACCAGATTTCAAGCCTGCTGAGAAATATTGCTTTCTAAATATGAAATCAGTACATGCCTGATGAATGAACTTCGTTAGGTTTTCTTGGGTACATCTTGATATGAACACATTTCGTGGTTATGCATGAAAAGATCTTTAATTTATAGTCGAATATGAAGGGGAGTTCATGACAAATCTATCTAGGTGATACCACATGGTTTCCTAAAGTTTATAAACTGGCAGAAAAGCATTATGAAAATCCGAGTGTGACCAGGCTCATTCCACTGGACTTCTCAGCAACCTTGACACCATTGATCATGGCATCCTTCTGAATGAAGGTACTGCGTTTCAGTCATTCCATTCCTACTTAGTGGATTGTCCCCAGAAGTTGATGCTGGGAGGCTTTTACTCAACCCCATTACAATGACTGACATATGTACATGTGAGTAGGCACCCCTTTGCAGACATCGTGCTAAATCCTTCTTCACAGATATGGTCCCACTGCATGTTATCACTTACCATTTACATTGCTGCATTCCTCAGCCATATATGCAAATTTGTAGAATGTGATGAGAATTCTTCACCTTCTCAACTCTCAAGTCTTTCACTCTTGCACCACATGATTGTAAACATAGTTGAGTTTTGTGCATAAATATAGTAAGCATTTGCCAGTCTTCTTCGGGAACAGGATTCAGGATTCATCTTCAGGATTCAGAAATGGCAATACACTTAACATTGGCCTTCAGTCTGTAATGTGTGAGATCTCTTGCTTAAAATAGAAAGTATGATAAAAAAGCCACATTGACTCACATAAAATGCATTGGGTCTTCATCATTAAGTACTTCTGAGATTGGTTTTGACAGTGACAAGACCTTCTGCATGCTGATGCAGCCTAGGGTTGGTGCTTGGCAGCCTTTTTCTTTCATTTGCCAGCACTGGCCTTTCTGAATGTTTTAGCAAACCAAGCTCCTCCATTTTTACCAACCGTAGCAGTAGGAAGCTTTCCTTCTTCATGTGCTTTTTTGCAAGAGGCACATTAGTATCCATGTTTCTTAGCTTCAATAAATGGGGAAAGCTTGACTGACAAATACTGAAAATAGTCTTTTGACTGCTGAGATGCTGTTTCTTTAGTAAATTATTTGTACCTTAGGCTGTTCTGATATAGATACACCAGACCAGTTGAACCTACAGATAATATGTTGTGTGTCTGTGTACGTATATATATGCCTGTGTGTGTGTGCGCGTGTAAGAGTTAATACTGTCCAGGAGCCCTTGGGTTGTATCCAATTGTGTCATTCTGCCAGCAGGAGGAAACCCCTGGTGGAATGGATTTCTGCCCCCCTCTGCAGCCCCCAGTCCACTACCTCGAGGTTTGGAGGACCTTCCGGAGCAGATTTGAGGCATCAGGGAGGGCTGCGGGGGGGGGGGGGAGGATGGGGAAGTCCCATTGCATGAGTGGACTTCCACTCATGTGAGGGCTGGATCCACCTCCTTATCTGCTGTCCCTTTCTTATTGGGGTCAACCGCTTGGGTTCTTTTCCCCCCTTAGCTTCAACAGCCCAGCAGGCATTAGGTATGCTTTGAGACATTTATAAGAACATACAATTAATTATTTAAATAAATGAATAATTAAGAAACATATACACTGTTGATCCACAATCAGTTTAACAGTCTTTGTTTAGTTTCTCCACTGCCTCTCCTGTCTCCTTCCTCCAACTCTCTCAGAATCTTCACCCCCTCCCTTGGGATAGCAGGCACTGGTGCATTGTTTTGCAGGGAGTCTCATCACTTACATGGGTTATACTTATTTTTTGCTCTTGCTCTATTTTTCCTGTGGTTAGTCCTTCTAAACTTTTGAATTGTTTTTTGTCTTTTCATTTTCACTTTGAGCTGGTATTAATACATTAAACATTGTGTTAGCATAATACAAATTATGCCCTAACAAAACACTTTAAAAAATGCTTATATTGTCAAACCTATTATCCTTTTGCATATACACATCTTAACAAGTTGTTAGGAATGTTCTTTATACCAACAAATTAAGCAATAAATGACGACAATGGCCAAACAGGATTTAGAGGAATGAAACTGCCATTTCAAAAGATGGTAAAGCTCAAGATGGACAGTGCCATTTCAGATTGCAGGAGAGTTTCCATTTTTTAAAAGTGTTCCTTCTGCTAAACAATTAAAAAAAAACTTGCCTGCAAATAGAAAACTAGCACATCAGTAAGAGTGGGCTAGGCTTGAATCTTAAAAACTGCAATTGAAGTGTGCATCAAGTGTACATTAGTTGCTGAGAAGAATACTCAACAGCCTCCTATGACAAATGGAACTCTATGGCACGATCTATTAGAATGATGAACGATAGCTTTATCAGATAATTTTTATTGTACTAAATAGAGATCCTGAGTAATCAGAAAGATTGTACAGAAACTGACTCACATGTGGTGTCCTTAAATTTTTTACTGTTCATTGTTGCTTTGAAAAATGCAATTAAAAAGAGGAAAAGTGTGCATTAGCATTTCCATTTCGATTCACATTTTCAACCGGTAAGGGATGTTTTTTCCCCCAGCTAGAAAATGATAGCACTGAGTGTGATCTGTCTGTTGTGGGGGTTGCTCAAAGAATCGTGTGCATCTCTGTGTGTGTAGGGAATCTTCGTTCTCTACTTCAATACTAAAGAGAACTCCCGTTTTACCAAGTTACAGAGAAAAACCGGGTATTTAGATGTTTGCAAACGGGCTCATTTCGCTGTGTCCGTGCGTGTCTAATCCAGTGGAGGCTGGTGGCTCCGATTTCGGTGGGGTTGCGATTCCATTCTGGGTTTCAGCCTGAACCAGCCAGAACGCTAAAGGAGCCATCCGAGGTGCTGGACGCGTTTTGGGGGGGGGGCGGGTTCAGCACCTTGGACAGCTCCTTTAGAGTTCTGACCACAACCCGGAATGGAATCACCGCCCCGCCGAAATCGGAGCCACCAGCCTCCACTGATCTAATCAACCACAGTCACGTTGATAGCTGTGCAGCGACAGAGATCGGGGGTGGGGAAGCAAAGATAAATCTGGCCAGCCCCCGCCTCCCGCAACATTACCCCGTCGCCGCCCCACCAGCCCCACGCTCGGTGGTTCCCCATTCGCTCGCGTACATTCGGAGACACGTCACGCTTTTTCCTCCCTGAACCGTGAAAAACGCCCTCAGCCAGCCCGGAAGCCAGAGGGCGTGTTTCCTCTAGCCTTCATCGGCATCTCCCTCTCTGTGGTCCCTCCGCAACGTCACTTCCGGATTTTCCGAGGACCCCTGAACCAATCGTAGCGCCCGCTGCTCCCCCGCTCCCGCCCCCATTTTCCAGCAGCGCCGAGTTGCCATACTGACGCTGCCGCCGCGGTTCGCTCCCTCCGGCTGTGCGCGCGCTTCTCCCCCCCCCTTCCTTCGCCGCGCTGTTCCAACCACCGGACGCCGACATAGCACCGGGGAAGAGATGGCGGCGGGCGAGGCCGTAGCGGGAAGGGCGCGAGGCGTCCGGGAGCCCGAGCAAGCGCCGTGAGGGTGCCGTCTCGAGCTGTAACCGTCCCTCCGCCTCCCTCCTTCCCATTCCCCTCCGCCAGCCCACCGGAAGGGGAGAGTGGCCCCCCTTCCTGTCCCGAGCGCCCCTCAGCGCTGTGAGGGGGCAAAACCGGCCCGCCGGGGAGGTTCCGGCCATTATTATGCCCGGCTGCTCCGTTCCTCTCCAGAGCGACCCCGCCGCTCGGGGCTGATGCTGAAATTCCTTCTGGCTCCGGCCGCCGCTTCTGGCTCCTAGTGCGGCGCCGGGACAGAGGGTCCGGGCTGCTCCCCAGACATGTATTTCCTTAGCGGGTGGCCCAAGAGGCTGCTGTGCCCCGTGGAGGCTCAGCAGCCTCCGCTCCGTATTCAAGCGGACCCGCAAAGGACTTTGTTCGCCGTGTTGTCCCCGTCTCAGCTCAGCATCTGGTACAACAGGGTGAGTAGGAGCTCCTGCTGAGTTGTCATTCCCTGCTTATCTGCTCCGAGCTCCTCCAAACGCCCCCCCCCCGTTTAAAATCCCCCTGGATCCCTCTGTGATTTCTAACTGGGCTCAGCGAGATTGAAGATCAGATGCTTATCAGATACGACGCAGAGCTCGAAGGCTCGAGGTTCAGATCCCTGCTCTGTCATGATTTCAGTGCGTGGCGTTGGCAAGTCTCTCTCTCTCTTTCATCCTCTGTTATCCAGCAGCAAATTTGGGAGTAGTTGATCTGCCTCACAGGTGTGTTGTGCTGGATTAATAAGAGCTGGGTTCTGAAGTGCTCTGCGCATTAAATTGGCTTTGAAAAGGGGAAAGCGAGAAGACCTGTGGTGACTACACGGTTGGGGTTTTGTTTGGTGTGGAAGGTATAGATCTTGGTTCTGAATTATTGCGGGAGGGCCCTTTAAAATGTGGGCTAGCCTTATTCCTTTAGTCTTCAGGCTGACAGACTGGTTTTTACATAAGTAGCTCTGAGAAAATAAAAAACTTGCATAAGACGATGCTTATTTAAAGGGACAGTGCCCAGTAGTTTTTTTGCAGAACTTTTTTCCCTAGTAGTATAAATAGTTGCTGGAACTGAAATCCTTGTGTTTTTTCCATGTTGTCTCAACCTGTATCTACATTTTTATGCCAAATGATGGCTGCTCTCTATGGATGTTCATTTTGTGTATGTCTGGGTATTGTGATAGCCATTTAGGCCATATACTTGAAGGTTCTATAAGTTTTATGTTCATTAATTCCTAATCCTGTAATTTGTGGATATCTGAATCCTGTGGAGGAACAGGTGTGTTTGTGTAAGTTTGTGTTAAGAAGCAGCTAAGTAGCATTTACTAGATATGAAAGCAATATTTTGTTTCAGTTTTACACAAGGACTCTGTCTTTCCACCACAATTTTGCAATGATGATCCTCATGCCTGTGTCAATATTACCAGTTTCACCATATGGTGTTCATGCCTTAACAAAACACTCTAGCATTAGGATTTCAAAGGCCATGATGCAACGTGTTTTTCCCCCTGACATAGGAGTTGACTTTTAGTCTCCTATCAATCAACAGATTGATTTAGGTTTACATTTTGTCAAAACTTTGATTAATTTTAAAAAGCGCAAATTAGGAAGCTGAATTTCATAGGCAGTTGAATTCAAAATGCTTCCGCTTCAGTTGATGCCTGTGATGCAACATTATTTTATGGTGGCACTCTGTGACCTGCTGTACTGGTTGGTCACCTACAAGCCTTTGAGCATGTTGTCATCAAAGTATAGACTGCCAAGTAGATTGGCATGAGTCTGCCTCTTTCCGATGCTGTCACATTTCAAGGCTATAACCCTTGGTCATTTTGACCAGCGCCCTAATACAAATCATTTGCAATAGTGTGAGACATAATTGCAATTTTTTTTTAATAATGGTTCTGCTTGCTACACACCAAATTTTTTTAAAAAGAAATTACACAGCTGGAGAAGATGCAGGGAATGGCAAATAACATTAAGGCAGATGAGACCCCTTCCCTATTAGGAAAGGCAAGTGGGGCTTTTTAGTTTAGAAAAAAGATAGCGGTAGGAGGGTGTGAGAGAGACTTATAAAATTATAGCATTGGAGAGAATTTTTCTCCCTGTTGCAATGCTAGAACCAGGGAAACTTGTTAATCATAGGTTCAGGATGGGCAAAATATAGTATAACTTCATGCCTTGTATAATGAACTGGAACTTAGTGTCACAAGATGTGATGATGACCAGTGGCTTAAATGGCTTTAAATACGTTTAGGGTGCAATCCTCTGCATGCTTATCTGAGAGCAAGCCCCCCACTGAACAGAATGGGCTTTACTTATAGGTAAATATGGATAAGAGTGTGCTGTTAAATGCTTTCTTGGGCTGTCAATACCTATTGGACATTGTAGTTAAATGTGATGTCTGTTCAGGTGCAGTATATCTGATTGCCAGATGTTGGGGGACAAACAAGCTTATATCATACTTGTGGACCTCCAGTAGTATACTTTTTTCATTTTATTAAAGTTTTGTATGCCACTTTTAAGGTGAAAATTGTCCCAAAGTGGCTTCCAAAGAATGCAGATAACAAAACACCGAAACTATATTGCTGGACGCTACTGGGAATTAAATGCTGGGCTTGATGAACCATTGGTCTGATCCAGAAGGCAGTTCGTATACCAAGTGTAATATGTTCCTTGTGATGAAGTGCTTAGTACAAAAATATTTTGCTTCCAGTTACCAGCTGTATATTGGTGTGCTTCATTTTGTTTACAGTCTTAGTACTGGGCTGCTGGCAGGTGAGTGTACGCGTGTAGACATTTATTTATTTTTTTGCAGTAGAAAGATGTCTAATCTCAGGGCCTACTTGAAAGTCACTGTTAGCCCTGAAATGCATGCCTCTTCTGGGAAATCTAAGCTTTTAGATATGGATAGCCCAAAAAGGAATTCCCTTTTGTGAAAAATCTTAAGGCTCTGTCTTCAAACTGTGAAACTTAGCTATTAAACTTAGTCATCTATGAACATTGATAGCGTTATAATAATTTTCAGCATAGAAGTGGTAGCAGCATTAGTAGTAAGAAACTACTGTTAGCATCAACAAGAAGCATTCCATTTTTTATTATACAGTTGTGAAGCAAGTTTCCTTAACCTCCTTCCACCATATCAGAGACTTTCTTCTCTATTGCATGCGTCTAGCTAGGATATTAAACACTAGCATCCTCAAACTCCTAACAGACCTGAAGGTGTCTTCAGTGTGGTCTCATGCAACAGTGTATGGGGTAGTATCCAGTGGGGGCTGTAAGTACATGGCTAGCTATGTCAGCCCCAGTCCACATGCGCCCAGCCTGCCCAGCCCAGGCCTGTGCGCAGCCACAGTATAGCTCTTCTGGGGAAAAGCGCTGACATGAGCGAAAACACTCATTTCTGGAAGAGGTGTGACCTGCCCCCTCCAGAAATGTGTGTTTTTGCTTGTGTTGATGCTTGCCTTTGGAAGCGCTGTATCACATGGGCCTGGGCGGGATTCATGTGGACTGGGGCCTGCCAGGGCTGGCCACGTACCCATGGCCCCTATTGGATACTGCCCATGATGTGGAAGGGGCCACAGCTCAGTGGCAGATCACAAGTTTTGAGTATTTACAATTCATGGCTCAATCCCAGTTTATCTAGTTCAAAAACTTTAAAGAAGCAGAACAAGGAAGAAACTCTGTATACCTTGGTGAACCACTGATATTTAAAACTGACAGTAGTGAGCTGTATGGTCATTATTCAGAAGCAGTAGGAGCTATTTGGTCCACACATTGGGTTGTATCCAATTGGCATCACTCCGCTGACAGTATGCCCTTTGATCCAATGGAACAAGGATGGACATGATTTTTTCTTATTCCCCATTCTTCCATGACCACCCAAAATCTGCTCTGGAGAGTTACCTTTTGGAACAGTGTGGGGGGGCTGCAGGGTGAAGGGGACTCATCAGAAATCATGTTCCTTCCTGTTCTGCTGACAGAAGCCTCTGCTGGATTGGAGAGCATAAGTAGAGTGACATCAACTGGATATAACTCATGCAAGCAAATCTTCACCTGTGTGTTCCAGTGCAAAAATTCAAACTAGTTCTACATTATATGAACCAGTTTTTCTCGAGTGGTATATCTGCATTGCCCAAACAATTTTGCATGTGTTGTTGGTACCCTATAGCTGGTTAAAGTGTGGCGTGTCCCATGTCTGGATTGCTGGAAGAAACATTGAGGTTGTCAGTCCATGACCTGAAAGCAGAAGAGCAGAGGGTGGGGGTGGCTGTAGGAGCTCAGTGGTTATACCTAATGTGGATTCCAGGTTGCAGGGAGTGGAAGTGCTAATGACTTTGTGGGTGGGCTATGACTTCATAAAGTCTGGTGTGAACTTGGATTGTTTTAGCTGGCATACTGAAGAATGTAACTGGCTTAAGACAACACATGATATTACAGGCATACAGTGACTGCTAATGTGAATATTACCATGCTGCTGCTACCACTCCGTATTTAGATGCTCAGAAACTTTCCAGCCATAAATAATGTATGTGTAATTCACTATACAGTTCATGGAATAGGAAACAGCCACGAGTGGGGAAGCTTATAGACTGATTTCCATGGTTCACTTCAGTTGCAGCAAATAGTAGGTTGGGGGTATTGCAGATAAATCAGCAAGGGAGACAAAAACTTACATCTGTCATACTTGCCTTTAAAATCCCTAGAAGTCCCATAACCCATTCAGTTGAGCTGATATGCAAAGTCACTGATAGCCAGCAGGATGCTGTATATGGGGCTTCATATAGTTTAACTACTCGTATAAGCCTTTTGTGCAGCACAGAAGCATAAATGTAGCAATGCTGGCAAGTGGTGCTGTGCTGGGATCAGAGGGGAGATCAGCTGGCAAGAGTGGGACTAAGTTATATCTATATAAGGAGCTGAAACTTTATCATCAAATCATACAATCTGTTGTGCATGTATGGGGTCCTGTAGGAGTGCTCATAAGCCCTCTGAAACCTCACTTTTCATGGAGTGTTGACTTCAGTGTCTGTTTATGAAACCTGCTGACTTAAAAAAAAAAAAGATGTTCATTTTCTGGTTCTTCAATTAAATAATGTGTTTTACAGTTTTGAAATACTTCTGGCAGATCTTTCAGCAAGGCCAGAAAATGCAAGACTTGGCAGGTTAGGGTTGTATTTAAGTTATCTAAGTATGTATGAGTTTTGAAAGATAACATCAAATTAGTGCAGGGGTTCAATATTCATCATTTAATATTAAAGTGGTTCAGTTGGTATAGCATTAATTATATTGCCTTTCATATGTGGAAATATTGGATCAAAGACTCTATAGACAATCCCTTGGGTAAATGACAAGGAGGAACAAGCTTTCTTGGAAATAAACTTTTAAAGGGGCAGTATATAGAAACAGGTAAGCATGTGTGTTCTTTCTACCCCAGCTTTGTTGCTGAGTGGTTAGTTCCGTGAATCAGAATATAATAGTCTTTGTTTAGAAGGGTTAAGGGTGTGTAGTGAAACATGATTTTAGGTTTACATTTGTAGGTACCTTTAGATGACTTTGTACCTCTACCAAGCAATATTAGCTAGGAAGGTTGATGTATGGATTCCTTGAGGGTTAGAAAAATGAATTAATTATACAAAGGCAAATACTCAGAGCACAGTTCATTTTCTTGAATACCTTGTTAGTGCTGTTTTGGATGGTTTAAATTAAATTTACTGATGCATGAGAATAGATATTTCCATGTATAGCTTTGAGAGCAAACACACTGTGGTAGACAGTGCAGCAAATTGGTAAATCAAGACTGTCTGAAATAACCACAGCCATTCTAATATGGGCAGATTGTAGCAATGACAACATAAAATGGATGTCTTGTTGGCTTTATGGAGGTATAGCCTTGATTTGAGATAGGGACTTGTTCTCTTTTTTTTAATACTTTTTATTCTATTTTTTTACTTTATAAATGAAATAAACAATAAAAAGGTAAAAGGTAACGGTGTCCCCAACCAGTCGTGTCCGACTCTAGGAACGCTGTTACCTTTCCCGCCGAAGTGGTACCTATTTATCTACTTGCAATTTCTTTGCTTTCGAACTGCTAGGTTGGCAGAAACTGGGACTGAAGACGGGAGCTCACTCTGTCACGCAGCACTCGGGTCTCGAACTGCTGTCCTGCCGACCTTCCAGTCTGCAGTTCAGTGTCTTAACCACTAAGCCACCGCGGCCATAAAATAAACAATACCAACAACCTAATCAATAACTACAATTTCCCAACAATACAGTATTCTTAAGAGGACACAGCAATAATGAAAAAGAAAGAGCAAACAGAAGAAGGAGAAGGAAGGGAAAAAAATGAAAAAAATAAAATAAAGGATTATTTAAAGAAATTAAATTTAAACTCCATTACACAGAAACTTCAAATTCCATTCTGCTTAAAAATTATACCTACAGCATTGGCAATATTACACTTCAGTACAGCATAAATAATTAACCTAACATTTCAATATCATATCAGTCTTATAGCAAGGAAGCAGGCCTACAATTCATTTCCAGTAACCATATATTGCCCTTCAGCTAACATATAGTAATAAAGCTTAACAATTTAACCAGCCAAAGATCTTGCTAACCAGTAATAATGGCCATAATGATTAAAAAAGATTTAAAAGGATACATAATAATAATAACAAATCACTAATAAATTTTATAATGTTATATAATAATAAAGCTTAAAATCAACCTCACAACAATCACTAATATATTTTGTACTAGATATATAAATGAGTGTATACATTGTATAGTATATCATGAAGGATTTAAAGAAAAGAGAAAAAGAGAGAAAAAATAAGAAAGGGGGAAAAAAACATCTGGCCTAGCCTATATCTTCCAGACTAAACATAGTCAGTTAGCAAAACATATTTGTAGATTCCAGTTCATGGTGCTGGAACAGAAATCTCACGTGATTTTCCATTTAGCCATGCCTCCACCATTTCATGATTTAGAATCGTCTTCATCTGACCTTCAGAAAAAATGCAAAATGTAGCAGGATATTTTAAGTGATATTGTAAGTTCATTTGTTTTGCCATATTTTTCGCCTTGGTAAATTGCCTTCTTTTATCAGCAATTTCTTTGATGTAATCCGGAAATAGCATAACTTTATTTTGTTTCCAAAAAGGGTTTCCAGCCTCTCTTGCCAAACGCAGGATATAATTTTTTGTGGAGATTCTTGCAAATTGAACTATAATGTATAACGATTATATGATTTGTTTATATGATTATGCCCTTTGGCATTTGACACACGGAATACCGTATCTCATGCAGGAACTTATCTACGAAAGTAGACAGATTTACATCAGTAGGTAAATATTTAATACCAATAATACGTACATTTGCCCTGCGCGCTAACGCCTCCAGTTGAGAAATTCTGACAGAAAAATAGTTGAAAAAAGCTTGTGATATAGTTCCATACCGTGCCAGCCGATCTTGCAACTCGTTAACCTTCACCTCCATTTTTTGCCAAGAAGGGTTAATTAAATCCACAGTCCCTTGCAGGGCAGTGATGGAATTTTGGATGGTATCCAGCCTCTTAGCCTGTTCCGCAAATTGCAAGGACAAAGTTTTTGTCAAAGCAAGTAACTCCTCTGTATCTCCACTTCTCGAAGCCTTTGCCAAGGGAGGTGTGGGGGTGGGTGGGCAGAGATCCTTTTCTTCGCCTTAGTGTAGTCATCCTTCTCTTCAAACAAATCTTGCAGGTCCTCAAATATTATTGATATTTCTTAATCCATTCCTCAGATGTTGTTGGCGTTTCTTAATCCAGAGTACGTCAGCCCTAGTTTCTCCTAATTAATTAGGAGGCTCAAACAGCTTTGAGCGATGATTATTTATTTATTTATTTATTTCATTTCTATACCGCCCAATAGCTGAAGCTCTCTGGGCGGTTCACAAAAACCAAAACCAAACAACACACAACAAAACAATTTAAAATATATAGAACATTAAAGCCACTCTTTTTAAAAAAAAAAGCTCTGGCAGACTAACCGCGGAGTTCAGGCCCCCTGCTACCACGCCAAGAGAGCTGTTCTTCCAGAACCTCATCCAGAGCTGCTCCCACCTCCCCTTTTAATTCCAGGGGGGAGAGAGAAAGGTTTTTCAACCTTTTAAAGTCCCGCGGAGACCCTGCGGGAAGCTGCAAGGGCAACTTTGGCTCCGACCAGAAGTCAAGATAGGAACTTGTTCTGAAAGGATTAATCAGTTTAGGCTATGCCAGGCAATTTGTGCCCCTCCAGATGTTTTGGCCTATAAGTTGCCCACAGCTGAATTGTAAAGGCTCATTTAGAATACTTTTTAAAGATGTACTCTTGATCTAGACATCACTCCTTTTTCTACCTTCCCCTGGTACCCTCTCTGATTGTTGCATTCCAAAAGCCATTATGTTCCTAGTATGCAGAATAAAATCAAGAGGTAATTGAGGCTAATAGTGTAATACTATACATGTCTACTCAGCAGTAAGACACATTGAATTCAATGGGACTTACTCTCCCATGAGTAAATCAGTAAATTCCTCTTGTCAGTAAAATACTAAATGCTTTCTAGTATCTTAGGACCTACACAGTTAATTAATCTACTTTCAATTGTATTTATTATTTATTTATTACAATTATTTATATCTTGCCTTTCAGGATACAAATCCTACCAAGGTGGCTTACAAGTAACAATAAACAATATTAACAGTTTTAAAACTATTGGGATCCTTCTCAGGGGATCTACTCAGTTAGTAGAAGATGGCCCTGGTTGGGGAGAGTCCAGCTGGTACAAGAGCAGGTGTCCAGTGTCCAGTATCGTCATCTACCTCCCTCTCTCCTAGAATCCTTCCCAGAGGGCAATTGGTGGTAGATGGCCTTGTGGTGATGGTGGAGCAGGAAGGCTAGCTGGAACAGGCCCGGAGGTGCCTTGTAATTTAAAAGAGACAAATGTAAACAATTTGCACATACCAGTTATAAGGCTTGATAATTTGATATCCTGAATTGTGGCATGGCAGCACTGTAGTGCTTGATATATTCTTATATATAAGATATATTCTTATACATGATTCTTGCTGTTACTTGTCAGGCAGAAGAGGACAAGTGTTAACATATTCTTGACTTTCAGTGCCACAGTATACTGGGATGAGGTAGTCTGCATAATTTGCTGATTCCCAAGTATGTTACATTTGTTTCTTCACAAATCTTGGCTTTCCTTATGGGGTAAAGAGCAAATATTCTTTGTATGGAGTCCATGATGTTTAAAATGTATGTAAATTATTTTAATTTGCATTAAACTGAATCCTTGTTTTTAATCAGTTTTGAATGCATTTGCCCTCTGAATATCAAAATACCATTTCAGTTACTTTTGTAAATGTGAATTGGATTAAAAGAATAATGTAACTGAGCATGTTGTAAAGGGTGGTGTGTGCATGAGTATATCTGAGATTTATAAATAAATAAATAGATCAGTTATTTCCATGGAACAAAAAAGATTTCTACTTCCATGGGAAGTAGAAGAGCTTTCTACAGTAATATAGGTAAAATGAACAGGACAAAGATGAAAGTGTAAAGGAGGGGGGCATATTCCTGTGTAGAGCCATCCTCATATTTTTCAATTTGCAGAAAGAATTTTGGAATAAAGAATGGTATATGAATATAACAAAAAATATAGGACGGGGTCCCTAATTTTTTGACCCATAGGCACATTTGGTAATTTGGGAAACTGCTGTTGGCACCACCACAAAATGCCCATTCAGTTGGTCACCACTTTGGCATCTACCTGTCACATCTGCCCTATTCGGCAAAAAAAAAAAGTTTTGTGTCTGTTGGACATGGCAACATCTCTTCAATAAGGGATTGTCTAGTTCAGCCAATTGCTAGTGGCGCAATACAGAAAATGCTTTTTTTAAACATATGTTTTGGTAGTGTCCGGTAGTTGCTTCTTTTTGCAGTGAGGTTATTCCACAGAAAGATTTTGTACTGGAACAGTGTTTAATACTCACTGATGTATATGTTCTTTTAAATTATTTCTTTGCTTCATGGAAATTAACCAATAGTCAGTGTACATGGATTCTCTGTGCCCTTTTGACAGCTAAAATTTTACAACATTGCAAGGATAAACATTCATCTCCTATAAAACAATGAATTGAGGACCTTACAACACTTTTGATATTTGAATGGTGGCATATAGACACCACCTTCAAATAGATACTTATTTGGATATTTGGCATGCATTTGTTGAAGCCTGTGTATAATTGCTACAAAATTGTAGGCATTTCATACACACACACACACACACACACACATATATCTATATATCTATATATATTAAAAGGGGGGAATTCAAGTGCCTATGGGCACCAGGTTGGGGGCCCCTTCGTGGGTGCTATTGGTGGTGCCCATGGGCATTGGGGACCCCGGTATAGGATATGTTCAGCTTCGCAAGATAAAAATTGAGAATAGAATGTTTTTTGTCATGTTAACCCCCTTTTTGAAAGTATAATATTGTTTTTGTTTCAGTTACATAGACTTCCTGCAGCTGTTTGAGTTTTATGTATGAAAGTAATATCCAATAGATTTAGGGTTTTTTAAGTTAACTTTTGAAATATAGGGAAATGTAACTGTTGTGTTCTCTCCTTCTGCTACCCCCCCTCCCCCAGCCCAGTGTGTTAATTGTAAGCTACAAAGAATCCCTGAAAGCAGCATCGCAATTTGGACACTATGACCAAACTGAATGGAGGCCTGACAGCACCATGATAGCTGTTTCGGTGAGTAAAGCTCCTGTGAAGGTATTTTATGATGTTAAATAGATAAATGGTTTGGATAATATTAAATGGATCTGCCTTATAGGGATATTTTAAGGATTACTGAAATATATGTGAAGTGCTTTGAACATACTAAAGGCATTATACAGTACAATAATAAACATACAGATGTTTATTATGGTTTTCAGCAGAGGGAGAAATGGTATAGTAGGGCCCACTTCATTGGCTCAGCTGAGAGGTCAGTTACCTGTTGCTCCACATCTCCCTAAACAGTCATCTTTTAGATGCCTTTGATCTGAAAAATACATGCAGCAAGACGGGAAGGGGGGGAGGGAAGAGAGATGGGACAGCAAGGTCCTCTCAGTCAGCTCTGCTGAAAGACCAACTCCATTTGCCTCCTATACCTGAATAGTTTCCATTCAAGCTGGTCATTATACAAACTTGTAAGAACTGGTATCTGAGTTTGCTTTCCTCTAACTTCCCCATCCATCCCCTTTTCCTTTTGTGTCATTCCTTTTAGATTTTAAACCTGCAGACAGGAACTGTCTTTTTTTTAATCTGTGTACAATATTTAATAAATTGTAGGATTATTATTATTGATGATGATGGTACAATAATAATTAATGTTCAAAGGAATCCCGCTTGCTGTAAAAATTAAAATACATATTTAAAGGAAAGCTAGTATTGTACTTTTTCTTAGATGGCTTTGCTGTATGCATTGTACAAGGGCTTCATATTGCTTGGGTATTACATTTTTCTATTTATGAATTAAAATACATGTAGAAAAGTGGCTGGACCCAGAGAATGGTTGAAGAGTCATGTATTTTAAGCATGACCAGACAGGAGTCTGAAGATAAGTGTTTGGCCATGCAGCTTCTATTTGCCTTAGCAAGTACTACAGTTGAACCCTAGAAGACAATAGTATTGATGATTAAAATTGAGCTGTTGTGTTACAGAGACATGTATTTTGAGTCATTTCCACCTGCTTTGTGCAAAAGTGAGTAGGAAAGGGTAATATAGGGAACTGTCCTTAAATATAAAACTATTCTCTGTCCAAGAAATCTTCAAATAAGTCTTAATGGATGGATAAGACTTTGGTGCACTTTGGACGAACATATGCATGTTGTAGAACACATGTGGCCGGGCCGTGGATGCCCTCATGAGATCCTTTCATGCCTCATTTGCCCATCTGGGAGAACAGTGTAGGCAGTGGGGCCTGCAGGGGGCAGTGGTAGTTGGAGAAAATCTCTTTCTTTTAGCATTAGTGGAACTCCACAGAGTACAAGTCTGGATCCATAGAATCATAGAATAGTAGGGTTGGAAGGGGCCTACAGGGCCATAGAGTCCAACGCCCTGCTCAGTGCAGGAATCCAAGTCAGAACATCCCTGATAGATGGCTGTCCGGCCTTGTCTTGAATGCCTCCAGTGTGGGAGAGCCCACCACCTCCCTAGGTAATCCACTTCATGATATATATTTTTTCAAAATTTAGGTGTGCTACTCTTGTCATATGAACTTGAGCACACTTCGGGAGAGAGCGGAGGACAGGAAGGCCTGGTGTGCTATGGGGTCACGAAGAGTCGGACACGACTTAATGACCGAACAACAACAACTCTTGTCATATTAATTTTACCAAAAAGCAGTACTGATAGTAGGCTTGTCATTTGTTGTTATTCAATTGAGTTTTTAGCCAGCTGAAGTAAACAAGAGCCCTGGTGTTGCTAACTCTCCTTAAGATCAGAAATCCGGCTTTGGGTGCCCTGAAATTGGTCTTAAAAATCCATAATGTAGAAGTCTTATGTTCTGGACCTTTGAGAGCATGCTAACATCACACTCAGTTTCCCCCTAAATATGTGGGTTAAAAGATTTCTAATTTAATGGCCAAGATTCTTAGGGTTCTACCAAGAACTTGAGGGCATTACAGAAATGCTTTCTGAAATTGATGTTTACCCTATTCTGAATTGTCTGAAACACACATTTTTTTGTCCCTTGTGTTGGATAATGCACCACATCTGGACTAATGGCTGCCATTACCAGAAACTGCAGTTCCTGTGCTTATTTCAGTTCTGAAGTATGAAGGGATATAGGCTTCACTTCAGCAGGTACATTTACAGCAAAGTTAATACTATGAGAGGCTTCAACAACTGATATTATTGGAAGATGTCCTTTAACATCAATGGTTTAAATATTCACAGAATGCACACAGGCTATTGATGGTTTTACATTAAGTATAATGTATTTTGGAAGATTTTATAAGTAATATTAGCCAATAAAATATAGTTTGCTTTATGCACTCATATAACGGCTTATGGTTAAATCTTTGGAAAGCAAGGAAATCTTTAAAACTGACTGTGATCTTTAGAAAGTTCACAAGCTACCTTTATTTAGAACCAAAGCTGATGCTGATTACATTCCAAAGTACTGTTTTTATTGTTGTTGTTCAGTCTTTAAGTCGTGTCCGACTCTTTGTGACCCCATGGACCATAGCATGCCAGGCCTTCCTGTCCTCCACTCTCTCCCGGAGTGTGCTCAAATTCATATTCATTGCATCGGTGATGCTATCTAGCCATCTCATCCTCTGCCGTCCCCTTCTCCTTTTGCCTTCAATCTTTCCCAGCATCAGGGTCTTTTCCAGGGAGTTTTCTCTTCGCATTAGGTGGCCAAAATATTTGAGCTTCAGCTTCAGTATCTGTCCTTCCAATGAGCAGTCAGGGTTGATTTCCTTTAGGATGGACTGATTTGACCTCCTTGCAGTCCAGGGGACTCGTAAGAGTAGCAGGTTGCAAATTTGAAAGTGCATTTAAAGTTTGGATTGTTTTCTTATAATTTGTCTGGATATAGAACTTTAGGCTAGTTGTCGTCTGTTTTCAACCTTTTGATTATAAAAAATGTGTCAAAAGGCTCTTGCTATTTGGCTTGTGACTGCTGTGCTTGTTAAAAAAATCAGTATTGAGTACTAGATTGGTAATATAGCAAATTCAGTAAAATAGAGGCTTAATGAGGCTGAAGTATGATTTTTAATTAACTTCTGGTAGTTTGTATTTTTACAAACAACTTTTAATTTTAATAGCATAGTAAAAAGTGTGTGTCCTTCCTGCCATGTCAATGTACATTTATTCATGTAGTGGAAATTCGAATCAGTATTAAGTGACTGAATATGGAGCCAGGAACAATGATGACTCTGGATTGATTAATGGAGTACAAGGTTGTGATCATATGCATAAGGCTTGAGAGATGACATAGTGGTCTTTAAACTTTGCAGTATTCAAGCCGTTCCTCTTAAAGAGGTTGAAATTAGCTCCTTCCGTTGTACCTGGAAGACATTGGGGGATCATGTCAGTCATAACAATGGTATGTTGTTAGCGACCCACCTCTTCCAGGACTTGAAGCTTTTGGACAATCTGCTCAAGCAGTTCCACATACAACATATTACAGTTGTCTTGAGGTCACAAATGTATGAATGGTATCTTCTTGAAAGGCACCCTTGGCCATCATTGAAGGCTGGAGAGTTGTTGCGTAAGTGTGAGAAATTGTTCTCTAGAGACTTCAAACCAGTGCGAAATGTTGCATAGAACTGGCTCAGAGAAGTAGACTTGATATCAGGAAATCTAAGGTGACAAACCTTGTTCTCCCATGGACTTGAAACAGGATGCAAGTATATCTTCCTCCACCCTTGGTTGCGGCAGCAATAAAGAGGCAGACACAGTTATTGCATGAAATTCTGTCAAAACTTTTATTAAATCCAATTCGATCGATGTATTGATCCAGTCAACAGACCTTACAGTGTAACGAAGGGTAATTGTGATTGGTGAAAAAGTGAGGGTGAAAGGATGCATGTGCCCTTTGGATGCCATAGTCATATTCGAGGCTAACATTGAGTAGTAAAGTTTCAAGTACCATGTGATGGGCTGCAAGCAGGCGCTGTCTCCAACTGCTGCCAAGATCAGCTGGCCTGTCCTTGCTCTGCTTCCCTGCCCACAACCGAGTGTAGATGTCTTTATCTCCCTGGGGGAGCCTCTCCTGCCTATGGGTTACTAGGACAACAGTTCATGCTTATGATAAAGGTGTTCTATGAATTTAATATCCTTGAGAAGTTTTGCCAAGAACAGTGCAAGTATGAATACAGTTTCGCAAACTGCAAAGGGGGGTATACCACAATCTAGACTGCAGACTGGGAAGAGAGGGGACTCGAGGCTTCTTATACAGTTCAGAGAAAGGCGGTGACATTACAACTCTGATGAGCCAGATACTGCTCATAGGCACTGGAAATGGTGCTACTTACTATGGGATAAAGACTTGAGTTGGCCTTCTATCCCATATAATGAAAGAGGGGAGGATGGCTGTACTTGCTGGAAACAAAAGCCCTACTTACTATCTCTTACTCTTTTAACAAAAGATGACCTTGCATGTTAATGACTGTCTTAAAGACAGATGTCAAGGCTGGAGTTCAACAATGGGAGCATATTGCAAGTAGTTGACTAGGTAATTTACCAGATATCACTCTGGCTGTCAGCACATTCATGTTTTGCTGAATTTTTACCCCCCACCTTTGCCTTTGGGGAATGCATTTTAAGAAGTCTATTAGAAACTGAATTGCTTAATCTAGCCCTACATGATGCTCTCAACCCCATTCCTGTGCCTTTTTCCCACCTTTGCTGAGGCTGGGGATGAAGATGCCTGGCGTTTTGGCTGTGTCTCAAAATGGAGTCAGTACTGTTCACTCAAAAGAGAGCTACTTCATAACAAGGGCGTTTGCGAGATTTCAGCTCTATCTATTATTTCACAATGGTTGGGATCCTCTAACCTAGTATTGTCAACACTGACTGGCAGTAGTTCTCCGGGGTTTCAAGCAGGATTATTCTCTAGCCTTACCTAGAGGTGCCAGAAATCGAACCTGGGACCTTCTGCATGCGATTCACGTGCTCTACCACTGAACTATGGTCCCTCTCCATAAACTGGAAACTAAATTTTCTCAATTGCAAGCTATTCCTCTTCTCTCATAAGTCAATGGAGCAAGTGTGCACAATTTGCTTGGATAGAAGACATTTGGATGAATGCTTTGCTAATTCTACTAACGCATACGGGGATTCGAGGCTTGGCTTTGACATTTGCAGAAGTTAGGTCTTTGACTCAAATTCCATAGTGACTGAAAATTGGGGGCAACTCTACTTAAAACGATTCAAGCTGGTATAAAATAGGAGCATGATTGAACTAAGTTGTCTTCACAAAATGTAGGTTAACAATGGCTACTTCAGGCTATTTTTGATGGCGGTCTGGACAGAAATGAGCTTTGTAACATTATCAACTTATATGAATGGTGGAATTCAAGAACGTCTTTTGTATGCTAATGATAGGACTATCCTTTTGTATAGTGTTGTCTTGCTCTTTCTGCTGGCATAAGGCAGTCAGTGAGTGTAAATTATTTAAAGATGGCTAAACAGTAAAGGAGGCGAGTTAGGAATAGTGTTAAATTTCATTTTATATTTTTTGTTCCGTAAATATTGAAATTAAATGGAAAGTAACCCCCAAAGTGTAATAACAATACTTAATTTGCATTTCCAGAAGAAATGTTAATAAATTATTTGTCTTTGATTTTTAATTCTAAAACTGAAGAGAGAAAAGTTTCTAGGCAGAACAGCTAGTGAAATAGGCTAACAAGTGCATGCCTTCCTTCTGCTTCTATATCCTTAACTGAAAAACAGGAAACCATGCCTGGAAAGAAATCTGAAACCTTTAGTTTTCTCTTTCAGTCTTGCCGCCTTGAGAAGCATACTTGGCCAGTATTAAATTACTTAAATGGAAAAGTCTAGTTAAAATGCACTTTCTCACTTGAGCTGCTCTTGTTTTGGGGTCCACTTCAGAACACATGCATGAGTCTGAAACAAATTTATTTTCATGTCTCATTAATTTCATTGGATTTACTTTCAAGTAAGTGCAGTTAGGGTTCATCTAAGACACTCAAAATCATGATTAAAGTGGGGAAATAGGGCTAGATGAACATAGTAATACAATTTTTTGTAATAGAAGAATGGTTATTGAAAAAATATGTTACTGTTTGAACTATGCCAGTGTTCTTTGTATTTCTGAACTCTTACCCCATGCCTTTCTCTACATTTGAATCTTCTTTGTGGATCTACCCTGCTAGAGGTTTAAAAGTTCTGTTAAGTCATGAATAGAAAGTGTGTGTTCCTCTTCTGAGAACAAATGGTAACATATTTAATACTACTTAACAAACTTGACTACTGTAAGAATGTGTATTATATATAATTTAGATTAGAAGTTAAAATTGTACTGTGTGATATATTTATGAAATTTAAAAGTATAAGTCCAGGTTCAGATGTAATGGGAAACCATAGATTCCTGTATTGTGAATGAGCCATGATCAGTAACGAGCTTTTGCACATCTCCTCTTTCACACACCAGAGAAGAAGATCAGAAGCGTTCATTCTGACTTTAAACAAAGCAGAGTTTCCCATTTTGTTGGAATTGTGATTTTTTTAACCTCAGCCTGTTCTCATGTAACATCAGGAAATTATGGGTTACCTAATGACTTGCCCCAGTGTGAGGCCTCACCATTTTGAATATGCAACCTATAATTGGTGCAACTACTAATTGTAGGAAAATTGTGGGTTGTTTAACCCATGATAATTGGGGGTGTTTGGATGATCATGGGGGTAAAAGAAGCCATAGTGACTTTTCCCCCTACCCCCTTGCATGCTGCAGATGTGACTACAACTTGCGTACCTGTGATGCAGCACGGGTTGCATTGTCACCCAAACCCAGTGTGATTGATGGTGGGGGTGGCTTCTTACGAACACCACAACCCCTACTACAAGCCATGGGTTGTTGCATGGGTAAGAAGCCTCCGCTGCATACAGTGCTGCGTTCGGACAACACAGCAACCTACTCTGCATCACTGGTAATTATGCAAATTGCGGTTTTGCGAGAGGAGAAGCCACAATGGTTTATTTTACCCCCGTGATTGTCTGCACCCAGTCAAAGTATCTGAGTTTGGACATCATGGATCAACCTCTGATCGGGTCAGTTGGAAGTTGCATATTTAAAGAGGTAGTGGCACATAAAACTAGGTCAGTGGAACAAACCAGCATTAAACTACATGTGTCAGGGTTTAAGCATCTAGGTTTGCCATTAAGTAAATGTACTATTATGTACATGTGCTTGTGTATGCATGCTTTTATTTTAACAAATGCCCTTATGTTCATGGTAGTACAGGAAAACACGTGTTGGGTTTTTTAAAATTATTATATTCCATATGTTTTAAATATACAATGCCTGCAACTAGCTCTAGCTCAGATATACGTGAGAATCAATGTTTATACATATGCATCTTTGATTTTGTATATCTTTCAGACTGCAAATGGATACATCTTGTTTTTTAATCTTCCTTCAGCAAGAGACAAGTATCTTTATGAGCCAGTTTATCCCAAGTAAGTCTTGCAATAAATGCTTAATTTCTGTCAGTTGTACAGTGCTAAAAACAGCTTCAGATTTTCTCATGGTAAAATGTTTGCTTAAGAGTTATATAAAATACCTTATACAGTGTTTTGATGTATTATTGAGAACAGTGTTGCAGAATCTGAATAGCTGTTCTTTTGGGAGGTGGGGCGGGATTCAAATAATGGAACCATTCTATCTTGCATGACATACAAAACATGACTATCAGTAATGTATCTTGCAGAAAACATGCTAATAGAATTAAAGTAAGTTTTACTTTATTTAATGCAATGGTATGTGCTTTGTTATAGGAATAAAAAAACTATCCTACTGCTTTCATGAGAATCTTTTCAGCTTGCACATTACCCTGTCTTGAGGTAGCTAGGAACTCTAGGGCCATGTTTGGATAATGTTACAAAGCTCATTTAAGCCAGGGTACTCACAGTAGCTCATTTTTGAAATAGCCCACGGTGCCCTGCCACACGATCGAGCTAAGAAGTTACTCTGCATAGCTTATTGAGCTACTGTGCCTAATCTGACAGTGTCCCTTGTCTGGCTGCAGCCCTTCTGCCCAAGCAGTGGCACTGTTTCACCCATTCATTACATTGCAGCAGGGGCTACAAGGAGCGAAATCGTGGTGAGCACCAAAAAGGGTGTGGCACAAATAAACCCTTGGAAGTTTGCAGGATTGGTACCAAACTTCACACGCAGCCTTTCCTGGCTAGGAGGCACCTGATGCACCATCAAATCCCTGTGCAATTACCCCTACAGGAGGGAAAATCCCAGGTGCACTGAAAAGGGGGTGGCGGCTATAACACCTTGGGGGTTTGCAGGATCAGGACCAAACTTCAAACAGCCTCTCTGAGTCAGAAGGCACGCATTGCGCCATCAAAACCCTGTGCAATTACCCCAGAGGAAAGAAAAACCTGGGTGCACCAAAAAGGGGGTGGCACAAATAAACCCTTGGGGGTTTGCAGGATCAGGACAAAAGTAAATAGGCAGCCTCCCCTAGTTGGGAGGCACCCGATGCACCTGCAAAACCCTCAGTTGCACATTTCCCCCCCATAGCCATTGTTGGCTTAGATTCCCTTTCAAAGCCATCCAAACTGGTGGCCATCACTACTTCCTGTGGTAGCGAATTCCATAGTCTAACAATGCGCTATGTGAAGAAGTACTTCCTTTTATCTATCCTGAGTCTCCCACCAATCAGCTTCATAGGATGACCCTGGGTTCTAGTATTTTGAGAGAGGGAGAAAAATGTCTCCCTATCCACATTCTCCACACCATGCATAATTTTATAGACCTCTATCATGTCTCCCCTTACCCTCCTTTTTTCCAAGCTAAACAATCCCAGCTGTTGTAACCTTCTCATACGGGAGATGCTCCAGCCCCTTGATCATTTTAGTTGCCCTTTTATGCACCTTTTCCAGCTCTACAATATCTTTTTTTAGGTGTGGTGACCAGAACTGTACACAGTATTCCAAGTGTGGCCACACCATAGATTTGTATAGGGGCAGTATGATGATGGCAGTTTTATTCTCAATTCCATTTCTAATTATGCCTAACATGGCGTTTACTATTTTTACAGTGGCTGCACACTGGGTTGACATCTTCATTGAGCTGTCCACCACAACCCCAAGATCTCTTTCTTGATCAGTCACTGCTAGCTCAGATCCTATCAGGCTATGCTTGAAGTTGGGATTTTTTGCCCCAGCGTACATCACTTTACACTTGCTTACATTGAACCACATTTGCCATTTAGATGCCCATTGTCCCAGTTTGGAGAAATCCTTTTGGAGCTCTTCACAATCCCTTTTTGTTTTAACCACCCTAAATAATTTCGTGTCATTGGCAAACTTGGCCACTTCACTGCTCACTCCTAATTTCAGATAATTTATGAACAGGTTAAAAAGCATTGGTCCTAATACAGATCCCTTTGGGACCCTTCTATTTACTTGCCTCTATTGGGAGAATTTAGTATTTATTCCTACTGTCGGCTTTCTGTTCATTAACCAGTTACTGACCCATAAGAGGACCTGTCCTCTTATTCCATGACTGCTAAGTTTGCTCAGGAGTCTTTGGTGAGGAACTTTGTCAGAGCCTTTTGGAAGTCCAAGTAAACAATGTCTACCGGATCAGCCCTGTCTACATGTTTACTGACACTGTCATAGAACTCTAAAAGGTTAGTGAGGCAGGACTTATCATTTAGGAAGCCATGCTGATTCTTTTTCAGCAGGGCTTGTCCTTCTATATGCTTACTAATTTCATCTTTAATAATGTCTTCAAACAATTTACCCAGAACAGACGTTAAGCTAACTGGCCTGTAAGTTCCCGGATCCCTCCTGGATCCCTTTTTGAAAATTAGTGTTACATTGGCCATCTTCCAGTCCTCTGGTATAGAGGCTGATCTTAGGGACATGTTGCTTATTTTGGTTAGAAGATCAGCAATTTCATATTTGAGTCCTTTGAGAACTCCAGGGTGGACATCATCTGGGCCTAGTGATTTATTTGCTTTCCATTTATCAATAAGGTTGAGAACTTCATCTTTTGTCACCACTATTTGCCTCAGTTCCTCAGACTCCCTTCCAGAAAACATCAGTTCAGGCACAGGTATCTGTATTTCAGAAAATAATTGTACCTCCAGTGACAGAGGTTTTGGAAACACTTGTTATAGATATAATAAACTAGGGAATTATACTTAATGAATAGTTTAATTGCACTTAACTGGAAACAGGTGGAGCTCGTGTCAACTTAGGAAATCTTACTTGAACAATTTCTTTTAATTCTTACCCAATTATATTCAAGTCAGGTCAGTTATATCATAAGGGTTACCCATATTTGTGCTTTAAAATGGCAAGTGAAATTAACGTGTTTTGCTTATGTCATTAGCAGTTAACATGAAGTGGAGAAATTTTATTAGTGCCCTTATTAGAATAAGAAGTAATGATAGTTCTAATCATGGCGCTCTACATAAATCAGTGAAGTCCAGCAAATACTGAAAAGCTAGTTCCATAAATGCATTGGTATTATTTAAACAAGAAGGATAATCAAATTATAGTGTCAAGAAATAATTATCCATGAAATACTAAATTTTTCTCCTTTGCTATTTCTGTGTGAGGCAAAATGTAACCTATACATTTTTTTCCTTTAAGCTAAGTTTCACTTTAATAAAGGAAAGCCTTCGCCTCCATGCTAGGCTGTTGGTATAGTCATGTTAGGAAAGGAAAGTTTCCTCCTGTGCAAGCACCGAGTCATTGCTGACTCCTAGAGGGACGCTGCTTTCGCTGGCATTTTCATGGCAGGCTATAGAGGGGTGGTTTACCATTGCCTTCCCCAGTCATGACTACCTTTCCCCCAGCAAGCTGGGTACTCACTTTACCGACCTCGGAAGGATGGAAGGCTGAAGGCTGAGTCGACCTGAGCCGGCTACCTGGGACCCAGCTTCTGCTGGGATTGAACTCAGGTCGTGGGGAGAGTTTTGGTTGCAATACTGCCGCCTACCACTCTGCGCCACATGAGGCTCCTGTAGTCATGTTAACAGTGTGTTAATTCAGCCTTTTGAGTACAACAATAGCATGAGAAAATAGCAAACAGAATTAAGGATATTCTCTCCCGTCCTTCTAGCTGTGGCCTGCTATTTTGAAAATGTATTGTTCAGTCTTTTGCAAAAAGTGTTAAAGTTAAGCTACTGAAGGGAAGTGTACATCTACTCATGTTTTTTAAAAAGGGGTGGAAGGAAGCAGCACATCTGTCCAACTATCATACCTTAGAAGACTATGTCCCAATCTATTACATGCAGGTGGGATGATAATATATTCCCATTTAACAGAGATTTGCGAAAGTATCGTGTAAAACCAGACATCCTGTTGGGGAATGTTTTGGCTGATGGTTTGGAAAAGCCCTCAGACTTGATATAGAAATTTATTTCTTGGAGTGTTATGAAGAAGTGTTGCTGGCAGTTATAGTGTTAGGCCTTAAGAGATTGTTAACTTCTTCAGCTAGACTATTCTACTCAATTCATTGGAGTAAAACCCAGGAATACATAGAACTGGTATTTGAATGGAGCCAAGACTATAAGTGGCACTGCTCCAGCTGCTCAGTCTTTCTTCCATTTCAGAGTGGAACTTGGAACATTGTCAGTGTTGGCCTTAAGCCCATTTTCTGTGATGCTGTTCCCAAGTGCGTGCATAAAGAACACAGTTCAGTCTTCAACCTAAATTTTAGTGTGGTGATGGAAAACTGATTAAAGTGTAGTAAATGAAGCCAAATAAAAATAGCATTAGAAACTAATAAAAAAAAGCATAAAAATGTGTAAGCAGCTGGTATGCAGATTTCCTGTTTGGTATAAGGCTTGTTTTAAGCAAGAATGCTCTGAGTCCAGCATGTGTAAACTTATGAACAATATGTAATATCCAGGTTTTTTAAATGATTTTTATTCAGAAAAGATCCACAGGGATACATTATATTGGAGAAATGTCTTTGCTTTTGTTGCAGTTGTAATGCAAAGTCCTAATTAAGCTTCATTGTCATTATGTCCCAGTTAGTATTACAGTTTCTGTAGATGTCAGCAGCTTAGGACCTTATTTGCCTGCTGTAAGCTTCTTGTTCATGAGGAACAAGACTTGAGACCTTCTTCTTGTCCTCCCTCGCCAGCTTTTAGACAACTTTGAGAAGTATCAACAGTAACTTACTATTTGGACATATTTGGATTTGTATAGCAGTTGCCGATGTGGCAACACACATGACACATTCCTTCCTGCTTCTGTCACCAACATACGTTCATAGTTTAAAGGTCAAAGCAATTGAAATACTGAAACAGGCTCGCAAGGATGTGTGTTTTATCTAAGCACTTTGAATTTTTGTGACCACCTTGCATATGCCACGTGCCTCTCTCCCAGGTGCTGCTATCAATAGAAACTGAGGGATCCCACTTCCTGGCCCATGTATTGCAGCACTACTGTTGTCCAGGGCTGAATTCTGGCTTGGTTCCCTCATAGTCATGCTGTATAGAAAAAGCAGCTGCTTTCAGGCAACTGCTGGACAACAGTGTAAAATAGGTTTGGACATTTGAAGCACCTTCAAGGTTAAGACTCTTAATTTAAGAACTTTTTACAGTTTAGATCTTTTTGAGGTAGACTGCATTTTATCTGGGAGAGAAAATCACTAATTGGACTTGTCAGTAGGTGAAGTGGGGCCTGGGGCTGGAGGGGGTTTTATGAGCAGGGCAGGAATGATTGTTCGATTTGACAACATGCATGGGTTGATAAGCTCAGGAGGCTTTGCAGGCTACAAAAAGAAATGGGAGTTAGGACAAGATGGTGCTTCTACTTAGTTGTATTCTAACTCCACTTCAAGCCTATTGGTCCCAGAAATATCTCCTTTACAAAATAAATGTAAAATCCATTCACTGCTAATCTGGCTACCACAATAGTCTACAGCAATTATGACATACATTGACCCAGGTCGCACAATCACCGCAGCTTAAACAAGCTACAGTGGCTTTGCATAGTAGTATTTGCATTGACTACATTATGGGTAAGGAACTCTTGGTCCATATTAGGCCCGCCAAGCTTCCTCACCCAGCCTCCAGAGGCCCCTTCCCACATAGGCTCTGTGTGTCCCTTGTCTTTCCTGTTTGAAGCATTCCATCCACTGCAGCACACAGCCCTGACATCCCTCCTTGCTGCGATTGTGGCCCTTGGTCTAAAATCTGTTCTCCACCCCTGGACTATATGGTCAATTACTGCTTCTGTTCTATCTCGGAAACTTTGTTTAACTTAACTGCAATTTCAGACATACCTGTTTTCAGTTCAGGTATGGCACTGAGACTGCTTGTGTGACTCTGGGTTTCTGGTTGGTGATGGAGGAAATTAAAGTATCCATCTGCTTGTCCTGACCAACCTGGACAATACTTGTTATCCTAAAAAGAAGTGTGTTCACTTTTTCTACACACTGAGCTGTCTTGTTTCCTTGTAAAGATAATCCTAGAATGATGAAACTAAGGGGCTACTACACATATTTGAAAAAACCTTCTTAACATTGTCACTTTTCTTTTGAAGAGCAACAAATTGCAGTGCAATCTGAGCAATGAAACAGTAAATAGCAATCTCTCCTTCTTTCCCCTACCCTACAGTAGAAGCTGGAAAAGAGCACTCCCCCTCCTTCCATAGCCAGAAAGCTTCCCTGAAATCCACCCCTCTGTGCTGCCTCCTCTTAGTTCTACCACTGGGAGAGGAGGACGGGTGAGGAGAAGTATAGAAGACAGCAGCAGCTGCTATCTCCTCTCTCTTGCTCACCCTCTCTGGGCACTGTGGCAGGATGGATTGGGCTCATAGTGCTACCTGGAGGCAGGGCCTGAGCATCTACTTCTGTCTGCTTACATGCCCTCACTGTGTCCTGTGGAGGACTGAGCTAATTGAGCCAAATTCCCCACCACCACGAACCCTCTGCTACACTACCCAGAGAGAAAGGTTGAGCAACAGAAGCAACCTCTCTCTCTCTGACATGGTTCACATGTCACAGTGGTAGAACTAAGAGGTTAACCCAGGTTAACCCTGGGTTGTTTAACCCATATACAACTTCAGAGTGTCTGGGTTCAGTTGACAGGCTCACAACCTACAACTGGACATTTGTAGGTTGTTCAGAAAGTGGAAGTGGCTTGCACATGGCATGCATCCCAGCTAATTGTGGGTTAATTAACCCAAGATTTGCTGCCGTGATGGCAAACTCACCTGTCTTCTGTCTGTCTCTCTCTTTCTCTCTTTGGGCATCTCTACACCAGCCTAAAATCGTGCATTTAAAACGGGGCTTTCTGTTTCCGTTTTAAATGCAGGATCATGACTCCCTTTTTCACCCGCTTCCTTTCCCCTCTCCCCATTCCCCCTCCTTCTCCCTGTATCTGAATCTTCCATTATCTTTTATTGATCTTGCTCCTCTTCTTGCCATTTTTCCTCTTTTCATGGAGGGAACTCAAGAACTCAAGCAGAACACAACCGGGTAATTTGATAGCTTAGTATCTGCGATCTATTTAAAAACAAAACAAAGGGCATTTAGTGCAGGAGATGCCTTGGAGGTTAACAGCATCATGTAAAAAGCCCACACATTTCTGTGAAGAAGCAATCTCAATTGCAGGATAAAAGCTCCATGTGAAGAAAGGCTTTCTCTTTCTGTCTCTCAGCAGCATTGTGGGCGCAATCCTCCTTGCCATGGTGTCCAGAAAGGATGAGCAAGAGGAAAAGTAAGAGCAGCCATTGGTTTCTCTTGCTTGCACACTTCCCTGCCTGCCCCTAGAAGTGGCAAAGCTCAGAGGAAGAGGAGCTGCTGCAACCAGGGGGTGGGTGGTCTGGGAAGCCCGCGGGCTCCCTCTCTGGAGAGTTCCTCCCCCTACTTTCCAGCCTCTGCTGAAGAAGCAAGGGAGCAGAGGAGAGAGTGCTATTTACTGTTTGATTGCATTTCCTCATCCAGTTGGCTGTTTTATTTTGAAACTAAAAGTGGCACTGTTAAGCACCCTTTTTAAATAAGTTCGATTGTCATGTGTAGTTAGACCCTCTTTCAGTTCTTGGATTCTAGTACAAAGTGATTCATTCTTATGGTTTATCTGACAAATTAGCAGTAAAAGAAAAATGATTATAGTTCACTCTTGACAGTAATTTATTGAAATGCAGTGTTCTTTTATAAATTGTTATAAATAAAAACTGCAAAGTGATTCAAGGAAATACAGTATTTTAGTGCTTGTATGCAATAAAAATCAGATTAAATTGTTGTGGCAATTACTTTCTTCCTTTGAACATTTCTAGACAGTTCTGAGTTACTTTAGTGTCAAATATTGTCTTATAAACTAGCAGGTATCTATAATTCATACTTAAACACAGAGGGATCTTTTTAGCATCCCAAGAACAACATGGAAAGGCCCTGCCTCAAGGTGTGTTTTTTCTAAGAAAGACAAAGTTGCCATATTGTAAGATGAACAATTAAGATGTAAAATGTGGATTTTACAGATGTAATTTTACAATTATTCAGTAAAGCAACATGGATATTTATTGCAACTAGGTAGTGTCTTCTGCGCTTGGACAAACCTGTGACACGATGAAACTAGGACTGCCAGACGACTTACTGTGGAGCTTTTGTGCCTTTGTCAGTAATCTGGGAAGTTTTTACCTTCCTTACTGGTAGCATCATCTTGACCAAATTTCAAGGTCATCCAGATTGAACACATGGCTATTGTTGATTATATGGTAGTTTCTTTCTTAGCATAAAGTAAACTCTGGATCTTTATCATTCTACTCTGCTACCCAGATCATGGGATCAATTTGCTAGTGCTCAGGAGTGAAACTTCATTGTTGATGATTTGAGACCTGCTTTATATAGAATAGCCAGGAGATCATCTCTCTAGAAAAGTCTGTATTTGGTTTTACAAGAAATGTGACAGTTTTGAAGTATCCATGATCATGTTTCACTGTCATTACTAATGATGCTTAAATGCTTGCTTTTGCATAGAAATTTAGCTCCATGCAGGAAAAAAAATCTCCTGTGGCACATAGCCCTTTGGGGTTAAAGTTGGGGTAAATGTTGACTTTCATGCTCTGACAGTTCCCATAGTTTGCTTTTGTGGTTGGGGAAGAGTGGGAGCTAGACTATTAGTGCCCTCAACCCTTCTCTATCCAGGATTTCTATCAAGATCACAATGAGAATTATATTGTGTATTCAGATTATTTTATCACATAGCCTCTCTTCAGGTCAGAATTTGTTGCTTTATTTCAAGAACTGACTAAAATAGGCTGGTAATGTTAGTACATAACACATTTTTTCAGAGGAAGCCCCCATATGAAGGGAACGCCACACTATAAGGAAGAACAGTGTGCCCCATCATTAAATCTTGAAAAGAAGCAAGTGCTGGATTTGCAGGCATCTATAACCAGGTATGGTGAATCATAATTTATAAATTTGCTTTCAGTGCCAGTGAGGAATGTGAGATAGCAGTAAATAAGGAAATTGCAGGTGCAACACTTGAGGCATAAAGAATATGGGGTTGTGTGATAATGTCAAGCAGGAACACAGGGCAGACTCTTTGGCCATCCTCTCTGACTGGCAGCAGCTCCAAGGTTTTAGCCAGAGGTCCTTCCCATCATCTGTTACCTGATCTTTTTCGTGGAAGGTGCCAGGGATTGAACCTGGGACCTTTTGCGTTCAAAGCATGTGCTTGCCCATGGGGTCCCTTCCCCAAAGAAACACGTGTTTCTACCTTTTCTACTGGTATAGAAATGAAATAAATAAAAAATAAAATTTTCATCTGGCATACACATTTTTATATGCATCAGACTCCAAAGGAATTCTGATCTGCCAATGTCAAGATGGGTTTTAGCCATAGGGAGACGTATGTACAGGGTTCTTATATGGTTGCTCACTTGTGGTGGTTGTGTGTTTGTTTCAAATGTAGCAATTAACTTTTGCCACTAAGATGAAATGCTACTTCATCTCAAAACGTTAATTACCTAATTTGGTGGTGTTGATTTTTCATTGAGAAGTTCAGTCTGTTTAACAGACACAGGAATATGCTAATACTACGCAATCTGTAGCTGACTTCTCTCCAAAAATAGCAATACATTTTGATAAATAACAGATCCAAAGCAAAACACATGGCAACATCCAGTATTCATTAAAAGAAAAGTCCCCTTCAAAAAATCATATTTCTCTGCCTAGAATGATGCCAAATTTTGGTTGGAGCAAATGGAAACCCACTGTAGAATTTTAAACAACATTCAGATTAGCATTTTTCAGTTGACAACACTTGCCCCCTCTAACTTGTGTTGTATTTGCTGGTAATGAGGTTTAATGCAGAATTGGGTGAATAAAGTATTTTCCAGCTCTATCATGAATATGTAACTCTGTCAATATCCTTAATTAATTGGCTACTACCTTTCTTGTCTCAGTCGCTGTGTTTAATCAGCTTTAATCAGCTTATTAACTAGGATGTTGTGAACCACACAGCTTTAAACAAATGCTGCTAGTTGGTTCTAGTCAGTGTATTAAAATATAACTTGGATGCCTCCATTTATTCTGCCTCTCAAAAATATTTCCTTCATTCAGCAGAGGTTTGTTTTACCCTGGAAGATAAGAATATCGTGATAATTTTTTTAATTTAAAATATTTTTTGTCACCCCATCTGCTCAGTGAACACTCAAGGTGATGTACAATAAAAACAATACAAAAAATAAAACACATGAAAATACAAAACCTAAAACATTTTTAAAACCAGGGATGATTAATAGAAACAGAGAGCAGCAGTAACTATTAAAAGCTCAGCGGAACAGTATTTAAAGAACTTGAAACACATATTCTTGATATGTTGAGGAGAAAAATGATGTTTTTGGAAGTCACCTAAAATAATGAAGAAAGATGTGCATACAGACCTACATCAGTTGCTGGTTCACCTGGAAATAAACATGTATTGCTTGTTTGCAGTTAGTACAGCACTGGTATCTGCAGCATGTTCTTGTTTGTCATCTATTACAGAATTACTTCACAGAATTACTTCACACAGTAATACTAAGAGCCTGTCTAATAATCATAATTATAATGTTATAATAAACATAATAATATTAAGTTCTGTTCAAATTCTGTAAGAATGCTATAATAAAAATAAGCTTTATAATACCATTGACCATCACTCAGGTTTTTTAAAGTCCCTCAAGCACTATAGTTTTGTATGCAGTGTGAAGCATGAATAATTTTATGTTATATAATACATTATTATAAAGAAGGTTTTAGTAATTCGTCTAAACTTGGAAGTTCTTATATGCATTAATTTTATTTTTAAAATATCTCATACCCCATAAATCTTTGAAGAACCTAAAAAGAGAACATTAGGATTGCCAGTACTATAGATCATAGAATTGTTTGAACTTCTCAAGATGTTTTTCCCCATCATGCTTTCGTCATTTTCACTCACTGCTACTTACAGTTATGAAGAAACACTTATTTAGCTCAGCCTGTATAAAAGTGGCCTAGTACAATCTGATGCTGGTACACTCCTTTGTAGTTCCAGTATTTTCATCTTCCACCAATAAGGTCAGCTCTTTACTTATTACTGCACATTTTTGTGCCATTTTTGTCAGAAAGGTGGGCTATAAATTGTATAAATAATACATAATTTATGAATGAGCAAAACCCCTCTTTCTGCCTTTTGTCCAAACAACCATTCGTTATGGCTTGTTTGGGAAGGTTTAGGGTGCAATCTATCCTTCTGAAGGTATGTGGGAAAAGATATTGGAATAAATCAAAGAATGTTGACAGAAGCAGCTCTTCAGGGGTCAGTGTTACAGTTGGGAGGGACTGATAGTACTCTTGAGAGGTCTGCTCTTAGATACATTCAAGATGATGGGCAGAATCCAACTAGTTTTCCTCTGCTGACAGAAGCACCCCACCCCCCGCCAAAGTCTGCTCTTGTGGGTTGGAGGACCCTCTGGAGAATATTTGGGGGGTGGGCGGGGAAAGTAGAAGGGATGAAGGGAAATGAAAAATGTACTAAAAAGTCTCTGTATGCTGAGCACATTGACCCATTTCTTTTGTCTTCAGCTAATGGTGAGTAATGTGACCTTCTTGTAGTTTACAGTCCATGCTGGAGGATCTACTTGTTGCTACTGCTGATGGTCTACTCCATCTTATTCACTGGGATGGCATGACAAATGGAAGGAAAGCCATAAACCTCTGTACAGTACCATTTTCTGTGGATCTACATTCTTCTAGAGGTATTTCCTACTCCTCTGTTGTGCATAAGGTGATGATTGGGGGAGGGGTATTTTCCACTAAGAGCAACCTACTTTTTCATGTCCTTATGGTTGGCAAGAATATATTTTTTATATTTATAGTCCCACTTGTATGATTTTATTATGTGGAAATAGATCGTTAAAAAGAGGTTGCAATATGACAACGGCAGTTTTTAATAATTGATCCTGTTCATTACCAGGTTCATTTTTGGGATTTGAAGATGTGCACATAAAAGATATGGAATACTGTGCTACTCTTGATGGGTTTGCTGTTGTGTTTAATGATGGCAGAGTTGGTTTTATTACACCAATGTCAAGTGGATTCACAGCAGAGGTAGGATTTCCTAGCACTTCATCAGTTCATAGAATCATAGAATAGTAGGGTTGGGAGGGGCATATAAGTTGCTTATTTGCATGTCCAAAATTGTAACTGAACATCCCCTCCCCTGCCATAGACTATTAATTAACTATGACTGGAAAAATCATGAAAGTTCATATCATTAAACTGGTATAGGGAGAGAGGATTATTTTAGGAGAATATCCATAACAAAATTAGTTCCTTTAGACTGTCCTGTTTCTCATGTTCATCATAGGCTAAGCAAGTCATGGTGGCTTGTTCAAGCCACAGTGCATGCTGGGTACAATTTGCTTAATCACTCACCTGCTTTGGCATGTTGTGTCATCCAAACCTGGGTGGCATGGCTTGTTTAACTTTAAAAGCCAGTAGCTGAAATAGCTTCCACATTTGTATTTTAAAATGCAGTTATGAATTAATAATTCATAACAAATATGAATTTGTACCAAACTGCCATTCTGTAATACTTATAAAATTATACTAAAAAGAAACACAATTATCAGATTATAATAACCAGAAAACACAGTGCAACCAAGTTCAAAATACAACTGTTGGATCTGTGTGGTGCTAAGAGGCATGTTTCTTTAAAGTGTGGTATATATAAATACTGTACAATAGAGGACAAAACATTTTTAAAGTAATCAATTTACAGTGTGCAAAATGTGAGCAAATATACAGCCCCACTGAGAGATAAAGTTGACATGAGATCCCAGATTCAGAAAAATTTCTGAAGAGCCACCTCACATGTTATAATTTTTTAAAATAGAGATAATTTCCCTCTTGAAAAATAGGGAATGTAAAAAGGAACCCTAAATACAATGCAACTTGGTGGTTATGTGTTTTGACAAATAAATATTGTACGTTTGTGTATGATGACTTGGATCCAGATTTAGGTGCATGCAATGACATTCCTTCTCCCTCATCCCCACTCTACCTGATTTCCAGGGATCCCCTTGGTCCTGTACCACAGCCTACCCTATTGGGCAGGGTCCCTGACCTTTGGTGTCACATTTGTGTGTGTGTGTGCAGGGGTGCCATGTGGAGGAATGTGTGGGGAATCCCACGTCTACCAGCCCTGATACACATATCTAAATCTGAGGCCAACCCAATATGTATAATATGCATGCATGTTTTAAACGTTGATCAAAATTAATGACATTAATGTCTTAAATACGGAATATGGGTTTCACTTTTTTTGAGGCTCATATTGGAAGGACCTTATATGTGGGATCCCCAAAGCTTCACTAAACTGAAGAGGGAGTGTACAGTATGCATGGCTTCAAGTTACAGCACAGTTTCTTCAAGACCAAACAAGTATCTTGTATAAATTCCTTTGTAATATGTCTTGCAGCAGCTCCATGGTGTTTGGGCTCAAGATGTTTTGGATGGAACCTGTGTGGCAGTAAACAACAAATACAGATTAATGGCATTTGGATGTGCAAAGTAAGTTAAGTCGGAATCTGAATGGGATGAACTTGATATCTTTATTGTAGTGTATCAGTGCTTAAACCTATACTGAAATTTTCTGAATTCCTGGTTAGCAGTCTTCCTGGAGAAGTATATTATACAGTTCTTTTATATTAAAAAAATCAAAACATGTCCTGTCCTGAGGAAACTCCCTTGGGATGCAGTTATTAATGAAGTGGAGCACTTTGCAAATCATATACTAGACTAGAAAAAACACTGAGCTATCAGTGGTTTTCTGTAGATAATCTGGCCACTGTAACACTCTTAACATTCCTTGCACAGTTATATTGTCTAAACATGTGAAGTATCTGATCTGGAATATAATTTATTTTTTAGTACTGGCAGGTATGTGGCTCTGCTTTTAGTAAAACAGCTTTCTGTCCTTACTAGATTTGTTATTACAATTCTATTTTTAGAGGACATTTCAAGTAAATTCCTCATTTTGTCCTGAAATGTACCTGCCTGAGCCTGCTTTTTTAGTTGTGCCTGAGATCATATCTGCTGTCTTCTCTCTCTGTGCTCTCCTTTCACCCAAAATTGAGAGAAAGCATCTGTCAGAAACATTGTTTCAAGGTTACGTGATGCTGCACTTCTTTCAGATGGGTAAACTTCTGTTCTCAAATTTGCTGACTGGAATTTTCTAAGGACCACTGGTTAGGGTGCAGTCATATTGGGATGCCTGTCAGCCTCCGAACTCAGAAGCTGATGGGCTTCCTATGCAGAGCGGGAGGAGTGTGGAGGCGATCTTCGTCTCTGCGCTCCTGCTCTGCATTTTTCCTAGATGGGACCACAGAACTGCTGCCTTTCCCTCCTCTCTGAGGTTACCTTTAAACATCTTCTGTCTTAAGATGTTCTAGTAAAGAGGTAACTTTGCAATGGCATTGCAGCAGCATTGCAGGTAGATAATTTGGAGCTCTTAATTTCCAAAAAGAGCAAAGTCTTGGTTATTAAATCAAAAAGCAATATGATATTCAAGATTGGTATCAAGTCAACTCCTTCTCTGATAACAAGTATAGTTGAGTGGTGCTTCATATTACATCTCAAGGTAGCATTAACTAGAAAGACTGAAAAAGGGAAGTCAGTAAAAGCTTCAACAGCTTCATTCAGTAACAGACTGAAGAAGGGCAACTGTCAGTACCAGTTTGTATTATTGTTGTATTTTTCAGTTTGCAAAAGCTTGTAAAATCATGTGCTGTTTTCCACTAACTTTGAAAAAGGATAGAGTAGACCCTTCTGAAAATGTCTGTTCTTATTAATAATACTGTTGCGTGGCTTGACATGCCAGAATTTGAATGCAATTGATATAATGGTTATTTGAAGCTGGCATGTGAAACCAAGCCAGCTTTGCTTCTGGAAGTCCAGCAGTGCTTTTGTTCATCTTCAGCTAGTATAGCAACTGCGCCCATTCCTGGAGCAGTCAGATCTGGCCATGGTAGCATATGCTGCAACGTGCTTTATGTGGTGCTGTCTGTGAAGACTATTCAGGAACTTTAACTAGTGAAGGATGCTACTACTAGGATGTTTGCTTCTGCCAAATTTTGGGATCATGTTACTCCCTTGCTGTATCAGTTGCATTGGTTGTCAGTCCATTTCCAGGTACATGATACTTGTTGTTACCTTTTTAAAGCCCTGTATGGCTTCAGCCCAGTGTATCTAAAGGACACCCCCACCCCGAGTCTGCCTGATCTCTGACATAATCCAGTGAGTCCCTTTTGCACATCTTGGGGATGCATGAAAGGATTTCTTCCTCTGTGGCATCCAAGCATGTAGAACTTCCTGTCCCAGGAGGTTAGGTTTTCTTCTGCTTTGTCAATATTCTGTTGCTGCCTGAACACTTTCTTTTCCAGTGAACTTCAGACAAAAGGCCGGTTTGCACAATCAGACAGCCCACCATGGCTTAGTTAAGTGCAGGTGGCTGGCCATTTTGAATATTCAAGCCACGACTATGGTTTGAATATGTCATGAGAATGTCATGGTTAAACAACCTTCACATAAGCTATGACTTATTTTAGCGTTGGGTGAGGGTTGTTTAACCCTCACACAGCCCACTCTGCTGGGTTCAGACAACACGACAAGCCATGTTTGTGGCTTGAAGATTCCAAATGGCCATCCACCTGCACTTAAATAAGCCATTGTGGGCTTGGGTTTGGATGACATGACAAGTGAATTGAATATTCAAAAGCTGCTCAGCATGCACCGCTTAAATCAGCCACTAATCCATCGTGGCTGATTTAAGCCTCAGCGATCGTGTGAACTAAGTCAATAACTTCTGAGTTATCTGTTTTATGGAATCATTTTATTTAGTTAGCGTTCCTTGGGAGTATATCAGTTTTAATGTTTTATGACTGCCTTTTGTATGTTTAGTGATTGTTTTTATTGCGATTATTATTACTTTATGTTTGGCTTGTAAACCAGATAGGACACCTCCATTTTGGAGGGGGAAAGAAACCAATAAATAAATCAGTGCCAGCCAACCCATCCTGACAACTTGATTGTATGCATACTTACTTGTAAGTTAGGTCCCCCTGGGATCTCAATGGAATCTAACTCCTAAGTAATTATATATAGGGTTTTGTTTACTCCTTGAATACAATTCAATCCACCCAGAGAGCTTCAACAATTGGGCAGTATAGAAATGTAATAAATAAATAAATAATGCTGCACACAAACTAACATCATGATTTTGGATTTAGTTTTGTAAATGCTTACTTCTCTGTTTTTACTTGGAAAATACAAATGTCTAAATCTTGATAAACTATGTATTTTTTCCAGTGGTTCAGTGCAAGTTTATACAATAGATCATTCTACAGGGGCCATGCAGCTATCTCATAAACTGGAGCTAACACCTAAACAATATCCTGGTAAGTCTGATCACATTAAGACTGATGCTAAGTTCTGTGTTGCTTTTTGGATGTAGCTCATTCTGTTTTAATATATCAAGTTATACTGAATATAAAGTTTGCTATAACAAGTACAGCAAACAGTGGCAAATGGTAATGCTCATTATCCTTAAGGTTACACCACAGTTCCAGTAATCTAGGTAGGTGACGATTTTGTCATATATGTCCCGTGCACTAATTTGTGTAAATGGAAAACCTGTTGCACATGGAACATGTTACGTGGATTGTGCCTGCAGTGTTCTTGACTTTTCTTTTCTTTTTTTACTATGATTGGCCAGTTTTACATTTTTAATAGATCTCCATTTTTATCACACAATTAAAGTAATTTTACTAAAACACCAGTGATGTGGATTTTCTGGAAAAGTTTGAACTAGACTAATTTGCCTAGAGTCAGTTTGCACTGGAAAAAAATTCAGCTTGCGTCAGAAAACTTTCTGATGCCCTAGAGAGTGATCTAATTTAGCATATTTATTTTACTTGCATTTAGTAAACAACTAAGCTAAAAAAGTACTCCTTGATATTTTTTGTCCTAGCACACAAATATTTGACATGAACTATCTGAGGGGAAAAAATAAAGCACGCCTAATGTGATTCAAATGTTATATTATGTACACATTTTTGTTGGAATACTTGTAAAAAAGTAAAGACAATAGTATGTACTTCATCTACATTGTTTAAATGTAAGAAAAAAACAAAGGTACTGAAAACCGACACATTAATTCAGCCTTCCCCAACCTGGTGCCCTCCAGCTACAGCTGGCTGGGGATGCTGGGAGCTGTAGTTCAAAACATCTGGGGGGCTGGGGAAAGCTACACTAATTATTTTTAGCAACCCAAAGGACTGCACATGATATGCTGGTACCCACTAATCTATTTCAACAGACTTCAGCCGTCTTCCACTGAAATTGTTGTGGCATCTTCAGTTTCTCTGTCACTACTTATGAGTACCATGTCACACTGAGATACAGATATATGACAGATATGTATTCTCTCACATACTTTCTGCTGGGGATAGTCACCTGGAAAACATTACTTATGGCTTTGAAACTTCCGAGCTTGCCTGATGTTTTATTTGAAGTTGGCATCCATTCATTGTTGCTAATGAACTTATGAAACAGTATATTTTCCATGGAAAAATAAAGCACTGGAAAATTGTTTGCCCCAATTCTTGTAAAACACCAAAGAGAAAAAGTGAGCCATATTTATTTAAAACATTATTATGCTAGCATTCATCATGTACAGTATACAGCAATCAAAAATACACAAGGAAGACAGTGGCAGATAAAACTTTATAACAGAGTAAAACATCCTCAGTTAAATCAATGATATCTATTAAAATGCTTGGGTACATTTTTTAAAAATGGTTTTGCCTAGTACCTAAATGATAGTATTGGTGTCAGCTAAAACTTTCTAAGGAGCGCATTCTGTAACGGGGGTACCAGTAGTGTAAAATATTGCATGTGATCAGAAAGGAAATGTGAGGGTATATGTATGCTTGACACACATACGCATTAAAAGACAATGGCTAGAAGGCCCTGTATTGAACAATGACAAAATAACTGCAACACTAAATCATAGGTCTCCAGATAGGTTCACACACACATGTTTGTCACTTGGTGACTGCAACATCAAAAAGTGACTTGCACATAGGAATCAGCCTTTACGGGCACTCTTGTCACCTCAAACATAATGCTGCTCAGTTGAATTAATTCACACATTTATTTTCCAGTCAGGTTTTGAATGAACAAGTGATATATATCCATGTGTGAAACAGCCCTCATAAGCCCACCCCCATACTTGAGAACATACCTATTTTGTGCTGTTTGTGTTTTCCTCTTGTTGTGTGTGTGTGGCCGGGGGGGGGGGGGGATAATTTTTGCTTGGCTTATTCTCAATCAGTGGTGAGCAAGGATTTCGAGTTTGCTAACTATTTAGTACTCTCTTGCACCTCAGGACACTCTTTCATTTCCCCCTTTCCTTCAAAAGCTGGAAGTCTTGGTAGTTTGCTCCTGTTCTTAATAGGTGTATAACCATCCAGTGACCAAGTTTATAAATACTATCAGTTACAACAGTTCAGACATCCTTGTTACATATTTTGATTGTTTGAGTTCCTTCCAGTGGTCTTCTATTCATCTGGACAGCTAGAATCGTCTGTCTGTCTTAAAGACTAGCAACAGATAATTCTGAAGTGGTTTGAATATAGAAGGTTGCTAGCTATATTCTCTTCTTTACTTTAGTTATGTGCACAAGTTCATTGCTACTGCAGATCAGTACAATAGAATCTTCCAGGTGATAGAAATATTTAAGCTTTTAATATTGCCATAGAATTCTGCAGTTCAACATGCTCAAATAATTCCCTTCTACTATTAATACAATATGAATGCATAATGAATATGTTGTCCTTTTTGTCATAAAAATACACAGTGGCTGGTTACCAAGGGAAAAAAATTGTACCTAGCACCAATGTTTTACAAGAATATTGTGTGAAGTTGCAAATCTCATTATGCTCTCCAGGACAGTGTGCTGACTAGGGGCTGATTACATAAATCAAAGATGCCTGGGGGCAATGGTAAACTCTGCTCCTGATGTTCCAAGATTCTTTATTAACCTGAAAGGAATTGTGGCAGGGATCCAAAAAGCTTCTTGAACAGAGCCAAGACCCTTCTGGTATCCAGCACTAAGATTTGTTCTTTCCTTTGAACAGCAGATCCCCGTGCCATATCACAAACTTTTTAATTTGTATGTAGGACAGGGGGCTACTGTTCTAGAAACAAGTTCCAAAATGCCCCTCAGGTGTGGCTTTCCCCCTTTTGATTCTGACCTATATTCTTCCTCTTTAGTTATGCATATACACATAGCCCTCAAATATTTCTGTCAAATACGTACTGTATGGATTTGGATTTAGTGTCTTAAGACCTGGTTTGCACATAATGACAACCTAGACTATGAGCTGAGTATGGTTGTCATTACATGCGAACTTTGCACTATAGGTTGTTAACCACGAACAACCCAGAATTCATAATCCAACAACAAACCCTGTGTTTTCTTCATGGGTTGTTTGTGGTAACAAGAAGCTACCGTGGGTAAATTTCTGCATGGGGCTTCTTGTTGCAGTGGCAGCCACCATTTTGAATATTCAAGCCATGGTAGGGGTGTGCCGTAGCTTGTTACATGGGAACCCGGTGAGGGTGGGTTGTTGGGATGGTTAACAAGCCACCCGCAACCCTAAAACGGCCCGTGGATTCTGGGTGGCTTGTCAAGCATCCCAACAACCCACTGTCACCAGGTTTGCATGTAACAACAAGCTACAGTGCACCCCTGCCACAGTTGAAATATTCAAAATTGTGGCCGTCGCTGCAACAAGAAGCCCCATGGGGAAATTCACCCATGGTGGCTTCTTGTTACATGTGAACCAGGTCATAGTTAAACCATAGTGCTGGGTTTGTGTGTAACAACCCACAATTCAACAACAACCCATACTCCACTCATACTCTGGGTTGTTACATGTTAACTAGGCCTAAGAGTTGTATATCTTCTACTTTTCAGGATTTATTTAGCTGCAGCAGACAGGCACTGATATTAAATACCAAATACATTAGGGATGTAATCCCAAACACTGGGCATGACGCAGTCCACTATGGATGTGTGGCCAAGCATAGAGGATTCTCATTGGCTGATTTCTCACATCCCCTTCTTAAGCATGTTCATGGACTTGCTCAGGCACCATGAGGGGCAGGGAAGTTGCTAAGTCTAAGCACAAGATCTATTTCAGGAGGGACACATCTGGGGAGGGAAGGGCTAACTCTACCCTTCCCATGCACTGGGACCTCCCCTGACCCCCCCCCCCAGCATGGCCATTAAACTTAGAAAACAAGATTCCATTGAACAGGAAGGGAGGTGGAGTTGCACTATATGTTAAAAATACATATCTCTGCACAGGAATACAGGAGGATGAGCTTGGTAGCCCCATCGAGAGCATCTGGGTTAAAATAAATGGAGCAAAGAATAAAAGGAATATGGTGGTCAGAATCTACTACTGGCCACCCAGTCAAGGAGAGGACGAGGATGCTTTTTTGAAAAGCAAATTTCCAATGTTACAAGGAAGCATGATGTAATAGTAATGGGGGCTTCAATTTCCCCGATATTTGTTGGGACACAAATTCTGCAAAACATGGCCCCTCCAAGAAATTCCTGACTTGTGTTGCTGATAACTTCCTCCTACAGAAAGTGGAGGAAAGAACTAGAGGATTGGCTATCCTTGACTTGATCCTAACCAACAGAGATGACTTAGTGGGTAAAGTAGCAGTTACGGGAACTCTGGGGGAAAGTGACCATGTTATACTTGAGTTCTTGGTTCTAAAGGAAGCAAAAGCCGAGTGTAGTCAAACGCGTACCCTGGATTTTAGGAAAGCCAATTTTAATAAACTCAGAATACTTGATGGTCCTGTAGGACCCTCCCAACCCTATTCTACAATTCTATGATGCCAATGGAAAGGTTTTTCTTAGCTTAATTGGCATGCATGAGGAAGATTATCTGGCCCTGCAGCTGGGGAGGGAAGGGCCCTTTACTTCCTGCCTGCTGTATCCTTTTCCTTCTCCTTTTCCTTTTGCTCATTCCAGAGTGTCTCCTCTACACTGCCCAGTCCTTGCTCCATTCTTCCCTCCCTCTGATCCCCACCCCAAAACCTCTTCCTTCCTCCACCTCTACTCCCCTTCCTTTTTTCCTTTCCTCTACCTCCTCTGCCTATTCTCCTGCCTTCATTCCTCCCACCACCCACCTAGCATTTTGATCCCCCCCCCAACAGTTGTGTACTATTTTATTTTGATGTTATTTTTTGGAGGTAATGATGATTGGTAATTACTTGAAGGGGAAGTTGTTACATTTTGGAGAAAGATCTGGGTGGAAATTCAGAAACTGCAGGTGACACCCTGATTTCCCCTTGGCTTGCTTTTGGGCTTAATGCTCTGTAAAAAAAATTGAAGCTCCATTTTTGGTGCAAAAGTTGCCATTTTAGGAGTGTATTTGTGCAATAGGGCTCATGAAAAAATCTACCAGCCATTCTTTTTTGTGCCTGTGCACAGCCACCACAAATGAACTGCATGTGAAGAACTATTGATATAGCATGATCTTGGAGTAGAGTGAAAATTTTAATTGAAGAATTTATTTAAGTTGGGGTGATTTGGATGCAGAATTGGCTGGCTTTACTCTCTGTGAAATTTTAAATATATCTCAGCAGTTATTTCTAAATTTGCATATCTAGATATAGTTTAGCATAAGAACAATGTATGCAGGTTTGTGTCCTATGGGTCTATGCCCCAAAGTATTTAGCAGCATCCCTGATGAGTGACCATTTGTCAGGACAAAGGGATATCTGTGCATGGCTCCCATCTCTCTCCCTCCCTCTCCACTCAGTGAAGTTACTCAGGCTTTGGAGCATGAAAAACTTGTATTGAGGCAAGAAGGAGGGCAGGACTGGGATATGGGAGGCATGCATCTCCCATTCATCCTGGTGACTCCTCTCACTGCCTCTCTGCAGCCATGCATGTACGTAGGGGGAGAGATGGGGCTTTGTTGAGCTCATGGAAATCTTCCAACTGCGACTCCAGTTGACTGGACTGTGCCCTTTCAGTATTAATAATTTATACACCAATAGTTTAGTACCAATCTTTAAAATGGTTAAAGAACTAGTGCATGCTTTTTGATGTGCTTACATTGTGACTTTTTCTGCTTTCCCATAGATATTTGGAACAAAACAGGAGCTGTTAAACTAATCAGATGGTCTCCTGATAGTTGCGTTGTTATGGTGACCTGGGAATGTGGAGGCCTTTCCTTATGGAGTGTATTTGGTGCCCAGCTTATCTGTACTCTAGGAGGGGACTTTGCGTAAGCATTTTTTAACCAACATGGTGATTGAGAACATTTAACAAAATTGTACATCTCCTGTTCAGCTTTTTATCTAGCGCACAGAACATTTTCATAACTGTAATAGCGTTTCTACTGGCTCATCATGTGTCAGCCATAACTTAGTATAGATCTTTGAGTGGACTAGCAAAATCCTCTTTACAGTATGTTAGGCTGCATTTGTTTCTATCAAAACTACCTCTTGGACATTTTTTTTTAATTTGAAGTGTTTATTGACAACTGAGAGTGAGGCTTTGTCCCTGGCTACAAAACCAATTTCTCTTTAAAACTTACTACAGCCCTTTAGTTTCTCTATAAACATTATGTTTCAATGCCATCTACATAATTCCTTCCACTTAACTTCCCTGAACTTATTGTATCCCCGCTGTTCTAAGCATTTGCCCATTTTTTAGCCTCAGCTGCCTCTGTTTGACCCTCTGGAACTTCTGAAAGGGATCAGGTATTTTCTCACCTGAAGTTGGAAAATGTAGGTCTCCTAGGTTTTTATGTGCTTTTTCTACTTTCTAGGTTTGGAGTGGGGAGGTATCTGTGGCTACAGAGTGCTTTCTGGTGGATGTATGCCCAGTGCTGTGGTTGCATGTGGGAAAACATATTCATATCATAATCCTACTCTTTAAGTCTTAGTTGATCAGAGAAAATGTTTCTTGTTGCTAAGAGAAGTATTGGAGGGGGAATATTTGCATGCCTGATATAATATTCTGAAAGTAGATTAAGAGGTATGCACTTTTCCAAAGGCAGGTCATTGCCTTTAGTTTAATATATCTGGGATCAAAAGAAAGCATTTGGAAATCTGGGATAAAAAAATCTTGTTATTACCATGCATGTGTTAAACCAAATCATCAAGGATCTTTTAAAGCCTTGTTAATATCCAGTGCTTGAATCTAATGTTTTGTGTGTGTGTGTGTGCGTTTATTTTAGTCATCGACCTGATGGTACCAAAAAAGATCCTTTAAAGATCAGCTCTATGGTAAGCACTATTGAAGCCCCCCCCCCCCCAATGTACGTGACCATATTTCATTTAAGTACATTGCAGATAAATTAACCTGGGTTTTACTTGTTGTATTCAACTAGTGTCTTTTACTGTTTTAATGGTACAATTCAAGAGTGTTCACGGTTATTTTTGTTACCTAGTTCAATCACGGAAAGACATTCAAATCCATTAAGACTTGCCAAAATGTCGGGGGTGAAGGTGAATTTTTCAAGTCTTGGAAAATGGTCCACTTTAATAAAGTATATTAAAACTATACTTTTAATACCACCCTAAAAGTATTTCCTCTACCTGAAGGAATAGAAGATGGGGTCGTATAGTTGCTGGGGTGAAGTGACGATGGGACAGAGGCCTTCAGCATCTGTTCTCAGCAAGTGCTGCTGATGTTTGGGGGCACGGGACCGATGTATTTCCAGTGGTCCTGCCTGCCTGCCTGCCTGCCTGAGGCTAACTAGTACATGTGAACTCTAGGCCACTGGAGTTGCCTGAAGGGGAAAAGACCAAACAGCTGTGGAGAGGGAAGGATATAGGAATGATGGGAGCAGAAGACAATGGAGGAGGAAGGCAACCGGGTTTCCACAAATTCATACTAGTATAAAGTATTTCTTTGACAGTCTTATAATAAACACCTTTATTATTGAGTAGATATTCACTACAAAATGTTTCTCTTCTTCTAATATTTTTCAGCCATTTTAAATAATTGAAAGTTTTGGTTTTTCTTTCCAGAGTTGGGGATCAGAAGGGTATCATCTATGGGTGATTGATGCAAATAGCTCTGGGAATTCAGTGACTGAGAGCAAGTGCAAAAATGAATCCCAGCACTTTGGTATTTTGCAATTTCAGTTCATCAAGAGTGCACTCACAGTTAACCCTTGCATAGTAAGTATTCATAAATTGTCATATTTCCTGTGTTATAGTTCTAGGTCACCTTTTAGTGCGTCTTTGGACATGTTTTGGCCTAATTTTGCTTACAAAATGTATTCTTTATTTACCAAAATACTAAACAGTAAAATAGCAAATAGTAACACTGCTATGTGAGGACACTGACTACAATATTTCAAAAATGAAGGTGGTTCTGGTTTAAAACAAACTTCCTCAGCAGCTTATTTTCGTTTCCTCCATTTTAATTGAAATTTTATGAATTTCTGTTACTGTTCACTGTTAACTAGTACTATTAATTTTATTCATTTATTCACAGAGCAACCAGGAACAGGTCCTCCTTCAAGGAGAAGATCGCTTGTATTTGAACTGTGGTGATGCAATACAAGCTCAGAATCCTAGAAGTTCCTCAGCACACTCTGAACATAAAGCTCTTAGAGAAAGAGGCCAGTTTTCAGATGGGAGCTTGGATTCTCAGGGTTTAAGCACTTTATTAGGGCACAGACATTGGCACGTTGTACAGGTAAGTTCCCTTCTTGGTATTTTACTGCTTCCTTCATCTCATCTTTGATCTCTTAAATGTTCATTAGCATGTTCCTATGAGAGAGGTGAAAGCTAATGACTTCAAGACTTCATCATGAGCTTTGTATCTGAGTTGGAACTTTCAATATCAAAATCCAGCACACTGTCCAATAGTATTGGCTGCTCCCTAGGAACAGAGTGGACAAAAATGGATGATTTTTAAAATATAAAAATCGGATTTAAAAAATTTAAATTGGAGTTTTTGAAACAAAAATTTAAACATCCTAAATAAAATATTAAGGGCAGTATCTAATGGGGCACTTTCACCCCTGCTGATTCTTCTGCACCCTGCCAATTCTGTTGCGCAAGTCTCTCCCCGCCACACCCCCGCTTGCACGGTAGTGATGTAGTGCTTCCAGGGAGCAACCCAAAACGAGTGGAAATGCTCATTTCTGGAAGGGAGCAGGTCAGCAGAGCTTGCATGAGGGAGCTCCACCAACCTGCCTCCTTCCAGAAATGAATGGTCCCGCTTGTTTCGGTGCTTGCCTCCAGAACTACTAAATCGCCGTTCTATAAGCAGTAGGGACTTCTTGTGGAATGGAATTGGCAGGACTGGCTACATGCAGACCAGAATTGATGGCCAGCTCCACTAGCGGGTAGGCAGCATTGGATTCTGCCCTAAATTTCTCTCTAATTGAAAAAATAACATAGTTACAATTGCATCTCATCATAAACATGCTAAACCTACACTTACAGTCTCATAAAAATGAAGCTATCTACTAATCAAACATGGACACTAATTTCAGTTTTCCATCTCATGAAAATGCTTTGGTTCAATCTAACAAACAACTTTTGCTTCTTTAAAGTTCTGGGCTTTCTCTGACTAAAGTCCCATGTGCAAAGACACAGCTTAATAGTTCTGTGCTCATCTGGTGGTAAAATTGGGCCAAACAAGGCAGAGGACCTAGTTAATTTTATTAGAGAAGTTAGTTTTATTATTGTACATCGCCCAGAGTGGCTGGGTGACCAGCCAGATGGGCGATTAATAAATTTAATAAATAAAAAAAATGAAAACATAGCAGGGTGGATAAAAATTGATTTTTAAAAAATTGATTTTTAAAAATTTACACTGGATTTTTTTCAGCCCAGTAATTATCAGACTTTGCTTTGGCCTATCAGTCATGGGCATTTTGGGTGTTTTGGTTTTTGTGGGGGCAAGGGTGGGCCAAGACAGAGTGAAGCAGAAAGGAGTGAAGCAGAAAGGAGCAGCACTAGAATGAAAGAGAGGAGACAAAATTGTCCAGTGTGCATCTTCTGTATTCTCATACAGGAACTGCAGTCCTATACCCACTTACCTGGGAGCAAGCCCCACTGAACTCAGTGGAATTTATTTATGAGGAGAGATGTAGAGGATTGTGTCATTAACCTGAAACTGTAATGGGTGCTGGTCATAAGAAAAGCTCTAATGGGAATATATTAGAGACATTCCCTCTACAGATAAAAAGGAAAGCATGCAAAATATATAGAGTGAGGCAAAGAGATGCAAAGCCTGCTTATAAGAATGAAATAGTGTAAATAATACTCTGGTTGTAAATTAACATGGATTAATAGTGGTCAGATTTGCACCATTGTTCAGGAAATATATGAAAACTTTAAAACGAGCTTATCCATTCCGATTCTAAAGATTGGGTTGGTTCACATAGAGGGGCTGTTCACTCAACACAGTGATTGAGTGTGGGTTGTTTTGAACTGTGGGTTGTTTGTTGAACTGTAGGTTAGCATGTTGTCAGAACGCAGCATATTTTCCACAAGGTGAGTTATTGTGTTGTCTAAACACAGCCAGGGTGCCTGGTTAAGCATGCACTGTGGCTTTTTAACTGCCCGGAACAATCCAACAACAAATCATGGGTTCTCAAGGTGGCTTGTTTGAGAAACCATGCACTGCATGGTTAACAAGACACCTTGGCTGTGTTCAGACAACACGACAACCCACAGTTCAACAAACAACTCACGGTTCAAAACAGCCCACACTCAACCACTGAGTGTGGGTTAGAGTGTTGTGTGAACCACCCCAATGAATGGGCTGCTTTGCACGACATGAGGGTGCTTAATAAGCTGTGGTGGCTTGTTAAACACCCTGCACATGCTGGTTGCGTGCTGGCCCAGTTTACATAATTACCCTTGCCGGGCACAGCTCCACATGTCATCGGAATCTTATTGGAGTGGTTAACAACTGCCCAGAACCCATGGCCTGATGTAGGGTTGTTTATTAACCACCCCAACAAGGCACCCTCATTGGGTTCAGATGACACAAGAAGCCATGGTGGGGTGCTTGAATTAGCAGGTGTTGCAACCCAGCTTGGCTTAAATAAGCCATGGTGTCTGCAGTGATCGTGCGAAGTAGGTCGATATCTCCAAAACAAATTAGAAATAAGTTTGCACTTAAAACCATGCAAGACTTTATGACATAGAAAATGGAAATACTTGAAAGAAAAAGCACTGATTTGTAGCAATTCTTAATTGCATTAATCCCTTCTTTTGTTCTGTATTTTAAGATTCATAGTACCTATTTAGAGATCAACTGGCCAATAAGGGTAAGTTGTTCTAAAATCTTAATGGTTTACCACTTTAGATTGCATTTAGATGTAAACATTAAATGTTATAGACATTATTAGGATGAAGTAAGTAGCTGCCATTAGATGTCATTAATAAACTTTAATATTTGGAAATGTTACTTCTGTTAAATGGGGCAAACACTTAATTAATACCTCACTTTTTATTAAGAGACTCTGAGAAGTTATACTTGTTTTCTTTCCCCATGAACAGTTTTCAGCCATTGATAAGATGGGACAGAATGTAGCTGTAGTTGGCAAGTTTGGTTTTGCACATTACTCTTTGCTTTCCAAAAAATGGAAACTGTTCGGGAACATTACCCAGGTGAGTAGCTATACTTGGTGAGAGAAGGAATACATACTGTATGTTACTGTTAAAAATAATACTTTTACCAATTCATAAAATTAAGATTATGTTTTTATTATAAACTGCTACTTGTTCATTGTGTGTAATTAGCTTTCTCAAATGTGGATTGTTCAGAATTATGAAGAAAGGGCAGAAGATGCAAGCTGTTTTCAGGACAGATAAAAGGAAGTACTTCTTCACACAGCACATCGTTAAACTATGGAATTCGCTACCACAGGAAGTAGTGATGGCCACCAGTTTGGGTGGCTTTAAAAGGGGGCGGACAAATTCCTGGAGGAAAAGGCTGTCAGTAGCTACTAGTCTTGATGGCTATGTGCTACCTCCAGTACCAGAGGCAGTGAGCCTATGTACCTCAGTTGCTGAGGAACGTGGGTGGGAGGGTGCTGTTGCACTCATGTCCTGCTTATGGGTTCCTAGTCAACAGCTGGTTGGCCACTGTGTGAATAGAATGCTGGACTAGATGGACCCTTGGCCTGATCCAGCATGGCTCTTCTTATGTACTTAAAATAAAGATTCAGGGGTGGTTAGAAGTATAATTTACCATGTTTTATTTTAAGACAAGGGGGAAACCCATTATGAAATAGAGTTTTCCTATAATAATTTCGTAAAGGGCCCCAAATAAGTAGCTCTTTGCAGAAACACAGAACAGTTGACTACTCTGAGAGCCTCTGTGTGGGAAGAGAGCAAAATTGTCATTGAGTTCTCCTCACTGATACACTTGTTATTGAAAGCGGCACAGGTTCTAAGCAGCTAATAGGGCCAGGGTGTCATGCACCTTGCTATTTGTATAACTTTGAATCAACTGATAGTTACGATGGAATTTTGTTTGGGAGGAACAGAGATGACGAAAAAGCCTGATTCCCCACCCCCACCCCTGAGGGCCAAACCGGACATGCACATGTTTATTAAAGACACACGTTTGGCTATAAAGCAGGGATGAGGTATACTTTTAATACTAAAGTGAGTGTGCAAGGAAGGAAGAAAAACCTGTCGCCCTTCCCCACCTTACCTTGCACACTCGTTTTCTTCAGGCCATCTCCAAATACCAGAAATAACCTGGCAGGGAGGGAGTTGTTTAAAGCAGCAGTGTGCTGAAGTAGAGCGGGGAGGTGGTGGGTTTTTCTCCGTTCTACACACGCTCAGTTTAGTATAAACTCCCACCGCCACCCCTGCTTTATAGCTAAACTGAGACTTCTGGTTTGGTTCTTAGCCAGGCAGTCACACTCCCTGGACATTGTGGATGCTGCTTGTTCAGTGGCAGAGCACCTGCTTTCTGTTCCAAAGGTCCTAGGTCACACTCCCTGGCATCTCCACTGAAAAGGGCGAGGTGGCAGTTGATGTGAATGTGCCTTGCATGAGACCATACTAGGCTAGATGGACAACTAGTCTGATCTGCATAAGGCAGCTTATAATGTTGGCTGCTGTTGCTCTTTTCTTTATTAGATGCTATTAGACCGAGATGAGGGACCACTTCACTTTAGAGACTCACTTTGTCTTGATATAGATGTTCTCGCTGGACATATGTAATACGTAAGACTATGAGCGAAACAGTGAAGTGATTAGTGTAATCTTCATGTCCCTATTTTTTAAAAAAATTAATGCACACTTTACAAATTGTATTTGGGTTACAGCTTTCCCGTTGTTAAATAGAAAAGCAACGATTAACAATTTATCAATGTCTTTCTAGTTTTTACAGTGTCTTTTTAGTATCTATGGATAAACTACTGGAATGAAAGTTGGCATTTTTGAAAAGTTGGTTAATCCTTGCCCCTTCTTTACTTTAAGGAACAAAATATGACTGTGACTGGTGGCTTAGCATGGTGGAATGATTTCATTGTTATTGCATGTTATAACTTAAGTGACCGCCAAGAAGAGGTAAGGCATGGGTCTTTAAAACCTTGGGAAGTTCCAATATTAGTCCTACTTAGAGTAGATCTATTGAAGTGAATGAAACTTAAGATTGACTGACTTTGAATACAACGCCTTAACTACAACCATGTGGTTAAAATTACACCCCTGATGCACTTTTTGCTGCAGAATTTACACAGAAGTAGACCTACAATATAGTCCTCTTAGGGCATTGTCATCTGCACAGGAGTAAATAATGTTCACATATTTCAGCATTTACTGCTTTCTTTCTGTATATTTCAGCATTTACTGTTTTCTGTCTGTATTTGCATGGTGCACATTGAGTTTTCAGTGAGTGCAGAATGAGGAGGATTAAAGAACATGCATGCATTTAATAGTAAAAGAGATGGGAACAAGGAAGAGGGGCTTCTGGGGAAGGTTCTAATCAGTTTTTCAGAGATGCCTATGCAGAAGAATGGGGCAAAGGAGGGCTTAATGTATTCAGACCATAATGTAGTAGAAGAGAGAATCTAGTTACCCTGTGGAAAGTCAGGGTGAGGAAGAAAGCACAGGTGCCTTTACAGATTTCCGGTAGGTAAAAAGGGAACAGTGATAGAAATGTCAGGTTGCAGGTGAACCATCCTCTGTATCCAAAGGTCTGGGAAGGCCATGGGCTCTGCTCACTACCTGGGCTGCTTGGCATGTTTCTCTTCAGTCTGGGAGAAATTCATTTTCTTCTTACAGATTCACGATCAATAATATTCAATTAATATTCATTTTTGTTGTTTTTTCAGCTAAGGGTATATTTGCGAACAGCCAATCTGGACAATGCATTTGCTCATATCACCAAAGTGCAGGCAGAAACATTATTACTCAGTGTCTTTCGGGACATAGTAATTTTGTTCAGAGCAGACTGTTCTATTTGCCTTTATAGTATTAAAAGAAAATCTGATGGGTGAGTATGGTATAAATCGGTTATTGTATAATCTGGCTTCTTTCATTATTGCTTTTAGTTTGCATGCATATATGGAAGAGAAAAGCAGGGGTAAAATTTAGTATCTTTCCTGCAACATCTTAGAAAGCTGGCAACCTTTCCAAGTTCAGTTGGACACTGTGGGCAACATCCAAGCATGCGAGCAGACTTCCACTCATACAGCAGGACCCCCCTTTCCTACCCTCCCCCCCTGCCCTCCCACTGTGCTCTAGAGCAGATTTGGGTGTGCAGGGAGCTGCAGGGGGAGGGAGAATTCATTCCTTGAGCGATGTCTGTTCCACTGGCAGATGGACATGCTCAGGTACAACCCCATAGTTAACCTTGATACAAAGCATGGTATCTATTTGTGGCCATTTCTGTCATCATTATGTGAAGTTTGGCTGTGCAGGTTCCTCAGCAATCGACCTCAAGGAAGAAGACCTTGAACATTAGGTCTTGTCTCTCGGTTTCAGTAGCTTATCATAATAAATGTTTAGTTAGTGACTTAAGTTGGTAGATTACTGTACTCAAACTCGCCTATCAATTCTACTTTCTGCTAGAGAACAATTACCTAGAATATTTTTAGCACTGGTATTAGTGATTATATTTTGAAGAACATTGTATTATCTTAAGATTAGCAAACTGCTAAATTTAAGTTGTTGGACCTCTAAATTGGATGGCTATTGTGTACTGTTAAAAACATTGTCACCATTTTTGTCATTGCCTTTCAGCCCTAACCCTACGACCAGTATTCAGGTTCTTCAGGAGGTTTCTATGTCGCGTTATATTCCTCATCCTTTCCTTGTTGTGTCTGTTACTTTGACATCTGTGAGAACAGAGACTGGCATCAGCTTGAAAATGCCACAGCAGGTATGTACAGATGCAGTAATTTTTAAAATGCAGAGAACAGACTTAAAAGCACTGCTTTGTAAACTGGTGAAGCTTTAGGACTGTTCCACAAGTCAGAAGACTTAGTACTACACTTAAGTATACAAGTTAAAAACTAAATAAAAGTAGCTGTACAGACTGAATGGTATTAGGGGTGCATCCAGAGATGCATGCACTTTATAATTTCAGTAGCATGTACAGTAATTTCCTTCTGTGTTGCACATCTGCTAATTTCAACAATCTGTTTTATAAAACATTTTGCTCACCAAATCTGACCAGACAAATAATCTTGCCAAACAATAGGCTGCATATCTTGCTTGGATGATTTTCAGTTGATTTCACCCAGTGATGCAGACAAGGTACCTGGGGAAGTCTGCATCTTCTCAGCCTTTGTCCTCCTTAGCTGGTGGAGGCCAGTCAAACAATGTTGGCCAATCTAGTTGACCAGAGCCGCTTAGAGATTATGTTACATTGAGCAGTATAGAAGCATCATAAATAAATAAATAATGATCAGCATGGTGATTAATGCATCTTTGTTGGAGGGGACATATTCCAGCCTCATTGAAAGAGGCAAGTTAAAAAAAGGCCAGTCAGCTCCAGGTGCTTTGGGATGAAAATGATTTTCTGGAACCATTTCAGTTTAGTTTAGACCTGGCTTTGTGACTGAGACTGTTTTTGGTCACCCTGATTGACTACCTTCATTGAAAGAAGGGGGGGGGGGCTTCAGGCTCACTACTTCATTAGTTAACATTAGCTTCCTTACAAATGCAAATTCTAGGATATTCTCAGACTACAATGAAAACAGCTAATCCACACAATTACGAATATCAATAGAGGAGCCAAATTGGAAGTTAGAGAAGTTGCCAGCAGTCTAAACAAGAACTTCTCAGCCAGAGTCAGACTGGCTTCAGAGGGATGCTTCTCCCTTACAGTGGCTCCCTCTTACGTAGGCTTTCATGCGGCTCCCTCTTACGTAGGCTTTCATGCATAACCATCCTGGTGGACTGCCTGAGCTCCGCCTCAGACTTTTCCCGCTTCGCTCCACGATGGACCCTAGCATCCCTCAAGCCACACCCCTCACTCCCCTCCTCCCCCAAAACTTGGGTTCTCATGGAGGAGGAAGAGGGGGCTGTTCAGGCTGAGCCATCTGTGAGTCAAGGTCTTGGGAAGAAGGCCTTGCCATATCTGAGCTCACTAGGGAGGGAGCCTCCCCCTGTTCTGGCTGTTCCCATTCTGAATCTGAGCTGCTAGACATCTCCACATGCTCAGATTCATTCCTGACAGGTATCTTTATGGCCTGCTCTGTGGGAATAGATGTTAGAGGGAGGTGTTTCTGCGCTTTCCTGAGGATAGTTTCCAGAAGATGGTGATGAAGACTATTTCTGTTTCCTATGGAAGTTATCCTGTGGGTCTCCCTGGGGTCCAGAACTAGGTTCCATTATGTTTAACATTTACATGAAACCACTCAGAGAAATTGTCAGAGGGGATAGGATTTGGTGTCATCTGTATGCTGATGACACCCTGTCCCGTTTCTCCTTTTCATCAAATCGAGGTGAAACAGTGAGGTCCTCAAATTCATGTCTGTGATCAGTGGTGAACTGGATGTGGGTGAATGCTTTTATAGATGTGGTTTTGGTGATGCATTTGCACTTCATCATGAACATGGTGAATGGAATCCAATGTCATGGAACTTTCTCCTCTCCAGCTGTAACCCACTGTGCCCCCTCCCCCGAAAATCAGCTCTCCAGTCCTCCAGAGCACATTTTGAGGGTGTATGGGGCAGTGCAGGGGAAAAGGGGAATCTCCCCTTTCTGATTTTGCTGACAGAAGCAGTTCCGTTAGCAGGAAAATGTCACTGGATTCCATCTGGCAGATCTTGCAGAGCTGAAAAAAGTAATACAGCCCTTTCTTTCTTTAAGGCCTGCGAAGCAGAGAGCATTATGTTAAATCTAGCAGGGCAATTAATTATGGTGCAAAGGGATCGATCTGGACCACAGATACGAGAAAAGGACAGTAGTCCCAACCAAAGGAAACTTGTGAGTTAATTTATGAGAATATCAGTATATCTTTTAAAACAGTAGAAGGAATGTGCAATGTAATGATATTAGTTTATCATGCCATGTGTACCTTGTAATTAAAGCAATAGTAATTATTTGTAGATGAATGGCTACAACTTTTAAACGTTACTGAATTATTTACAAGCAAATTATCTGTAGGTACTTTTGGCTCTGATTTTTATTGTAATCTGTTTTAAAAGTTTGTGTTTTCATTGTGTGTATCTAATGACCGAAGCCACTTATGGGTACTCTGACTCTGATTAACTAGAGCTGATCAACTAATGTACAAGGCTATTTATTTACGAATACCTTTGTCACAAATACCCTTGTCACAAAAACACAAATAATTGTGTGAACCGGGGCAGTATCTTCACAAATGAAGATGGAAACGGGGCTAAAAATGGGAATCTGATATTCATAGCCGGTACTTATATAGAGCTACTTGTTTTGTAGTTCTTTACCAAATCTAGCCTTCACCCCTAGCTTATGTAGCCACCATGTTAAAATGGAGGTTAACTATCAGGTGAAGAATAATAGAGGATGAACTCTGCTATTTCTTAAATTGTGTAAAATAATGGTATGGAAAAATATTTAGGGGTAACAGAGAAATGTGAAGACTTGGGGAGGGGGGCTGGGAAGACTATATAAATGTTAACACGTGGTCATGTTTATGGAGGGAAAGAGATGGCAGTGGAGGTATAGCTTCTGTGTGCCTTATACACAACTTATAGAAGAACTCGTGTGGAAAGATAGGAGAACATAGTCTAATGCACTTACTTTTGTGTATGTGTTTGTAGCTGCCATTTTGTGCTCCAGTTGTACTTGCCCAGTCAGTTGAAAATGTTTGGACTACATGCCGTTCTAACAAACAGAAACGACACTTACTGGAGGCTTTGTGGCTCAGCTGTGGTGGATCAGGTATGAAAGTCTGGCTTCCTTTGTTTCCCAGGGACCACCGCAAACCACATTCATTTCTGTCAAGACGGATCATGCTGCCTTTCCACATTAACATATACCCCTTGGCTGTTCTGTTCGAAGATGCCTTGGTTCTTGGTGCTGTCAATGACACTGTGCTCTATGACTGTTTATACACTCACAGCAGTGCTATAGAACATTTAGAGGTTCTCTTCCCTTTCTGTATTGTTGAGAGAACATCTCAGATCTACCTCCATCACATTTTACGCCAGCTTTTGGTGAGGAACCTAGGCGAACAAGCCTTGCTTTTGGCTCACTCCTGTGCTACGTTACCGTATTTTCCTCATGTGCTAGAACTGATGCTTCATGAAGTGCTGGAAGAAGAAGCTACCTCACGGGATCCCATCCCCGACCCTCTACTTCCCACTGTGGCTAAATTCATTACAGAGTTCCCCCTCTTCCTGCAGACAGTTGTTCATTGTGCTAGGAAGACAGAATATGCCCTGTGGAATTATCTCTTTGCTGCTGTTGGAAATCCAAAAGACTTGTTTGAAGAGTGCTTAATGGCCCAGGACTTAGACACTGCTGCGTCTTACCTTATCATTCTGCAGGTAACTGTATTCAGTCATTCTGTTCCAAAAGAGATTTGGTGTAAGCGTATTCCACAAAAGGACAAAACTATTTTGCTTTCTGTAAAAAAGTATGCTTTTATTACTGAAGGACTGAAACAAAGATTTCTGAGAGATGGGAGGGAGAGGATTTTAACATCTGTAGCATCTTGCCTTTCAGCAATCAAACTTGCTTAGTGGCTCCCATGCAATCACCTGTGGTAGTTCTCCTGTGGAGGCACTAGTTGATCTCCAGGCCACCTGAGGTGGCTCAAAAGCCCACTGGTGGCCTTGTGCATTCCCACTGGCAGTCCTGTGGTAGCCGTGGAGCGTCTGGGCCCATGGCCATTAGATTCCTGCAGTGAAGTGGAAACAATGTAGTCTGAAGTGTATTCCACCTGTAATTCTCAGGTTTGGGGCTTCCTTCCATCAGAGTTATATTTTTTGGACATAGTAAGAGAAATGAGGTATCAACAAATACATTGATGGCTTCTCTTTGAAAGTGCTTTGTGTTCCTTGTAGAACATGGAAGTTCCAGCAGTTAGTAGACAGCATGCTACTTTGCTATTCAATACTGCTTTGGAGCAGGGAAAGTGGGATCTTTGTCGGCACATGATCAGATTTCTGAAAGCCATTGGCTCTGGTGAATCGGAGACACCTCCTCCTACACCAACTACTCAGGTATGCTAAGAAGGTGATTAATCTGCCATAGATAGGTTAAGTAATCATCAAGAAGTAATTTCATATATAGTCACAGCTGAAAATGAGCTAAATGAGCGTTGAAAAGCATTATCTGTTCCATCTTTAGATGAATGGAAGAACAAGCTATATAATTATGTTATGTCAAACTAGAAAAGCTACATTAAAGTGAGAGAAGAAAGTAATAACATGGTTCAAAATCCTTACTGCTTATATGATTGCGAACAGTCTCCCATATTTTGTTCACTTACAACTTGGGCTTCGTACACTCACATTTTTTCTTCGTCTCTCAGCCCTGGTCCTCTTCTTCTGCAAGTTGTGAGAAACACTGAAGCTGCAATTAGTGCTATGTCAACATTTAATAAGCTGTGCGTTTGTAAATGCTAAACCTTTAATTCTGACAAAACTCCAGTTGGGAAGTTTATCTTCAGTGTTGTGCATGTTTAACCAAAAGTAAAGCCAACAAAGCAACTATTTTCTTATTATCAGAACACAAGACTTGCTCTGCTCTAGTTGTAAATCCTAAATATTTAGTTCATTTTAAGCAGAGCCAGTCTCTTGCAAAGCACAGTCATATGTGAAACCTGCGCACCATCACCAAGTTGTCTGTCTCACAACAATAGATACTTGCTCCAAGGTCTGGCTGCCCCCCAATCCTGTTTCACTCTTTGTTCTGTGTGAACCAACCTCATCCCCCACACATGCATCCTGTCACTGCTCACGTGTGCCGCTCTTCCCAACTTGGTTAAAGCCTACATGGAAAGCACTGTACAGCTGGGTATTTATTGCTCCTGTGGTGTGCTTAGCTTTAGTGTTACTCCAGACTTGGAGAGGAAGAAGATTAGGATTGAAAGACCAAAGGGATGTGTGGGTACTTGGAGCTACGTTGTAAGTGAGCACGATATGTGAGATTGTAGGATACCTTAACTTCTGTACAGGGATGGATGGATCTGTCTATTTCCAGTCTGTGTTATTTTTGCATGGGTTGAATCCTAAATCCCGTAATCCTATTTTCTGTATTTAAAAAAAAATCATTCAAGAATTTTCATTTAAATTGTACACACTTCTGGTAAAATATGGATTTTTGTACCAAAATGCATTTTTTGAGCCAAGAACTGCATTGCAAACTTCAGAGAAGTGCATAATCTGAAGGATAACTGTGTATTAGTCTAGGAAATCCACATTAGGTTGGCTCACTTAAAAATACAGACCAAAAAAAATTATCCAGCATCCCTGCTTCTCTGCCATTTAAACAGTACAGGCAGGAGCTTTAACTTGAAATTTTCATGTTTAAGTCCCTAAGTAAATTTGTAAGAGTCTTAATTTGCTTCTCTTAAACAAGGGTGTTTTCATACTAGAAGGTTTTATGTGTCTTTTTTAGAGGCAAGTTCATTAGTGATATATCTAGCAAATGACTGGGGGGAAAGCATAGATATAGATTATCAATAAATTAATTGATTTATTATCTATTATTTAAGTTTTAAAAATCATATGTCTGCTCTCCGAGGTTTCAGAGATCATTTCCTCCTGTAGCTGTTTCATAAGCTTTTCTTGTCACTTTCTTCCATGTAGGAACCTAGTTCAAGTGGTGGCTTTGAGTTTTTCAGACATCGCAGCATTAGTTTGTCGCAGTCTGGAGACAGCCTTCCAGCTGGCAAGTTTAACTTGCAAAAAGCCTTGAGCATGCCATCTGGTCCATCTGGCAAAAGGTAATTTTGATACTATAGTTTATCGTCTGTATTATGGTAGAAATATGTTCTCAGTATCTACAGAACAGGAAATGGTCTCTTCCTGGTTATGTTTCAACAGAGGCTAGTTATATTGCACAACAGAGTTTACACTTCAATACTGATGCTATATTTGATGTCGAAATCTCATAGTAGTCCAGCAATATTCTAGAAAGATAAGGCAATCCAAAGTAGAGCAGAAGTTAATTTGGTTTGAACCATCTGTCCTGCTTCTTTCTCTTTCGTAGGTGGAGTAAGGACAGTGATTGTGCTGAGAATATGTACATTGATATGATGCTCTGGCGACATGCTCGACGCCTTCTAGAAGAAATCAGGCTTAAGGACCTTGGTTGCTTTGCTGCACAGCTGGGCTTTGAGTTGATCGGCTGGTTATGTAAGGAGCGTGCCAGAGCTGCCCGTGTGGAGGATTTTGTTACTGCTTTGAAGAAACTGCACAAAGATTTTCTTTGGCCATTTCCAATTATTCCAGTTTGTTCCATAAATTCTCCTCTCAGGAATGGAAAGTACAGGACAGGTATAATCAACTCTTAAGTCACTCAAAAGTGGAAGTATCTCTAGGTCTGACATAAATGTGGATAGAACAGAAGTGCTGTTGCCCTGTGCTTCCTATTCCTTTGCATCTCCAAGTTGGTTGCACTTCCTGTTACTGCCATATTTGTGTTAAATCCAAAGTTGGTATCACTAGGCAGATAACTCACATGCAAACTGGCCTCTAAAGCTATGTTGCACTGAAATAATTAGATTAAAAATATTTTAATTGGTTTAGAGCTTTGAAACTCCTATAATCCTGCACTAATCTGCACAAGAGCTTTAAAAATAACATAGGCAACCAATATAAAAATGCAACAAATAGTTATTGGAAGAGGTTAATGCAAGGCTTATAAATGTTGCACAATTAATGCATAGAGCAGGGATGGACAACTTCTGACCTCCAGATATTCTAGCTTACAACTCCCATCATCCTCACCATTGGCTATGTTGGCTCGGGTTTATGGGAGTTGTAGGCCAAAACATCTGGAGGGCCACAAGTTGCTCACCCCTGGTGTAGACGAAAGAAAAAAGGGTGTTCTGTTTCATCATGGGACACATGGGCTCTACTATATGTGGCATTGTTCATGTATAGTGAGGCTGTACTACTACTCAGAGGTTGTATCACTTGATTCTGAGTTCTCCAGGACTTTCTATGAATTAGGCATGAAATCTTAGACAAGATGTTTCTTGGCTATTGGAACTATAGATACTTCATATGCTTTCACTTCCAGTAATAGGTGAGCAACTCTTAAAGTCACAGTCTGCTGACAGCTTTTTGAACATGGAAATGGACACTGGCATTCCAGATATGCCAAGAAGTCACAGCTGGCTTGGTACCATCAGTTCCTCCCAAAGAGAGATGGATGCAGCATCGTCCCATGGACCTCACATGCAAGAGGCATTCCTCTCACCTCTATTAAATAAAGGTGTGTGACTGCTTCATTCCCATATTTGGCTTTCTTTTGAGTCATCCTCTAAAAATGCATTTAAATTCTATATTTTATTTTAAAAAGATAATCTTATGACTGCTGTCTCCTTTCTATACTTTCTCGGGAACTCAAAATAGACCAGGGAAAAAATAAATGTCAGAAGAAAACAATACAAATGATATGTTGGCAATTATAAGCAGGATGAATTCAAACTAGGAACGTTGTAGGCAGCAACAGAACGGAAGGGGCAGGTCTCCCTCAGAAACAACACAAAATTTAGAGTAATGTTTTAAAAGAACAAAATATCCAAAAAACGGATCCATGTTTGGAAAAATCCCAGTAGGAAAGGACTATTCTGTCGTCTGACCAACTTAAATGCCAGAGGAGGAAATGATTTATGAGAGATTTGAGTTCTTATTTCCAGGATTATTTGCCAAAAATGTTATCTAGCCCTGACATGAGAAAAATTGGGAGAACTATCCTTAAAAGACAGAATATTAAAGGGAGAATAAGGGAGAAAAGTACGCAACAGTGTTCTCCATGGATTCTTTAATGAAAGAGTAATGATGCCACTCCTGGAGGTAACCTAGAAATCTGCATTGCTGTGGCCAGTAACACAGAATCTGGTAGGAACAAGAACCACAACAGTCTTAATTTTTCTGTTAAAAAGCCAGGCAAGCTTCTAGCTTTTGTGTCAATAGGAAAACATCTGAAAAACCTGGTTAAGTGCTTTGATTTTAGAAGGTATCAGTCAGCAGAGTAGTAGCTCTGTTTCACTGAACAGAACTACAAGCTCACTTCTTAACATTCAGCCACCATCCTTGAATACTTACATATCATTCCTAAATATTGTGTGCTTGTCACAATTCACCAAATTGTGTACTTGAGCTATATGCATTTTGCATACATGTTTCTAATCTGCATAACATTAAATCAGACAGTTACGGCTGTATGGGATTTATTATTTAGTAGGAATAAAGGAGGGGGTTGCATCAGTCTTCAGACGACGAGAAAGGAGATGGCTGTCAAGAGGTGCTAAGGAAAATTTCTTGTGTGTAGAAGCAATCCAGTTTCTTGCCTAATGCATTTTCAGTGTATCACACAGCATCATCAGAGTCTGTAGTCATTACTTGTCTCTATGAGATCCTTTATCTCTTTCATATGTAATCTGTTTGGCTATCCTAGACCTGGTGAAAATATAATTGTTTATGAACATATTGTAACATGTTACTTTTGACTGGGTTTCTGAGAAGCTAAAGAAGAAATAACAGTTTGTCTTTCAGAAATAGTTTTAACAGCCTAATTCCACAGGGAGTATTCAAGATATTCTTCATTTAATATCGTAGATTTGTGTTGGCTGAATTCTAGAATAGCATCCTGGGAATCCCCAATCCATTCTTCTTATTTAAATGTGCTGCTTCTTTTATCGTTTTGTGCCAGTCCAATTGTCTTGTACAGCTAGACTTCACAGGCAGTGTTGTTGTCAGCGTATGTGCTGGAGAACCTCTGCATGACTGCCATAGAACCTCTGTATACTATCGACGATTCTAGGGTGGTTGCTGAATTCACTTGGGGCATTGGATAGGCTTACTGGGCCTCACTGTCACCCTACATAAACTGTGAGCACACCCTAGAACAGGAGTCCTGTGGGGACCTCCAAGGGAGCACACAAGGCACTCCACTCCCTGCCCCCTTCAAAAAATGCTTTTAATAAAAATCTTGGAAAACATTATGGCATTCTTTTTTCTCTCCCTTTCTAGCCTTGCTATTTCTATCCCCTCCCCATCTCTTTAGCTCGCTATTTCTCCCCCTCCTAACTGCTGTCCTTGGTCTTTCTCTACCCCTTTGCCTTCATGTTTCTCCCAGTCTCTAGCTTCACTATTTCTCTCCCAATCTTTTTACCTTGCTGTTTCTCTTCTCTCCAGCTTCTAGTCCTGCTCTTTCTCTCCCCTCTACCCCTTTGTCTCCTATTTCATCTTCCCTCCCAGCCTTTAGCCTCACTATTTTTCTCTCTCCCCTCTTCACCCTCCTTAGCTCACTTTTGACTAGCCAAATATTGAATAGCCACTGCAGCCATTAAGTGACTCGCCACATCCACTTAGGGAGCTATTTTGTGGCAGTTTCTCAAATTCCCAAATGTGCCCTTGGTGCTGGAGAACTCCCCTTGACTGTGTATTACAGGGAAATTTAGTAGTGGTGGGCAAACTTTCTTTCAAGAAAGTTGTCTGCCATTACTGATCTTCTCATTGAGCGGAACCCCCTGGAACACAGTTTGAAAACTGAGGACCTCGTTCTGTTGGGTTTGCTGTACAAATACATCATTTTTCAAACATCTACATGCAGTTTAATGTATTTTGACAGGTGATGAATGCAGTATTGGGTCAACAACAGACTTGACAGAAACAAGTTCTATAGTGGATGGAGACTGGACTGTGGTGGATGAAAACTTCTCCACATTAAATTTAACACAATCAGAGTTGGAACATATTTCCTTGGAGCTTGCCAGTAAAGGGCCACACAAATCGCAAGTTCAGCTGCGGTAAGTTAGGTTGGAATTTGTATTCAAGGGATGAGTATTTGAAATGTCCCTTGAACCATTCTTAGCAGATCAGGACAAAGGAAGGACAGCAATCATATGGGAGGGTACAGATTTCTCTTGCCTTTAAAAGTTACTTTTTGATTTTCTATAGGTATTTGCTTCATATTTTTATGGAAGCAGGATGTCTGGACTGGTGCATTATTATAGGCCTTATTCTCCGTGAATCTTCAATCATCAACCAGGTTTTTAGCCTAATGCAGTCTTCAGAGGTTGATGGCGAGATGTTGCAGAATATTAAGACAGGGTTGCAGGCAGTAGATAGATGGACTACTACAGACTGGTAAGTTTTGTGAGCCTGTTGTCTGTCTGCCAACTAAATCTGCATACTGCTTAGCATAGTGTTTAAGTACACTGGATTGTGAAGTAGGTATTAAAAAAAAATTACCCCATAATGTTGAAACTGTTCAAGTCAGGAATTCTGTATGTTGAAGTACAATGCCTAGAAAGGCTTTACAAGGAATAATATATTTTCAAGCCCTATTTCAATTGCTGACACTTTCTGACAGCACAATGCTTGTGACAGCTTTTTAAAGTATACATTAGTGTGAAAACAGGGTGTTATATTTATCCATAGAATAAGCAGTGGCATGTGTGTCCATCAATGGTATCTTGCAGTGTGTGTTTGGGGTGGGGTGGAAGCACAGTTCCAGTTTTTATGGTAACAAGGATGAGTTAGACACCATATGGGTAACATAAAGGACTTCCATTGTTCGAAAGCTTTTTGCAATCCTTAATTTTATGAGCACAGCTTTTGGGTTTGCTTAGTCATTGCACACTGAATCTTGACCAGGAAATGGTTAAAGCCTGGATTAGAATTTTAAGATAATTAACTAAAATAGCTTTTTTCTGTACTTGATGTTCTTTAGCCCTGGGTATAAGCCATTTTTAACTATCATCAAGCCACAACTCCAGAAGCTGAGTGAGATAGCTGAGGAACAAGTGCAACCAGAAGCCTTCCAGCCTGTGAACCTATCAAGGGTGATAGAACAAGCCAGTCCGAGGGCAGAAGAAAACAGAAGTTCAGCTAGCCACAGTGCCAGTCCTCAAAGTGAAACTAGCAGTAGCACCACGATTCGGCATGATGAGGACATGATTGGACTGGAGGGGGAGGAGGAGCCACTCCAGGAAGGCAGTTATGACTGCACAGTATCCTGACAGCATTGAAACTTTTGGCTGATCATATTAATAAGAGCACAGCTTCATAACAATGGCATTTAAGAATATTGCTTTTTTGGAAGAGAGTAATCAGAGCCTTCAATAATACTTCTTTTTTTTAATGCTGAATTTTTAGTATGCATTTACTAGAGAACCTCCTTAACTCTGTGAATGCTTCCCAATAAGCAGTCTTGGCTCTTTTGATTATAAGATTGTTATATGGAAAGCAACAACACTGTAGTTTGCATACCAAGATATTTTATTTTGAAAATATTGTCGTTCAGACTATTCCCCTCTGTTCCTCAAAGTTTTCCTCATGTTTTGAGTTCCTGATCATGCAGAAGGACATCTCTATCAGTGCACCAAATCATTGTTGGGTTCCTTTAGGATGCAAGAAAGCTGCAACCTAATGTTGGGGGAAGGTTTTAAATTAATCAGTCCCCTTGGAAAATGAGGCAATACTTAGAGGAGTGTTTGTCTAATTTTCAGCTTGCCTGGTTTTTGAACCAAACTTTGAAAATTCGACATTGAAGCTAGTTAGGATGAAAACTGGTACATTCTGTCTAGCTTGATTGCCTAAAGGAAATGATGGCCTGATTGAGCTAGGTGCTCTCTGTTCTGTAGATTATGCTGTTTGATATCACTAAATATTTTGTATTAAAGAACTGTAAAATACATTGTACGTTTTGTGAATACTCTTGTATATTTTCAAGGTTACTGTTTATGCTTTTGGTGCTTGTACCACAGTGGAGGGGTGCCCCTCTTGATCGTGCATGTTTGTACCTTTAACTCCAGGAAAACTAAAAGCAAAGTTGCACTTCCGTTAGGATGCGGCAGACTTTCATCAGCTCTTTATGAGAGTAATATCAGTTGCTCTGGGCTTCATTTTGTTAAGGACCTATTCAGATGTATTCTAAATGAACTTTAAACAAATTACTGAAGATTCTTATTTATTTCACTTGTAAATTCTTTTCTCAAGACTAGTTTTTATGTAAATACAACCACCTTATATACTCCTGCCACTGAGGCTTCATAACGACAATGTACAGTGTATATACCACTTTGCAAATATTTTATAATGCATATACATGTAACTAATTACAAATGTTTATTTTAACTTTCATACAACGATGTTATGAAAAACTGGCTGCAGCAGTGTCTCATAGTTGCTTTGAGGTACTTATTTTTTCTCTCTGCTGTCCCCAATATGTGTAATATTAAATACCTGTAACAGTATTAAAATTTAGACATTTTGGTTGGTTTGTACTGTACAATTTGGAGGAAACACAACACTTCTACTTTTTATACAAAAACTAACACTTATTTTTATAATGTGGGTGTAGTGAATAGTGACATGGACCAAAATCATTTATACAGGAGTTGGGAGCGTCACTGTCAGCAGCCTTGGTACAGTTACTCAATTTGATCATGCAATTCTCTATATGAATTCTGAACTTCCAAATGGGGCAAAAATATTACTAGTTATCACTTTGTATCTTTCTCTAGAAGACAAGGTTAAATTGTCTTTTAATGGATAAATGTAACTGGATACGTTTTATTGCTGTTGCTTAGCTCTTACTGTTGGTAAGATCATTAGTGCTGGTACATGTGCAATAACTTCTAAATAAAATGACAAAGGGTGGAAATGACCTAGACATACTTCTTGTTAGTTTGACATGCTGCTTTGTGTTTTACTAAGAGTATAGGGTTTTTTTTCCATTAGGAAGAAATATTACATCAATTTTATACTGTTTCTTAACCACCTCAGGACTAGGAACATAGGAGTACTGCTGTGCCCCTTTCTCGCATGGAAGACAGATCCTGGATCCAACCTCACGGCTTCAGAGTGTGAACCCTCAAGTATTTCTGTCTTTGCCCAGCATCTCCAACAGCAACAAAGGCTGAAGGATCTTTGCAAGTTTTATTTGTAACTTGAGTGGAAACTTAACAACATAATGACCTCAAGGTCTCCCACATGGTTTGTCATCCCATTTTTCTCCTGGTTTTTTTTAATTCAGAGCAAAAAAACCATATCTAATTCTGGTAGTTCTGAATTTGTCAAGAAGAGAACATGTTTGTTTGTTTGTTTATTGTATTTTTGTCCCATTCCTCAGCCAGAAAGGGTCCTGGAATAGCTTACGTGCAATCAGTAAAACAAGACTGTCCCTGCCTTCAAGCTTACAATCTAAAATGACACAGCACACAAAAGGAATGGGAAAGGAAGAGGAAACATGTAGTAGTTTTCAGCAGGGCTGTGGAATGGCCCTGCTTCTCCTCTCCCTGTCTCCTTTTTCATCTTGGTAATAAAACCCACATGGATGCTCCCATTCTTTATAATCTGTCTCAGGGTCTCTTACTACATCCTGATCCAGCCTGGCTCTACTTTGCTGGGGCACATCCTGGAGTCTTTTGGCTATAGTAATAGAGTAGCGGACACACTTACAGGTCCCAGAAGGATTCTTCCATTTTCCCTGTTCATCTGCTAGCTGGCAAAGCAACATGGCTATGCTGATCCACATCTATTCCTAGAGAGGCCTATCCCTCTACCTATTCTTCCTCGCCTTTGTCCATGCCTCAGTTGCCACCTTCATTTATAAGGTTGAGGCTTCCATTACTACATTCCTTATACCACCCTATTTCTTCTACCCACCCACCCTGTGGAAGTATTTATTGAGGAGGGGCTGGATCCAGATTTAAGCTGGATCAGCTGCACTAGCAGGTGAAATTTCCCACCCCTTCCTTCTCATAGCAGTCCCTCCACCCCCCTGAAAATGCTGCACAGTTAGATCTTGTTGAATGGAGTGAGCTGTGTCGTGCGAGGAAAGGAAAATCCCAGAAAATCTGGCAAAGGGATCTTCTGTGAGCGGAGCCCTTCCTCTCGTAGAAGGCAGATCCTGGACCGAACCCGTTATGACTAGTCTGCTGTTCTCACCTACATGCCCACTTGATCATATTCCCTTCCGAGTCCTAATTGAAATCTGCCCCGTCTACCACTTCATCAACCTAGCCCTCCTCTCTGGCTCCCTTGCTACTGTATTCAAAGATGCCACCACCTTCCCCCAAATTCTAAAAACACCACCTACTCTCCTTTATCCCATACTCTTACTGGCTGATTCCTCCTCTTTCCCTCTAAACTCCTGGTGTATGCTGTTCAATCTTCAACTTGACTTCTCTTCCAACTCTACTCTTGCTCCCTCCTAAAACTGCCATTGCCAAGATCACAATGATCTTCTTGCTGACCAATCCAAAGGTCTCTGCTCCTATCCTTGTTAACTTTTGCTGCCTTCAATCAACTCAAATCTCCATCTCCTGCTTCATTCCCTTCATGCCTTAGGTTTTACGGAACTCTTGTTGGCTGGTTCTCTGCCAGTTTGTGAGATCACTCACTTGTTTCCACTGAGACGTAAGGTTTTTTTTTTCTCTGCCTTCTGTCTCTTTGTTGGGAGTCCCCAGTGCTCTGTTCTTGGTCTCTTGCTGTATTCTCTCTACACTGTCTCCTTCAGTGACATCAAATCCCCTGGCTTTTAGTACCACCTATATGTTGGTGATGTCTAGCTGTACTTCTTGAGTCCAGTTCTTTGTGGTCTCTGTGCATCAAATACACAGGCTCTGTGCCTGTGCAGAGCCTTGATTCAGGCAACTTCTATAACTGAGGAATTTTGGCAGGAACCCTTCCTCCACCATCCCAGTGCACATGTCCCTAGTGGGTTCCTGCTTGTTCCCTCAGTTCTCTTTTGACTGACATTGTGGTAGCCTCATGAGGGAACATCTCTTGCGTTCAGTTCAATCTGAAAGCATTTCAAAGCGGAGGTTTTATTCTACCTTCTTACCTATCAAAGTATTTCTTTAATCTTTGTGTTTTTATTTCTATTTTGTTTTTTGCGATCTCGCGATCACTCTCACAACCATATGGCCCACGTTTAGAAAGTGTGGGGCTAAATTACCACCATCTGACGGGCATTCTCTTTGCCTTTTTTGCCTCAGAGAAGGGCACGTTGTTGAGGCTTGTCCTCATTGCCAAGGCTTTTTGAAGCAGGCAAAGAAAAATCATTCTGATGGATTAAAAGCCACTCTTTGGAATCAAGCATTGAAAGCAGTTGAGGGGCGAAAAGGTACGGTGGAGAAGCCAACGCAGGAGCCTGCCCCAGTGCTACGGATACCTTTCCTTCAACATTGTACTCGCCTAAGTACACAAGATCCTCCTGCTCTGGGATGATCTTTGACATTCTCACTGGCTAAGGAACTAACCAAAAAGGCTGAATCTTCAAAATAGGATGGTCTGTCTTCTTTAGAACCTAAAAAGAAGAAAAAGACTTCTAAAAAGTTGGGTGACTACTCGGGATTGAGTGTGCCCCTGGAACCCCACCGCTCTTCCTGATCCTGCCTAGGCAACTTGACCTCCAGCATCAGCCATGTCTCCCAGCACCCTACCTTGGGATCAAGCATGTTCTTCGCTGCCAACCGCTCATCCCGATTGTGGCTCTGCATCTCTGGATCGACTGACCTCAGGTGTCAGCCACATCTCCCATTGCTCCACCAATGGCTTGGGACTGAACGTGGTCACCTATATCGTTGACCACTCCTCCTGCTCCACCAGCGTTATTCTCACTGATTCCAATAGTGAACCCAGTGCCTCTGGTACATCGGAGGGTGATATCAGGAATCAGTTCCCAAATGGTCCATCCACTTTGCCACCTCGTCTGTTCTGGGCACAATGGTACGGGACATCTCAAGACCGATGTCAGAGATCTCCAGATTTACTATACTCAGTTGCCGCCTTCAACGGATATCATCCCCCTAGTCTTTATGAGCGGAGCTGGGATAGAGATCAGTCCAGATCACCTTTCTCTGATTGGGAGAGACATTTGACATGGGATTCTCGATACAGGAGACCCCGTGATTGGAATGAGGATCAGTATGATCCATATGATCCATACGACACCCCTCACCATCCTGACTTTCCATATTGGGGTGGGAGTCGCTACCGTCAGCATCCATCAGCTGCCTTGTCAGGACCTCTGGATTGAGAGGATACCTTTTGAGTGCCTCCTTCAATCTCTAACCCATTCTGCAACCGCAGCAAGGAATCCAGGTACCAACACCCTTGCTTTGCAACCAACTGCTCCACGCTACAGCCACCACTACAAACACTGGCTACATTACAGCCATTGCTGCAACCACTGGCCACACTACAGCCACAGTTACAGCTTAACACTGATGACGAGTCTTCACTTCCCTGCAAGGAAAGCGACAAGCAATCTCCACCACAGGCACCGCTGGGGAAATCGCCGTTCTCCAGTATGGAAGGCTATCAGTCTGACACCATGTCTCAGTCCTCCTGTCCCACGTCCATTTCCTCACCTGATGCTGTTGTTGGGTCAAATGATGTCATCTCACCATGAGAGGACTTTGGACAATTTTCTAATCAGAAGATGAGAGTGGCTCAGGCTTTCAGTTTGGAAACCTAACCAGTAACCTCCGCAGTGCAGGATCCAGTTTTTTATGTGGTGAAGGCTGCATTGTCTCAGCCTATTGCCATACCCCTCCTTCCTGCCCTGGAAGAGACTATAAAACAGTCTGTGAAAGCCACATCCACTGTGCCACCATCATCAAAGCAGTTGGAATGTATAATTTACAAGAAGCCAGCGCAGAATACTTTCCCTGCCCCAAACTCAATGGTGGTAGAGGCTGCATAGGGGAACAGCACATTCTTCTCCAATTGATAAAGAAGGCAGACACCTTGACCTACTTGGGAGAAGCCTATCTTCCTCCTCAGCAATGGGCCTTAAAATCTCAAATTACCAAACAGCAATGTTGGGGTATCAGCTACTATAGTGGGATAAAGCTGGCTGTCTCTTTGAACATTTACTGGATGATAAGAAGGAAGTAGGCCTCCTTTTCCAGGCCAAGGCAATGAAGTTGTCAAGGCAACCAATAAAGACATCTCACCATCAAGTTGATTGCAATTCAAGGTCCTCATTGTGTCCTTCGCTCTACGTCGCCACACCTGGTCAAGGTCAGCTGGCCTTCCTCAAGAAACTAGATCACGCATCAAGGATCTACCCTTCGATGGTCAGGGACTGTTCAGTGCAAAACCTGACAGTGTGTTGGAGTCAGTACAGAAGGCCCATGCAGGGTGTCAAGGTGTACCTGTATATCAACTATTGGTTTCTGGTGGTGCTGATGCAGAACTGTCTTATTTGGTCGATAGAGGTGACCTGCAATCTCCTTCAGAGCCTGGGCTTTGCCTCAGTCTTGAGAAGTCTCATCTGCAACTGCCCCAAGCTCTACAGTTCATTGGGGCACTGTTAGACTCCCGCTTGGGCAGACCATTTCTCCCCCGGGATCAAATGGAGGTGCTGATCTTGTTGGCAGCAAAGCTAAATCGCTACAAGTCCATTTCAGCTCTCAAGATTCAGTGGCTGTTAGGCCTTATGGCTATGATGACATCTGTGGTCTGCCTCACTTGGTTGAATATGAGGCCTCTTCAGAACTGGCTCATACGCAACTTCAATACCAAGTGCGACGCCCGCCAGACCAAACTGCAGCTTCTGTGGGACAGTAGGAACTCCTTACAGTGGTGGATGGTGCCAGCCAACCTCTCAGAGGGCATGTCCTTCCTTCAGTCCTCTCCATCCCAAGTAGTAACTACGGATGTGTCGCTCTTGGGATGGGGAACCCACTGCTCGGACCTTATGATCCAAGGGCAATGGTCAGCCTCGGAAACAAAGCAACATATCAACCTTCTAGAACTCAAAGCCATAAAACAGGCTCTTTAGGCATTCAAGCTGGACCTGGTGAACAGACTGGTCCAGGTCACCTTGGACAACACTACAGTTGTTGCATACCTCAACAAGGACAGGGGTTCAAGATTGCTTCTGCTCCTCAACCTAACACTCTAGGTCTTTTGGTGGTGTTCACCTCATCTGATCGGAATGGTTGCAATCCATGTTGCTGGAGTGGATGCTGTTTTGGCCAACCAACACAGCTGGATCAAGCTGACCTCCCACGAATGGGAATTGGATAGGTACTGAGGGACTTGTTTCACCTCTGGGGCACACCGGAGGTGGATCTCTGCCATGCAACACAGTGCTGTTTGCCAAGCCTTCTGCAGTTGGGTGGGCCACAGCAAGGGTTTGTTGGGAGATGCTTTCATTCTCCAAGGGATGGGAGTGTTGTATTACCTTTTTTTTCTTCTCCTTTTCCCTTGATTACAAGGGTTCTGGCAAAGATCAGGATGGATGGTACCAGGTGCATCATCTGGATGCTGTGGTGGCCTCGCCAACCATGGTTTGCTCCGCTACTCAGAATGGCTCAAGGACTATATCATTGTCTCCCATTGTGCCCATCCCTCCTCACAAGGGAGAATGGGAGGGTCCAGCATCCAGATCTTGTGACTCTTCACTTGATGGCCTTGAAGACTGGGTGACTCAGACTGATTCCGTTCCTGCATCAATACAGAGAATCCTTGATGCTGCTTGGAGGCCTTCTACGCAGAGCTCCTACACAAGGAAATGGGCTGCTTTCTTGTCTTTCACTCAGGCTCAAGGTTTTCACCTGGTCTGGTGCTCCTTGCACCAAATCCTCCAGCTTCTTCTGACCCTTTTTGAGAAAGGAGTTGTCATGTTTTAATAGCTTATCTGTCTGCTGTCTCTGCTTTTCATCCTCCCATTGAGGGGTTTTCAGTCTTGCATCAACAGCAAAGAGTTTTCTAAAAAGGATTAGGAATCTGGCAGCACCTGTTCATTCCATGGTACCTAACTGGAGCCTTTTTGTGGTGCTGAAGGCGCTATCATCCAAGCCTTTCAAGCCCTTGGCGACCACAGACTTGTACCTACTCTCCTGGAAGGTTGCTTTTCTGGTGGCCATTACATCTGCATGACATGCTAGTGAGCTCTGTGCGCTCAGGGTACACCAGCTGTACCTTACCTTTCATCAGGACAAGATCATCCTCAGACCAGACCCTTTCTTACTGAAGTTGTATCGGAATTTTATTTAAATCATGACATTATTCTGTCTGCATTCTTCACTTCTCCATCTACATCCTCTGCTTTTGACTTTGCATTCATTTGATGTTTGATGCACACTGGCCTTTTACAAGGACGGAACAGTTTCAACTTTCACCTCACCTGTTCATCTGTCATGGGGGCAAGTGTAAAGGCCAGCCACTTTTGACTCAGCACTTTGCTTCCTGGGTCATGAAGAGTATTGAGTTACCATATGAACTGACTGGACTCAAAATGTCTGCCCCAGTCCGAGCTCACTCTACTTGTGTAACAACAGTCACATTCAACAGGGGGTTGCCATCCTTGAACTGTGTCACACTGCAAGCTGGTCGACACACTCGACTGGATGTTCGAGCAAGAGCTGACTGTACTTTTGGTCGTGCTGTCCTTTCCTCTGTGCTGTTATAGGACACCGACCCACCTTCTTGTACATTAGTTTGCTACTTGTCCATATGTGTGATACACAGAGACCACAAAGAAAGACAAGTTGCTACCTGTAAATAGTTCTTCAGGTGGTCACCTGTGCATTCACACAACCCACCAACCATCCCCATTTCGGTGTCATACTTGTGTACGATGTTGGGTACCGAAGGTATTTCTTTTCGGTTCTGAGGCCACAACGTTAGTCTTAAGGAATGGTCTCAAGGCTGCTACCACAATGGCAGTCGAAAGAGAACTGAGGGGATAGGTGGAAACCTGCTAGGGACATGCGCACTGGGATGGTGCAGGAAGCGTTCCTGCCAAAATTCCTCAGCTACAGAGGTTTTCCGAATCGAGGCTCTGCGCAGGCAGAGGGCCCATATGTGTGAATGCACAGATGATCACTTGAACTACAGTTACAGGTAGCAACCTGTCTATATCTTCCCTCTGCCAGTCCCCCATTTCCAATGGCCACCGGAAAAGCAACCTTCCAGGACAGAAGGTGCAAGTCCGCGGCCACCAAGGGCTTGAAGGGCTTGGATGACAGCACCTTCAGCACCACAGACAGGCTCCAGCTAGGTACTGTGGAATGAACAGGTGGTGCCAGATTCCTAATCCTTTTTAGAAATCTCTTTGCTGTTGATGCAAGACTGAAAACCCCTCAATGGAAGGATGAAAAGCAGAGACAGCATACCTTGGAGGTATGTTCACCATCACAAATTCAACGCATCCAAGATTGAACTCTCCTCCCATGCCTTCCTCTCCTCAAGCCCTTTTATCAATCAACATCACAATCCACCCTGTTGACAAGTCACACAACCTTGGCTTTAACGTTGAATGTGAAATGTGAGAAAATTGCCCATGTTAGGTCACTTCTCCCTATATAACATTGCAGAAATCCATTCCTTTCGATCTTCAACGTGAAATCTGATAATCTCCTACCTTGACTAGTGATAACTTTGACCCTCAACCCTGTCACCTCTATCCAAAACTCACCCAGCTCTTGCTCGGACAATGCAACACCCTGTTCCCTGAGCCCATCACTAGCCTACCACCCTCTTCCATATCCAGGACAAGCTCCTTGTCCTATTTAGAACTCTCCATGGTTCTACCCCCTGCTTTTCCTTGTGTCCCTGCTTCCACTCTCCAATTCTATCATCCTCAGTTGACCAAAGTCTCCTGTTTCCTTAAATATCTCTGCCTATTCTCCCTTGCAGAACCCTATGCATGGAGCTCCTGCTGCCAAATAAAGCAGTTACATAGTGCCATCCCTCTCCTGAGACCTCCCTTCAAAACCAACCTTATCCACATGACTTCTGGTTTAAGATCTTAATCCTCATTCCTAATGGCAAACAAGCTTCAAAGTACATGTTAACAGTCCACATTCATCCCTCCCTGTTTTCCCCTCCTTGTCAATTTTAGATTGTAAACTCCCTTTGCTTGTGTAACTTCAAGGTCCCATGTCCACTGATGGTACTGTATAAATAAATAAATATATGCTCCAAGACCCAGGTATAAGAACTATTTAAATGAAGCTGCTGCCAGTGAGCTATTTCCCCACTAATACTCATTTCCCTTTAAAAACAGCTCTAATGACAACTGCCCTCAGGACAGCTTAAGGCAAGGCTGGCAAACCTCTTTCAGCCCTAGGGCTGAATACCTTTTTGGAGGTGCTCTTGGGGCCTGCATTCCAGTGGTGGGTGAGGCAAAAGGGTGGGGTCAGAATACAAAACCCCCAGCATATTTTAGCGCAATGCTCTCACTGCCAGTAACCAAGCCTTCGGAGAAGCATTTCAATCTTTTAGAATGGGGAAAAACCTGCAGAAAAGCCAGGAAACCACCAAATGATCAGTGGTTGTGGGAAAGAGGGTAAGGCCAGGACAAAGGGGGTATGACCATCTGAGGAATCAGATGGCTGGATTGAGACCACAGGTGGGTCACATTTGGTCCCTGGCTCTGAGCTTCTGCACTCGTTTTAAGCAGCAGTTTGTGCGAGTGTCCCATAGCAGGGGCCACTAAGATGGAAACCTAGAAAAATTCAGTTGTGTATAACATGCCTGATTCTAGCTATAGTAAAGTTACCTAAACAGCAGACTTGACCACAAACCAAAAATTATTCATAAAATCACTTTATTTAGCATCAGTTATCTTTTACATACATTCCATTTCCATTTTGGCCTCTTGTGTATTTTCCCCAAAACTGTTCCAGTAGCATACTTCTGTATGCTATGGCCTAGTTCTCAAACAGAAGATGGGTTAGTAAGCCTGTATCTCTTAATATCCAACAACAGGTGAAGGCTCACAGGTGGAATGCTGCTCTACAAAAAATGATTTGTGTACACAGAAGGCTAGCACTGCTGAGAGATGGCTAAGGTAGGCTAAGCTAAGCCCCATCTCCCTGCTGTGTTATCTATGTCTTCAGTGTGGAGGAACATTTATGTGAGCTTCTAAATGCAGTCTGAAGTGGTACAGTCTTAAACTCAGTTTTCCTAGCTCATCTGCTATTTATATAAGCCAGACCCATAGTTAAGCTACATTAAAGCAAATGGCTTTGTTATGCAATAAGCTCAGGATTTTGATCACAGAAACTCATTTCGTCATTCAGAACTTTATGCTGAACAGCTCCATACTAGGGAATTCAGTGCAATGCTAGAACAAAGGAAGACAAGATAGAATTGTCAATAACAGAATTCACGTGCTGAACAAGTATTTTTGTGTCAAAGGCAGGAGTTCACAAAAAAAGGCGACCTACTATTTCATTCTGCTACTTAATGAAAGATACAACCTGAGTTGGGCAAAGCTGTGTTTTTTTCCAAGGAACAAAATAGTTGTTATTTGCCCTGATGTTCCTAGCATGCTCTTAGACATTTAAGTATTTTTCATTGCTCCCTATATACATCATGCAGAGTCATTTTTAAACATTACACAAGTTTAGAGGCACAATGTAAATCAGTTTGGAAAAGGCCTTGTGGATTTCAGATGTACAGATTTAAAACTTCTCCAAATTGCTTTTGTTGGAGAACACAAGCTGTATAAAAAAGTTCACTGTGAGATTTTTAAACACACATTGCAAGAGCAATACGTTACGATGCAAAATATCTGTAACTCTATGCTTCTTTCCCTAGAGAAAGTTTCTAAATTGAAGGGAACATACTACATGCAAGACCAGTTGCTTCAGGGCTAAGAGTTCACGCGTATCTTATCAGAGACTATGTCCTAAAAGATGATGCTGTTAAAGTGCTGCATTCAATATGCCAACAAATCTGGAACACTCAACAGTGGCCACAAGACTGGAAAAGGTCAGTTTACATTCCAATTCCAAAGAAGGGCAACGCCAAAGAGTGTTCAAACTACCGCACAATTGCGCTCATTTCACATGCCAGCAAGGTGATGCTCAAAATCCTACAAGCTAGGCTTCAGCAGTATGCGAACCGAGAACTACCGGAAGTACAAGCTGGGTTTAGAAGAGGCAGAGGAACTAGAGATCAAAACGCCAACATTCGCTGCATCATGGAGAAAGCAAGAGAATTCCAGAAAAACATCTATTTCTGCTTCATTGACTACGCTAAAGCCTTTGATTGTGTGGATCACAACAAACTGTGGCAAACTCTTAAAGTGATGGGAGTACCAGACCACCTTACCTGTCTCCTGAGAAACCTGTACGAGGGTCAAGAAGCAACAGTAAGAACCAGACATGGAACAACCGATTGGTTCAAAATTGGGAAAGGAGTACGACAAGGCTGCATATTGTCACCCTGCTTATTTAACTTATATGCAGAGTACATCATGAGAAATGCCGGGTTGGATGAATCAGAGGTCGGAATTAAGATTGCTGGGAGAATTATCAACAACCTCCGATATGCAGACGATACCACCCTAATGGCAGAAAGCGAAGAGGATCTCAAGAGCCTCTTGTTGAGGGTGAAAGAGGAGAGTGCAAAAGCTGGTTTGAAACTCAACATTAAAAAAACTAAGATCATGGCATCTGGCCCCATCACTTCCTGGCATATAGAAGGGGAAGAAATGGAAGCAGTGACAGATTTTACTTTCTTGGGCTCCAAGATCACCGCAGACGGTGACTGTAGCCCTGAAATTAAAAGACGCTTGCTCCTTGGGAGGAAAGCTATGGCCAACCTAGACAGCATAGTAAGAAGCAGAGACATCACCTTGCCGACAAAGGTCCGTCTAATCAAAGCTATGGTTTTCCCAGTAGTAATGTATGGCTGTGAGAGCTGGACTATAAGGAAGGCTGAGCGCCGAAGAATTGATGCTTTCGAACTGTGGTGCTGGAGAAGACTCTTACGAGTCCCCTGGACTGCAAGGAGGTCAAATCAGTCCATCCTAAAGGAAATCAACCCTGAGTGCTCATTGGAAGGACAGATAATGAAGCTGAAGCTCCAATATTTTGGCCACCTAATGCGAAGAGAAAACTCCCTGGAAAAGACCCTGATGCTGGGAAAGACTGAAGGCAAAAGGAGAAGGGGACGGCAGAGGATGAGATGGCTAGATAGCATCACCGATGCAATGAATATGAACTTGAGCACGCTCCGGGAGAGAGCGCAGGACAGGAAGGCCTGGCGTGCTATGGTCCATGGGGTCACGAAGAGTCGGACACGACTGAACGACTGAACAACAACAATGTTTGGTCAGCTTTGCTGGAATGTTTGGCTTCAACGCGTAGAGCAATGCTGCTAAGGCCAAATGACATATTGCACTAAAGATGCAGGCGCACCACAGCAGCCATACACTTGGGTCCCCTGTCTGTAATGACCAGTAGAACGCCTCGTGTCCCGATGTCAGGACAGTCTGCATTTACTTGCTATTGGCAGCCAATCATGTGGAGCAGAGAGAGTAAAGTGCAGGCTATGATGTCACACTACAAGGCAAATTGTAGCACCCGTGACAGAGGGGGTGGGGGAGCTAAATGCACAGATACCAATCAGGGGGGGGGGGCACTCATGCATTTAGTGTAACTTTAGGTTTGCATTTATCCGAACCCATTTGTGAGTTATAATTATGCAACATTTCCCACACGGAGGCAGAACAAGTCAACAGTGATGCAATTCAGAATTGCTCCTGATTTATTTAAAGTGACAAGCCAAATCTTCATTTTGAGAATTTACCTGTATAGTAAAATTGAAAACTATAGACCACTTGACAGTCAAGATGAAGTACTAGAGGTTTAAGATAATATCCTGATCACCATTACTAGGAATCCAGTGGCATGAATGGAACTTGCTTCTGAATAAAACATGTAAAGGACTGCACAAAGTCTCACATTACCTTTTGCATATGGTTTAATCGCAATCCCCTGTGAAAGGCCCTACATCCCCTCATGGTTTGGATCCTTTATGCTTTGGCATCATGGCAGCAACACCACAGGCCTCAGTCTCAATGAGCTCAAGGGGGCAACAGAAACATAGACCCTGCCCCTACAGCTTAACGAAAGGCCATGACACTACCTACCCAGCACTGCTTTCCTCCCCACGCACTACAGACTTGTTCACAGCAGTATAGCTTCTCTATAGGAACTCTTGTACAGCATCTACAAGAACTTCTCTGAGCATTTTGGCAAGAGCTGGTTTTACACTTTATATGGTAGAGGAATAGTCCAGCCCCTGTTACGCTCATGACCTGAACAGCAGATACAATGACACGCTCTCCCTCTTTAGATGTGAAAATGAATAAAATACAATGAACTGAAAGAGGGCGAAAGAAAGGCTGGGGTGGCTGCCATTTGAGGTACTTCGTGTATTCTAATTTTTTCCCCTAAAGATCCAAGAAAGCACTGCTTGACAGGATCTGAACCTTCTGTCCTCATTTGTTATTTTATGCGGACAGCAAGTACTTGATTTCAAACAAGTTGTCTTATGCTTTTTATATCCCTTCACATTTTGCTCCTTTGACCAGCAGATGGCTCTCAATTAAAGAAACTTGCTTACAGCTTCCTTTCTGCTCTAGGAGTAATGAAAGGGGGGGGCAGGGGTGTCTTGCAAGCATACTCTCCTTTCGAAACACATTTTCTCCAGGCACTGAAATCTTGGGGCTTTGAACATTTGGGTCATTAACAGAGGAATCCTACAACACAAGGGAGGGAAAACCCAAGGTGAACAAGCTGCCTTTGCCTAGACAGAAGAGAAGGAGCATCTGTTTACCTTTTCTTGTCTTCCTTTAGTTCCCACATTGGGCTCCCTTTCCCACCTATCCTCCTCCCCCCACCGGAGCCAATGGTTCCACTGGGAGGAAAATTAACTATGCCGGCTCCAGGGTTGGTTGGCAGAGTTTTGCTGCATTGTTTCAGGGAACAGGAAGGCTTTGGATCTTGCGGCCTTGTGCACATCCCCTTTTTGCCCTCTCAGACGCTGAAGCTGCAAGGACTGCAGAGGTGTCCACACTCACCATAGGGAAGCTGGCAAGGGCAGACCTCCTTCTCCAATGGTAGATCAACCTCTGAGAGGGAGATCTGCTCTGTCCTATGGCCCCCAGGATGCCCTCCCAGGACCACAGGATTTGAGCCTTAGAAAATCAGTGGAAGAGGAAGAAACAGAAACTCAGTTATTGGAAGCAAACCCTACTCTCCAAGTCTCTGGTTCAACTCCAAATCTTCGATAAATGCACATTCTATACATTCAGACATGGAATCAAAGTACTAATGCAAGTTGATTTCCTATCGAGTTTTTCCATATTTCAATAAAAGCTCACAACTTCCACTGAATTATGAAAAAGCACACAGGCAGTCAAATAAATAATAAAAAGGTTCATAATCAATAATTCAGCAACTACCAATCAACATGTAACAACAAAAACACACGCATACAGAAGGCCAGAGTGGTGGCTCAGTGCTTAGAAATACACAAGACGGTGCTACATGTTTGCATTGGATATGTATGTTGTGTCTGCCTTCATGCTGCTTGATTGCCATAGAGCAGTGAGCAGAAGGTGGGCTGATCCAGCTTCTACTCAAGAAGACACTGCAATACAGCATTAGTACAAGGATCCAGAGGGAGATACACAGAGTTTAGACAGAAAAACAGTACAACCAGGACAGGTAAAATTAGGAATCAAAGAGATTGATCAACAAGTTCTCTGGTATCACAATTTAACAAGTTTTGACAACAGGTTGTATCCAAAAAGGGCATCGCTATGGCAGAACTGTGATCCCCTTTAACACTTCTGTATCCTCCATGATATACAGTCTTAAAAGTATCTGAGCTAAAGCCTTACTTTAGCTGATTTACCAGATCAAATTAAATTTACCAGATCAAATTTACCAGATCAAATTAAAATGTTAAGGGTGGACAGCACTTGTGTTACTGTGAAATATTTTACATTGTGCTTGGAATTCCTACACAAAGCCCCTTTTATTGCAAAATGCCCAGGAGGGATACTTCCAGGAGGGCAGTTTTCATCCTAAGTACACAGGTGAAGTGGCCATTCAAGTGGAGAAACAGGAGATATTTTGCATAAAAAACAGGCCCCTCTTCTCCCTCCCTCCTACACCCTCACCACCCAAAAGAGGATGTACAGGAGCATCATCTTTTTATTTAAGTCAAACTGCCATAGAAACACACTTGTGGCAAAATTCTTTTTATAGCATTTTGTCAATAATACTATGTCTTCCAATTTGCCTAAACTCCCTATGAACAAAAGGTGCATCCAACAATGTAGGGACAACAATTGACCTTTCTGTTTCTTCTGGTTTAAAAAATAAATTGGTCATAAGTGGAAACCCAGTCTGAAGGAAATGTCCAGTTGGGAAATCGTTCCATTAAGGCATGTAACTGAGGAGACTTCTGATCTTCCCCGAAGAAATAATGGGTAACTATAGCAAGGGTGACCATCCCTTTAGCAGGCTCATCCGAAGCCTGGAAAACAGAAGGCCAGAAGCAGATTAACCAAACATTGTATTATCTCAACCCTATTAATCATTTCTAGACACAATTCTAACAACACTTCCAAGTCAGGTATTAGCTACACAACAATTATGCAGCAGACTCGGGGCCTGCAAACTAGCTAGAAGCCAATATGGCAACCATAAGAAAAGCAGAAATCAAGTTGTACAGTGGGAAGCACACTAAAATCTGACCTAAAGGGCAAATCGAATTGATAAGGAAATGGAATAAATGTGTGCAAAGAAATCAGAGTTTAAGGCTGCAATCTTATATATACTTACCTTATGAAGGGTGGGACATCATTCATTCATTCATTCATTCATTCATTTAATTAAATAAACAATTTTAAGAGAGCTGCTATAAGGGTATCAATGGAACACTGACAAATAGAAATCCCTTCCTTCCTACTATAAGCAGATGACAGATTTCTTAATTCAAAACTGAAACAAGAAGCAAAGGCAACATATATCCAGTGATGCTTTTAAAAAGCAGTGATGCCCTTGGTTTGTCCTTTTCATTTTTCTTCTTTTGTTGCTTTATACCCTAATGAAGGATGTCAGAGCTCTGAGAACTGAGACTGTCACTAGGATATTGCAGGGTCTAAACTGAAATACACAAACCCTGCATTAGAGAGCGGAGGGAAAGTTACAGACTGGTTCATTACCCTCAAGCAGGCAGTCTTTGTTTACTCATGCTTCTGGTAACCAGATGACCAAGAACATTTTCTACTTAGGTGAAATGTAATGGTTGGCAAACCATGACATTCTAAGATCGAGGTCAAAGAACATAAACTGTACAATTTAAGGCACTGGCTTTTGAGCTGGCAAGAGTATTTTCCCAGACTATTCTTTACAGGTAAGTTTAGACACTGAAGAAACGAGAGCACTTAATGCTACTAGAAGAAGAGTGGATAGAGAACAGAGCTATGGTGAAAAGCAGTCAGCAAGATAGTCTAGACTGCTGGGATTGATTAGACACATATTTTGGATTTGGCCTTATGAGACTTGAAATCACATACATATTTTAGGATTGGCTGGAGTTTCCAAGGACACAAACTAACATACAGCAGATGTGCATTTTTGCTTCTTGTTGCTAGTTGAAAAGGAAAATTAGAATAAAGAAACAAAGTATTCAGAGAGCAAGTCACTACATGTAACAGGAGGATATAGAAGCAAGCCATTTTCTTGCTATTACATGTCTAAGTAGGCAGAACAGTAATTAAAACAAGTTCAGTAACATGCTTATTTGAACATTATTGCTAATATGTATCAAGATTTCTTGCCAATTCCGGCCTACATCAGCACATAGCCCAGGTATGTCAAGACAGGTTGTAAAAGCAGTAGGAAAGCCATCCCTACATTTTACAAGCAATGGAAAAGCAATAATTTGGGATTTCACAGTAAGGTCCAGTGCAGACATATGATCTCCTCCACATGCTTAGATCAAGACAGTGCTCAAGGACTTCTCTCCACTGCAAATCTGCTCACTCCCTTCCATGATTTGCTTTAGCCATGGTGTAGAGCTACATCTGCACTTCTGCTAACCATGATTAATGCTAACCAGATCCCTTCATAGATGGTTTGCTAACCTTGCTTTCATACTCTGGTTACAAGGGCAATTGTGGTTAGTGCTGAAATAAACTTAGCAAAGCAGATTTTTGGCAAACACTAAATTCCTCTCAGGTTCCTCTCAAAATTTAAGCAGTAAAAAAACCCCTATCAGCCCACACACATTCACTCTCACAGAGCACGAAGAAATGTATTGTAAGTGGTATCGTAACTACTTTTATTTAAAATTGTTTGTATTTAAATATGATTTTATTAATATGTTTGTTGAATTGTATTTATGCTGTAAGCCACCTTGGGAACACTGGTCCTGAAAAGTGGCTAAGAAATGAATGAATTAAATAGATAAATAACTAAAGAAAATCCTCTCCCATCTAGTAATCTAACAGTAGCAACAGCTAATTCCCTTTCTTTTTATGGCAGCCAGCTTGAGAAATACACATGCTTAGCACTGGATAGGCAACATAGGGCACAATCCTATGCAAGTCCTACAACTCTCAGAATCTGTCTGTCCAGCCAAGCTGCCTGAGATATACTGGGACTTGTAGGACTTTTTTTGTCTAAACATGCATAGGATTGCACCCTTAGAGTGCAATCCTATGCATGTCAATTTAGAAGTAAGTCCCAATGAAGCTCAGTGGAACTTACTCCCAGGTGAATGGGCGTAGCATTGCAGCCTTAAATTTCCACCCTCTGGTTTGCTTGCATGCAACAACTTTGATTCTACTGCAGGTATGTGTTGGAAATGAAAGTAAAAACTCTGCATGTCAAGGACACTTCAAGGCTTAGACTGTTTTCAAGGAGCAGCACAGTCTAATTCACAAACCAGGGGGAAAAGTCTGAGTTTCGAAACACACAGCATGAAAAGCAACATGTGTTGTATTTAAAAGACAAAGATAAATTAATAAAATCCACTGGTAACTCTGTCCCCAAAAGACAAAATAGTTTAATGGAATAGGAGATCTAGTTCTAAGAAATACGTTTTAGTGTTTATTATGTAGCCTTACCTTCAACTCTATCCAGAAGTGCCACGGCATGGCCTGGAGTCCATGTGAATAATACACAAAGTAATCTCCGCCTACAGTGTTAACAACAGGAGTCCCATCTCCAAGAGACCATCTGGACAGCATTGAACCTTGATGCGGACGAAGATATAGTGACATGTGGCTTGGACCTAAAGCACCAATCAGACAAAGATTTCTACATGAACGTAGGATAAGAAAGGAGGAGTCTTTTCAGGTATACTAGCTCTGCTATGAAACTATTTTCAGCCCGATCCAAACTTTTTCATCCTCCAACTGCTTGTGTGCTACACACTGAAAAGTAGACCAATACGACAATTTTACAAATGTCTACTCAAGGGTGGGAATGATATTAAAGGCAAAACTGAAGTACTTTGGCCACATAATGAGAAGACAGGACACCTTGGAGAAGATGCTGATGCTAGGGAAAGTGGAAGGCAAAAGGAAGAGGGGCCGACCAAGGGCAAGATGGATGGATGATATTCTGGAGGTGACGCACTCGACCTTGGGGGAGCTGGGGGTGGCGACGGCCGACAGGAAGCTCTGACGTGGGCTGGTCCATGAAGTCACAAAAAGTCGGAAGCGACTGACCGAATAAACAACAACACTCAAGGGTACGCCATTGCAAGGACTTACTTCCAGTTAAATGAAAGTATAGGATTGCAGCTAAAATGGAACTGAGCATATGTCTACACTACAAATAAACTAGTTCACTTACCCCAAGGGCAACTAGAGATTGTAACTGTGCAAGGAGACTAGAATTTTCTACTCAAGGAGGGATGGGGACCCTCAGGCCTGTACAGGTTCCCTATCTGGCTCACCAGCTGCTTATCCAAGCACCCTGCCCCATTTCCCAGCTGTGAAAAACTCTTATCTCATCAGCAGCTGATGCTGCACCATGAGAAAGGGAGCATTTGCCACTGTGCAGCTGAGAAAAGCTCTCATCCCCAATTAGCTGCTTTTCCCTGTAGGGGAAAGACGGTGGGGCCTGAGAAGACATTGCTGAGTGATGCAGTTCTGTTTACTTCTGAGGCTTGCCCTGCAGACAGTTGTCCTTCATCCTTGTGAGCAGAAATGCAGAATCTTGCTCTGCTTATTCATGACTAGACATGCTGTTCATGCTTACTTCTGAATAGACAGAGGTTTGGTATTGGGATGCTATTTGGAAGTGCTGCTGATTCAATCCTGCTTACTTTTGAGTAGACATGCAGAGGCTGTCCTGCTTACTTCTGAGTAGGCTTAAAATCAGTAATCATCTCATTTTGGCCTGACCCACTTTGCCTTTGGCCCTGACCACACATAAAATGCAGCCTCCAAGACCTTTCCCAGATTGGAATTTGCCCTTCGGGCTGAAAAATGTTCCCCACCCCTGTACTAGAGAATTCTCAGCAGTTTCACGAAACTATTAACTTCCAGGTTTCCCTGTCAAAAGTTGCAACATCTAAAAGCATTTAGATAGAAGTTTAAGTTTACAGAGCAGACATGAACTAAGCAGCTGACAGTAGAAACTGAAGAGCAAGCGGGTTCCAAACACCATGCTGTCCAAGTCTTTCCAAAAGTGCACTAGTGTAAATGAGTAGTGTATATGAGCCAAGGGCTTATTTAGAAAAGTTGTATATTGACCCTTTCAGTTTGTGGCTGCCATATTCTTACACCCCTTTTGGGATTTCATTTTCTTTTTAGTCTTTAAGGGTGCAATCCTATCTCGATAGGTGGCCGCCTCCGAACTCGGAGGCGACCGCCTATCCAAAGCAGGGCAGGAGAAGCATGGGGGGCATCGTTCCCTCGGCACCTCTCCTGCCCTGCTTTTTCTGCTAGACAGCTGATTGCGGCTGTCTAGCCTCAGGAGCATGGTGCGGGGAAGGAGGCTACTGTACGACACATTGGATGTGTCACACAGGCAGCTACGATCTCCTCGCCCCGGAATGCCCCCAGCCATGCCCCTTTCCGGCCCCTTCGGCGCCTCTTGTGAGCATGGAAGACAGGGCTGTTCTGCGCTGCCTCCAAGGCAGCGTGGAAATGGGGGGAGGTCGGTTTTCCGGGAACCGACCTCGGAGCGCGTGCTCTGAGGTCAGTTCCCGGAAAAAAGCATATCCTATGGCCGTCTAGCCGCTGTCTAGCGGCCATAGGATTGCTCCTTAGGTTGCTTTGAAGGCCCTGGGGCACAAAAACAACCTAGAAATATTAAAAAATCCCCATAGGGCAGCCTGTTAGTTAGTTGCTTGCTCCAAAGACAAGAAAGTCTTGTTGCTGTTGCATAACTTTTCATAGGCAAGGGTCTATTTCAGGTACATAGTATCACAGTCATGTTGTGATGCTTCTGTGATGCATTTCCTATGGCTAGGAACCTGGACAGGGTAGCCCTGAATTTTGTGTAATGCACCTTCCTCTTAGTACCTTAGGCATGGCATTGCCTTTGCAAGAACTGGAATATTTCCTATTTAGGTCACAGGTCATGCACAACTCACCTGATACTTCGAACGTTAACTTTGTAGAATCCCAGGGCATTTGCTCTTTGGAGAGAAGCTGAAACCAAACAGGTTTTTGGGGAGTAACTGCTGGAGCAGGAAGATACCAGTTCTTTCTGTAAGAAAAGAAAAGTTCATTCTGTGTGTTTTTAAAGATCAATGTGAGACTTCCAAATAGTATTTTAAAGTACCTTAAATTACTGCTTAGGATCAATTCTATTAAACTAAAAGGCTTCTGTACAGTATGAATGGGCATATTACAGTGGGAAATGCTGATTTGAAAACAGAAGTTAAGGGGTTCAGAGTTAGCCATAAATATGCAAGTAACTAACCATCTCTTTCTTTTTAACATAAAAAACAAAAATGGAATACACCTATAACAGCAGACATAAGAGAGAACAAAACCAAGGTTCAGATGTCAGATCCCCCACAGTCTACTTTGTAGAAAACCATTATAAGAAATCCAAAGCTTATAGGCCCAAAGACTTCTCAAAGTGAAACAACAGACTACAGACCTAGCTTGCATAATCAGGAATGTTGCAAATTAAATATTAAATTTACGTTTTAAAGAAGGAAGTGGTAAGATAGTGTTTTAACTATAAACCATCAACCATTAATAAACTATCAACCATTTATGGAATGCTTTCCCTGACAAGACCCGCCTGGAGCCAACACTTGTCATCTTTTCGGCACCAACTTAAACCTGCCCTCTTCCCTCAGGCATTTGGCAGCATACGAGTCTTTTTGATCAGGTCCTGGAATGTCTCTGGCTGATTGTTTTAAATTGTTTTAGATAAATGTTGTTGCTGTTCACACTATCTGTTCTATTTCCTAACATGAAGGGTTTTTTATACTTTATGAAATGAAACTAGGGTTGCAAGCTTTGGGGCACAATCCTATGTGCCTTTAGAAGGAATAAAGTCCTACATCTCCCAGCATACTCCAGCCAGCCATGCCCTTAACTGTGCCCTTAGTTGACCGATATCATTTAAGTTTTACTTATAGGTTATAATTAAGCTCCTGATTAATTGGTGGGGCTAACAACAACCACAAACTCCTAGATGTGGGCCTCTGTTGATGTTCCATTGCCATATAGCTGGATTTCTATACTAAATTTGGTTGCAGGGGGAGGAAAGATGCATAGTGCTATTGTATGCACACTTACTTGGAAGTAAACCCCACTGAAAGCAGTGGGGCTTATTTCCAAGTAAACATGCACAGGATTGCATTGCTGGAGATATATTTTCATTCTGGCCTTTATTCAAAGCAAGCTACCTTTCAGGGTCAAACTAGTCTGGCATTTCTTCTAATAAGAACCAGGGGAGACTAAAGCTGGCAGTGGAAATGAATACCATACACCTTTTAAAAACTTGAATAGTGCACAGTACTGATGTACTGACCTCTGCCTGAGACCGTGGAGAGACAATGCCAGTCAGAGGAGGCAACAGGAGGCTAGATGGACAAAGAGTGCTGGTGTAAGCCAGCTTCCTAGGCTTCTCTATGCTAAAAAGAAAATTTGTCCTTCTGACAACATTAATGCACATCCTCACACTTTCCCCTTCCTTCAAGCACACTTTTGTTGGGTTCAGCAACATCGTAATTATTCCCTCTAATACCTAACTTCTGTGGTCCCACGCCTATCAAACGGGGCCACCCAAAAATAAGATAGAGGTTTCTGTATACTCAGGGGATTCCGTAGCTACGCAGATGTACATTAGTTTGCAGATTAAAAGATAATGGATGACATCTGATTGTGTCTGTCCACGGACAGAATGGCATCTGCCACTGGGGTGGATTCTCCCTTCTCCTGCAGCCCCCTGTACCACCTCCCACTGCCTCCGATCTTCTCCAGAGGGACTCTCCATAGAAGATTTTGGAGGTGCACAAGGAGCTGCGGGGCAGAAAAAGAAATACCTATCAGCCCAAAAAGGACAGTGTGTTCCAAGACTTACTGAATGTTGAGGGCCTGCTTCATCCCCAGCAGCTTACATTATCCTGGAGATGTGCATTAGAGTTGAGGGGATAAGAAACACAAGGTTAAAAACTGCCCTCCATTCAGGAAGCTTTCAGGAGAGAGGAAAGGAAAGAGGACCCCTTTCAACTTCCCCACCCTCTGCTTCCCAATCCCCCCCCACACACACACACACACACGAATATACCATCAAAGCACTAAAGTTTGGGCCTAGCAGCCAATCCTGAAACAGAGTCCTTTAGTACTATACAGCACAACAAGTGAAGGTTTCAAGAAGGTGGCCAAAAAAGTGTCCTTTTTCCTTTTCCCTCTCCTGCAACACTTTCCCTACTTTCCTGTGAGCCTCAAATACAAGGCTTCTGCTCCAGGCTGGTTCAGCCCAGAACAAGAGCACTCCTCTCTTAGGGGCATTGCAACATTTCTTTAAAAGTCCTCACTTTTATCCATTTAATGTGTTAGCTGCTTAGCTTTGAAGGCATTCACTGATTTTTAAAAGTCATTTATCAGTTGATATTCCTACTGAACACTCAATGGTTCAGGGAGATGTTACTACCAACCTGAATAAATAGTCCACAGGAAGGATCCACGGTAAGCCACAGAAAGGCGATTCTTCCTCACATTTCGTTCTAATAGAGTCATTGAGTTCAGGTATGTGAGGAGTAATGTGAGACATTCCACCATAGTCAAGCCCATTAATCCATATTCCAGAATCACTTTTTTCCAAGTGGCCATCCAAGTTGTGAAATCTTCTGTTCATGTGCTGATAAAGTGACAAAAAACTACTAGACAATCGGCAGAATTTGCCCTGATATCTACTCAGATGATGATGCTTGGAGTTTGCCCAGAGAGACTATGGAACTGACTGACTGAATTAAGGCCTGCAGATCATGCTTCAGGTTTACAGGTTTCACTCAAAAGAACTGCAGCAAATTAGATGTTATAAGTACCCAACTTTGGGAGGAGTCAATAAATACTTCCAGTTCAGAAAGAAATGGAACTCAGACTTTAAAGTGTGGAAAATGTATATTTATAACCTACTGAAGGATATATCGAGGAGGAAATGCTACTTCAGACGGAACCACCAAGGCTAATTTCTGATTTCAAACTACTGCAGTTTGAGCATGGAACCAAAGAAAGTAGATGAAAGCCCCCAATGTCCATTATAGGAAGAGCATGCCAACCAGATGGCGTGCATGCATGTATGTGTATAAACCTCACCCAGAAGAATCCATTAAGTTGTCAGGTACAGCGTCAAGCATGGCTTGAGAGGTGGGTAGGGGAGTAGCCTTGGTCTACAGGATTCCATCTTTCCTGGTGAGTGTCTGTGCCTGGTGTTGGGAACTCAAAACAGGACTGGCATTCTGTTGTCGTGCCGTCCACACTGCTGCCGAACACGTCTGCCTGCCTGAACTGTGAGAGGTGGTCTTCAGAACAGTCTTGAGAAGACCAAGGCTGATGGTCTTGGTGGACTTTAATATCTACACCAAGGCTGCCTTTTGTGGAACAGCTCAGGATTTCATGGCTGCCCTGAAAACCATAGGCCTATCCCAAATAACACTGGCCATAATGCACGTGGCAGGACATACTCTGGATCTGGCTTTCTGTACTGGATCAGTGGGAAATGATCTGTGAGTGGAGGAACCAGTGACAGTTCATGGACAGATAATAAACTAATGAGTAAGAGGAGAGCTTGTCATGATGTCCAAACCAAGAATCCTGGCTTACTCTCCCAAACAAGACAGAATTCACAACCCTGGTTTTGCCCTAAAAGGTGGAACAGAAATACTTGGGGCGCAACCCTATCAGGTTGATGCCTGCTAGAAGGAAGCCGGGCTGCTGCCAACAGTGCGGGAGGAGCGATGGATGTGATTTTCATCTCTCTGTCCTCCTTTTAATTTTTTCCACTAGACAGGCCTCTGAGCCCCTCCAGTGGAGTCATGCTGGTGGGGGCAGGCCCAGGGCTGGAGAGGCCAAGGATACAGCGCTTCCCGGCCTTTTCTCCTCCCCGCCCACTGGCATGCCCCGCTTCCCCCTCCCTGTCCGTGTCCAAGGTCATGAGGCTGACCTTGGAAGAGGAACTACTGTAGAGCTTTCTGCAGCAGCTGAGAGGCGGGCGAGGATGAAGATCGGAGTGGGGATTTTCACCTCCAGGGGTGAGGCTCTGTCTCCCAGAGGTGAAAATGCCCAGAATCCTATGGCCCCTCAGACAATGTCTAGGGGACACAGGATTGCATCCTTTAAGAAATAAATGTATACGCAATTTGCTCTGTAAAGTACACTGTCCACTGGCAAGCAGGAGACATGCTTTGTTTTTACAGATCTAAGTTACCTTGGTGAAGAATTTTAATTCCACCATCACCACTGCATGCAGTGTGCGCCCCGAACCATCCAGTGCAAAACCCAAGTTTCACGAAGGTGGGCAACCTCCTAATATGTTCTGTGGGCTAGTAAACTATTAGTTCTGATCTGCATGTTCCCTATCCCCGTTTCACAAAAGGGAAACAACTCTATAAATTATATAAGTGACCAAAAATCAGAAACAGAGTCTACGGCCATTGAGTTCCAAGCGCTTAGGCTAACCATCTTCTGCTAAGCTCAAGAGAAGATACGCTGCTCAGAAAATTTACGATCAGGACATGCCAGAATCGGTCCCAGTGCAGAGGTATCACTCTCCATACTGTCCTGTCCACCTGTCACATCCTCATTCTCCCTACTTCAGCTGAAGTGGGAGTATAACAAAGGTTCAGGGCTGACATGGTTCAGAGGTCATAAGCCCCAAAGAGCTGAAAGTAAATATGGCAGAGATTGAGGGCCAGTGAAAATAAGACACATATGAAAATCCCAAGGAGCTGGGTGTTAATTAAAGAGATCAATCTCTTCTTAAAGCTTCTGCTATAAAGAGGTGGCCAAAACAAAACCTTATTTAATATTTACATGGACCCTCCTCTGCAACATCAAAAGTCTTTCTTACCTGAAGAAAGATTCGCTTAGGCCTTGGGTTTGCTGAATCTGAACTAAAAGGGAAGAAGATTCCACTGCAAACAAGAATGAATGTGACTGCAAAAACTGTTGTTAAAGTTATTATTGTCTTCTTTGTGCTTCTGGCAAGATAGATGAACTTAAGCTAAAGACAGAAAAAGAACAAGCATGAGAATATTTCCTTTATAAAAACCGTAATTAGAAAACATTTAAAAATAAAACTAAATTTAAAAAAGGGAACAGCTTACAATTCTATCCGAAGGATTTCTTCTTGCCAAACACAGGTCTATGTAGCAAATCAGGCTGAGACTGGGTGAAACAGTGACCAGGTTTGGACAATCCTGAACATACAGGGAGAAGCCATCGTGGCTTCTTGCTGTGTGCACAACCGCCGTTTGCATAATTCCCCGTGTTGCAGCACAGGTTTGTTTGAACCTGGCGCACATGGCTTTGCGCCCACCCTACAACTCATGACTTGCAGCAGGGATTGTAGGGTGAGTACGAAGCCACCCCTGCCGCGCTACAAACCAGGGCTGGATAATATGCCAACCCGTGCTGCACCACGGGGAATTATGCAAATAGCAGTTACATGCAGGGCACATGCGGGGGGAGAGCCACGCCGGCGCCTTCTCCCTACGCAATCGTCCGAACACCCTCCGTGATTTGCCAAGGCCACCCAGAAAGCTTCACAGTCAAGCAACAATCTGAACGTGGGTCTTTCATGCCTGTCCTTTTCTAAGGTCTGGAGTGAGCACGTGCTATGGAGCACAGAACGGAACATTCTGAAAATCTGTTTTTGTTAGAGTTAACATTTTTTTTTTTTTTTTTATTTACAGCACAAGCCCTCCCAAGGCGGCTAACAACAATAAAATTAAACGTTTCTATCCCTTAAAGTTGGGAAGATGTCTGCTGAAAACTCAGAAGCCAGAGGGGGTCTGTGCAGAATTTCCAGCGATTCAAAGATGGGGCTTTAGTGCCTTTAGAGCTCTTTCCTCGTGTCTACCAGAAGCAGAGTGAACTATACCAAATAAGCAGTTAACCATGCAATTCTATACATGTCTACCCAGAAGAAAGCCTAATTGCATTCAATGGGAGTCACTTCCAGATAAATGTATACAGGAGTGCAGCCCAAGAGGGCCTACATAACTTGCATGTTATTATGGCAAATCTTTAAAAAAAAATCTTGGTGCACAATTTTGATTTCATCCTCACTCCCGTACCCCAATGTAGTGTGATGAACACAGCTCTGCTGACCACCCAACCACCGCTGCATAAGCCTAGGCTCAAGAAGGTGGGTGACCTGCTAATATATTTTTGTATGGGCTAGTAAATTATTTGTCCTGAACAGCAGGGTGTTACTACCCCCAATTCAAAAAAGGGAAACCTCTAAATTGTCAAAAGGTGAAAGATCAGAAATGGAGCCTACAGATGAGTCTTTTAATGTGCAATTGCTGTGCCCCTTTACATAATTTTACGGAGTTTCCAGACGATGTCATCCAGTTGTAATCTTCCCATGTTTTCCCACCGTTTCTTCCATCTTTTTTCTTACCACAAAAAAGACATTAAGGGAGCAATCCTACGGCCGCTAGGCAGCAGCTAGACAGCCATAGGATATGTCGTTTTCCGGGAACCAACCTTGGAGCCTGTGCTCCAAGGTCAGTTCCCGGACAACCGACCCCCCCACACTTCTGCGCTGCCTCCGAGGCAGCGCTGAACAGCCCTGTCCTTCACACTCACAAGAGGAGTGCGGAGCAGCCAGAAAGGGGCGTGGCTGGGGGCATTCCAGGGAGGGCGGAACTGCCTGTATGACACATCCAATGTGTTGTGCAGAAGCCTCCTTCCGTGCTCTGTCCTCCTGTGGCTAGACAGCCGCAATTGGCTCGCTAGCCGAAAAAGTGGGGCAGGAGAAGCGCGGAGGGAACAATCCCCTCCGTGCTTCTCCTGCCCTGCTTTGGATAGGTGGTCGCCTCTGCGTTCGGAGGCAGCGGCCTATCTAGATAGGATTGCTCCCTAAGGGTCCAATCATATGCACTTTTAGACAGAAAAAGGTCCTACAGCTCACAGCATGCCCTAGCCAGCATGGCTGACTGGGGCATCCTGGGAATTGTAGGACTTTTTTCTGTCTAAACAGACTGGCAGAATATTCTGCTCTAAGGAAAGAGCAGAATAGCAGATCAATATTTTTACAGATGTGGATTAGAAAATGGAAGATGCACAACTGAGGCACAGTGGGAAGGTACGTTCCTCCTTTCTCGGTCACTTGGTTTCCATTACTGATGGCCCAGCCACTTCATGTGCTGCACAGCAAGTCTTTTAAAGATCTTCTCTGCATGGCTCTCGACAATCTCTGAATTAATTGCTTCCTGAACCTTTATTCTCTCCTGGAATGATGAGCCAGTTGTCCTATCCCCCACATCCCTCACTGCAATTAGCCACTTAATTAGGGAATTCTACTATGTCACATCCGTTCAATTCATTGATTTTGCTCCGGGAAAGAGCGCAGGACAGGAAGGCCTGGCGTGCTATGGTCCATGGGGTCACGAAGAGTCGGACACGACTGAACGACTGAACAACAACAACAAATTCAAATTGAACCAAATAAAAGTATTGGGAGGAATTAAACGGGGCTGCCTTGTGCTCTGAGTATGGCAGAAGGGCGCAAAGGCTATCTGTAAAACACGAGTTTCAGAGTGAGCTAAGAAAAAAATCAAACCCACGTTGCAAAACCGTACTGGGTTGACTGATAAGATCCAGTTGTGAAACTGACTGAACTATAAAATCAGGCATTCTCTGGGGAAATCAGTGGGAGTTGCAGACGACTCGTTACCATGTTTACTTGGAAGTAAGCATGCTTGCAATCCCTGTGCTGCAGGCATTATTTTTTAAGTTTGTTAAAAATATATAGTGGATTAATGCTATGATGAAGTAGCACAACTAATCATTACCAAATATATATTATATAAAGGTCCATTTATGCATTTTTATTGGAGCACACCAGGGACAGCAAAAGATGAATGCTGTCCTTTGCCTGGGCTTCTTGTTTGTTGAAAGATGCTTGAGCAAGCAGGCAGCACCTTCAAAACATCAGAAGAGGGCGGTGGGGAAAAGGGAAAGCAGGACAGGCGTTGCTCAGAAAACACTGCAGTGTGAATTGTTCTTCGCCTCCCTTTTCTGACTTCCTTTACTCTGTTTTCGCTGCTGCATACCTGTTTGGCCCCTTAATTACGAAGGGCAATTGCTCTGACTGTAAGGAATCCTCTGTATTCAAGTTGTTGTTTTTAAGGGCATGTGGACCGGAGGGGCAGCCAGGGAATACTGCTGGGTTGAGAGAAGACAGCTGCAAAAGGCGCCTCCGGCAGAGCTCTCATTCAGTCCGCTGAGAATCAAGCATCAGCAGAGTAGGGCACATTGCCAAGTTTCAGACCTTTGCTCCTGAAGTGTTCCCTCTAATTAGGCAACTGCAAGTGATGTTGATGGGATTTCCATAAAGACGTTTACTCAGAAGTAAGGCTTCAAAGTGTGGGAAGAAAGGGTGTGTAGCAACCAGGAGGGGTGGGGAAAGGAGAGGAGAGAAGACTGCACACTTGGCTATGTCCCGCCCACTGTGTGGCTGGAACACAGATGGATGGAACACATCAAAAAAACATTAGACCCCCTTAAGTGTGAATGATCAATTGCAATTCCACTTGCAGCTTATAGCAGAAGAGCAATGATTTTGTAGCAGCAGGAGGCTTCTGTCTGGAAGCACCTGTAGTCACACTGATGGAGACTCTTCTATACCAGACCAAAATTCTGCACGTGGGTGATGGTATCATTTTCTCAGACCAGAAAACTGTCTGAGGGTACGTTACGGCATTTGTTAAACCTACAGTTGAAACTTTCCTAAATCGGTTTAATTTGTAGACTACAAAGCATGTGCGTCTTTTAAAGGCATCCTTACCAAGTAAGATGACAGAAGTATAGATACTATGACAATAAAAACAGCCACTATTATATCAGGTGGAATTTCTGAACCACTGCGTCCCATGATGGGTACAACCATTTCAAATACAATCCAGTTGAGGTATATTAAATAGAGGTGTGGAATAAACATCCCCAGAAGGTAAATTGCAACAAATTTCATTGTGGCACCTACAAAAGAGAGAGACAGAGAGAAAGAAAAGCAGTCTGTAGTATAGAAAGTCTAGACCTTTACATCATCTATTGCAAATATAGATGTTATATGACATAGTGAAAAAACAATGCACTGTATGTAAGCAAGGGTCTATCAACACATTCTTTTTGATCCATCGTAACTCTAAACAAAAAGCAGGTAGAGCTCATTTTCTGGCAATGTGCGCTGTCACAGTAATTACCATTCTTTTCTTTTCTTTTTTTAATGTAGCTATTTTGCAAGCCTGCTGAGCAGGACTTGCACACACAAGAGGGAGGAACAACAGAGCAAATCTGGAGACTGTGCTTCCTTCAGGTTAAGGTGGGAAAGAGGGAGGCAAGCATTAAATGTGTGAAAGAAGAGGAGGATGGTATTTCAGGTTTGGACAGGTTGAACAGTACACTTTGATTGATGACTATGCCAGGCATGAGTTGACAATGTCAGGTGGGAGTCTAGTAAAACGCTCTGTAAAGAGCAGCATGTCAAGGAAGTATACTTTGAACAGTACATATTGGCTGAAAGCAGGGATCTTATGAAGGCAGGAGAAACCTAAGAGAAACAGAGTCTGAACAGCAGTGAAATGCCACGAACCTAGGAATAATCACACATAGATATTCATCACTTGGCACCTCTGCATAATGGTGTGCACCTCCTTCCAATCCACATACCAAGAGAACAGAGACTCAGTGTGGTGTAGTGGTCAGAGTGTTGGACTGGGATTTGGGAGATCTGGATTCTAGTCCCCACTTGGCCATGAAGCTCACTGGGTGACTTTGGGCCAGTCACTGGCTCTCAGCCTAACCTACCTCACAGGATTGTTGTTAGGATAAAATGGAGAGGAGGAAATCCAAATCCAAAATCTGGATCTATAGAAGAAATCTGTTAGCCCTCTGTTTTTATTCAAAGTAAAAATACTTTTTGGTTAAGAAAAAAAGTTATCTTAACAAAATCAGTCATTATTACCTAACTGTAAACATCCCCACTAGAATTCCGGCCTTAATAGTAATAATACTTTGCATTTACATAGCAATTCAGAGTGTTCAAAGTTCTTCAACATACATTGGGTTGTATCTAATTGGTGTCCCTCTGCTATTGGAATGTCCTTTGATCTAGTGGAGGTTTCTGTCAGAATAGAATAAGGAGATTTCTGAGATTCCACCTCCCTCCTACAACTTCCATGCAAACCTGCTCTGGAGGGCTGGAGAACTGTTTGGAACCGCACGGGGCATGGGTGGGGGAGCTGCAGGAGGAAGGTAAATTGCCCCAAATCACCTCCTTCTAGTGATGTAAGCCTTCACTGGATCAAACAGCATTCTGTCACTGGGGTAACACCAACTGGATGCAACATCGTAATCCTTACAAGAACCCTGAAAGCTGAGTATTATTATCATACCTTTTTCTTTCAATTCCTTATAAGTCATTAATTTTGTGATTAGAGGAAAGGCTACCCATATTGCACTGACAAAGGCCGAGGAAACTCCTAGGTAAGTAAGTAAAGCCAATTTAATTGACCAGAAAAGCACTGGAACATCAAAGAAGATCTCTCCAAGGAACTGTTCATTTGTGTTCTGGGAAAAGAAAATGAAAAAATGTTTACTCTGAGGGGTCAATGTAAGTATCCTAAAAGCAGTGCAATCTCATGCATGTCTACGCAGAAATAGGTCCTTCTGTGTTCAAAGGAGCTTACTCCCAGGTAATGGGATATAGTACTGCAGCCAGAGCCAGGTGGCAGTGGTGGCCAAGAGTGCCTTTGCCCAGCTTTGGCTGGTGCGCCAGTTCCATGCCTTCCTGGGGAAGGTGGATCTGGCCACAGTGATCCATGCCTTAATCCATGTAAATTACTGTAATGTACTCTACGTGGGGCTGTGCCCTTGAAGAAAGTCCAGAATGGTCAACGAGTGAAAAATGCAGCATCCAGACTTTTGCCTGGTGTGTTCTACAAACTATATAACACTGGTTTGCACTGGTTTCCAATTCCAAGTCCAATTCATGGTGCTGGTTCTTACCTATAAAACCCCAAACAGCTTGAGACCAGGGTAAATTAAAGACTGCGCCCCCCCGTATGAGCCTGCACAAAATGTATGTTTATCATCTGAAGCCCTGTTGCATGCCCTGCTTCCTAGAAAGGTTGATGGATACTCGAAACAGGGCCTTTTGTGTAGCAGCACCCCAGTGTGGAACCCCTTCCCGCGGATGGTTAAACTAGCTTCCTCTTTAGTGTACTTTACACTGCTGGTGAAGATACTATTGTTCCACTGAGCTTCTAATAGTTAATTCCACTCTGTTTTTATTATTTTAAAATGTTTTTAAGTGTTTTAGGTTTTGTCTTTATCTTTGTATTGTTGTTATTGTACATCGCATCAAGCACTCACTGAGCAGAGGGGCAATCCTAAAATATTATAAATAAATAATTTTTCTGTGCTTTTCTTAATTTGTTGCTAATGTGGCCTGGACAAACTTGATACTTTATTTATATTGGTGATGTGTGAGGGCATTCGCCTTAAGCTAGCACAGGACGAGACCTAATGGGTTTAAGTTACAGGAGAATGGATTTTGGCTGAATATTAGGAGAACTGCTATAAAAGCAGTTTGACAATAGAACCAATTACCTAGACCCCACTGGAAGTCTTCAAGCTTCAAGCTACTGGATAGCCATCTGTTGGGAATGCGCTACCTCTGGAGTTCCAACATCAAGCAGATAGCCTATAAGATCCCTCCAACTATATGACCCAGTTCACATGTAACAGCAATCATGGGTTAATTAACTCACAAACTGCTGAAATCTAGCGGGAGCAAGTGAGCACGTGGCCTCTGGTGCGCTCGGTGCTTCCGCTATCAATTAACAATCTATTTTCACCCTGTTTGTACATTGTTAGTGTGATGTCCAAATCCAAACACTCTGGATTGTTTAGGGGTTAACCGACCCAAAGTTAACCCAACAACATACCATGGGTTAAGTCTTAGTTGTTTATCCCTAAAAGAACGCAGAACGAGGTGACTGTAGGTTGTTAAATGAAAGTGGAAAGAATGAGCATGCCAGAGGCAGTATGCTTGCTCACTCCCGCTAGATTTCGGCAATTCATGCGTTAATTAAACCACGGCTATCGTTACATGCAAAATGGACCTATGATCCCAAGAAGAACCAAATGGTCTATTTCTTGCAGTTCATAATGCTATTATTATTTTCCACTATATTTATTAACAGGGCCATTATTTGTAATAATTAGCTTTAACTGATTGAGAAGGCAATTCCATACACACTTCCCCGGGAGTAAGCCCCACTGGCTTCAATGGCACTTGCTTCTGAGCAGACATGCACATGTTAATTAGTACAGTCTTCTTCAGTATAGATAAGCTGTAGTTGCCTATCTAGAGTTACTCCTCCACTTCAGAGTGAAGGATAAGGGAAGCACACAAGTTGCCCTGCCAACACATTTCCTGTGGTTTCTGTCACCCCACCAACCAAGACAGGAAGCAAGCCAACCTGGAGGTTTGGGCCAACCTTAGCTAGGCCGATGGCTGCAAATATGTAGGGGGAGCGTGAAAGGAACTTGGCCCGTCACTCCTGTCCCCAGGACAAGAGAAGTCCAGAACCCAATCTAGTGGACAACCAAATACAGGCATGAATGAAATGCCGCTACCAATTTTGTATCAGTCGACACTTTAAGGGACAGGCCAAAGCTCGGTGTTGTGCCACACGCCTTGCATGCAGAAGGAGCCAGGTTCGATCCTCATCATGTTCGATTAAAAGGATAAAAGAGGTGATGGCAAGAACTCTGCCTCAGATCGTGGAGAGCAGCTGCCAGTCATTAGACAATGGCTGGCTTCAGAAAACACGACAACCCACACTCAGAGATTGAGTACAGGTTGGGTGAGGGTTGTCATTGAACTGTGGGTTGGTGGTAAACCCAGCCATGATAACAAATCATGATTTGTTAATCATGAACAACCCACAGTTCACAATCCAACAACAAACCATAGGTTCCCTTCATGGGTTGTTCATGGTTAACAAACCAAGGTTTTTTAGCACGGCTAAGTTCAGACAACATGGTAACCCACATTTCAACAACAACCCACAGTTCAATGACAACCCATACTCAACCCTTGAGTGTGGGTTATTGTGTTGTCTGAACCAAGTCAACATTGGACTAGGTGGACTCAATTTAAGGAAGCTTTATATGCTTATAATGAGAAAAGAAAAACAAAATAATTATTATTTTAAATCATATAGTTAAAAACACAATACTTACTTTATAATAATATGTCTTGGCTAATGTATGTACAAGAATTAGTTTAGCCGAAGCTGCGGTTCCATACAGAAAAATTGAGACATGGAAGTGGGTATACCAAGAAAGAGAGCATCCAATGAGAGAAATAAACACTGCTACAATAAGGATGCCAACCAAAGTGGCAAGCCAACTAAGGACTGTGAAGCCAAACGCAATGGCAAGTTCCTTCAGATAACTAACTGCAAAAATATAAGAAAAAAAAATACATTAATGCCTAGATTAATACATTTCTTCTAAAACTCTTCTTCTAGCTGGAACTGCTAAGGCTACAGAATCCAACATGGCAACAGCTAGTCTAGGAAACACTGGACTGTCCTTTTTCAGGATTGGGGTGTAAATGATTATGCTTTACCTTCTTCCTGATAATTCTCGAATAGTATATTCCTCACCTAGTTTAATTCAGATATTTAAAGTTGTCATGAAGGCTTTTTGAGGTTTACCTCCTTAAGAAAATGGGAGGGGGAAGAATGTTTATATTTTTAGTTTATACATTTTAAATATTAATAAAATAACTGCTTACATACAAGTAACACAGACTGCAGTTTTATGTCCCATTAAATCAACAGCATGCTTACCTTCATTTAGACTGGTTACATAGGCCTCAATTCAAAGCCTAAAACATGCACCAGGAATGAGTTTGCATAGCTTTGGCTAGTATGCCAGCTACAACCCTTTCCGGAGAAGACAGACCTGGCCACCATCACACACACTTTGGATACATCCAGGCTGGACTACTGCAGTGTTCTGTGTCTGGGGCTGGTGTTGAAGACTATGTGGGAACTGTACCTGGTTCAGAATGTTGCTGCCAGGCTTTTGATGGCCATTATTTGGAGCATGTGACTCCTTTGTTATTTAATCTGCATTGTGAGTGGTTTGGCTGACCCTGCATAGGGCTGAAGAGTGGCACATAAATATTTATATAAATAAGTAATTCATTCACTGCATCAGTCTTCAGTAGAAAGTAGCTACGGCACTCAAAACAAGATCTGTTGTGACATAACAGAGGCTGCTGAAGTCAGAGATGTAAAATTTCTGGAAATTTTGAAGCCATGGAAAAAAAGTTTTTTTCTGGAGGGGGGACGGGACAGGACAGGATGGAAATTTGGGTTAAAAGTGAAAAATAAGCAATACTTATATTTTTTAGCATTCCTTACAGATCTAAAGTCACTGGGTGAGTTTGCACGACATGACAATCCACCCTGGTGAATAAGCCATGCAATGTGGGTTGTCGACAGAACCCACTGTGAGCCCGACAGATGCTCGGGCTTACCTTGGGTTGTTCTGCCTCTCCTTCCCCCTCGGTCCTTCAGCCAGCTCTGGCAGGTATCCCAGGGGACTTGGCAGCACAACCTGTCTTGTCTGCCACCAAAGTCCCCCTCCCTGCTCCGATCACACCCCACTGTTGAAGGAACTGTCAAAGATTGCTGTGGTTAGTGTGAATGGAGCGAAAAGGGGGTGGCATGTAGATCTCTGTGAAAAACACTTGCTGCAGCCTCGGGCAAGTGTGGATTCAAAGCAGGGCACCCTCAAGCATCAGGGCAACACTTAAAAGCCTGGGGATCACCTGGGTAAGAGGGTGATCTTGATCCCTTTTCCCCACATGTCAACTGTCAAAGGCTTTAAAATCAGCCTATATACAGCCTCGTCTTGTCAGTTACCTTGTATATTTGACAGGAGAAACATACAAGGTAGCAGACAAAGCAAGCCTATATATTTTTGACCAGGCAAAAAAACCCTGACAAATTTAAAACAAAAACAAAAAAACTAGAGACATTTGTTAACATTCCCAGGGCCAAAATAATAATAATAATAATAATAATAATAATTTAAAAAATCAGCCCCATTTGCATAAACATTGGGGACTTTTTTTTTTTTTTTAAGGGGTTGGCGAATGAGTGACAACCCCGCCAAAATGCCACTTGGGGAACGGTGGAGGGGCTATCACTGCGGCATGGGTGAGAACGCTCAGTAAGAACAGCAGGGGTTTCTGCCACTCTTGGCAAGCAGCTCGCTCAGCAATGCCCACAACCCATGATGGGTTGGCAGTGCCAGGTTCAGATGACATGCCAACCTATTGTGGGTTGAACAACCCATCCAACAAGCCATGAGTTGTCAGGGTGGCTTGTTGCCTACAAACAAGCCACCCTGTGGGAAGTGGTCCATGTTTGCACAACATGGCAACCCACCATGACTTGTTCAAGACAACAACCCACGGTGAGTTGTTGTGTCGTACAAACCCAGTCACTTTGTTGCTTTAGGACAGCCTTCCCGATTGTGGTACCCTCCAGATATTTTGGACTTCAGCTTCCGTCAGCCTCAGGCAGCATGTCCAATGGTCAGGAATGCTGGGCAGTGTAGTCCAATATATCAAGGGCTACAGGTTGGAGAAGGCTGCTTTTGTAACATAAAGCAGCCTTTATGTTCCTAAAGTTATATTATGTATAATGAGGTTTGCTCATAATATTAGCATTCTATTTAAAAACTTTAAAAAGTAAATCTGGTCATTAAATTTGTAATTATTGTCTGAATAAACTATACTTTTACATTTAATATACCAAACATAATTTTATGACCAAACCAAGTTATACATAACATATTTTAGGCACCTATTTTATGTCTGACTAGAGGGAACTTCAGCAAGTAGTCCCTGAAACATCTGAATCATCCTAGATGCCAGAAGAAGCAGAAAGAACTGGAAGCAGAGGAAGACTGGTATAGAGCATCTGTTCCTGTTTGTAAGGAAGTTCCTGTTTGTAAACTTGTTCTTCTTTGTGGGGTGAGTTTAGGGAAATCTGGTCTGAAGGAAAAGCTATTGCAATTTTATTTACCTGGGAAAGACTCAGCTAAGGAATGCAACCATATTTAAGAACCTTTAAGCAATCTCAACCTATTATTTGAAGAGTGACATTTTATTCACTTTTGTATATAATTTCTGTTAATGAATACCTTAGTTTTTGTTCAATTTGAAAGTTTGCCTCTAGTAGTAGTGTCAGTCCTATGCCTACCCCATAAGAACCACGCTACTGAGTTCCTTTTAGGTAGACTGGGTTGATTCTAGTGGTAGCAGTTAAAAGGTTTTATAGCTGAGGCAGCATTCCCTAGTGGTGAGGTCTAACTGAGAACTTTATTAAAAACTGTGGAGTGAGTTCTACAGACCAAAGCTACAAAGCTAATTTTTAAAAAAGAAAAATAGATAGGATAACCCACATGCTATTCTGTAGCATCTGATGACAATGACAGGATAACCTACAGTATTTCTTTCACATGTGGGTTTTAGATTAGAACTATATCGATTGCTACAGCATCTAACCAGCACAAGCCCAGAAACACAGGACTCAGAAGAACAAAACCCAAACTGTCAAGAATGCACATTTTCTTCCATATTATGATATGGTGATTCTACCCACTTGCTGGGAAACTGAGCATGATTTGGAGCATCCCTAAAAGTCTATCAGTAAAAGACACATCAGATCAATAATTTTAATAAGGAACAGAAAAAATAATTATGCTGGGAATCTTACAGAGAGGATTAAAAAAATTCCCTCCCCCCATCCCACGGCTACATTATTTCCAGACATTTTACCTCTCTAGCCTTTCTATAAAATCTTCTTATTGCATAGTTTTTAGAAATTTTTTTTTTGGGGGGGGTAGTAAAGGCTGGGTAACAATATATAAACACCTAGTCCTAAATTCTAAAAGAAAATACTTGATACCAAAGCTGTTCAATTTTTCAGAAAAAAAACAAGAACGGTCCTTAGATAAAACAGAGAACCCCCAGGTTTTTCAAAATTGCCATTCTTTTCTGGGCCTTGACATCTCTAGCTGAAGCACGAATCACAGCTTTTACAGTCCCATAAGTTTCCTTATAATATACAGTACAATTATTGCTCCTGAACTGGACATTGAGGATTTCTCATATCCTCAATGTATCATAAAGAGGAGATATTCTAAAATGTGTTAACTACACTTTTTAAGCTAAAAGATACTCACTTGGAAGTAATCCTCACTGAAAACAGTGGGACTTGTTTCCTAGTACACATTGTCAGAACTACATTGTTAAGATATTTTCTGCTAATCCCAAAGAACTGTCCAATGATTTGAGATAACGTGTGTTTGAAAATGATCCTTTTAAAGAACTTTGAAATTAACTCAAAAAGTGTAGGCTCGTAAACATTCCACTGCTGTCACTGTGCAATACCCAGAAATAAAATAGTTACATGTTTTTAACAGAGAGAAGGAAGTGTTGCCAAACATTTCCTCTTGGGTGATTTGCCAAACTATTTAAAAACTCTACAGGCAGGCCTTGAAGAGACCAGCAGGCATGGCTTCTGAGTATGCACCACTGCTTCCACAGGGCCCTCTGACCATTACCCACAAGCCACTGCAGACAGTTAGGAGACCCTCCAGAGCAGCTGAAATGCTATGCAAGGCACTGCAATTGGCAGAGGAAATTCAAAAAGCCCCCATCTGTGCATAGGGCTTTTTGGATCTCAGCCTAGATGTGCTGGTTTCCTTTTTAGGGGGGAAAAAAAGTAGCAGGTTCTCTTTCTTTAGTTCTTGCTTCCCATCTCTGACAGTTTAAAGCTGATCAGCACCTGCCTTTGTAGGCTATAGGAAACGCAGCAGCAAAAACTAAAAGACAAAATTCTGACTGCATAAGGGGCTCCTTTGTCTATGCAAAAATAGGATTCGCCATAAGGCCCACTATGTCCAAAAGCCATACATGGAAGTGAACTTACCTCTTTTTCTTGGCTGCAGTGTCTTTTTTCCTAGATAAAGAATGGCAAGTGCTGTGATGACATAATTTATAATGGCTCCAACACGAGCTGGGTAAGCCAGAACAAACATGCCAAACACATCAAAGAAGACAACATTTCCATGTCGATATTCATGAGATCTGGTCAGTCTATCCGACTTTGCCAAGTATTTTATGACACCTAAAATATTGTCACCTTTGGAAAAAGATAAATGCATATTTTGGATTTGCCTTTTCCTCATCATTTTCACTTATAATTCTACAAAGCATACGACATCACAAAATAAACCTTAACACAATGGATTGATGACCTTACAATGCTTTCAACATTTGAATGGGTGGTGTACAGACACCACCTGTGAATGGATACTTATTTGGCTATTTGGTCGGCTTTTGTTGAAGTTTTTATATGAAAATACAGGTTTCTGAGAACAATACATAAACATTTCATATGCATAGATTGAAAATTATATATTCAAATCTATACAGCCACATTTTTTCTTCTTCTATTCTTTTTTTGGTTGAAATTTTATAATTAAAAATAAGTTTAAAAAAACCTTAAAGAAAACGTTGGTTCATATTGCAAAAATATCTGGTTCATGAGTTGTTGTTATGTGTGAACCAACTCAAGTTTTAATCAATCTGATTACAGTTCTAGTAAGAGTATAAAACCAGGGTGTGAGATCTATAATTACTGCCTTCAGCAATTAAAGTAAATTTACTTTACCCAGCCCACATAGCATGGGCTGAACAAGACATATAGCCAATGTATTTTGATCTTTGGATTTTCTTCACACAACTTTATTTTATTTAGAATATGCTGTAATTAAGATACAGATCCAGAGGTTTTGCATTATCATAACCACCAACATGGAAAGTAACATTTCAGGTTTGCACTGCTCTAAAATTCACGAACAACTTTGAATACCAACCTGCCCTCTGAATAGAATCTGTCAGAATTCGGTCTGCTGTGTCATATTTCGTATGATAGATGTAACCATTTTCAATGAAAGCCAGATCTATTCCTATCAAAACAATTTGAATTAAATTATGATGTTATCTAACTAAAAATATTCAAGATGTTAACTTAATCCATTCACTTTTAAGCAATGCTGATATAAATACATCATCATACTACAATATTTATATTCCACTCTTCTACTAAATAGCCAGATTTGGATGTTGGCCCATGGCTTCCCAAAAACTTTGGCCGGATGCCCTTCCCCGACCCTTTCTTGCTCCCCTTTCATGCTGGTTTGAGCACAGAGATCCTGGCTGGCATTAAGCCAGAGTTCCCAATTACATCTAGTCAGGGGAACTCTGGCTTTATGTCAGCTATGAGGATAATATGCCTTTTTATGCATACTTTCCTGAAAATGTTTCAGTGCATTTGCTTACGCTCCAGGTATCCCCCATGCCTTTACTCATTCATTCTAACAGTTGACAGTGTCCAAGGAAGTTCTGGAGGCTTTATGAATTCATAAGGGACCTCAAGTATTCCTGTATTTCAAATGTTCATGGAGTATTAAGGTGGAGCCAGTTTTCTGTGTTGGAACTTGTACTTTATTTTGACAGATATATAGGTTGCGAATTACACTGAAGTTTGAACCAATAGGGATTTTGTTTCATATATTATATATTAGCAAATAGACCTAGCTTTGCATGGGTTGGAATAGCCCTTAGTTTGATACAGCAAACCCTTCAAGCAAACTTACACCACATCAGGGTTGGACACATTTTGCCCACCCTATGACGGTGCATCCCACAGCCCCTTGAGAGAAACGTTTGTCCACTCCATTCCACTGAGAGAAGGGCTGCCCCACAGTATGGGGAAAGGGGCAGGTGTACAACTGTCTCCCTTGGTCTACTAAACTCCCATGGCTTCCGACTGTATGGACTGCAAGGCTATGTGCTGGTTAGAGCAGTCTGCCCCTGGTGATTGAAGATGGTACTGCAGACTTCAACCACATGGACAATTTAAGGCACAATCCTATGCATGTTTAGGCAGGAAAAAACCCCTAACAACTCCCAGCATCCCTCCAGCCAGTCATGCTGGTGGAGACATGTGGGGAATAGTAGGACATTCGTTCTTCTATCTAAACATGCAAAGGATTACACCCTTAAATTAAATAAAATTAATGTGCCTTTAAAAAAAATAACCCCAAGGTGCACATCCCTAGGGGTCCATTAGTATGCATGGTAAGTTTCAGGTGTCTAGGTTTTATGGTTTTGGCACCATGGCGCTGATGGACAGACACACATCCTCTTTTATTATTATAGATATAGCCAGTACAAATCTTGTGCCCTATTGAAATCCATGGCAGACCCCCACAGACCCACCACTGAAGTAGAGAGAACCAATATTTCACTTCACTTTTTGAAAGAAATGCTGCACTTTTATTTTAGAGTGTTGTCAATCACTTCTAGCTAGAGATCTCACCCCAAAACGTTAATACACAGCTTGATTTGTAACAGTCAACAGCAAAATAGTCAGAATACTTTCAACTTACAGTTTATTGTTGTTGGTTTGAAATCAGTGCAATAAACGCATCTCAACATTACTTATATTGTCCCAGAGGAGAAATACTCAACACTTCTCCTTGGTTGCTCTGGATAGCAAAGCACATGAACTAAAACTTCCGATCACAAGATTTTAATTGCATTCACGGAGACTACAACCTTTCTATTCATTTTCCCTTGTTCTCCTATCCATCCAAGTGAACCAAAATAATGGTCCTACTACAACTGTCCAAACACATACCTGGAATGTTGCCAAAGTCTCTGTAAATACGGAAATCAGTTTCTGCAGGAATTATACCACTCTGAAATATTTCTTGGGCCACAACACAACCGAATGGGTGCTTTGCGGCAGCGATGTATGCTTGTACTAGCCAGGGGTTTTCAGGACCTGTAATAATGAGAAAACAATAACAAAATAAAAAGTCATTCAACTTTACATTTGTTTTAAGTATTAATTTGCAGTTTACCCTATCCCAAAGACAAAGGCTTGGATCCTTAGTAAGGTAAGTTAAAGAAGTTCCCAGAAGGAAAGTTTCCCACCGACCCCCTCCCCGCTACAGTCCCACCCAATATTTTTCAAGAGCCTCTGCTGCCCAATACTCCAGAGAGGCTTTTCAGGATGTGCAGCTGGCTGCATGGGTGAGGAGGGGACCAGAAACTTTCATGAAACTCCTTAGCTTCGGTGATGTTGTGTGAAGTTGCTTCTCTGATGTCTCATAACTTTGCTTCTCTGTGATGCTTGCAGTAAGGGCTTAAGGGAATAAGCCCTGATGGAAATAAGGGCTTTATCGCTGTAATGATCTAGCGAGCTCTCGGGAACACGGTTGCTGAGAAGCCCATCACTGCGAGCAAGGAGAAGTGCACAGTGAAGGAGAAAGGGGGGATGGAAGCTATAACTCTGTGACGGTTTGCTGGAATGGGGCAAAATTGGGGGTGTGGGCTGCTCTCAGGTGGAGCCTTCAGATGCTGCACTCAAGAATGAGGGATTTTGGCTTCTTCAGGCAAAAGTGCACACAATGGGAAAAATTGGGTGGCAGCAATAACTCAGTTACAGTTTGCTGGAATGGGGTATAATTGGGGGGCGGGCTGCTTTCAGTGGGAGCCTTCAGACACTGCACTGGATAACTGGGGATTTTGGCTTCTTCACTGAAAAGTGTGCACATTGGGGAAAGAGGGGAGCAATAACACTGTGACAGTTTGCTGGAAGGGAGAAAAACTGGGGTACTGGGCTGCTTTCATATGGAGCCTTCAGTTGCTGTACTGGATAACTGGATTGTTTCAAGCTATCAGCATTGTGAATTAGTTACTATCCATTCATAATAATCTAATAACAAGGAGAAGCCTCGACATGGGCTGGGAAACAAGCCTCTCTCATTGTTTGAGCAGCCCCTGCCTGATTGATGACGTTCAGTTCTATTCCCCCCACCCGACCCGGAAGTATGGTCCTTTGAAGCGCTGTGTGACCCATGAAAACTGGATTTTAAAGCTACGGTACACTTGGCTTTTCTTGCTTCATGTGTCCTTGACGGACCACAACTGATTCCATGAAAATCCGGATAATACTCCAACGCGCTTCTCATTTCATTGTCGTGAAGATCCCCCCACACATACTGCCTCTGATACAGGACATTTTTTTGTTTGTTCAGTCGTTCAGTCGTGTCCGACTCTTCGTGAACCCCATGGACCATAGCATGCCAGGCCTTCCTGTCCTGCGCTCTCTCCAGGAGCGTGCTCAAGTCCATATTCATTGCATCAGTGATGCTATCTAGCCTTCTCATCCTCTGCCGTCCCCTTCTCCTTTTGCCTCCAATCTTTCCCAGCATCAGGGTCTTTTCCAGAGAGTTTTCTCTTCGCATTAGGTGGCCAAAATATTTGAGCTTCATCTTCAGTATCTGTCCTTCCAATGAGCACTCAGGGTTGATTTCCTTTAGGATTGACTGATCTGACCTCCTTGCAGTCCAGGGGACTCGTAAGAGTCTTCTCCAGCACCACAGTTCGAAAGCATCAATTCTTCGGCACTCAGTCTTCCTTATAGTCCAGCTCTCACAGCCATATGTTGCTACTGGGAAAACCATAGCTTTGATTAGACGGACCTTATTTATTTATTTATTTTATTTCTATACCGCCCAATAGCCGAAGCTCTCTGGGCGGTTCCAACCTTTGTTGACCTTTGTCGACAAACCTTTGCCGACCTTTGTCGGCAAGGTGATGTCTCTGCTTCTTACTATGCCGTCTAGGTTTGCCATAGCTTTCCTCCCAAGGAGCAAGCGTCATTTAATTTCATGGCTACAGTCACCGTCTGCGGTGATCTTGGAGCCCAAGAAAATAAAATCTGTCACTGCTTCCATTTCTTCCCCTTCCATATGCCAGGAAGTGATGGGGCCAGATGCCATGATCTTCGTTTTTTGAATGTTGAGTTTCAAACCTTTGCTCTTTAGATCCTCTTTGCTTTCTGCCATTAGGGTGGTATCATCTGCGTATCTGAGCTTGTTGATAATTCTCCCGGCAATCTTAATTCTGACCTGTGATTCATCCAACCCGGCGTTTCTCATGATGTACTCTGCATATAAGTTAAATAAGCAGGGCGACAATATGCAGCCTTGTCGTACTCCTTTCCCAATTTTGAACCAATCGGTTGTTCCATGTCTGGTTCTTACTGTTGCTTCTTGACCCTCGTACAGGTTTCTCAGGAGACAGGTAAGGTGGTCTGGTACCCCCATCTCTTTCAGAATTTGCCACAGTTTGTTGTGATCCACACAATCAAAGGCTTTAGTGTAGTCAATGAAGCAGAAATAGACGTTTTTCTGGAATTCTCTTGCTTTTTCCAGGATCCAGCAAAAGTTGGCGATTTGATCTCTAGTTCTTCTGCCTCTTCGAAACCCAGCTTGTACTTCCGGTAGTTCTCGGTTCACATACTGCTGAAGCCTAGCTTGTAGGATTTGGAGCATAACCTTGCTGGCAGGTGAAATGAGAGGAATTGTACAGTAGTTTGAACACTCTTTGGCATTGCCCTTCTTTGGAACTGGAATGTAAACATAGCATATAGCAATCAGGACTAGTAGCCACTGATATCCTGATCCTCCAAGAATTTGTTTAACCCCCTTTTAAAGCCATCCAAATTGGTGGCCATGACTACATCTTGTGGTAGTGAATTCCATAGTTTAACTATGCGCTGTGTGAAGAAGTACTTCCCTTTATCTGTCCTGAACAATGTGGGAGGTGGCAGGGAAGACCATGTGGAAGCTTCCACTGGATCACAGCCTCTTCTGTAAACAGAAGAAGCCTTTCTGCTTGCAAAGGGCTGTGCTGGATCCAGCCCTTTCAGTTGCACCCAAATCAGTGGTGAAACATGCCAATGCAACACTTCGAAGTACATTCCAAGAACGATAATTTTTAAAGAGCTTATTATTTTTAACTTGTTATTGCTTGAGGGTGAATTGGCTATATCTATCCCAGAGCAGTTGACAAAGTAAGTTAAAACAACATTAGCAATAATAATATACAACAACATTAAACCAATAGAACAAATACACATTCAGTAATCAATGTAAGCAATTCAATTAATACATAAAATCATCCAACAGCAAAGTAAGGCAGAAAAAACCTTAGGGATGTCAGAGAATTTCTCCACGAATCTCCGGGAGGCCGAATGCCAAGGCTCCCCGAAATTGGTGGGGAAATTCTCCGACACCCCCCGCCCCCCCCCCGGGATGGGACTTAACTCGCGCGAATATCCCTCGCGGCAGCAGGTCCCAGCGGCGGCAGCCGGTCTTCTGACTGGCTGCCGCCGCCACCATTTCCAAGTAAAGTGTAAAAAAAAAAAAAAGTGATAGGCTATGTAAAGATTTATGTAGCCTATCACGGCTAGATTTTCAAAGTCAGCCATGATAGGCTACGTAAAGATTTACGTAGCCTATCACGGCTGACTTTGAAAAGAAAAAAAGAAGCGTGTACGCAAATGGCGGTGCCCATGGGCGCCGTCATTTGTGTTCCTTATTTGGGCACGGGTAGTCTACGTAAAGATTTACGTAGACTACAGCGAAAATAAGGGCAACGCAAATAGCGTTGCCCTTATTTTCGCCGTAGTCTACGTAAATCTTTACGTAGACTACCCATGCCCAAATAAGGAACGTAAATGGCGGCGCCCATGGGCGCCGCCATTTGCATACGTGCTTTTCTTTCTTTTTTTTTTGTTCCAGTCAGCCGTGATAGGCTATGCAAAGATTTACGTAGCCTATCACATTTTTTTTTTTTTTACACTTTACTTTTTTCTTTCGCGGCCGGGGAGACGGGGCGCTCCCCCCCGGCCAGAATTTCGGCAGGGAGGGATGGGGCGCCTCCCCCCTGGCCAGAATTTCGGCCAGGAGGAGCGGGGCACCTCCCCACCCACCAAGAATTTCAGGGGGAGAACCAGAGTGCCTCCCCCCCCCGAAAAAGCTGCGGGACCAGGTAAGGGATTTTCGTCCATCCCTAAAAAACCTCCTTTCCAATTATTAGAATACTATTTACTTCATTATTTATAATTCAATTTGTTAAAATACTTGAAAGAAAACATCGTAGCATAGCACTTAAATGATAACAAAGTTATTGACTGGGTTCACACAACACAATAACCCACACTCAAGGGTTGAGTATGGGTTGAGTGTGGGTTGTTGTTGAACCACAAGTTGTTGTTGAAAAGTGGGTTATCGTGTTTTCTGAACCCAGCCATTCTAACAAACCATGATTTGTTAACCACGAACAACCACAGTTCAGAACCCAACAACACACCATGGGTCCTCTTTATGAGTTGTTTATAGTTAACAAACCATGCTTTGTTAGCATGGCTGAATTCACACAACACAACAACGACTGGTTTAACACCAACCCACAATTCAACAACAACCCAGCTGATGAGACAAATGTGTGCAGCTCATTGGGCACGAGCACTGGGAAAATGAAAACTGAGGAAAGCTCTGGGTGTGTGCAGGTGATTCACATGAATAGTTTCTGTGGGTCTTGGCTCACATCCACATTGATAAAAGAAGTGTTGCAAGGAATTTGGAAGATCAGAGGCAGGCTCTGTGGAAGCCCATCTTACAGGTTTGTTTTTGTTGTGCAAACAGCAAAGCATAAGAATAAGCTATATAAATTGTTAAAAATAATTGAACTGCAGAGTCCACACATTAAAATCCTGGATAATGATACAATTAAGGCTAGAAATGCATGTTACTCCCATTGTTGGAAATATAAAATCCAGCAGTTACCCGGATTTGTATCTAGCTTTAAGCAAAACACATAGTTTCCTTGTTAGGTAGAGTAGTAAAAGGAAACATGACAGTTTTTACACTAGCAAAGCTGGAGATTCTTTCACAAGTGTGCAGATCCGTCTTTCTGCTGTGTGTAATCTTGCCGTATCAATTTCCTTGTATGTTACAGCTGTCAAGCAAAGCACCAAGGTGCAGTAGATAATGTACTAGGAAATCAACACGATGAGACTGCACAAAGGCTAATCTATGCACACATGCAAAGGGCTGGAGAAAAAATAAGACTAAGAGAAAGTATGAACCCATTTGCGCAATTCAGAAGCACTGAAAAAGGAAATAAAAGGCGAGAGAAGTAATTGCTCCGAAAATAGCACCAAATGGGGATGGGGGGGGGCAATAACCCTCATTTGGCAATGTTATCCTCTCGCTATTATGCCTTAAACCAATAGTTTTTTAACTGTGTTTCAGCATATTTGCACAAATCTCCCCAACAATTTTTTTTTTTAAAAATAAAGCCTTATAAGGTGGCTGCATGGGATGGAGTAAATCAGGCCTCACTGGAGTGGGTGGGTGTAATTATTGCTGGTAGATGTGCCCCATTCGGTCTGTCCTGTCGGCTGTGTCTTTTTAAAAAAAACTGTTGGGGAGATTTGCACAAATTCACTGAAGCATCATCACCCCAGCAATACCTTCTCTGAAAAGGAGCCTCAAAAACTGGGGTGAAGCCAGTAACTCCATTCTATGGTCTTAATTGCGACCTGGGGAAGTGTCAAAATGGTGGAAGACACTGACAAGTATCAGTTCAAGGCGTAATAGTGAGAGGATAACACTGCCAAATATCAGCTGATCTTACTTCAATCCATTTGATTCATTTTACTTTCATTCATGACACTTGCTTAAGCAAATACAAATCTGAATATTTAAATATACGTTAAATGCACCTGTTAGAAGAGATTACAACCACTTTTTTGCTTTTTGCTCTATCTTGGCGAATACTGTATTTGGTTGATCAGGAGCAGGATTTAAAACTAGAGGAAGATGATTTTCTACCACGTGAAGATGGACTTTGCTTTTTGAGGGTTACGTTCCCTCCTGGTTAATGCTACCCAGTTTGACATCTACTGATATTTTAACATGGTACACCACCAAAAATTAATCTCCAGCTTTGCTAGTGTAAAAACTGTCATGTTTCCCTTTACTTCTCTACCTAACAAGGGACCTATGTGTCTTGCCTAAAGCTAGATACAAATCAGGGTAACTGCTGGATTTTATATTTCCAACAATGGGAGTAACATGCATTTCTAGCCTTAATTGTATCATTATCCAGGATTTTAATGTGGACTCTGCAGTTCAATTATTTTTAACAATTTATATAGCTTATTCTTATGCTTTGCTGTTTGCACAACAAAAAGATGGGCTTCTACAGAGCCTGCCTCTGATCTTCCAAATTCCTTGCAACACTTCTTTTATCAGTGCAGATGTGAGCCAAGACCCACAGAAACTATTCATGTGAATCACCTGTACACACCCAGAGCTTTCCTCAGTTTTCATTATCCCAGCGCTCATGCCCAATGAGCTGCACACTTTTTTAAATGGCTTTTTTAAATGGCTTTAAATTTCAGCTGGGAAATTTACAGCAGTGAAAAGTCATGACAAAACCTCCAGCTACAGACACACATACTTCTTGTGCACATGCTTAAATGGTTTCTTTGGATCATGACTCTGAACTGGACCCCTTCCTGACCAGTAAGAGGCTACTCATCTGCCCTGATCCCACCAATTTTTTGTAAAGCAACCAATGACTAAGAGCTTCCCTTCTATCTCTAAGCTGAAATTGTTCCTCTTCCCTCTTTCCCAGTCCATCTTATCCAACATCTTGGCTACAACTAGTCATATCAGGGAAGAGTCTGGGTAGGTGGAAGCTGCCACTCTTCAAGACCACCAATGCAGAACAATATTATGTGACAAAATCCAAAGCTAACTATGACAATGGATAGTGATCAATTTCCATCAGCTTACACAGGTCTTTTGCAGAAATTCATTCCGCTTTCTTCATCTTTTAAGTATGTTCCATTTAATACCGACATTACATCAGGTCGGTTCATCTAAGGTTGTTAAATCTGTTTAAATACTTCTTTAATTATCAAGAGATTAATTATAAGCAATTTTCTCCTTCAGAAGAGAGTTGGCCTTCTCCAAAACCACATTAATAGGATGCATAGTTGTATTTGCAAGACCCTTTATTTGTGAATTTATCTACATGTGAGGCTGAATAATTTTTGTCCCAATCTGTCTAACGGTACTAAAATAAGCCATTGGCAAAGATGAACACAGACTTGTGGTTCTAACAACCACTCATTTCCATAAAGGTAAGTATACAGATTCCATAGTTGCCACAGTTGAATTCAACAATATTATTACCCATCATGCTATCCATTATGCCTTACTTATGGTTGGTTGATACAACACAGATTTGTTGGGGACGGGATTCGTATATCTGAACAGTTCCAGCCATGTGTTCATGTGCACAAATGAATCAGGCAATAACATGTACGATTGCTAGCACACAGGCTGAAACAAGTGCTACTGCAAATCATGGAAATTGCAGTTAGACATGTTCCTGATTTTCTGGTTTATGTATTATATTTCTCAACATGACCATGAGCCCAAGGACATCTAGGCATTGCTCACATGAACAGAATAAGTCTTGTGCGAATGAGTGCGTAGACAATACATGGACACCTTCATTCTAAAGTGCATTTTGGTGGGTGGGGGACAACTATACTACCATTAGCATTTATAAACACTGCACTTTATAATCGTTTGCTATCTAGGCAGATCTTAAGATCTAACATCCACATATGAGGTGGCAAAAAATTATAATCTATTGCTTCTTAGAATCCTTATCTAGGCCAACCTTTTAAAAAATAAAATAAAGGTTGTAAATCTGGAGGACAAGTTAAGAACAAAGAATACGTAATTGATTTCTTAGCCAACAATTATTCTGATTGTGAAAAAGCTGGTTTTAATTTGATACCATCTATTTGCTTTTGGCAGGGCCATAACCAACGTTCTTCTGTACAACAATATGTTAAAGTTACATAATAACACATAGGGGTTCTGTGTCAGATATGAAAATTTACCCTTATCTTCAACATTCTATTAGAAAGTTCACTCAAGTGGAATGTTTTGTTTTTTAAAGAAAACTATCCTGGGGATATACGAGAGGTCTAAACATCTTACCTGTCTGAAACACAAGCTCTTTTCCTCCAACTCCAGCAGCCTCCAGATTAATAAATGCTCTAACTGATTTAGCCCAATGGTGTTGTGTAATGAAGCCATGACTAGCCTTGATGTGAAGCAAAGATAATAGGCATCAAATATCACAGTACCTTTAAACTCAACACACAAAAATAATTCTGGTTCTGATGAAAAGTTAACAGAACATCTCTGTTGCAGGGCAAGCAAACAGCTTGAGAGCACAAAAAAGATTATCTCTGTTGTATTTTATCAAGAGGGTAATTACAGTCACATTCAACAGAGGCTTGTCACATAAAATTCACTGTTCAATTCTTCCCCTTTCTTAGGAACCATCTACAATCACACTTCCTGGCTTAGGTCTAGAACATGGAGTGAGTAAACCTATGTCTGAACTGTCCCACTTTAGGCTGCCAGTGGGGGTCACATAACAGAATGCTCCTCCCTACAAAAAATCTTGTCCAAAGAAAACAAGTGTCAGGAATAAGGGTTCTATCCTAACTTCTCCCTGACATGTTTACATGTAGTAATATTTGGGTGGGAGTGGGCAAAGAACAATTTACTATGTGAACCCTCACTTACAGTCTGAAGTCATACAACACAGATACAGCTTTACCGCCTCACTGAGAACTTGGCTAATATTAGAGCCACAGTGGTATCAGACAAGCCTCTCCCATACGTAAATCCACCAGTTATCTTAACTGTCCTCATATGTTCCTGTTCAGTGGTCATAGCAATCCATGCCCTGACCAGGATGTTTCACTTTAACAGTGAAACTCCCTTGCTGTGCAAACCTTTCAAACCCCTTCAGAGACATCTAGCTATTACAGTATCATGATGTGACAAACAAACGACACAACCAAAAAACCATGTTCATTAAGTGATTGACTTTCAAACATGATTTTCCTCATTCCCCTATTTGCTGTGGAAACCTGGAGCGGACACACCAAAATCATGGTCTTAGGTGGTATAGAACCCACACTATGGTTATTCGTCATATTCACATAATGGCTGCCACAGTTGCCCAAGTAGGACTGTGTGGGACTTTTAAGTATGTTGTTCAGATCAAGCTGCAATTATGTACCAGATTTCAGCATTTTTTTTTTTTTTTCTGGGTCAAACCCTAATGTTTAAACCTATAGGTTTGAGACCAGGCTATCTGAAAGATTACTCCACAAACTACACACTGTGGTCATCACAGAACGTCCTGCTGTGTGTCCTACCACCTTGTGAGATGTGGAAGTCAGGAACATGGGATTAAGTCTTCTCTGTAGCAACATTAGAGGAACTCACTGCCCCAGAGGTCTGATAGTTTAGACAGCAAGTTAAAACAGCCTTCTTTAAACGCTCTTTCCTGCGTACTGCTTTTGCCCCTTGATTTTATTTGCTTTTCATGATTTTGCTGCTGTAAAGATTACTGTCCAGTATTGTTGCTGCTGAATGAATGTTGTTGTTTTAATATGAATTAGGAGCTTAGGAAATTGCCTTATACCGAGACAAACTATAGGTTCATCTAGCTCAGCACTGACTATACTGACTGGCAGCAGTAATCTAAGATTTCAGACAGGAGTCAATCTCACTGTTTTTAAAATATATTGTTAGCCCCTTTTAGGGGATTTTTTAAAGGATGAAGATGCAGGATATAAACCACCTTATAAATAAATCAAACAAAGTAGCTCTTTGGATCCCTTCCTTCAATCCATTAAAATTTTATAAATCTACCTATGGTATTCTTACCTGCAAGATACTTTCCTCTGCACCATTAAACAGGAATATAACAGCATGCTGTAAGGATTCAGGTGACTTTGAAAGAGCATGCAGGATCTCAAGCATCACAGAACAGCTGACAGCATCATCACTGGCACCTTAACATCATAAGATATTTAGCATAATAAGCTCCTCTGACTTGAAACACAATTCTTCTACTGAAACACTTAAAAAAAAAAAACCTCACTGATCCATTTGGGTAAACGCTTACATGTTTAAAAGCTCTCTTTCAAGCCTATATTGTTTCATGAAATACCAATGAGGATTATGGAAACATTTATTACCAAAAAAAGAAAAAGGAAGGAATTTCCTCTCCCCTATCCAGGTTTAAGTATTTGAAAGCACTTGGCATAAAGCCAGTTCCAGTACTTCCTTCTATTGGTTAGCTTTTCAAAAAGAAATTGGAAAAGGATTGTAGGCAAGCACAAAACTATCAAGAGTAGTCTGAGCTGGGATAGTCTCTGACATTTTAATAGTTTAAGAGCACAGCCATATGGATTGTGCTCCCAATGGATGGAGAGCTCCGAGATTGGAACCCTCTGTTTCTCCAAAGCCCTCCCAGCAAGAGCCAGGCACAGCAGCAGAAACAATGGAGGCAATTTCACCACTTGCTCCTCCTTAAAAAAAACACTGGCCTGCGGATCCATACCTTTCCTATCCTCTCCCCCACGTCCCCACCCACTTTTTGCCCTTCAGAACAGCAGCTGTCACAGTGATTTCCATGGCAACTGTGAGGGGGTGGGGGAGGGAGAACGATCCGATCTCGGATTCCTCCTCCCGAGGTCATAGCAGTATTTACTACTATTTACAGGGAATCCACCATATCCTATGGTCCCTAGGACACTCTCCCAGAGACCATAACATTGTTCTGTAATAAACAAATATGTTTTTAAAACTACTTCAGCAAAATTTAAATGCCAGTCATAATAAAGATTCAGAAATGTTTGTGGGATAAGCCTTTATAGGTAGGTGAAGTCTGCTGATGAGAATTTATTTTAGCATTGTCATATCCTGCAAGTAAAATAGCATTTAGGTCTATATGTTGTTGTTGTGTTTTAAGCTGAATGGATAAAACTTTTTGATTAACCAGTAAACTAAACTGACTAATTTTAAACTGCATCTTTCAGAAAAGAAAATGTGAGAAAATGTGTATACATTATTAGAGTAAAAAGCCTGCTAGCAGATATATAAAGATGAGGCCTTCAGTCCTGAAAATACTGCACTTTATTCTGAAGGTATCTTATTACTGTTTTCACTAATCTTCAGGTATGTCAGTAAATGAAGCCATTGCTTTAAATATGGTTGTTATCATGAACATAAACAAATAGCATTAACTAATAACAAAGTTGAACAGATAGTGTATCTAGGAAGAGAAGCTACTGAATTGTTTCTCTGGCACCCTAGTCCTAAGCACCATTACTTGGAAATGTGTTCCACTGACATTAATTGGAGTTGCTTCCATGTAATGGCCAAGAGTGTCTAATGTTAGTCCTACGTTGAGTAGACCCATAGAAATGAATGGGATTTAAGTTTATTTTATTTATTACATTTCTATACCACCCAATAGTCCAAGTTCTCTGGGTGGTTCAGCACAATTAAAACCATAAAATACAACTTTAGAAAACATAATATAAATGTTTTAAAGTTTAAAACTACAGTATAAAATAAACACCAAAATGACTAACTTAAGAACCATTCATTTCAACAGATCTACTCTAAGTAGGACTAACACTGGATACAACCCCAAGGTTCAATCATGTGTAAGGAGTTCCACAGGCCTAAGTGGACTTTTGTTTCTCAAACAACAGACCACCCCCACCCGCATGTCACATAGCAAGGTATTTTTGAAACTGTGGGTGTTTCCAAACTGTTGTCTGCTGTTCAAAGTAAAAACACCTCACAGGGTATTTGCAAGCCACTGGGCTCACCTAAAATATAGTTCTTCAGATTCTAGGCAATATGTTTAGAAGATGCAAGAAAGAAAAGAGAAACTCAAGAAATGAAACACCTGTGTAGTAAAATAACCATGCCAGCTATTTCTTGCTTTGCATAGAGAGCAATCCTAGGCCATGTGATTTTTCAGTTTCCAGGAACCAAGCTCAGAGCCAGAAACTGCACTCCCCTCTCTGTCCCCCACCACCTCATAGATGGCACGATTCTTCCCTGTCTCTGCGCTCATAAACGCAGCGCAGAGCGGGCTAAAAGGGGGTGTTCCTGGGGGCAGGGAGATCACAGAAGCATCATTACAATGCATCCTATGCACCATGCGCCCTCCCCCCATACTGCTCTGAAGCTACACACCCCTGAGCTACACAGCCAAAATCGGCTGTCCAGCCACAAATGCAGGGTGGCCAGAGTGTGGTGGAGAGGATCCCCCCCCCCGTGCTCTGCCCACCCTGCAAAGGATAGTCAGATGCCTTTAAGTTCGGAGGGGGATGACTATCCCAGGAGGATTGCGCCCGCTGTGCACTTCTGGAGAGGTCTAGAACCAAATGTATAAGAAGCAAGAGCAGATTACATTGAGAAGATTATTTATACATAGGTATAAATAAATGCCCACCTTGTAAAATTTTCTGAATGGCAATGCTTGTTAGCAACAACTGTACTTTAAATATCACTCATATCATAAAAATATCTATTAATTAATTTATGTTCTTTATATCCCGCCTTTCTACCGAGAAAAATGACACTCACAGCTGCTTACAATCAGAAATAATATGCATTTCTTCAGCAATAATAGTTTGATACTGATTAACTATTCTACAGCAAATGGTCATTACTAAAATTTTTAACAGCTTGAATTACATCAACTTTCAAAATTTGTTAAACCAGTCAGGCATGAAATTCAATGTTGATTACACCAGCATACATATTATCTTTTCTACAAAGCACAGACCAAGCAATTTAATATATACTAAAAGTAAAATAATCAGATTCCTTTTGGTCTATATTAAATAGAAAATTTAAGTAGTTAACATTGTTTCACTTAACAATGGCAACATTTATAACTGTCAGCTTTTGCTAATCAGGAAGAACAATGAAAAGGACAAAACTAGTATGTGACTTGCAACATAAGATTTCTTCTGAGTGTGTTGTTGTTTACCGAAATTTCCCATGGGGGACAGTATTCAACTAACTTTTAGGTGAATTGCCTAAACAGAGGAGCAAACACACACTTCCTACAAAGTTGTGATTTTTTCCCCATCATACAAAATTTTCTGATGGACCTACCTAGAGTATTTGGTACGGAGTCAAAGTGACAGTTGGACAGCACAGCATGCTCAGCTCCATTTTTGGGTTCCAGTTTAACCACAACATTGGTAATATTGTCATAGTAACTGGTGAACCCTCCAAGAAAGTCAATACTGAAGGTGCCCGTTGGTCTCTGTATATCTACAGAGATTGTGTGGGCATGACTGCTTTCAATTTCAATAGCTTTAACTTGTTCCAAGAGGTAGTTTACTGTGAAGATTTCATTTTCTGGACTTCCAACAGCTCTTGGACCAACTGCAGTAATATTTTCTAGATATGCCCTGTAGGAGACAATATAAAGCATTAGAAGTGTATCTTAAAACACACATCCATTCAAATTTGGATAAAACTTGCAGCTCCTCAAATAAATTATGGGTCAAGGAGAGGGTTAAATCTGTTGCTGTATACGATTATATAATTCTAATAACATTCCTTATGCTATTAGGGTCAGGGGGCAAAGGTCCACTGTTTTAACATTCCACTGTCTACCAAAAGGTTACTGAACAAGACATCAATACAGCAGCCTATTGTCCGTACAGTTATGTACACGTTACTGATTTGTATGGTTCAAAATAACATTTACAGTTATGATGTCTAGAGATTCCGAAAACCTGCACCCTTTCATGTTACATTACTGAATGAGTGTACCACTTTTCTTTCAGCACAGCATACATTCGGTTCTTTTGTTTATCCTCAAAACAATCCTGATAGGGACTTGCCCAAGGCCACCTAGTAAGCATCACAGCTGACTGGGGATGTAATCTAGATCCAGCACTCTGTTATAGGTGAGTACGTTTCTTGAATATGTTTTTATTTGATTTTGTATTGTATCCCCTTTGTATGGCTTTTACCTTGCATCCCACCTTGAGAGGGTTCCACCCTTAAAGATCGTGTAGAAATAATTTTGGATATAGAGGTAGATGATACAGCAACTCTACTGCAGCAAAGCAGGTTTGAATATAGTCAATGCCTGGATGGGACACTACTTGGGAAGGTGATATATGCCATCTAAGTTCTATGAAGTAAGAAAGGCAGGATATAAATGTAATAAATACAAGTTTACACTTCAGTTTCTCAGATGTTAATATATGCTCTAGACACCATATATTAAATGCTGCAAATATATGATGGCCTGCAATGTTGTGCAATAACATTTAGCCACCCATAGTGCACAGAGACCACCATACAGCAAAATAATTAATCTACTGCGTTTCCCCTGAAAATTAATTTGTAATCTTCCACCCATTCAATTAAACATAAGCCCCACTGAAATCAATATGACTGAGCTGAGGCAATGCAAGGAGCATTGCTGCCAAAGGCTGCAATTCTGTGCATTTGCACTTCAAATTAAATTGTATCAAAATCAATCTGACCTAATTCCAATGAAATGGGTTTAGAATTGAGATGCAGAGATGGATGTCGCTGACAGTGAGGACGAGTGATATATCTACATTGTGACAGAACTGAGAAAGAGGAAGTTCCAGAAAAAGCCAACCTCAATGAAGGGAGATAGAAAAAAACAGACAGGACCTTAAAGAACCATTTAACCTAAAAGTTGATGGAAAAAACAGCAACCAAATCTAAGAATTAGGAAGCGTTTTAGTAAGTTTCACTTCTCAGCTCAGTTTTAAAATTCAATAGACTCAGGTCTCAAGGAATGAAAAAATTAGCTGTAGGCCTAGGAATCTAGAATATTTTTTTCTTTAGATATTTTTTTTTTATAATTCTGACAAAAGTATATAAAAGTATACAAACAAATAATAAAACCAAGTATTATCATCTATTTAACAATAGAGTATAATCAAATTTACCAACAAAACCAGCAAATATCACAAGGTTCCCAACAACACAAAAGGCTGCACATTCTCTTTATTCTTGTTACACCAATACATTACAAATAAGGACCACTTTTCTATAAATCTATTATTTTGTTGTCTTCCATCCCTAACCCTTACTATGTTAGCTAACTAAACCATATATATTATTTCCCATAATTTGATAATCCAGTCATCAATTGTGGGGGCTTTCATTTTTTTCAAGTTTGCTGATATCAGTGTTCTGGCAGCAGTTAATAAATGCACTGTCGTCTCTATGTCATCAGATAGAACAACTTCCTTTAACCAAAGCGAATAACTACTGGGTCCAATGCTGGTCTATATTTATTTATTTCATTTCTATACCGCCCAATAGCCGAAGCTCTCTGGGCGGTTCACAAAAATTAAAACCAAACAACACACAATAAAACAATTTAAAATATATAGAACATTAAAACCACAATATAACAATACAACCACAATAAAACCTAGCAGCAGTACAGGAGTTTAAAATATAGATTTAAAACAGCAAAGATAAAAATTTAGAAAGCTAAAATGCTAAAATGCCTGAGAAAATAAAAAGGTCTTCACCTGGCGCCGAAAGGAGTACAATGTAGGCGCCAGGCGAACCTCACTAGGGAGCTCATTCCAGAGCCGGGGTGCCACAACAGAAAAAGCCCTCCTCCTAGTAGCCACCCGCCTCACTTCCTTTGGCAGGGGCTCACGGAGAAGGGCCGCTGATGATGATCTTAAGGTCCGGGCAGGCACATATGGGAGGAGGCGATCCTTCAGGTAACCTGGCCCCAAGCCGTTAAGGGCTTTAAATGTTAACACCAGCACTTTGAATCGGGCCCGGAAATGGACTGGCAGCCAGTGCAGCTGGAAAAGTACTGGCGTAATATGAGCTCGCAGGCCAGTCCCTGTTAACAATCTTGCTGCCCTATTTTGGACCAGCTGAAGTTTCCGGACCGTTTTCAAAGGCAGCCCCACGTATAACGCATTGCAGTAATCCAGACGAGAAGTTATCAGAGCATGGATAACTGTAGCCAGGCTATCTTTGTCCAGATAAGGGTGTAGTTAGTATACCAGCCTAAGCTGATAAAAAGTGCTCCGTGCCACTGAGTTCACCTGTGCCTCAAGTGACAGTTCTGGATCCAAGAGCACCCCCAAACTACGAACCTGATCCTTTAGGGGGAGTGCAACCCCCTCCAGAACAGGTTGAATATCACCTAGCTGGGCAGACGAACCACCCACTAACAGTGCCTCCATCTTGTCTGGATTGAGTTTCAGTTTATTAGCCCTCATCCAGTCCATTACCGTGCCCAGGCACTGGTTCAGAACAGCCACTGCCTCACCTGGTTTTGATGAGAAAGAGAGGTAGAGCTGGGTGTCATCCGCATATTGATGGCACCTCAGCCCACACCTCCGGATAACCTCCCCCAGCGGTTTCATGTAGATGTTAAACAGCATGGGGGATAAAATAGAGCCCTGTGGAACCCCATGGCACAATTGCCATGGCACAGAACAATAATCCCCCAGCACCACCTTCTGGAATCGGCCATCCAAGTAGGAGCGGAACCACTGTAGTGCAGTGCCTCCAACACCCAACCCAGACAACCTATCCAGAAGGATACCATGGTCGATGGTATCGAAAGCTGCTGAGAGGTCCAGGAGAATCAACAGGGTCGCACTCCCCCTGTCCCTCTCCCGGCAGAGGTCATCCCACAGGGCGACCAAGGCAGTTTCCGTTCCAAAACCAGGCCTGAAGCCCAATTGAAATGGATCTAGATAATCCGTTTCATTCAACTGTGCCTGGAGCTGTCCTACAACCACCCGCTCAAGCACCTTGCCCAGGATGGGGATGTTGGCCACTGGCCTATAATTGTTAACATCCTCTGGGTCCAGGTTAGGCTTTTTCAGGAGTGGTCTAAATTACTGCCTCTTTTAAAGTGGCAGGCACCACTCCCTCTCTCAAGGAGGAATTTACAACCTCCTGGACCCAGCCAGACAACCCCTCCTTGTTTGATTTAATAAGCCATGAAGGGCAAGGGTCAAGCACACAAGTGGTTGATCGGACTTGGCCAAGCACCTTGTCCACATCCTCAGGCCTCAGTAACTGAAACTCATCCAATAAAACTGGACCAGACGGTGCTCTGAACGCCTCTACCAATGGAACTGCATTAATCATGGTGTCCAATTCATGACGAATCTGAGCGACTTTATCCTCAAAGTGCCATGCAAACTTGTCACAGCATGCTACCGAGGGTTCCACCGTCTCTCTCCCTGGCCCAGAATGTAACAGGCCGCGAACCACTCGGAAAAGCTCCGCTGGACGACACTGAGAAGATGCAATGCTGGTGGAAAAGAACTGCCTCTTTGCCACCCTCACCGCCACAGAGTAGGCTCGATAGTGGGCTCTTACCTGTGTTTGGTCAGACTCAGCACAAGTTTTCCTCCACCTGCGTTCTAGCCGTCTCCCCTCTTGCTTCATTGCCCTCAGCTCAGGTGTATACCAAGGAGCTGGCCGGGCTCTGCTCAGAGGGAGAGGGCGCTTGGGCGCGATCGTGTCAACCACCCGAGTCATCTCTGCATTCCACAGAGCGACCTGGGCTTCGACAGGAGCACCAGCCATACCAGCAGGAAAATCCCCCAGAGCCCTCTGGAATCCATCGGAATCCATTAATCTCCGGGGGCGGACCATTTTAATAGGTCCCCCACCCTTGCAGAAGGGAAAGGCTGCCAGAAGTCTAAACCTCGGCAGGAAGTGATCTGACCATGACAAAGGGACAGATGTTAATTCCTCCACTTTCAGATCACCATCCACCTGCCCAGTCGAGAAAACCAGATCAAGTGTGTGTCCTTTTATATGCGTTGGGCCGATGACATGTTGGGACAGCCCCATGGTTGTCATGGCGGCCATGATGTCCTGAGCCGCCCCGGATACAGCGGCCTCGGCATGGAAGTTGAGATCCCCCAGGACCATCATCCTGGGGGTCCTCAACACCAAGTCCGAGACCACCTCCGTCAGCTCAGGCAGGGAGTCTATTGACAGCGGGGTGGGCAGTACACCAACAGAATCCCCAATCTGTCCCAGGTACCCAACACAAGGTACAAACACCTATACCCCAATATAATTTCAATTTCATCTAATATCTTTAGCCAGTGGTCCTTAATCACTGGGCAAAACCAAAAAACATGGGCCACATCTGCGCTAGGTATTTTACATCTCCAACACCTGTTATCAACCTTATGATAAATACAGTTAAGCCTTGAAGGCGTTAAAACCAGCAGAATTTTTTTTTAAAAAAATCCAGATTTGTGCTAATAGTCCGCTGTGATATATTTATCATTCCAGATTCAAATCCAGCTGCTTACTGGAATCAGTCAAGTTTGTTCACTTTCCCAGCTTTTCTGGATAAATGTTAATGTAACTCTAAGATCTAACTCTAAGAGAACTTTATAGATCGTACTTAGTAGATTTTCCTGATTTGGTATCATCAAAATTTCAAAAGTGGCTTTTTCCCGAGGAAGTCCAAATTTCCTTAGTAACCTTAAGGCTATGCTTCTAAGCTGTAAATACTGAAAAAAACAATGGTTGGGCGTATTGCATTTCATTCTGTATTTGTTCATATGATTTAAGTGTTCCCTTGTCTATAAGTACAGTTATTTCTATTAGCCCGTGATTAGACCATGAAGATAGACTGCCTAATTGCATTTCATCTGTCATCTCTTTGTTATATCTAATAGCTGTTAATGGTGATAAACCCAGACTTAATACTCTTTTAAGTTTCAGCCGGTTGCTAAACAGGATTTTGGTACATGGGTTCATTCTTAATATATTTTTATCAAACTTATTACAGAACCATAGAGTGTTTTTCAACTCTCTTGAGACATTATGATGTTCTAAATTCAGTTGCTCTATCTGGGTTAAACCATATATTCAAATGCATAAGCACAGCTGCAACGTAATAGTTTTTTATGGATGGGAAGGCTAGTTCACCATTTTTTGTTGGTTTTATTAAAGTTTTGTTGTTGTTGCTACTCTTGGTTTTTTCCCATTCCAGAAAATGTTCGCCAATCTCCTAGTATCTTTTGTGGGATCTTTAACGGTATGTTTGAGAACAGAAAATTTTCGGAAGTACCACCATTTTTAAGGCAGATATCCTGCCCATCCATGAAGTATGAAGCTGGTTCCAGCGAGCCAAGTCATATTTTACTTCAAGCATAACCTTACGATGATAATATTCTATTTGAGATATCAAGATTTTGTGTACTTCATACTCATAAATATTTCACCGGAGTATTTTTCCAAGGAATTTTATATTTTTTTAGTAATATTAGTTTTTGTAAGATTATCCATATTAAATCCAATCCACTCTGATTTTGTAATACTAATTTTATATCCTGATACTTGACCATATTCCTGCAACAGAAATAAAAGTTTATCCTAAGTGTTCATGGGATCATGTAAATAAATAACTGTATCATCAGCATAGAGACTAATTTTGAACTCTTCTCTGACAATCTTTACCCCCTTTAATGCGTTTTCCATTCTAAAGAGCTTGAGCAAGAGGCTCTATAGATACCACAAATAACAAAGGAGATAGTTCAGGAGTGTTCTTAAATAGAAAGTATTCACGTCAGATACAATTTCTTGATTTTGCAAAATAAAATTGTCTAACCGTCATTTCCTACTTATTAACTGCTCTTCTCCAGACAACCATTCAACATAGATAGGACTGTGGTCTGCATATATATATATATATATATATACACACACACACACATACATATATATACACGGTTTTAGTGATACAGATACTTGTTTAATTATATAGGGGGAGGCAAAAAACATGTTGATCCTTGAGTAAGAATTGTGAGGAGAGAAAAAAGTATAATCTCTCTCCTGGGGATTCAAATGTCTCCACACATCAATAAGATTTCGTTTTTAGAGGGTTTTTTTATAAAACAATCAGGGAGTTTACCACTATAGACTCTTGAAGGTGATCTGTGTCATTAAAGGTTGACCATACTGTTAAAATCCCATCCAATAATGACTTCTTTGTCTAAACTGGCATTTATTATTTCTTTGAATTTTTTAAATAAAACTCTTGATTGTTATTCGGGGCGTACACACATCCTACTAAATAAATCATACTTCCCCAGTATATAGTACCAAAAATGAATCTGTCCTCTGGATCAATTTTCTCTTCAGATAATTTAATATGAGAGGAGTTTAGACTATAATGGGCACTCCCTTTTTATTATTAGCTGAAGCAAAATAAACTTCCCCTAGATTTAACTTCTTTAATAATTGTTCATTCCCCTTTTTAACATGAGTTTCTTGGAGAAATATCAGATCTACTATTTTTTCAGTAAATAAGTAAATTTCCTCCTTTTAGTGGGGGAATTTAATCCTTTTACATTCAAAGATAAGATTCTAAATTTGTCTGACATTTTTATTACTTGAAAGAAAAAAAAGAGAAAATATCAATACATCAACAGTGTTGAACAGGAAACAAAGCAGAAAGCAACAGTTGAACTATGAGGGATTTACAGAAGCCCTTGGTAAATCCCTAATGATGTCTAAAAGTTATTTTGCCTCTTCCACTGTCTGGATCACAACCCACTCTCTTCCCATCCAAATATTTAATTTAAATGGGGTTCCCCAACTATATTTAATTGTCCTTTCTTGTACACAGATTGTCAAAAACTTCAGCTCTTTCCTTTTTTTCAGTGTCTCAGGGTATAGATCAGAGAGCACCTGAATCTCTTTGTCATCAATTTTCAAGGGGTTTCCCAACCAGAACTTTTTTTTCAATGGATTCTTTAGTTTTAAGACTGATAAATTTAACAAAAATATCACAAGGTAATTTCTTACAGATTGCATAGGCTGAGTTGATTCTATAGGTTGATTCTATTCCTACTGCACAACCAATATCTAGTTCAAGAAATTCTTTTATGCATTCCTCTAAAAAATTAGTAAGATTTTGTCCTTCTAGATCTTCTTTTATTCCTCTAAGTTTCACATTACATTTCTGCATTCCATAACCTAATTGTTCTAATCTTACTTTTAATCTAGCTAACTCAGTTTTAGAATCATATTGTTCAGCAGCTATTTCCTGAAGGAATTGTTTCTGGTCGCTTATTGGGTTTTTTTAATGCCACAAGTTCTTTGTTACAGGTTTTCAATTTTTTTTTCTATGTGTACAAAATGTTGCTCCAAACCCTTGACTGCAGTAGACATCTCATTTATTTTAGATAATACTTCTTTATCACGTTCTTTAATCAAATTGGTTAGTAACACTTCTCCCTCTTTCGGTTTCTCTTCTCTCTTTTTCAATAGTGTTTGCTCAGTTTCCTTAATTTTTTGTACTTCATGTACTTTGCATGTACTTCAAATTCTTTAAATTCTTTGGTTATGAGTGCTTTGATTTCCTCTGCTAATGGACTAGATGTTCCTGCTTCATCTTCATCCCTTTCTGTTTTTTTGTCCTTCCTACCCATCATAAAGAATACATGATTTTCCCAGATGTAGGACCTGTTTCCATTCAATTTGTAAGAACTATAACAGTAATTCTGCGGCCAATTCATTTAGCTACAAAATTAATCAAATGTGGAAAATATCAAATGTAGAGAATTTATTAGGGAGTAGAGTCTTAAATAATAACAATTTCATTATTTTCTATCAATCTTACAAATGTATGAGTCTTCAATAATAAGTCCTACAAAATTTCATGAACCCGTTTGTTAATCTTACCAGTTCAATGTGCAGCATAAGCTAATTTAAGGTCAATCAGTTAAGCTCCCAGCTCCAGTTTGGCTCCAAGTGTGACGCTCAGTGCGCTGCTGCACTCAGCACCACTCTCCGCGTTGCCGAGGCGCGCACTGAGGCGCTGGCCTCAGCTGCAGGTGTTGCTTTTATGAGGGGAGCGACCCGGAAGTCGGCTTCCCCTCCAGCTGGTCTTGCTGCTGGTGTCACACTCTCTCTTCACCCCTTCCTCTCCAAATGGAGTTGTGGGGCTGCAGGTCCTGAAGGTGGGATGGACGAAGCAGCTTCGGCGTTGGCAAGGCTCCCAGTGCGTTCTCTCCCCTCAAGAGAGAATCTGGAATATTTATTTACCCAGATACATGTGCAGGATTAGCTCAAGAATATTGATGCCACCATCTGACAGGCACTGGGAACCTATGGTTAGTTATGGCCCACGGAGGTTCCCCATTTAGCTGCCAGCTTCTTCCCCAGACCCTGCCTGCTCTCCTGGGCAAAAGGTCTTATCTCTGATCAGCAGCTGATCAGATGTAAGACCTTTTCTCTGCCCAACACTGAAAGAGACTCCCTTTCTCAAGTGCTGAACAAGGAAAATGCCCACCCAGCTGATAATGCATGGATCAACTGGAGGGGGTCTAGAAAGGGTTTATGAATGGTGTGCGAGAGAATAGGATGGTCATACCCACTTTGGGTTCTGGTCACGCTCACTGCTGGCCTGCAGTGCCTGGAGGTTTCCTGGCTGGCAATCTGACCCTCAACTTGAAAAGGGTTCCCAACCTTGTGATACGGAAAATATAGATGTAAGTGCATGGATCTCCTGAACTGGACTGGAAAAACAGCAGTGAAGTTGGGGAATAAAATGAAGGGGGAAATACCTCCTCTTGGACCTGCCCCTTCTTTTCTCACTCTGCAAAATGTTGTCCTGGGCCTCACACAAAAATGTAAGCAAAAAATTAGGACCAATATATACAATCATTACATTTTCCATGGGTCTTTGCTTGTCTATGCCAATTCTGAATTGCCAGAACAGTCTCTGTGTTTGCCATGTCAAGATAAGGCTGCACGGCTTCGACTGAGATACAAATGTTGGGTGTGACAAATGCCTGCTAAAGGTGCCCATGGTGATTAATACTTGGGTGTAGCCTTGCTTCATTTTATACAAATTAGCATGAGCTGACTTCAAGCTTGTCCACAATAGAATAAATGGCTTTGTACGGCAAAACATATTGACCTGTACAGAGAAGCATCTACTCCCCACCAATGCTTTTAAAGTAGGCAGGGGAGGGTCTGGCAGAAGGATGCTCTCAAGTCCTCCCACTCAGATGCCAGTTTTTGCTAGGATTGCTAACCTATCAGGAAAAAAAAATGGTCTGGCTAGGTTTTTTTGCTTTTGGACTACTTTCCAAGGGGGGAATTGGTGAGAAGGGCTTTGCACTGTTTCTGTTCTTCTCTGAAGAGTGACAGAAAAGATCCTGCCCCCCCCCCTGTCTTCTACAAAAGCCCAAAGCAAAGTGAGATAGATGGATCTCACTTCTCCCCAAGTCCCCAGGCATGTGCAGCAGACCTGAGGGAGAGGTCAATGGTGAACCTTCATATAATGGCTGTCTAGCGAGCCAGTCCAATATTTGTGGATCTTTGGATCAGTGGAATTGCATGGTGTATCTCTAGTATCTTTGCAAGTCTTAGCATAGGAAACAGATTCTGGAGCTCAGCCCTATCTCAAATTAAGCCAAGTAACCCTGCAGGTAATTTTTAAAAATTTATGCATTACATTTCATTAAGTCTTTCTTCACTTCCACACCTTAATGATCTACTGCCATGACTAACATAAGCAATGTATATACAAATATAACAGTACTTGCTCCCAAGAACAAGAATCAGCCCATATGCTGATGCAACCTTACGGGAGAAATAGTTCATTTCCAGACCAATTAGTAACTGTGAAATTTTATAAAGAACATAATGAAGGCACAGCAGTCAGAGCAGTTTGGATCACCATAAGGTGTGGTAGCACAGTCCATTTGGAAATGATAGTCAACATCATTGTCAGGCCGTACAAGTTTGCATGGGCTGTGGAATTAATTACACCATGCATTGGGGGTGGGGCAGATGCCAAGGAACAATTTTAATTCTAAGGTTTAAAAAGGTCTAGATGCCAAGCCTAATCCGCCTGAAGAGATCAACCAGCAGCCTGAAACTAGCACAGCGCGGAGGCAAGCAAGTCTAGGTAAACCTTTGTTTTGCAAAATTTTGAAACGGGGGTGGGTGAGTTTCCCATACACAGGAAAACACTCTTGTGCTCTGATGATGATTAATCTCGAAGACCACCCTCTGGTTCCAAACTCGCAATTCCTAAGGCGATTTAACAGAACCTATTCCCCCCTCCCCCAACACACACACACACCTGCACTGAAAGGACAGGGGAAACCCCAACCTTTCTTTCACCCAACTGCGCATAAGAATAGAGGGTGGCTGCAGGCTAGCAAACGGAGGGGCCAGAGATGCAAAAGACGGCCAGGCTCGCGCTCCACGCGCAGAAGGCGGCATTTCTGCAGCAGCAGCAGCAGCAGCAGCAGCAGCCTTCCTCATCCCCGAGAAGCGCCACCTCCTAAATGTCGCCCTTCTACGCCACTAAAAGTGCTGGTCCGACCCCAGGCAGCAACGATGTAGCCCACTGGGGCGGGGGCACCTTCTCCATGCTCCCCTGCCGGAGCGCGGGGGGGCCAACTCCAGCTCGGCGAAGGGGGCGCCGCCGACCCAGCCGCGTGGATTTACCTGGCGCGAGGGGCGTCGAATTCCCGGGGGTCGCGCGCCGGCTGCACCAGCTGCCGCAAGGACAGTTGCACGAGCCCGCGGAGCCCGAGCAAGTAAAGCAGCAGCACCAGCGCGGCGCGCGGCTCCGGCAGGAGCCGCGGTCTCGCGGCGGCTGCACCAGGCTTCTTCCAGTCTCGCCCGTCTTCCTCCTTCCCCGGGCGCCGCCGTTGCTGCTGCTGCGGCGGCGGCGGCGACGGCTGCGCCTGAGTACGCAGGCGCCTCACAGCACCCACCGCTGCCGAACTCCGCTCCATGGAAGCTCCGAGGCTGCCCTTGTCCCAGTCCGCGAGGGCAAAGAGCCGGTGCTGCTGCGGCACGGCAGCAGCGGGACGCCCCGTACGGCAGCGGCGAAGAGCCAAAATTGCGCAACCGGGACCAGCCCACCTTGGCTTCGCGAAAGAGAGGGAGAAGCGGGCGCGGGAGTCGCCTGGTGAGGTCACATGGCCAGAAAATGCCACACGTCCCTCCCCGGCTCCTTGCCCGCCAATCACCAGGGTCGCGGTGTCTTCGTAGGCTGGGCAGGAAGGTGGCCTGTGGAGGAGGAGAGGAGGAGGAGGTCCTCGCACCCCGCGCCTGATCATCTCCGGGCGCGGAAGGCTTAAGTCTGCAGAGAGTGTTTGACTCGTGTATGGCGGGCGGAGAAGGCTCTTCCGAGTCCCCCGGACTGCAAGGAGGTCAGATCAGTCCATCCTAAAGGAAATCAACCCTGAGTGCTCATTGGAAGGACAGATACTGAAGCCGAAGCTCAAATATTTTGGCCGCCTAATGCGGAGAGAAAACTCCCTGGAAAAGACCCTGATGCTGGGAAAGACTGAAGGCAAAAAGAGAAGGGGACGGCAGAGGATGAGATGGCTAGATAGCATCACCGATGCAATGAATATGGGCTTGAGCACGCTCCGGGAGAGAGCGCAGGACAGGAAGGCCCGGCGTGCTGTGGTCCATGGGGTCACGAAGAGTCGGACACGACTGAACGACAACAACGCTTTACAAAGAACAGGCATGATGAGGCTCCACCCCAGGGGGCTTAAAATCTAATAGACACAGGGAAACAAACACAGGAAGGGGAAGGAAATGGAGGCAGGAGAGAGAGCGCTTTGGTTATTGGGCAGTATAGGAACGCAATAAATAATAAAAATAAACAGGAGAAGAATATGCAAGTATTGCAATTACATGTACTTCAGCGTAGTTACAATAAGATTCTGAGACTAAGAGTTTGTTCCTAAGGCTTCCTGGAAAAGGTGCGTTTGAGGGATGTGAAGGTACCAAGGGAGGTGGCCACATGGAGGCATTATGGGAAACAGTTCTTGGGGAAAAGGAAGTGTCATTTGAGGGTGCATGAGCCAGTCAAATGGCTGCAGGTGCTGGAGTTGGACAAGTCAAACATTCTCTCGAGCCAGATTGTCCATCCAGCAGTCTGTTCACTTTGAGTGCATGCTGTGGCGATTGGGTGGCTGGGACACGGTAGGAATTCTTGCTGGTGTATCATTCACCCCACAGTTCAACGGTCTCTCTTCTTGAGCTCGCTGGGGTGATTTTGGGGCTGTCCCTGGATCACCCCAGTCTTCTTGCTCTGTTTGAGGTTGCTCAGGCAGGAGTGGCTCAGGATTTCATATCCACCGTGGCAACCATGGACCCGTCCCAACTAGTATCTGACCTTATGGATGCAGCAGGGCACAATCTCGATATTCCTGGGGTCCTCAACATGGCACCTGCAAGCACCGTATTGCCTACCGGCACCTCCAAATGGCACCTGTGAAGGGGTTCACCAACAGGCATGTACAGTTTTTTTTAAACACATTAATCCCTTTTTTAATGGATTTGTATACATCCATACCAATGAATAAATATGAAATGTGTACTATTTTCTAGCTATTATACAGAGGCTTCAAGAAAACTGGACCAAATGTCCAAATAAGTATCCATTTGAAGGTGGCGTCTATATGTCTCCGGTTCAAATATTGATGGCATTGTAAGGTTCTCAATCCATTGAATTATAGGAAGTGAGTGTTTATTCTTCCACTGTTTTAATAACAGTCTTTTGGCTGTCAAAAGGGCTCAGAGAATCCATTTAAGCTGACCATTTGTTAATTTCCACGAAGCAGGTAAATAATTTAAAGGTATATTAGTATATATTAGACTGTTCCAGTGCAAAATTTATCGGTGTAATAACCTTCAACCAAAAAGAAGCAACTACTGGACATTGCAAAAATATGTTTAAAAGAAGTATTAGCTGTATTGCACTGTCAGCATTTAGCTGACTGACAATCCCTGATTAAAGACACATTGTGGTGTCCTATAGACACGAAACAGTTTTTGCTGAATAAGATGCAATCTAAGTCCATAAACATGACGTGTGACCCCGGAGACCCCCCAAAGCTGTCCCCGTGCACTAAACACCCTAATCCTGGTGGTTTCCAAGAGGATCTCTGACCTATGTGGGACCACCAGGAGTGCCTCTTCAGAAGACCTCTTCAGGCAAGATAATAAGGGAGAAAGTGTGCCCTCATGTATTATATGGACTGGCTGTACATTAACTGACATCCAGTCAATCCAGGGAAAAGTGCACAGGATCGAACTTCTCAGAGGCATCTGGTTGACCACTGCAAAACTACATAAATATTTCTTCCGACCCAGCAGGGCTCTTCTTTTGTTCTCAACCTCTAAAAAGGGTGGTGTGAGTCTTCAAGCTGCCTGGTTCAAATACTGCTCTAGCATGTAGGATTTATGCATAGAGGTGTGTGAGAGAGGGCTGCAGTCGCATGCATCTTTCTCTACCTTCAGTATAAACTGGACCTATACACATAAATGCTTAACGCAAGTAGGCCCTGCTCATGCAATCCAAGTGCAGGAACAGGCTGCTGGTGGTGTAGTGCCCTCGCTGTTTCCCCCTGCTCTGAGATGCCTTGCCGTGGCAGCAGGCGGCAGTGCTGGGATCCACCCCCACCTCAGAGTGGTCCCACATGATGCTGCCCTGATGTTTCTGTGGAGGCAGAGACTGCCTGCCTTGAGTCTCGGGGTTCACCATACGAGCAGGGGGAACAATGGTAGAGGGGTTGGGTGCTGGAACCTCTGTCTGCTGCTCGTCCTCCACCACACCCTGGAGGATCTCCTCCTCTTGACCCTCCAGCTCCACCATGCTGAGGACATCAGACCCCTCTGACGTAATGTCCATCAGTGGGCTCCCCTCTTCCACTACACAAGGAGATGCTGCTCCTTTGGCAACAGTGCTGCCGCCGCCGCCTGCACCACCCTCCTCAAACAGTGACCTCCGGGCCCTGCAACTTGCCTCTGCACTCTGCTGCCCTGCTACACTTGTTGTTGTTCAGTCGTTAAGTCATGTCCGACTCTTCGTGACACCATGGACCATAGCACACCAGGCCTTCCTGTCCTCCGCTCTCTCCCGGACTAGGACGCACTATCTGGAATGGGAGAGAGCCAGCTTCCCCACCAGTGCCGCGAGTCCCAGTGGCACTTTGCCCACCTCTGCCCCTGCTAACAAGACCCCAAAGGTGCCTCTTATTGGGCTTGCTTGCTTTGGCATACAGTATAGTATTGTATTATTTAAATAATAGCTGTTAATGTGTGTGCAGTGCATTGCTCACTGTTTTTTGAAATGTGGACTGCTTTGACACACACTGCTTGCTTGTCCACACAGCACAACTGCACGCACACACGAGCAAAAGAAAAGCAAACACTGAACTACCTACAACTGGGAGTGGGGAGAGACTAACTATAATCCTAACAGAAGAGAAAATGTGTTTTTTTATTTTTTTTAAGGGAAAAGAGATAAAAAATGGGAAGGGAATACAGGAATTGAGAAGGGGAGGGTGGAGGGGAGGCAAGAACAAGGACAAGAAAGTACTCTGTGTGTGTGCGTATGTCTGTATATCTATATATCTAGAGAGAATGAAAGTAAGGGCAAACTAATGGTTGGGAGAGAATTGAGAAAGTGGGAGGGGGAAGCTAAAGAATGAAGCAAATCTACTAAAGTGATATTTTCTGTTTTTTTAAATAAACAAGAAGAATGAAAGGTAAAACCTCTTACAGAAGGTTGGGGGAAGACTAAGAACCAGGGAGGTACTAAATGTTTGGTTTTTAAAATGAGGAATCTATAGAAGAAGGAAAGAGAATAGTTGAATTAATAAAGAAACACAAAGCTGCACACACAGGATCTCTCTCTAACAGCAAAACCACCACCTAACCAGCGCACACTCTCTCTTGCAGTGAACAAACACAGGCTGATCTCTCCACTCCAGTATTCCCCCCACCACCACCGTCACTGACTGGAGACTACTGGGTTCTGTTCAGTTCTATTTTGGCAACTAGAGTTGCCATTTACCAAAGCTCATTCTGTCCTCCTCTCCCCTTCCCCCTCCCTCCTCCACTTTTCCCCTTCCCGGATCTCTCTCAAGTTGATACATTTGAAGCCAGACTGTCTGGGCTGCTCAGAAAGCACCAGAAAAGCTACAAATCTCTGAGGCACCTCATCGACAAGCTGCTTCAGGGCACCTCAGTTCTGTTCCTATCCACTTCGGATCATGCCGAGGCATCTCTGAAGCAGCCTGCTTCGCCTTGTTATTTGGGATTTGGACCGAAGTGGTGTACAGCCCTATAAATAACAAGAACTGGGTTAAAAGTTAATTACAAAATCTTCACATTTCCTAGGCTGATTTTTGTTCTTTCACTTCTCACATTTGGAGAGAGGGTTGGAGGGCAGAATAGCCTCTGGAACCCCGACTTGTCACTCTTCCTCATTAATGTCATCCAGACTGTCTAGTCCAAAAGAGAGACTACCATCTTCTTCACCTGCCACCTGCTGGGCCCTAGCAAGTCTTGAGATGTTATTTATTTCCATCCTTGAGAACAACAAAACCTCCTCTGATGTTAACAATTTATCCAATCTGTATGAGACGTGAGACACAGAGGATCTGATCACACAGTAGCCTTCTTGCAGGTACAGCTCGTTGTGTTCTGTTTTTTCTATAAAAAAGAAATTAATGGTATCTATCCAGTATGTATCACAATTTCCCATCTGCATACTTACCTCTCATCCCTCTCCCCTGCAACCTCTTCCCCACCCCTCCACTACCATTTCCTCCCTCCCTCTTCTGTCGCTCTCTGTGGGCAAGTGTGCAGATGGCTCAATTCACCTGTGCTCCCACTTTTTAAAAAATGAGGAATTGCACAAGACTGCTATGGTGGGATTCTGCAAATCTGTATTTTCAAAAGGAGATGACTCCAGAAGTGCACAAGTACTGTTCCATCAAAACAGAACACAAGGGAACAAATACAGGCAAAGCAAAGGGAAATCATGGGGTGGCTGCAGGACCATGACGATGCCATATGGACAGCTTGCAAAATTGCACAAGTGGAGCAAGGTGATGGCACATTAGACCTCATCTGATCAAGCTCAGAGTCCCCTTTCTAGGCTCTGAAGGGTGCTTCACTCATACAAAGTTTCCAATATCAAGTTTCTGAGCTGTAGCCTCTTTCTTTTGATCTACATACTATTTATATTTCTTTTGTTTGTCTTTGATGTATTCAGAAAGTGCCAGAACGGGAGGCTTGCAAGCTAGGTTTTGAGCTGGATAGCATCCCGTTCAGGCTGGGCCAGGCTCAGCATCAAGGTAATTGAGGGGCAATTTCAAAGGCAGGTCAATAAAAAGACAAATGCCAAAGGCACAGTTTTACCAGGCAAGTAGGTGGTTTCCAGAAGAGAGGTCAGAAGCAAAGCCAAGGTCAAAATCTAGGAGATCAGTCAAGCTGAAACACAGTCCAAAAACAGACTCAGGCAGAGGTCAGTAACACAGAGGTCCAAATACAAGGCAGGGTCAAGGAAACAAGAGTACAAGACACTGAAAGCTGAAGTAAGGTGTTTCCAACAGTTCTCAAGTTCCAACTTGATATAGTCAGCTTCCAAAGCCCCACCAAGACTCAGCTGAAATTAATCACACGCTTGTGTAAAAAGTCCTCATCATTTCAGGAGCAAGCCTCATTGAGCACAATGGGAGTTACTTCTGAGTAGACTCACATATGCTTGTGCTGGGAAAGAGCAGAGAACACAAAGATGGAATCCAGCCCCCCATTTTAACCTGAAGGACCCCATTTACCACAATGGGAGTTACTTCTGAGGAGACACTAATGAGTTTGTTGTGGGAAACAGAGCAATAAACAAGATGGGAACCAGCCCCCATGTAACCCACAGGATATCTATAACAAAGCTGAGATGAACATACTTCCTAAGGCAATGAATTGGAGCCTCAAGATTGTGCTTAATTGCACTTAAGGAATTGGGCTTCAATGTGTGCCATTTCAATTGAGGGGGAACGTCCGTAAGTTCTGATGTGGGCATTCCAAGGCAAGCCTCATTCAGCACAGTGGGAGGAAACACCCCTTGACCGGGGCCACAGTGAAAGGCACACCCCTGGGCAGGGCTAGCATACCCGAGCTAAATGCAGGGGTCGGGGCACACAGCAACTATATGAGGCTGACTTAAGGAAAAGAATCAGACTTTAAGCTGTATCAGGAAATCCAGTTTTTCCCTGATAAGCTCCGGGGTGGGTGCTGGATGGCCACAACATCATGTATCCCTAAGGACCTCAACATGCAGCCAGCTCAGAGTAAATCACTGGTGGAAACGTACATCTCTGTGCTCAGAAACGGAGCATGGAGACAAGGAAAAGGGGGCAGTCCCAGGGGTGGGATCTGAGGATACTGTGGAAGCTGCTCAGGTCTCCAGGCCCCTTCCCTCCCTCTCCCTGACGCTGTGGCTAGATGGGTGAAACCATCTGTCTAGCCAAATTTCAGAGGCTGGTGACTATCTGGATAGGATTGCACCCTAAATTTATGGGGATTTTAATGCTAGTTTGGTGAAGCGGTATTAACACGCCTAAAGCCCTTGGATCTGAATTGGAAGAAGATATGAATATCTGAACAGTCTTCTGTGACCAAACCATTAATAAGAGTAAACATTTACTGTATGCCCTTTAAAAAAACTTATTTCCTTTAATGGGAGCCCCATGGATCAATCAACTGCTTACTTTATTTATCTGACAATGGGACAAGTGTAATTGATTACATTTTTGGATCTCCATCTTTAAGTCCATTAGTGCAGATGTTTTATTTAGATGGGAGGCCAGAAAGTGATATTTCTCCCTTTTTTTGACATTTGAGCTCCCAAATGAACTACCTGGGGTGGCATCAGACACCAATATGGAGGGTCGCTTACTAGGTAGCAGAATGCATAAGTGGTCCCTACAAATTGCTTCTGATATTAAGAGCTTACCAAGTGGTGATAGATGGCAAAAGATTAGATCTCAAGCCCAGGAGAGTATGTGAAATATGGATTTCAATTTACCCAGGACCACCCAGTTGATCAGGCTGAGAGGTTTGGGATCTTATGAGGTGGAGAAGAACACGCACACAACCAATATAGATGAAAGAAAAGGAGATTTATTGAAATAAAAGAAATAAGCACAAGTAGAACCTCCTGAGAGAGTTACACGCTCTCTGAGGCTGAAGAGGTTACATGCCTCTCAGGTACAAACTTAATTACGAAGAAATCTCAAAGAGTTTCAGGCTCTCTGAAGCTCAAGAGGTTGCACGCCTCTTAGATAACAGCCCAAAACTAACAATCCTCAAAAAGTTGCATCCTTCTCTGAGGCTTAAGAGGTTGCATGCCTCTTAGATAGAAACTTAGTTACCCAAATGTGGTGCATTAAATGACTAAATATACAGTTAGCCCCTGTCTGTTGCTCAGCTCCAGATCAGTCCTCACCGCAGATGGCCCACTGAAGCAATGGTGATACACTGTCAGCCAGGACCAAGACTAAGCCTGCTGTCTTATATCCTAAACCCAAACGGTTAAGTATGACAGAACAAAGATAACTGCGCCTTATCTAAGCCCTGGACAGTAAAATCCTTTCCCTGAATTTTACCCAACACATACTAACCACAACGCTATCAAGTACTTGGCCAGAGCACTTGATATGTGTCCTGTGGATCGAGGGTACTGTTGGTATGTGCACATACAAACGATTCAGATGCAACCACACCCCTCCTGAACAATGGCAGATTCAGGGGTTTTATACCCTTTTCCCTTGTTGGGGCTCATGAGATCAAAGAGGGGTTCATTTTGTTCTTTGTTGAAAATTCATCATGTTCCCAATTTCCAGGATTGACGTTTGTTGTAGACAGCCTGGCACCTCCTTCCGACTCCCCAACATCTCTCAAGTTTGCTTCTGTGGTCATAACATGCCGTCCTCCTTTTTTATTGGCCCATTTCCATCTTCTGTAACTGATAATTTGGCAATCTTCAGCACATACCAGTGTACCCGCATTTGGCCCTCCTGCAATAAAACCATTCATTCTCCATTCACACCTCCCCTTCTTGACCTGGGCTAGAATACTTCATATGCTCATGACATGGAATGGTTAAGAGTTCGCCTTTTCACATTTCATGATGTTCTCAATGGACACTTAAATGTTTTGGGTTACAAGGTACATTCACAATGTTTACAATTCAGGCTTGTATTCAAGGTCAAACTCTGCATTTGATTTCTTTTCACACCACATTTGTTACATTGCAGAGAAAACAAGAGTACATTATAGTGCCTGAAGTCTACAAGGTTATCTACTAGGAGCAGGGACAGAAGTTATAGAGAGAAGCAATCATTATTGACAAAAATCAAGTAAAGGTGGCTTTAAGAAATAAGAGAAAATTAATAAAAGCGATAATATAAGATATAAAGGAACTATAAGTGGATATGAGGAGACATTAGAAAGACAACTTGAAGAAAAATAGGAAAAATAAAATCACACTGTGTCAAGTATGCAGGGAATTTGGGATATTTATCATAGATAAATTTGGATATATTAAATGTTTTGAGACCTATTTTGACTGCAACTCTAAATAGCAAACCTGCAGTGACTGTGCATACCTGGTTTGACCAGGACTGCAAATGGAAGAAAAAGGAGCCGGCAGAGCTTATAAGGGAAGCCAGAAATAGTCGAACTTACAAAGCAACCCTTATTTCAATAGGGTCTCAGAGGGAGTATAAGAACCTGCTTAGACAGAAGAAAAAAATCTTTCCGTACTGAAAATGGGAAGAGCCTGAGGCGTTAATATCCTGAGGAGCATTGATGTACATTTTGGACTCTACTAAGTAAACGGGATTTAGGTAATGGCAGGAATGGCACAACCCCAATTATTCCCAGTAGCTGGATTTTGCATTTTAGTGATATTTTTAGTCGAACTTCAGTTTCACACTCATCACAGTTTTTGAATGCCCCACATGATTTACCTGAATGGCCACCTGATACTGTATTAGAAATAAAGGATCTGATTTCCTCTCTATGGAGGGGCAAAACCCCTGGAGAGGACATGATCTTTTTTGCTTTGGATCCTGATTGGTGGGCTCCAATTCTAGCCAGGTTGTTTACTTTTATGAATACATCTGGTATTTTTCCTCATGGACATATTTTGTCTTGTGCTTATTAGGGTAAAGAAGACACACACACCAGCTTGCAAGGTGAGCTAACAATGAACTTTATTCCTCCCAGTAGGCAAATATATATACAGGCACTACCACTGCCATCTGGTGGCAGTGAATGAACTACACTGCTTTTACATACATTACAGGACAGATAGCAGGTATTGTTATCTGCATTCTTTAAAAAGGAGACTCTTCAGACACGAAGAATTATAGGCCTATTAGCCTGTTTGATGTGGCTTCCAAGATACATACTTGACATTTAAATTGCAAACTTGAGGAAATGAACATTCTATTATACATGCACAACAGGCTGGTTTTAGGAAAGGCAGGAATACAGTTGACCAGGCTTTCATTTTAAATCATTATTTCAAAATATACAAAAGCTCCAGATACACAGATTTGTATCACTGTTATAGACTTTGCATCCACTTCTGATTTCCTGGATAGGGATCTGTTATGGCCGGGGATCTCCAATGGTGCCCATGAAGCTCTCCACTCCCCGCTCCCTTCAAAAATGTATTTTAAATAAAAAGACATGAAAACTTTAGGGCACCACGTTCTCCTTCCTGTTCCTAAACCTGCCACTGATCAGCTGTTTGGGGGGCAGGAAGAGAAGGAAAGAGTTGCTTCCTGGCCTGGCCCAACCTTTCCCCTTTGCTCTCTCTATCTCTGCTTCCAGCCTTACTCTTTCTCTTCTCCAACCCCTTTTCTCGCTCTTGACAGAATCAATTCACATTAATAGAGGAATTAAACAAGGTTATATTCTAGAATAGACCTGAGGAGAATACTAGCTAGTTTGGGGGTTTTATGCAAACAGGAAAAGCTGTCTGTTAATTATTCTAAATCCAAAGTCATGGTGTTTGAGAACAGACCACAGAATATTAAATGGGCCTTGTATGGGATTGGATCCCTTCATGGATCACTGCCTTGTTGTGGCGAAGGGGCTTCCATAACTCAGTGAAGCCATAAGCTATGCCGTGCAGGGCCACCCAAGATGGACAGGTCATGGTGGAGAGTTCTGACAAAATGTGGTCCACTGGAGAAGGAAATGGCAACCCACTCCAGTATTCTTGCCAAGAAAACCCCATGGAATGTATCACAAGGCTAAAAGATATGATGCCGGAAGATGAGCCCCTCAGGTTGGAAGGTGTCCAATATACTACTGGGGAAGAGCAGAGGGAATTTCCAAGTAGTGCCAGAAAGAGTGAAGCGGCTGGGCCAAAGCCGAAAGGACACTCAGCTGTGGATGTGTCTGGTGGTGAAAAGAAAGTCCGATGCTGTAAAGAACAAGATTGTTTAGGAACCTGGAATGTCAGATCAATGAATCAAGGTAAGCTGGAGGTGGTCGAACATGAGATGGCAAGATTGAACATCGACATCTTGGGAATCAGCGAACTAAAATGGACAGGCATGGGTAAATTTAATGCAGGTGACCATTATATCTACTACTGTGGGCAAGAATCCCTTAGAAGAAATGGAGTAGCACTCATAGTGAACAAAAGGGTGGGAAAAGCAGTACTGGGGTACAATCTCAAAAATGACAGAATGATCTCAGTACGAATCCAAGGCAAACCATTCAACATCACAGTAATTCAAGTCTATGCCCCAACCACTGAGGCCGAAGAAGCTGAGGTTGATTGGTTCTATGAAGAACTACAACACCTTCTAGAACTAACACCAAAAAAGATGTCCTCTTCATCATAGGGGATTGGAATGCTAAAGTAGGAAGTCAGGAAATCACCGGGATAACAGGCAAGCATGGCCTTGGTGTACAAAATGAAGCAGAACAAAAGCTAATAGAGTTTTGTCAAGAGAACACGCTGATCATAGCAAGCACTCTTTTCCAACAGCACAAGAGGCGACTCTACACATGGACATCACCAGATGGTCAATATCGAAATCAGATTGATTATGTACTTTGCAGCCAAAGATGGAGAAGCTCCATACCGTCAGTAAAAACAAGACCTGGAGCTAACTGTGGCTCAGATCATGAGCTTCTTATTGCAAAATTTTGGCTTAAATTGAAGAATGTAGGGAAAACCACTAAACCATTCAGGTATGACCTAAATCATATCCCTTATGAATATACAGTGGAGGTGAGGAATAGATTTCAGGGATTAGACCTGATAGACAGAGTGCCTGAGGAACTATGGATGGAGGTCTGTAACATTGTTCAGGCGGCAGCATCTAAATCCATCTCCAAGAAAAAGCAATGCAAGAAAGCAAAGCGGCTGTCTGAGGAGGCTTTACAAGTAGCTGAGGAAAGAAGGGAAGCGAAAAGCAAGGGAGAAAGGGGAAGATATACCCAACTGAATGCAGAGTTCCAGAGAATAGCAAGGAGAGACAAGAAGGCCTTCTTAAATGAACAATGCAAAGAAATCGAGGAAAACAATAGAATGGGAAAGACTAGAGATCTCTTCAAGAAAATTGGAGATCTCAAGGGAACGTTTTGTGCAAAGATGGGCATGATAAAGGACAAAGAAGGCAGGGACCTAACAGAAGCAGATGAGATTAAGAAGAGCTGGAAAGAATACACAGAAGAACTATACAGGAAAGATCTGAATGTCCCTGATAGCCATGATAGTGCGGTCACTGAACTTGAGCTGGACATCCTAGAGAGTGAAGTCAAGTGGGCCTTAGGAAGCATTCCTAACAACAAAGCTAGCGGAGATGACAGTATTCCAGCTGAGCTATTTAAAATCCTAAAAGATGATGCTGTTAAAGTGCTGCATTCAATATGCCAACAAATTTGGAACAGTCAACAATGGCCACAAGACTGGAAAAGGTCAGTTTACATTCCAATTCCAAAGAAGGGTAATGCCAAAGAGTGTTCAAACTACTGTACAATTGCGCTCATTTCACATACCAGCAAGGTTATGCTCCAAATCCTACAAGCTAGGCTTCAGCAGCATGTGAACTGAGAACTACCGGAAGTACAAGCTGGGTTCCGAAGAGGCAGAGGAACTAGAGATCAAATTGCCAACATTCGCTGGATCATGGAGAAAGCAAGAGAAGTCCAGAAAAACGTCTATTTCTGCTTCATTGACTATGCTAAAGCCTTTGATTGTGTGGATCACAACAAACTGTGGCAAATTCTGAAAGAGATGGGAGTACCAGACCACCTTACCTGTCTCCTGAGAAACCTGTACGAGGGTCAAGAAGCAACAGTAAGAACCGGACATGGAACAACCAATTGGTTCAAAATTGGGAAAGGAGTACGACAAGGCTGTATATTGTCGCCCTGCTTATTTAATTTATATGCAGAGTACATCATGAGAAACGCCGGGTTGGATGAATCACAGGTCGGAATTAAGATTTCCAGGAGAATTATCAACAACCTCAGATACGCAGACGATACCACCCTAATGGCAGAAAGCGAAGAGGATCTAAAGAGCCTCTTGTTGAGGGTGAAAGTGGAGAGTGCAAAAGCTGGTTTGAAACTCAACATTCAAAAAACTAAGATCATGGCATCTGGCCCCATCACTTCCTGGCATATAGAAGGGGAAGAAATGGAAGCAGTGACAGATTTTATTTTCTTGGGCTCCAAGATCACCGCAGACGGTGACTGTAGCCATGACATTAAAAGACGCTTGCTCCCTGGGAGGAAAGCTATGGCAAACCTAGACAGCATAGTAAGAAGCAGAGACTTCACCTTGCTTACAAAGGTTCGTATAATCAAAGCTATGGTTTTCCCAGTAGCAACGTATGGCTGTGAGAGCTGGACTATAAGGAAGGCTGAGCACCGAAGAATCGATGCTTTCGAACTGTGGTGCTGGAGAAGACTCTTACGAGTCCCCTGGACTGCAAGGAGGTCAAATCAGTCAATCCTAAAGGAAATCAACCCTGACTGCTCATTGGAAGGACAGATACTGAAGCTGAAGCTCCAATATTTTGGCCACCTAATGCGAAGAGAAAACTCCCTGGAAAAGACCCTGATGCTGGGAAAGATTGGAGGCAAAAGGAGAAGGAGACGGCAGAGGATGAGATGGCTAGATAGCATCACCGATGCAATGAATATGGACTTGAGCACACTCCAGGAGAGAGCGCAGGACAGGAAGGCCTGGTGTGCTATGGTCCATGGAGTCACAAAGAATTGGACACGACTGAATGACTGAAGAACAAATGGGCATTTAAGTTGGCACTTTTAAATATTTACAGTTGAACTACAAACCTCCCATGGAAAAAACATTTAGCTGCTATCCAATTGAGTAATAGTAAAATTATCACTCAGTTGCAGAGGGTTTTTTTTACTTCAGAGGCGGCCAGTCAGTTAATCCTGTCCTTAAGTTTTTTATAGATAAAGTCAGAACCCACATGCTGTATGTCGTTGAAATTTGGGTTGGAAGAGTCAAAACTTTTTTTAGAGACCCTTCAGAATAAGTGCATGAGAATCATTCTTGGCTTCCTCCTGGTGTGCCACCTGCCCTTTTTAAGGCAGAATTAGAGTTGCCATATATTGCTGCCAGGATCAACTTGTTACACTTCAGTTATTGGTTGAGGTTAAAGATAATGGGTTATACTAAGTAGTGCCGGCTTGAACAGCTGAGGTTTGGAGGCTGAGCTCTGAACTGTCAAGAGTTGGCAAGCAATTACCTGGTTCACACATAATAACCCATGGGTTATTTAACTGTGGCTAGCCCATGGTTTATTGCCCTACTCAGGGTTTGTCTGATAGATGATTGAACAAACCATTGTTTGTTTTCTCAAGCCCTGGGTTGTTTGTTTCTCTCCTTCTCTGTATCCCACATGCCTTTGCGGCGCCGTAGTACTGGCACGTAGAGCAACTGGTGTTTTTTTTTTACCACTCTTGCCTGCCGCCTTTGTATCCTGGCGAAACAACCTATGGTTTAAACAAGCCATATTTTACAACCCAACAACAAACCATAGATTCTCTTTCTTGGTTGCTTGTGGTTAACAAATCATGGTTTGTTAGTGCGGCTACATTTGCACATCATGACAAACCTGTCGTTGAATCGTGCGTTGTTGTTATGTGCAAACCCTGCACTATGGTTTAATTATGGGTTGTTAACAATGAACAACCCAGAGTTCATAACCCAACAACAAACCATGGGTTCTCTTCCTGGGTTGTTCAAGGTTAACATCCCATAGTTAAACCATAGTGCAGGTTTCACACATAACGACAACCCACGATTCAACAACAATCCATAGTGAACCTGCACTCTGGGTTGTCGTTACATGCAAACCATGTCTCCCCACGGAGACCTTGCTGTCTTTATGTCCTGAGGAATTGGGTTTTTGATCAGGATGCAGGTGAACACAGGGAAGTTATCAACTATACTTGCTTCTCACCTTGGTTTGTTAATATTAAAAGAAATCATGCTAGGGCAACTTATTTTCAAACACTGACTCATCCTCAGATTCATAGGGCTTTCACTGAACTAAGGTTCCAGGTGATGCCCTCTGCCTATTTGGAGAGAAGATATTTGGGTGTATTCACTGTTGGAATGGACTTGTGTTTACGGCTGTGGCCTGGTTGAGCACCTTGCACATTATATACTGTTTTGTCCTTTGTATGTGGAATGAAAGTGGAAATTCCACTCGTATATCATTACCCAAGCTAGCAACCTCAGGGTATTATAATGGAACTTTTGTGTGATAGCTTATCCTTCGTAAGTGACAGAGTAGCGCTCCTTACTATGGCTGCAAGGAAATACACAGCTGTTTTCATGAAGATATTTAGCCTAAGATGTTTCCCTTATTTTATTCTCTACTTTAATTGTGATGGCATATGGCTAAATACAAATAAACTGCTCCCACTCTCACTACTACAACTAGATAGTATTCTTTTGTTTAGTCACTAAGATGGTGGTTGACTGTAAACACTGAAGAACTGAATGTTATCTTTTCAGTGCTTTACCGTTTGTTTTTGTTTTTTTAAGTAGCTAGATACGATACTCTTTCCTTATGGAATTTTATGCAAGATTTCCCAAACAATAAGGGTGCATTTTTTTCTCATTTGTTTTATACAATCTATACATCTTACATCTAGGTTATACTTCAGGATATTTTAAATGCAGGAAATTTGAATTTGGAAATGCACCTCAGAAGGTTCATTCCTTGTTCTTGCAATTCCTGTGTGAAATGTGGTGTGTCTTATTTGATATTGTTTATAATGCCATGAGCAGCGAGGGACACAACTAACTCTCCCCCTACCTGTGCCATTTTGTGAAATTTCTTTATTTTCCCTTTTGAAAAGTCTTCAAAGGCTGTTCACATTCCACAGTGTACAACACCAGAAGAGAAGGACGTATTGAGTGATGTGTTTTAAAGTAGAAAACATTAGCAAAGCTAAGTCCTGCACAAATGTTCCCCCCTCCATTTGGAGGTTAGTGCTCCCTCTCTCCTGTGCTGTACAACCAGCTAAATTTTTATTAAGGGATGGGGAGACAGCAGGTAACCCCCATTCAAATCCATTAGAAGCATTTTATGCTGATGGCATTGAAAGGGGACTGGCACTAATATAAGGCAAAGGCTATAATGTGGGGAAGGCAACATGGTTTACAACAACATTTATTGTATGTTAGAATTTGAATTGGGTTTTTTTTCTGGGTGGGCAGGAGTGCTTCAAAGGAAAGCACTGACCTTCAGCCATCTGCCGTCTTTATTCCCCAGAGACACTCATAGGAAGCAAATATGGTGGCTGGTAAGGGGGAAGGCTTGCGGATGGCATCAGAGCAACCAAGGAAGGGCTGGGGGTGACCTGATGTAGTGGGAGGAGGAAGTGGGGAGACTGGGGCTGAAAGAGAAATGGGTGGCTGCAGTGAGTGAATCTTGTGTGCTGAGACTGTGGTGTGTGTGTGTGTGTGTGAGAAAGAGAGAGAGAGGGCAGGGGGGAGAGAGAGGATTTCTGGGAATGATCCTGAATGAGAGAGGGAACTGTGGATTCAAAGGAGAAGGTTTGTGTTTTGGGGCTCAGTCCCCACCTCTGCCACATAGTCAGGATCTTAGACAAGTTATTTGTCTTTTAGCCTCAAAAAGTTTTCCCTTCTGTGAAATGGCAGTTGTTGTATGAATAGGTACCCCCATGGCAGCCATTTTGTGATGGTGCCCATGCCACTTTCATCAACATACTGAATGTGCCCATCAGCTGAAAAAGCATAGAGACCTCATTATGCAATTAGATCATAAGATCACATGCTACTTAGTGTCTGTTGCAATCATTTCTCAAATATGAAAATCTCAAGGAACGAAGCTTATCATTAAATAACTTCTCTGTGGTGTTTGAAGTCTAATCAGCATGGGCAGGATAGTAAATAAAAGGCAAGTGTAGTACAGTGACATGTTACTGGAGCTCCCTCTAGAGAGTATAAAAAATAATAACATTTTTGTATCAATTAAAAATGATGCACAGTACAAGAGTTAAAAGGAGAAAAGCCCTGCCCATAGCCTCATAATCAAGTATGATCAGAAGAATTAAACAAAAGAGAAGCGAAGAAACACACAGAGGTGGCTTGCTCAAGCCACAGCAAGCATGAACAAGCCACAGAATGCCTTGCATATCCCCCCTCCCCTTTCTTCTCCAGTGCTGCTGCAAGGAGGCATTTGGAAGATCTCAGTTCTGTTTTTGATTATCTACAGATTGTCATGTTGTTTGAACCCAATGAACTGTGGTTAATCTTAACCATGGGTTATGAAGCTGGCTTGTTTGAACAAACCATAGTTAAGATTAACCACAGTTTAGGATTTGGATGACATACTAAGCTGTGATTAACCTAAAATAGAAGCAGAAGCTTCTGATGTCTTGTCAGACATGCCAAAAGAGGAGAGAGGATGGGGAGCATGCAAGTCTGAGGCATATAATGCTAAAACCATGGTTTAGCATTAAAACTTTCCTACAGGATGTCCTTCCACTGAACAGGGAAGGTCAAGATACAGTAAGATACTACATTTGTGAACCACATTAAAAATTGATGAAGCTCTCCAAGTTATTTCCTCTTTCAGCACAACTATTAAGGGCTCTTCCAGATGGGAGTTTTAAGGTGCTATCAGCTTGGCTTGTTAGCATGAGTTTTTGAACTGCCCACACAAGGTCGTTATTTTCCTGTAGTCGTCCTGGGTCATCCTGTGTTTTCCCTTTGTTTCTCCCATATTTTCTCAAACTGGGGAAAATTCATTCATTATTTTCTGGGCTGGATCTACACTTACCACCTTTTTTTGCTTCCAATTAGGTTTCACCGCCCGCCTTTCACACTATGCAGTACCCACCTCGAATTGGAACTGGAATTTCCCACTTCTGTGCTCCCACTTTCAATACCCTAATATCCCGGTATTTCCCCTTAATGTGCTCTGATTTTCCGCCTTCGCTATCATAACCGGCCATAGTCCCCTCCCCCGCCTGTCCATATACGGCGGTGTTTGTATTTCCCTCCTGTCCAATCACAGCTCTCAACAGCCCCATGTCAAAGTTGTGAAGCTCCACAACTTCGAAGCTTCGAAGATCATGCCTCAATTAGAAAAAAGAACATTGCGGAGAAGCCCCGATTCTGCGAGGATAACGCCTTAATTTAAAAAAAAACATCCGGAGTCGGGAATAGAAGGGGGTAAAACTTAATCTCATTTGAAGGGATAGAATAACCCCCTGCTCAGTGCAGGAAGCCTGATTCCCAGGCGGTCGCCCATCCAACTACTGACTTGGGCCGACCCCGCTTAGCATCCGAGATCAGACAAGCGCACGCAGGAAAACAGCAGGATGCTCGAGTTTGAACCGAGCTCACACATTTGATGAAGCACTGCAACGGAGAAAATGGGTGAGTGTGAATAATCACGTTTTAATGCGAGAGCGTTTAACCCGACGGGACACCGAATTCATTGTGATGGTGGGCGCAATGTAGATTGGCCCCTGGTGTGCCATGATCCATAAAGAAATAGTGGTGTGGCTGCCTGATTTCAACAGCTTGTGGTGGTTGGGAGCGGCATGGAGTCTGTGTGATGTATAAGGGGACGTTGATGAAGGGTGTTTTCTTGGCTTCAAGCTGGCCAGACAGCTGCGTTTCTCCCTCACCCAAGAAGCGGATGGCATCCCTCCCCACTGCTGCTGTCCTTTCCTTCTTTCCCCCTCCTCCGCAACACATACAATGAGCTCTTGTTTTAGCAACAAAATAAAGGGTGGTGTGTGTATGTGAGGCAACTAGTCATATTTATACCGGGGGGGGGGGGTGTTTCTTCTTTGCCAGAATCGTGCAATTCTCAAAGTTTGAAGGTTCATTGCTGTGTTTTTACTCCTGTTAGAGAGGTAAACCTTTCCCTACCACCACCAGTTTTCCCCTGGAAATTTTAATTCTGCCCCCCTTCCCCTATGAGGGTTAAAAAAGAAAATGACTAGAATGGACACTGTTTATATAAAACACACACACATTGGGGTAGTGGTGGTGGAATGTCAGAGAAAAAATTGGTTGTATTTGGAAGGTTTTCTGCTCCGGGTAACACTATGATCCTAATCAGGGCTGGATCAGACCAAGAGTCCATCTAGTCCAGCATTCTGTTCACACAGTGGCCAACCAGCTGTCAACCAGGAACACACAAGCAGGGCGTGAGCACAACAGCACCCTCCCACCCATGTTCCCTAGCAACTGGTGTACATAGGCTCACTGCTTCTGGTATTGGAGGGAGCACATAGCCATCAAGACTAGTAGCTATTGATAGCCTTTTCCTCCAAGAATTTGTCCAACCCCCTTTTAAAGCCATCCAAATTGGTGGCCATCACTACATCCGGTTGAAGCGAATTCCATAGTTTGACTATGCATGGTGTGAAGAATTCCTTCTGTCATCTGTCCTGAATCTCCCACCAGTCAGCTTCATAGGATGATCCCAGGTTGTAGTATTTTGAGAGAGGGAGAAAAATGTCTCCCTATCCACATTCTCCACACCGTGCATACTTTTGTAGACCTCTGTCATGTCTCCCCTTACCCTCCTTTTTTCCATGCTAAACAATCCCAGCTGTTGTAACCTTCTCTCATAGGGGAGATGCTCCAGCCCCTTGATCATTTTAGTTGCCTTTTTCTGCGCTTTTTCCAGCTCTACAATATTTTTCTTTAGGTGTGGTGACCAGAACTGTACATAGTATTCCAAGTGTGGTTGCACCATAGATTTGTATAAGGGCAGTGTGATATTGGCAGTTTTATTCTCAATTCCTTTTCTAATTATGTCTAACATGGAGCTTGCCTTTTTTTTTTTTTTTTTACAGCAGCTGCACACTGGGCCGCACATTTTCATTGAGCTGTCCACCACAACTCCAAGATCTCTTTCTTGGTTGGTCACCGCTAGTTCAGATCCCATCGGGTTATAGTTGAAGTTGGAATGTTTTGCCCCAATGTGCATCACTTTACACTTGCTTAGATTGAACTGCATTTGCCATTTAGAAGCCCATTCTCCCATCTTGGAGAGATCCTTTTGGAGCTCTTTACAATCCCTTTTTGTTTTAACCACCCTAAATAATTTGGTGTCATTGGCAAACTTGGCCACTTCAGTGCTCACTCTTAATTCCAGATCATGTATGAACAGGTTGAAATTCCCCTCCCACGCACACCACTGCTTACCCCATTCGGCAGGGACTCCTGCCTGCCTGTGCAGTATTTTCCAGAGGCTGGAGGGATTATTGTGGGAAGGAGGGGACAGAGAAACCCACTTCCATCAGTGCAGTTAATCCAGCATAAATCTGGACCCAACCCTATATTTATTATATTATATTTTATTTTTCCTATTTTCAGACAAATATTTTCTCACAAAGTAGCTCCCACAGCATTACCAATTCAATATGGTCCTGTTGGCACTGCAAGCACTGTTCCTAAATGAAAATGAAACACAGGTCTTGCCCTCAAGCTCTCAAACTAAAAAAAAAAAAAAGGGGGGGGGAGACACACCAGAAGGGGAGTAGTAGAGGAGGGCATGAGTTCAACAATGCAAGAATGAAATGGTCAGTTGTAAACAGGCACATCTGTTGATTTATTTATTTTCATTCTGTTTGGTGATCCACAGGCTAATAAACAAACAATCAAAACAATGATATACATCATTGTTCAGCATCACATCATTTTTTAAAAAATGAAGAATTAAGAACAGAAATGGCTGATAAAGCAATCCAAAGTATTCATTTAGAAGAACATATATCCAGTTGGAGCCAGTATTAGGCCATCCTATCTAATGTGCTACAGAATACCAACAAAGGTATGCATGCAAAAGTGGGCTAGTACGAATGTTTGTGGGCTAGTACATTAGCAACATAGCTCAGGTTGGGTTTGTGCATCACCTTAAGCCATGATGGTTTATAAGCTGCTCACAGTAGCCTATAAACTACTGCATCTGCCACACAGACAAATAAGCTACTACTGTGCCTAGCATATTTTCCCCACACTCAACCCTCCTCCCTTTACAGTCCTCCCACTCGGCTGGGATGGTATACCAGCTTCCTTTGTGTTGGAAACCAAATCCCAGCATCCCTTGCACTGCCTCTCCATCCCTTGCATCTCTCCGATTGGCCTGACTTGCTCTGGAGCATATTCTTTTGTCTCCTGTCTCTGCCGGATCCTTGCATTGCTGATTGTTAGCTGCTTTTCCGCTGCCCCGCCCAACCAGCAGTGCCCTGATCCTCAAGGTGTTCCTTCCAGCGCCGCCCTTCAGTCACCACCAGCTGCTTCCCAGCTGGTTTTCAAAGACGTCCCCTTATCCCTGTGTGCAGCAAAGAGGGTGGGGGCTCTAACTCCTTCACAGTTTGCTGGAATAGAGCGATATTTTATACGTGTGCTCTCCTCATGGGGAGCCTCCAAATGCTGTACTGGATAATAGTGCTACTTTCCTTTTTCATGGAAAAGTGACCAGAAACCAACTGCTTATTACCCCTTCATTCCCTTGGCTTCCCCACCTCCTTCCCTTTCCCTTCTCAGAGCACAATCTGTTGCTAGGCAGATCTCGGAAACTAAGCTCAGCCGACTGGAGCAGAGCAGCAGCAGGGGTTTGACTGCTCTTGCCAAGCGACTCTGTAGGTGATCTTTAAATCATTCTTTAAGCCACCGTGGAGTGCCAGATGACACAATAAGCCATGATGGTTTAAATAAACCTCACTGCAGACCATGGCTTATCAGGGTGGCTTATTTTGGCTTAATAAGCCACCGTGGTTGGGGAAAACCACTTGCAGACAACGTAAGCCACTGTGAGTAGCTTATAAACCACCATGGCTTAAAGTGATGTGTGAACCCAGCCTCAGTATTGTCACCACTGACTGGCAGTGTCTCTCCAGGGTTTCAGATAGGAATTTTTTTCAGACCTACCTGGAGATGTCAGGAATTGAACCTAGGACCTTTTGGATTCAAATCATGCACTCTTTCACTGAGCAGTGTGCATGCAGCCATAGTGAAAATAAAGACTCTGCTAAACATATCAGGCTGCAGCTCTGGGCACACTCACTAGGATGCACATAAGAACATAAGAAGAGGCCTGCTGGGTCAGACCAAAGGCCTGTGTAGTCCAGCTTTCTGTTCCCCTCAGTGGCCAATCTTAGGGTGGTCCTGTGTCCTACTTTGCAGAGGACCATACTCTATATGAAGCCCTGTCAGAGGGAAGTCCTCAATAGAAGGCATCCTGTATTTGAAGGGCCATCCGGTTCAATGATAAAGGACCATAAACAAGGGGGGGGGTGAGGGGTCTTGAAGTTGCCATCAACAGTTAGCACCTGGACAGCACACTGAGCAGGTCACACTCTTCCCCACTATGGTAAGATGTACTGTATTTCTATTTAAATTAGATCAGTTATTTCAAAATGTGCACCTATAGTTATAAATCAGTATATGAAAATGTTATGCAAATATGTGTCCTCTTTTGTGGTGATGCATTACCTCTTTTGGGGTGATAATGCCCACGCTAAGCCAGATGCCTGTGGGAACCAAACAAGCAGGACATGAATGCAGTAGCATCCTCCCACTTGTGTTCCTCAGCTACTGGTAATCATACTGATACTGGGGACCAGAGCCTCTGATAGCTTCATCCTCCATGAAAGTCAGACCCATAGAGATTGATGAATTTATTACTGAATAAACAATCTATTAGTGTATCAGTCATTACTTCTGGTTACGGACTCATGCTTGCATGCCTCACATGTGCACCTCGCTGCATCTAGGAATAATCTGGAATGGATAGACCCACCCTAGTGTGCTGGAAGCACCAGATGTCAACAACAACAAAATCTGGATTTATGTTTCATTAGATCAGTCAACTTGAAACTCAACATTAAAAAAACGAAGATCATGGCATCTGGCCTCATCACTTCCTGGCATATAGAAGGGGAAGAAATGGAAGCAGTGACAGATTGTATTTTCTTGGGCTCCAAGATCACCGCAGACGGTGACTGTAGCCATGAAATTAAAAGATGCTTGCTCCCTGGGAGGAAAGCTATAGCAAACCTAGACAGCATAGTAAGAAGCAGAGACATCACCTTGCCCACAAAGGTCCGTCTAGTCAAGGCTATGGTTTTCCCAGTAGCAACGTATGGCTGTGAGGGCTGGACTATAAGGAAGGCTGAGCGCCGAAGAATCGATGCTTTCGAACTATGGTGCTGGAGAAGACTCTTACGAGTCCCATGGACTGCAAGGAGGTCAAATCAGTCCATCCTAAAGGAAATCAACCCTGAGTGCTCATTGGAAGGACAGATACTGAAGCTGAAGCTCAAATATTTTGGCCACCTAATGCGAAGAGAAAACTCCCTGGAAAAGACCCTGATGCTGGGAAAGATTGGAGGCAAAAGGAGAAGGGGACGGCAGAGGATGAGATGGCTAGATAGCATCACCGATGCAATGAATATAAACTTGAGTACACTCCGGGAGAGAGCGCAGGACAGGAAAGCCTGGCGTGCTGTGGTCCATGGTGTCACGAAGAGTCGGACACGACTGAAGGACTGAACAACAACAACAACAAAGATCAGTCAACATAGGGGAACTGCCAGTTGCCCAAGAGTTTTAAATGGGTTGTAAATCAGTAGAGAACATTTGAAACTCTTTAATGTTGTATCCTAGCACAACCAAGATCAGGATCAAGTCCATGTTTCAACTGGTCAGTTATTAATATTACTTTTCTGGAACAGTCTGCTCTGAAGGCATTTGTTAATAATGCTGACAGTGTTCACAAGAATAACAGATCTTTGACATCTGGAATCTTAAGTCATCTGAATGTTAAATCAGCCCATTGCAAAACACAAATGTACTGGTGTTATCATCACATGGGCTATTTGTGACTGCTGAGCTGATGGAACTGACAAAGAACGCCTTTATGTAGCACCCCCTTTCTACAAGCAATTGATGCGTTCTTTTTGAAGAGAGAAGAAAATATACCTGAATGCAAAAAAGCTTCCCACTGAATTTGGGTCCTTGCTATATTTTTTCCTTTCCGTGCATGCAGTTCTTTACAGTATAAGGGACATTTTACTGCTCTTTCTTTGCTTTGCAGTCTATGTGGTGTTTTCAGTGTGTGCATTTTAAAATGAAGTAGCATGTGATTATGTGCTAACTAGAAGTTTTATACAACTCTATGCAACTCTTAACACGAGCTTAATGGTGCAATTATGCAGTCAGAGGTAAGACCCATTGAGTTCAATTAGTGTTACTCTCAGATAAAGTGTGTATATAGTGCCATCCAGATTTTTGGACTACAATTCCCAGCAGCCCTGACCACTGGCCATTCCGGCTTAAGGAGGCCATGTATCCCCTTTTACAGAGGATGGTCCTTTATTTAGAGGGCTGACAGAGGACTGCCTCTGTTTTGAAGGTGTCCTCTATTTGAAGGATTGTCTGGTCCAAGTCCATAAAGAATCATCAGAAGGGAGGGTTGGGCCTAGGAACTGCCCATCAGTAGTGCCTGAAAAGCAGGCTGAGGTCACCTGGTCACAGTCTTCTACACTAAGTTATGTATTTCTGCTTAAATTATTATAATAATTTCTAAATTTGCATAAAAAGGTAAAGGTAAAGGTGTCCCCAACCAGTCGTGTCCGACTCTAGGGTGCGGTGCTCATCCCCGTTTCTAAGCCGAAGAGCCAGCACTGTCCGAAGATGCTTCCGTGGTCATGTGGCCGGCATGACTGAACACCGAGGCGCACAGAACGCTGTTACCTTTCCCGCCGAGGCGGTACCTATTTATCTACTTGCAATTTCTTGCTTTCGAACTGCTAGGTTGGCAGGAGCTGGGACTGAAGACGGGCGTCGGGCGCTCACTCCGTCACGCAGCACTTGGGTCTCGAACTGCTGACCTGCCGACCTTCCAGTCTGCAGTTCAGCGTCTTAACCACTAAGCCACCAAATCGACACATGCAGATCTTATGCAGATCAGTGTCCTAATGTGTCCTCTTGTTTTGGTGATGCATTTCCTCTGCTTTGGCATTTCATAAGTGGCTGTCCCATGATGGCTGGGGCTGATGAGAGTTAGAGCTTTTCTATACAAGGGTGAGGGTTAGGGTCCATATGATATCATCTTCCACACGTAATCATGCTGTGTTTTTCCACTACTTCTTCTGTCTTTTTCCTTACCACAGAAAATCTGTTAAGGAGGAAAAGGTAGCTGGAATAGCTGTACAGTGTCTTTTGGGTAGAACACTAGGAGCTGTCTGCTTGGAAGCACCCTCAGCCTCTGAGTGCAAAGAAAAATAAACCCATTTAGAGAGCAATCCTATGGTCCTCTAGACAGTGTCTAGAGGGCCATAGGATATGCTGATTTCTGGGAACCGACCTTGGAGCCCGCGTTCCGAGGTTGGTTCCTGGAAAACCAACCGCCCTCCTCATCCGCACTGCCTCAGAGGCAGCGCGGAGAACTCCTGTCCTCCATGCTCGCAAGAGGAGCATGGAGTGACTGAAAAGGGCTGGGGCTGGGGGGTGTTCTGGGGCAGGGAGAGCGGAGCTGCGCATATGACATATCCAGTGTGTCATACGGCAGCCTCCTCTCCCGGTCGCCCCCCGCCCCATAGCTAGACAGCCAAAAACGGCTGTCTAGCGAAAAATAGCAAGGCAGGAGAGGCGCAGAGGGAACGCTCCCCCCGTGCTTCTCCTGCCTTTCTTTGGATAGGCGGCCTCCTCCGAGGTTGGAGGCAGCCGCCTATCTAGTTAGGATTGCACCCTTAATATTTTAAAAAAAGGTATCCAAAATGGCTCCAACATGGCGGGGAGGACAGGCTCTGTGGATTGTCATTAGTGATGTCATAGAAACTATCAGGTCCTCATGACAATTGCACACAACCACATCAAACTCATGGCCCTAATGGAAGCACTAGTTTGGGGCTGGAACTTTTCCCAGCAACAGCAATATTCAAGAAAGTTGTCGTACAGGACAACTGAATAAGAATTGCAGTGCTTTCTTTTTTTTTTTTTAAGTGTTTGCATTGCACAAAATAATTGAACAACACTTACTCTATATTGTTTGCATAAATCTTTAGGAGAGGTCCCAAGATGTTTAGTCTACGTGCAGGCCTAGAAATTCAGTACCAAGTTGTTCAAGCTACTGGGGGAGAGGTTAGGAGTGGAAATGGTGGAATCAGGAAGAGCAGAAGGCATTTCTTTGGTTTTAATCTGTCACGCTAATTAGAGTGATCAAAACCTGCACCGCCAGAAACTCAAACTCATGATAGTCATGAGGGCTCTCTAGTCTTAAGAACGAAATTTTAAAAAATAAAAAAGAGATGAAACAATCTGATTATACATTTTGCACTCAGCCAGAGTCTAGGTCCTTAAGAAGGTATGTCTCATTTCTTTCTTTCTCTAGATTTTCACATTGTATTAGGTTTCAGCTTTACCAGGGTTATTATTTCTGAAAAATATATTTGATGAAGAAATAAAGGTCTTAAACTGCAGTACCTTTAAAACAGGAGTTTTTTTCTTAATGAAAAGCGGTGGTTGATTCTTTTAGTTCACAGAAGAATTTACTGTTCTGCTGCTTCGCTGAAAGCAAAGGCTATGACCCTGCACACTTAGGCTGGTTAAATCCTATTGCATTTAATTGGATTTGTGTAATTGTGAGTAAAAGCCAAAGTGTTTATCTGTGTTTTTTCTAACAGCGAAGCCGGATAAATTAAACTATCCACTTTGCTTGATATGGAAACTTAGTTTTCCTTGCGTATTTATACAAATGACAGTGAGACAAATCAATTAGAAAGCTTTGATAATGACATTAAGAAAACTTGGACACTTACAGGGCAGCAGAAACTCAGACCATCTTTATTATAATGAATGTTGGTTTACCCCGTTTGCAGAGCTATCTTCATTACATAACTTAACGAAAGCTATTAAGCAAAAAAGAAAGAAAGAAAAAGGTCACAGTATGTTCCACTGTTTCCTTTTTCTACATTAGGGATGAACAGTGTCTATATTTGCTGGAGGTTTTGTGCCTACTAAAAACATACTTTTTCCAACAGGCGTTTCCAGGAAGGTAATCTTCTCTGTACATCGCTTAGAAATTTCCTTAATATAATCAATTCATAAATATTGTTAAATAAATAATCAATATTTTGGAACTACTCAATTTTCAGACTGGTTCTGATACTGGAAATTTATTTTATTTTTAAAATATGTATATTTTATTTTTCAGTACAGACTCCCCTCACATGCAATGAGTGTTCAGATTCCATTAAAATTTGGTGCCATCTCACTTCAAGAGCACCACAGTGTGGTGTAGTGGTGAGAGTTTTGGACTGGGAGCCGGGAGATCCAGGTTCTAGTCCCCACTCAGCCGTGGAAGCTCACTGGGTGACCTTGGGCCAGTCACAGACTCTCAGCCCAGCCTACCTCACAGGATTGTTGTTGTGCGGATAAAACAGAGAGGAGGAGGACAGTGTAAGCTGCCTTGGGTTCCTTGCAAGAGGAAAAAAGGTGGGATATAAATGCAGTAAATAAAACAAACAAATAAATAATAGTCATGGAGGGTGCTTCCAGACAAGGCTAGTTATTGTGCAATTGCCCCGTCTCAAACACAGAATTTTAAGGGGAGGAGTCTAGGTGCCACCATCTCCCACTTGTAATCCTCCTGTGTTTGTCTACTACATCTTCCATCTTTTTTCCTACCACAAAAAATCTGTTAAGGTGGGAAGGATGGAATCACTGCCCATGCCTTTTGGTTGGCAGTGCTAGGAGCTGTCTGTCTGGGAGCACCAGATTGCATGCGCCACGGTTTAGCCAAGGCATTAAATACAAAATCTAGAGACAGAATGCAGGATTAAAATCTGGAATCTCTCCATCACTTAGGAATTGAAAAACCCCTTTCCTTTTCTTTAATTAATGAAAGTCTAGACTTTTTTATTTTTTATTTTACCACACCTTTTTTGAAATCTGATAGAACTTGAAAGTAAAAGTTCCGAGCCAAATCTGCCCTGCAAGCCGTTAGCCGACTCTTTGATATATGAAGTTGTATTGCCAGGTTAGAGTATTTGTCTGGCTAGAATTAGCTCTGAATTGTCTCAGGGTCTCCAGGCCTTAAAAAAATAACCTGGAGATACCAGGGATTGAACCTGGGACCTTCTGCACCCAAAGCATGGGATATACCACCATATAATATATAAATAATAATATTAATATATCCTGCAGATCATGCTCATCCTAAATATTAAAAAGCTTTTCTTCTCAAGCCAGAAAATAAAAGGCCAAAGTAATAATGTATGTGGAAATGAGCCAATTTCTGTCATCTACCTTCCTCACTTGCTGGACTTAAAAAAAGCCCACCTTTGAAAATTTGATGATACAAAATCAGGAAAACCTATTAAGTAAGCTTTATAAAGTTCTATTAGATTTAGATCTTACAACTAATAATTATCAGAAAAGCTGGGAAAGAGAACTAACTTGTCTGATTCCAGTAGGTACCTGGACTTGGATCTGGAATAATATATCACGGAAGACTACTAGCACAAACCTGATGTTTTTTTTCCAAATTTATATTCCTTTGGTATTTAACGCCTGTAAGGCTTAACTGTATTATCATAAGGGTGGTAACAGGTGCTGGAGATGTAAAATGGCTAACGCAGATATGGCCCATATTTTTTGGTTTTGCCCAATTGTTAAGGACTATTGGCTAAAGATAATAGATGAAATTGAGATTATATCAGGATATAGACTACTTTTGGATCCAATAATTATTCGTTTTCGTTATGTCAAGGAAGTTGTTCTACCTGATGACATAGAGATGATAGTGCATTTATTAACAGCCGCCAGTGCTGGTATCGGCAAACTGGAAAAAAACCGGAAGCCCGTACAGTTGATGACTGGATTATTAAAGTATGGGAAATAATATATATGGTTAAGTTAACTTAGTAAGGGTTAGGGAGGGAAGACAGCAAATTAATAGATTTATAGAAAAGTGGTCATTATTTGTAATGTATTGGTGTAACAAGAATCAAGAGAATGTACAGCCTTTTGTGTTATTGGGAACGTTGTGATATTTGCTGGTTTTGCTGATAAATTTGATTATATTCGATATTGTTTGAATTGTTGATAATATTTGGTATTATTATTTGTTGTATATTTTATATACTATTGTCAGCACTGTAAAAATAAAAATGGAAAAAAAATCTGAGGCTGAAAGGCAAAAATATTTTAATAAACAAATGGTTCATTCAGTCATTTAGATTTCCCCTTTGGTGTTTGACACAAACATTTACCTTTAAGGAGTTAGTGTTTAATAGTTGCCCCATCATCCCTTATTTTGAAGGATTACTCCTTGTTTCAAATCTTCACAATAGATTTTTTTTTAACTTCACCCCTTGTACCATTTGAGAGTTTACAAAGGCAACTTTAAAATATAGTAAAACCCAGCAAATATAAATAATTTCAGCTGTACAATAGCCCTGTTCCTACAGTTGTGATGTAGCAGTACTATTAAACGAATGTCACTTTGGGCATTGCTTTGTTCATTTTGTAGGTGTGACCTGAACCATTCAAAATGCCTAAGGGACATCATAACCTAGATGGCAACTTTGGTCAAGGGAAGGGATACGCCTCTCTTTCTGCAGAAGAGTAAGCTGAGCATCTAATTTAAGGACAAACAATTCCAATTCAATTTCAAACATGCATTTTTAGTTGTGAAAGAGACAGCAGAAGAGATGTTATCCATCTTAGTCCACACTAACTCCTCAGTAGTTTATGCCGTAGACTTGGGGAATTGCAGGATCAGTGTGTGAATGACACATTCTCAATGGGATGGTGTAGAGTGGGAAAAACATACAAAATATCACTTGCTGAAATAAGACCATGCAAAGCTCCCCTTTGGATATGTTTCAAACTATTCCGAGTTCAGGAAACTCTGACCTGGTTCTTGCATAACACTAACCCATGCATTGTTGCACAACCCAGGGTTTGTCTGTCAGACAAACTGTGGTTTGTTTTCTCAATCCCTGGGTTGTTTCCTTTTTCCTTCACCTGCTCCCTCCCTGAATCCCAAATGCCTTTGTGATGCTGTAGAACTGGCATGTATAGCAGTTGGGTTTTGTTTTATTTTTACCACTCTTGCCCACTGCCTTTGTTGCCTGCTGAAACAACCCATGAACAACCCACAGTTCTGGTTTCATACATAATGAAAACCCAGAGTTCACAACTTAACAACAAACCATGGGTTCTCTTTCTACATTGTTTGTGGTTAACAATCAAGAGGTTGTTTGTGTGGCTGGGTTTGCACAACACAACAACCCAGAATTCAACAACCCTTTCCATGGGTTAGCATTATGTGTGAACCCAGCCTATATGTTGGTTGGGAGGATGTGTTGAAAGTTCACTTTAATTTATAACTTCCCTTAGTGCCACTGAGGTCAATTGGACATACAAGTGAAATGAGATAAAATGACATTTTTATGGTGAAAATCCCATCAAACGTGGGATATGAAACAAACACATCTTCCCAAAGCATTTTTACAGGACAGACTAGACAGATTCCATCACTCTATTATTTTCACAGGCATTACATATAGCACCTACCCTAATGTGGTGCCCTCCGGATGTTTTGGATGACAACTCCCAGAATTCCTGAACATTAGCCATGTAGGACTGGGCTGATGAGAGTTGAAGTCCAAAACATTTGGAGGGCACCAGATTGGGGAAGGCTGACATATGGCATTGTGGACATCACTTTCAAATGTAAGAACAACTCCGTGGGTAATTTTATCCTGATAAAGAGATGGGATAAATACCCTCTCAAAAGGGGCATGACTGGTGCTGACACTGCAGTCCTTTCGATATCAGTTTAAACCCTTTTTAGTTACCCCAACATTTTACTATCAGTCTATTTTAATATTTTTATGTTGCTCAATTTCTTTATAATGTTGTTGTTTTATTGTTTTGCCATTTATTCTATTTTGTGTCACCAATTTTGGTCATGCTGTTCTACACTACCCTGGTATCTGCAAGGATGAAGGGCGGTTTAAAAACATTTCAGTAAATGAATAAAACTAGTGAAAAGGCTTTGTTAAAAATATTTCATTTCCAGGGACCAGTTGCATACTGCAGGTAGAAATTGTATGCATATTTGCAAATCACCCATAAGTCTGTGGGTGTAGACCACCCTGATAGGTCTACTACCCCTGTGGAGGGGAATAGCAAGTGTCCATTTAAATGTAATCAGGAAGAGGACAGACCATGACAACAGGGTCACCTAGAACTAACTCTATGGGCCAGTTTGCACATCATGCTAAGCCATGGTGGGTTAATTAACCCAAACCATGAGCTGTTCTAGGGTTGTAGATGGTTTGTTAACCAACCAACAACCCACCGTTGCTGGGTTTGCATGGCATGACAAGCCATGGTTGCAGCCTGAATATGTAAAAGTCGCCCAGCACACTAGTGCACACCACAACACACTGTGATTGTGTGAACTACGTCAGTGTGTCAGTTTCATTATAAGGAGAGTATTCCCTATCAAAATCCCGTTAAGTGGAAGCTTTGTGCAGTGTGCCAATTGTACTATATCTTGTAATCAAAAGCCCATCTCTGTCTTTGTTCCCAGCTGACCATGTGTTTCCTGCATGTATGATAAATTCTATCTTGAATATGTAGAATTCCACTGAACTTACTGAACATGCTTACTGCCTTTCCTACAAAACTACATAAGCATCAATAGCAGCTATTTTTTCCATCTTTTTTAAGACTGCTTTTTTATATAGGAGATGGTCATGTTGCCATTTCTTTCCATATGTTCCATGCTCTTATGAATAGACTCATTTTTCTTTTTCAAAGGGCTGCAGGTATTGGAGTTCTTGTTGTGGTTCTTGCAGCTTTACTGATCATTGGCTGTTGGTATTACAAAAGGCGCAGTGGTTATACAAACCTTCTGGTAAGGATAAATTGACGTCCTACTAAACTATTAGGGATAACATTTGCTACCCACAAGATTTGGATGGTGTTTAATTTCTAGAAAAAGATGCTGAAGCTCAGGTCTGCCTGGAATCCACACTCTCTGATCCAGACTTCCTTCCCCTTAAAATCTGATGGGCAAGGACACTGTTCAGTTAATAGTGGTGAGGTAAATACCCTCTGTAGCCGCTCTGACATACTTTTGTATGTGCTTACTACATATGATCTAGGGTTAAACCTGGACATAGGAAACACTTCCTGGGGCTGAGCACTGGCACAAATTAAGCTCTGGATTGAGCTGTTAGACAATGTACACGATAGTCTAAAAAAACAAGAAGTATTTTGCACGAATGTAGTGGAGAAGTGTCACCAAAAAAAGAAAAAAAAAAGCTTATTTATTTAGTACATTTATAATCTGCCTTACTTTCATAATGGAACTCAAGGTGGTGTACATGGGGTTCCCAAGTGCCTTCCATTCAGGCACTCACCAGTCCCAAATCTGCTTAGCCTCAACAGGTACCACATCAGAGCAAGGGGAACCCCACTTTTCACTCATGACATAAAGAGCACACTTGTGGTACTATGTGTGGATGTTAATGCAGGAACAGAAACTGAATAGAAAGACTGAACGAACATTCTAGCATGTGTAGATTTACACTATTGTTATAGACAGATGTATGCACTGATGCAAGCCTCAGGTGCAACACCCTGAAGGTCAGCTCTCATTCCTAATTTTTTTAACACGTTCCAATTTTTCTACCCTTTTTCACTGCACTGCAGAGTAAGAATTTTCGAGTGGCCACCATTAAGACCTCAGAAGGCAAAAGTGCCTTACTGGGCTCCAAATTGCCCCTGCAGGAGTACAACAGCAACTGTAACCATGTGGTAAGACTATTGTTTCTGTTAACATCTAGTAAACCTTTTCAATTAGTCAGAGAGTACAATTTTGCTGAAGAATTCACATTACTTTGTTAGAGAGTTGTAGGAGCAGCTTTATGGTTAAGGTGAATGGCCTTTTCCAGCATGTGACCAGGATTAAGCCTGAAAATGATAAAATCAAGACAATTTGTGCTACCACTAGGAAATTTGGCACACAAAATTTATCTTGAGACCAAATTCCAGAAAGCTCATGAAGAATAGTTGAGTTCCACTATTTTTAAAAGTTTGCACTGAAGGACAGGCATCCTTTGTTTGCAACAATTTGTGCTCTCCCAAAACATATGGGAAATTTCTCCTTTGGGCAGTTTAGATTATGTCAGAAATTCAAAGGGATATTGTAAGAGTGTGCCTTTAGCGTTGCTGAAAATCTGTTCAGTATTTCCAAAGTTGTGAGATTTCAAAGTTCCTGTAATGCCCTTAAGATTTACAAAGTGAAAGCAATTATAGATCTTTGCAGATCTACAGTTTGACACATTTAATGCAAGTTTATAGATTACAGGATATAGCTCTGCTGCTAAAACAATCCGTGTAACTAAATCCAAATCTCAATGTGCTGTGTACTTTTGTTATTCTGACCGCAAATTCTATTCTGACCTCTTTCAATCTGGTTTTCATCTTCTTCACTCCACTGAACCTGCCTTCATAAACATTTCTAATAATCCCCAAGTGAAAAGCAAAGGCGTCTTTTCTGATCTAATGCTTCCAACTCTGCCAGCTACTTCCAGAGGGAAGCTCTGTCACAGCAAAACAGCAGAGATTATTAACACATCTGATCATTCCTTTCTCTTTTAATTGCTCCCTGCTTTGTATTTTCATTATGCTGTTTTGTGATGAGCTGTTAAGCAGTGAAACAAGCCTGCTAACAGTCCCATCCCTCAGCTAAGATCCAATAGGAATTTAGAAGGCAGGGCCCTGGACTAAAGTTGTATTTGCTGGTGTTGTTGAGGGGCCTCTTCTTCAGATTCAGGAAAATTTAGGTCCATCTTAGGGGCAGAGCTTTGCATGTAGAAGGACATTGGTCCAATCAGTGGTATCTATCATTATGCCGTTTCTGCTTGGATGACCCAGCAATGTCCTTGAGTAAACACAGATAAACCCAAATTTATTGTCCACCCCCCAAACCCTTTTCACATTCAATTATTTTTTCTTAGTCTCTTAATGTTGATTGTCCATCCTTTTTTCCATGTTTATAGTGTGTCACTCTCTTTTCAGATTTCTTCTGTTGCTAAATTGTGCTTGTTTTTATTTTTACCATCACCAACATTTACTCTTTTCTGTTGCCTAATGTGATATTCTGTTCATTGGCCTTCCTCTCCCTCACCATAAGCCTTTAATTTCTGGTTTGTATTCTGTCTCCTTTATTATTTGGTTCGCCCTTCACTTTAATCATGTTTCTCCACTATAATTCCCATTGTCTGCCAATTGTTTTTCACATTCAATTATTTTATTTGTTACATCACCATCCCAGGCTTCTTAGTCATTTAATTCAATTAGAAGTCATTAATTTTAAGCATTTTATAAACTTAGATTAATAATCAGTTATGTAATAAATGCTAAAGGAAATTAGTACTGAACACTACTTATATGAACCAGAAAATGCCTATGGGTTGAATCCAACATTGTGCAAATTGACTTCTGCTCACACAATGGCACTTTCCTTTCCACCCCTTCTCCGGAACAGATTTGGGGGGATATGGGTAGCTACAGGAGGGAGGGGAAGTCCGTTGTGCCAGAAGTTTCCATTCGGCTGGCAAACAGCTAGCATTGGATCCAACCATATGTTTTGTCTTCTTGAGCAAATATCTGCCTCCATAAATTTAATTAAAATTGTAATGGTATAGATGATTAGTCCATTAGATTTGGTAGAACGTATTTGTGAGTAAACATGCTTAGAGATCAGCTTGGCCTTAACTTAGCATACACATCCAACATAAAACCAAACATACTGTTTAGACTTAAAGGTGTAAGAGATTTCTTATTTTTAACATAAGAATGCTTTATTATGATGATTATGGGAGATCCTTTAATGAACATTTTATGTATTTGCATAGGAAATTATAATGCTTTAAAAGAATTCTGTGCATATGATTAACTTTTCCTTCACCCAACTTTCATTAACACAGGTGCCTGATGCTCCACCAGCCTATGACAAAATCTCTACCAGCCCATTGCCCCCACCTTATGCACCATGAATCAGAAAAAATTAAATGGAGTGCTTGCTTAAATACATGTACTATCTTTACTTTCTAGCAGTACCTGAGGAAAAAATGCATGCTATCGTGAATGGTTCCAGAGGCCATTGTTGTTTAAGAAAATTCAGTGGTTCCCTATTGCATAAGATGTTGATGTCACAGCCTTTTAATCTTTATTCCAGTTGTCTGGAGTCATTCAGCATAAGATATACAAAGAACATTTTTTTATTCCAGACCTACCAAGCATAATAAACATTGAAGAGCAATAACCAGTGTTCTTGAAATCTGAGATTTTGTTAAACAAAAACACTTAGGGTGTATTACTTTACATTTTACTAAAATGCAGTGTAGTTTTCTCTTTGTTCAAGATCTGTCCATCCATCAGATAGTGATCCTAGAAATGTACCTCATCATTAGCCTCTTGTGCTTCAGTTTCTCAGCTCTGGCTGCTGGCAATCCAGCCATCCTGCAAGAAAACTCCCACCCTTCTCTGCAAAAATGAAGAACCCTGTCTCTACAAGCCAAACATTATTTGAAGGCAGTATGGCCCATCTCAGATCTTGCTCAATCTGCATAGTGTGGGCATTTATGTCAAGCATACAGATTATCACCCCAAACCATCTCTTCCTAGTTGCTTCCCCTCTCCCACTCTGGGCTCTATTGGGAGAAAGAACAGCTGGGGAAAAGTAGTTTCAGGGGGAAAAGGCAGGTGTGGGGAAATTCAGTAATTTATTAACATCCTGTTCTTCTGCAGTTGTAATGTGGCTTACAACAAAACATGGATGTACAAAATATGATTAAAAACAATTGATCACATTAAAAACAAGCAATTCAAATACAATAGATAATAAGCAGCTAAAAAACTGAGGTGGTAAAAAATTAATAAGATGTTAAACAATAGGTTTTCAATTTTTGTTGGAGAGTTTTGAAAAGGGGCCAAACACAACTCAGTTGGAAATGTGTTCAGCGTCTAATGCTCTTGAAATAAATTCTGGTCATTCTGATTTTCCAGGACTTGATTCTATCCAGGGTCTCATGCTGTCACCTCTAGTTTGGCCCTCACCCAGTAGTAGCTTCCAGCAAAGAGGTTCCAGTCACCTGGATGGTTCTGTTTCACATATGGACAGATGCAAGAGGGCAGGGGAGGGCAAACTGGGAACATCTAGGAGCCAGTCATCAGTTTGAAGGGTGAGAGGACTAAAACCAGGCACCCACACTATCCATAGGTTTATCAATATTGGCCTGACAATGCAGTTTGCTGGGGAGAAATTATCCTAGCACACATGTCCAGCAAGTCTAACTCAAGTTCTGAATCTCAGGCTGCAATCCTATACACTCTTACCTAGGAGTTAAGTCCACTGGATTAAATGGGACTTACTTCTGAATAGACATGTATAGAATTGCTCCATCAGTTTATTTGATTGAGGGTCTAACTAGATGTGGGAGAGCTACGATCACTTTTGCTTTATTTGAAAGTTGCCATGGAGGATTTTGATTAGGGCCATGACACACGGGGGAAGGGTTAAACCCTTCCCATTTACCCAATTTAAATCACCCCCCTGAAGCTATTACCTGCAGATGAAATTTGCATTGAACCCATGTTATACTAGTCTTTCTCATCTTCCACAGCAAACAGTAACTGTGGGGGTGGCGGGTGGGGACTTAAATCAAGGAAACTGTTGAAGGAGGAAAGGGTTAAGCTATCCCTCCCCCAGCACTACAGTTCCAATTCAAATAGCCCCATGCATGGCTGCTTTTCAGTGAAGAAAAAGATATCAGAAGATCCAGTCATAGATCTCCTATTTCATGTCTTGTATGAGTACAAGTATTTGTAATATAACAGTATGTTCAAGTTCAGCACAGCCTTACCCCTTATCATTGTTCCAGAATCCGCATTAAGTACCGTGCCTGTTGTGATATAAGCACTGGGCATAATCTATGCACTTGACAAGGAAATAAAATTGACAAGGAAACTTACTTAGTACACAAAAGAAACCCAGTTTTCTAATCCTGAATACATTTTCTTAATTTGATTTTTGCAGCTGTGGAACATACTGAAGATGGTTCTGATAAGCAGGAAAGAGAGGAGGGTTCAAAGTGATCTTGACCAATTGAAGAATTGGATCATAATCAAACACAGGCACGATTGTTAATCCAATTACATTTTTGAGTGCACTGTATTGTTTTTATTGTCAACATAGCACTGAATCTGCAGATATCAGGCTGCCTTTGAACCGTCCTCATCAGTTTTATTTGTAGGTTTGTTTTTAAAAAAGAAAAGATTGCAGAAGCAAAGGCTACCCCAGCAGAAATTATACCGCACTTGTAATCAGGTGGAAGACATGAATCAATCAAGTCATATACATAATGAAATTAATATTGGTGTAACTGAGCTGAATTACATAGGTGGGGGGGCAACTTGTAGCCCTCCAGATGTTTTGGCCTATAACTCCCATCAGCCCTCACCATTGGCTATGCTGACTAGGGCTGATAGTTGTAGACCACAACACCTCGAGGGCCATAAGTTGCCCACCCCTGCCGTAAGTTTGGTTGTACATATATCCTGATCACAGTAATTATGAAGATCAGATGAGAAGAAATAACATGAATCTAAAGTAATGCTGAGCTGAAGTGGGGCAAGAGATAATGACCAGGTTTGGATAACACAGCATGGCTCATTGTGGATTATTTAACCCACAAGTTGCAGCACCCATGAATGCCAAGTTCCATATGCAATGCCCACTTGGAGGTTGTCATGTTGTGCAAACCTGGCAAGCATGGGTTACGCAAGGATTAACAACCCTCACATAACCCTAAAGCAGACCATGGGTTATGCAAGGGTAGTTTAAGCCTCACATAACCCACACTCTTCAGTTTGCATGACACGACACCCCCCAAGTGGGGATTGCATATTCAAAATGGTGGCTGCACACACCCTACAGGCTCACTGTGGGTTAAATAATGCACAGTGGGCTGTTGTGTCATGCAAACAGCCTCAATATATTTTGCAAACATTTTGACCCTTGCAAATCACAACCTCCAGTTTTGAGGAGTCAGCCTGATTGCCTCAGGAATTTTCATGCTGCTGCTTCTTATTTGGCATTGGGTAATAGGTGGACTTCATTCACCCACATCATCGTGTAGCCAAAATCAATAGGTTATATGGCACAATGAAGTCATGTTTACTATGACTGCCTGATTTTGGGGGGCAGAGGGGCGGGGGGGGGACAAGCAAAAGCATCAAAACAGCAGCAGATAAAGGAGGTATGAAAAAGTAGGTAAGTCAGTAAGTAGGTATGTAGGTATGAAGTAAGTAGGTATGAAAAGTAAGTAGGTATGAAAAAACAGCAAGTCTCATACTGAAAATGAAAACTCATGACAAACTGGTACAGGAGTATTAACATTTCTTTGGTTATGGATAGCCACCTCTGTAGTAACCGCAGTGCACTTGTGGGAGTGTATTGGCATCAACATTTCTGGGAAGGCAGGGATATCTGCAATATCAGTGTATAGCTATAGCATAATTCTGACCATCCCCCTTTCCCACGAATGAAGACCTGCTAAAGTTGCAAAATAGGAGGCACCTCTCAGTTTCTTCTCCATGATCCAATGACTGAACAGTTAAGAATAAGAAGAGACCTGTGTGAATCCAGGAGGTTCTCCTAGACTTGGCTTAATGTCCACCTGAGTGGGGGCTCTAAATCTCACTTCCCCATCTATAAAATTGAAAGTTTTAAGGGTCTATATTACACTCCTATTTAATTCACATCCCACCTTTCTGCCAAAATATGATGCTTATGGCAGCTGTTCTGGGGACAAAACACTATAAAATCCTAAATGTTCTCTAGAATTCTTCATCTTCAATAATATTCAACAACAAAAAACATTTGACAGTCACCTAACCACACCATGAACCTCTGTGCATAATGCTCCTATCACTAACTAAAAGGGAAATCCTGGCTATTGCTCATTGCCTAGTATGGCATCTGAGGTAAAAAGAAAACCAGCTAGAGAAAAAACTGTTTAGGACAATCTTGTTGAGATTCCCAGTTAAACTTTGCTAGTCTACCTCTACAAATATATAAAAAAATCTATTCAAACTTTAAAATTAAGTGAATTATGAAGCACTGATCACATTTTTACTTTTCCTAAATTGTTTAAGACTTGTATTTATTAACTCAGGTTCACAGCTAAAGAAGTCACATTTCAAATCAAGTGTTTTATGAAGAGAAAGGTTCTTGTGCTTGCTGCTTAACTCAATTCCTTACATTCAGATTCTTGAATTAAGGAACATAATTTCCTTCATTTTTAAATGGCCATCAGACAATCCAGTTCTTTTGCTCATCTTCCCTCAAATTATCAAGTACAGCCCTTCTTCGAAGATTGTGACTAAGAAGTAGTATTTTGAATGTCAGTAATTGCTCAAATAGGACTAACTTTCAGGGAGAACAATCCTATGGCCCCTAGACAGTGTCTGGGGCACCATAGGATAGTTCGGGTTCCTGGATCCAAGGCTGGAGTCAGCGTTTTGACTTTGGACCCAGTAGTCCAAGTTTCCTGCCCCCTCCCCTTCACAGCCAGCTCAGAAAGAACCACACAGGGTGTTTCTCAGAAGTCGCAAAAGTGACCTTGGAGGAAAGGTAAAGGGGGTGTTCCTGTGGGCAGGGAGGGGACTGGGGAGACCAACTTACAAAAAATCCTCCAGCCTCCCCAGCCTCCTTCCCTCCCACACCGATGCCTCAGCTAGACGGGCAAAGAAGCCCGTCTAGCTGAAATGCAGAGGGGGAGGAGCGCAGAGGCGAAGCTCCCTCCCACCACTCCTCTCACTCTGCACTGGATGGCCGTAAGCCTCCGAGTTCAGAGGCTTATGGCCATCGATTGCACCCTAGTTCTTCTACTTCACAACTACAGTGATCCATCCCATCCTATTAGCTATCTTTGTTAGTAAAGCTCCATTTTTAGAGTTTGGGCTTCTCTACCTTCTTATCAAAGACAAAAAATGAAATACTGAGAATCTTTTAGTAACCCCTGCCCAATTTTCTAAAAAATGAACAGATCTTCAAATTTGGTAAATTCAGATAATTAATGTTATTTTTGTTCATATCTCATGGTAACGGTGAAACTAAGAATCTAGTGTACAGAGTTCTGATGGCCACAATTTTATAAGTATGGAGGAGGGAGGGAGGGCTTTAGAAACCATGCAGAGAAAAGCTGCAAGAAAGGCTAGAAAATCATAACTGTAGGCACATTTACTTGGCAGTAAATCCCAATAGTTTGAATGGAACTTATGTCTAAGTAAGTGTGCTTAGGCCCACATTTTTGAAAACCCCAATATCTTTAATTTCTTAATGCACGTACATACATAACCTTGTGCTATCAAGTACCCCTTCTCCACAATGACATTGATACAGTATTATCAAGCAGAAATACAGCAACTTAGTTTATTATTACATGCAGATTCTTCTGCATTATTGCTAAACAGTACACTTGTCCAAAATTACTAAAATACTTAAAAAACTATACATTATGTAAACAAAACATAAATAAGACAGAGTAGTTCTTTTTACACATAGTTTAGTACATACTGTTAAGGAATCAGGGATATGTACAATTTTACACCATAGCCTGCATTTTTAAATGCATAAACACGCTTTTTATTAAAAAAACATAAAGAAAATTTTGCCCCCCAAAAGTGTACTGTACTGTTTATAAACAAGATGGGGAAATGTCTAAATTGTGAGGAAAAAACATCCCTGTAAATGTGCTATGAGTCAAACATTGCTTTCTACAACATGTCTTTGATGGATGTCTTCAACCACTTTAATAATAAAAAAAACTCTTTGAAAACACAGGTCTGAAAAGTATTTAAGGAGATGTTTCCTTATCACCTTTAAAATGAAAAAATGAAAGCAGCTGCAATCTACTATGAAGCAATTTTTTAAAAACCAGTTATGGCCTTATGCACACAAACCTTTGGGCACATGGTAGGTATTTTAAAATTTGAGCATGTAGCAGCTCCCAGTTAATGGCAAACTGGGCAGGTGATACATGTGACATGTGCAGAATGCTGAAGCTATTCAACCCATGAGTTTCCAGTGGCATGGGAATAGTCCAGTTCTCTTCCCAGCAGTTTCCACCTGCTCAGAAGTGGCCATTACATGCCTTGGGTTCATGTACATCAGCCACATGTGTGGTATATTTCAAAACAGCATAAGAAACTCTTAACAATTATAAATTAACTTCATACTCAAAAGAATGCCCCAACATTTTAACGGCTCATTTACTTTAAATTCAAGATGCAGCTGTGTCAGGTACACCTATGGTGGACTTCAGAAAATTAGGGAAGACAACAGCAGGATTCCTGGTTGTGGAAACTATGTCAGGAGAGAAGGATGAAGGCAGAGAGGAAGTTTTAGATGTTGGAGTCTTTATAGCATTCAGAATGGCTCCTTCTGGGCTGACCATCAGTTTTTTGATAGATGTATCTAGATGCAGTACAGAAGTACTGTTTTGTAGCTGTGAGTTACCAGTCTGAGTTGCACAAACCAAAGTTGTTTTAGCTAGAGTAGTAGATGGGGTGACTGTTACCAAAGATGTAGACAGTGTTGTTGCAAAAGATGGAGTACTTGGTTTTGTAGCACTGTTTACTATCTGTGGTGTTGCATGTACAATAGGCAGAGGGTTTGCAGTTCCAAGAGAGTTTACAATTTTGGTAGAGCTTTTCAGAGGCTGTTTTGATGGCTGCCAGTTTGATGCATTGCTTGACACTTGTGTAGTCTTCTGGGGAGCGGGACCAACATGAGAAACCGTTTGAAACCCATTACCATTGCTAACAGTTAAAAGAGGCCCAAGTTTTGGATTTGCAGAGATGAGAAGAACATGACTGCCAGCTCCAAGGCCCTGAGGTGGAACAATGAACCGAGTACCGCTGATCATTATCTGAGTTCCAGGAGCCAAAGGGGTACAAGTGTTAATAATTATTTTCTGTTGAATACAGGATTCATTCAACTGTCCTCCTACATTACTAGCTATAGATGGTGAAGCTGGAACAGTCTGAGTTGTAGAGGCACCAGGAGCACAACTGAAAGCTGGCATTGGCTTTACAAAATTAGGGGGCAGTGGATGGGAAGGTAAGGGAACTAAATTAGAAAAACTAATTACTTTACCTGTATTTGGTGCATTAGGAGGCAATACAGTTTGCGGCTTTTGAGCACTTCCATTTGTTGGCACTGCAGATGAAATTCCTGGAGGCTGAAACTGGACCAGTGTGGAATGCTGATCTTTTGAAAGGGGCATACAATGTGCAGCAGGTGGAACTGCTGGCAATTGAGGGACTGTGTGTATCATTTTAGGGGCACCATTCACAGGTCCAGGCAAGGCAACTGTAACTGGTAACTGAAAAGTAGATGATAAACTGGCATGAGAAACTGTTGGTTGACTGGTTGAAAACAGTACAGATGAAGCAAGATGCCCCGTTTTCACAGTTGATATAGCCATAGTACTTCCAACATTAGAAGTACGCATTCGAGGAGTTAAAACTGGTGAAACTTTTGTCAAAGTATCGATTCCACCAGCCAAGAGAGTAGGCCGTGTCCCAGTAGTAGTTCCAGTCAATGCCATAGAAACAGGATCTAAACATGCATTTGGTGTTACTGTAGGTATACTGACAGCTCTTGTTGCATCACTCAGAGACTCTTTGACAGGTGCAATACTCTGACAAGGCAAACTTGAACATACAGAAACCAAACCACCACTTGTGGATAATGGCAAAATTACACCCTGTCCATTTTTTTCTTCTGCATCCTTTGGAGCTGTAGACTGCATAATGTTAATTGATGCAACACTCTGAGCATTACCTGTGCTATTTATAATGGCCTGACCAATGTTAAGTCCTATTTTCACATCTTTTATTTGAGAAACAGTTGGTGGCGTATTTACTTTTATTGATGCTCCCACAGTAGATGGAATCAGGACTAACTGAGGTTGCTCTGTACTTTTAACGTAAGTTTTGCCCATGGATGAAGGGAAGGTTTGTTTAAATGATTCTGCAGTTAAACTGGTGTTTGATTGAATATTGGCAAGTGGGGTATTAATGAAAACCAGTTTCTGTGCTGTAATGCCAGTGGATGTTGGCGCAGGGATTAGGTTGACTCCTGCAGTTCCACAGGCAGGAAGAAGGGGGGGATTTGTGACCAACATAAGTTTCTGAATTTGAGCGCCACTCATCACATTTCCACTAGTTATGGGTGTGGCCTCAGGCTGTGTAACAGGGTATTTTGTACTATTTACGTTGACTTGATTAATAAAAGGAGCCTGGGTAGTGCATATGGTACTCTGCCCAATGTTTCCTGGAGAAATGCTAATTGCATTAACTGAGCTGTTTGGTGGTGCTGGCATGACAATGTTAGATGATATGGGAGACAAAAAGGTAGGGGAAGGCACATGTACAGTTTTTTGCATTCCGTGACCCACAGTACCACTGTTATGAGGCTGCCCAAATGCAAGTGTCATGTTTTTCCCCATTACCTGATTTACACAAGCAGGAACAGTTGGAATGGAAGCAGAAGTTCCTGGAGAGGATTGGACAGGTGTCGGGAAACTAGGTATGGCTGTCGTTACAGCTGAAAAGGTAGAGGTTGGCAATTGTGTAGATTTTGGTACTAAAAATGCCTGAAGCTGAGGTGCATACGTGAAAACAGAACTTGGAGATAAGGTACTGGGGGAAATCTGCTCTGAATTTGTCTGCACCTTAACAATGCCTGTGTTCCCACCTCGCGTTCTAACAAGGATAGATTGTGAATCTCTGATACAGATTGTTTTTAGTTCTTGCTTAGCTTCACCAATGTCAGCACTTTTTGGGGGGGATGCTAGTCTTGGGGAGGAACTTCTGGTGCAAGCAGAAACACTTTGTGGTAGTGCTGTTGTCAGTGTCTGAACTGCTGAGGAAACAGTGGGTGAAGCAACACGGGATGAGGCAGCTGAAACGACAGTCTTCATTTTAGTAGTCTCACTTTGGCTCATTTTCACCACTGATGTTAATACATTACCTGTGGGAATTACGGAGGGCAATGTTGAAAATCTGTTCACTGCATTAGCCCCTTGTGGCAAATGTGTAGTATTCTTTTTAAAGTTTGTACTGGGCAGAAATGCAGTAGCAGCATTTATCGATGGAAGGGCAGGTGCTAAAGTAGTGTTGATAGCTGTTGGCTGTGGAAGAGAGATACAGTGCTGCTCAGTAGTCTTTTGCTGCAATGACTGGATTTCTTTTGTCCCACTTTTAGTTTCTCTGTGATGGATAAGAAAATTTTTAGGCAAAATAAGGACTTGCTGCATGATTTTCTCTCCTGTGGTTTTCTCTCCTGATTTACAGTCAACCACAGGCTGCATCTGAATCTTCATTGAATTGTTATGCAGGTCTATTGGCACACAGTGGCCACCTGGCATTTTGTACAATACTTGTAAAGGACTCTTTGAACTGGTCTGGCAGGGCAACACTGGTTTAACTGGGGAAGAGCCCATAGTTGACATAATCAGCTTCTCGGAAGTAGAAATGCTTCTACCTGCTGTGGGTGGCAGCTGACTTGTTAAGGTCACTTTGTTCCCAATATTCTTAGCAAGCAAGGCCTGGATGGGCTTGGTCCCTTTTATTACGTTAGATATAGATGCTGGAGAGTCTGTCATATCCAACGATTCTGAAGATGAGGATTCTATTTGCTTATTCAAGCAACCATCAAGCGACAGGTCATTTTCTATACCATGGACTATGGTATCAGTTGTGCTTAATTTGAGCTTTTTCCTTGGTGAAAACTCATTTGTGCTATCATCTAGGTAACTGTTTTGCTTGGACTGGCGTTTAATATATTTAGGCACTGCCTTTTGCATTTCTCTACAAGTCAGGTCTTTTCTTAGTGGTCTGGATTTTCCTGCAGCAAGATCCATTTCTGACAGTCTCATGTCCTCTAGAGACAAAAGAAAGCAAAGAAAAGGCAAGTGTTTTAAAAAGCAAAAATTGTAATCCATTTACTGAAGTTTTAAAACTAAAAGATATGTACATTGCCATTCCAACCAATAAACAAGATTAAGATTTCATAACACGACTAATGATTTCATACAAGAGAAAGCTAATTGCATAGGTTCTGTAGTCACTTAATCTACATCCAGTTAAATTTGACCTCATTAGAAATTCATTAAGAATCAAAATTGTGAGGGTTTGTCAAAGTGTGAAGTTAATACACATGCATTTTATCTGACAAAGTTTCTGCAGTACACGGTAACACTACTTTAGTTGGAAAGTCTTTTACTTAACTACAGTAGGAATGTACGAATATCCCACTGTCTGCCCTAGAAGGTCAGGTTTTTGCAAGTTTTCCCGTTAAATGCTTGAAAAGACTACAGGGTTCTCACAAACCACCTGCCCCTCACTGCCACCTTCCCGTATCCCCAAACCAAAAGCTCACTTGTGGGGAAGGAGAAGGGGAAGAAAGCAGATGATACAAGAGCCCTGGCTAAGCATTTTTTCCCAACGGGCCTGGGACTCCCTCTTCCACCTTCTCCTGCCCCAAAGGTAAGTTCTTGGTTTCGGGGAAAGGGGAAGCAGTAGCCGTTCCTCACAGGATTGAGCAGGCTGTGTTCACCTTAAAATCCTGCTCAAATAACGCCCCCAAACTAGAGAAACGTCAGCGTGTGTGTGCGTGCACGTGTATGTGTGAGTGTGGTTTGTTTGTTTTTACAACAACGGTAACTACTACACAAGTTTGATGTTGGTAACATGGTTAAAGTTTCCTACATAAGAATTGCTATAACATGTCTAGGCACTCACAATAACTAGCAAAAGCACCTACCTGCATCTGTATAATCCCTTTTCAGAAACTCAGTTTGCTCTGAAGATTCACTGGTTAATGCATTAGAAACTTCTTTGCCAGCATTCACTTCACTATCCTCATTAGTCCACTGTTCTCTAGTAAATTTATCATGATCTGGCTGCCTTTTGAAGTCATCATAATCCTTTTTTAATCTAGACCTTCAAAAGAACATCAGAGGTAACCATTAATATAAGTAATTCTGAATAATTCTTACTAGGAAAACAGAGATCTGGCTATACATTTACTACATCCTTTCCTTTTAAAAGTTGGAGGTACTGTGGAAAGTCAAGCATTTTGTCAAAAGGATCCAACTAATTACCTGTTTCTTTGAAAAGCCTTCATTAGTTTTGGTTCCCATGGTAACAATTCATTTAGCAGACGTATTAGAGTACAGTGTAATTCCTTTACAGCTTGCTTTCGGTGATACCACCTTCCCTGTAAATATGAAAATACCATATTTATTATGCTACATTTGTCTAATAAAGGTACACTCTTACACTAAATAAGTACACTAAGAAGGATTGCACTGTATATCTATAGAGTTTTCTCTAATTCATTTTCATATTAGTCAATAATGCCTTTTCTCAGGTTTCATATTAATTCATTTTTGCAGGAGATTTTTAGTGTTCCCACTAAAAATGAAAACATGAGAAAAAATACATCATAGATAAACGGCTGTGGAATTATTCCTCTTTTCAGCAAAGTAAAACGCTAGATGTTCCTGATTGTAAACACAGCTTTCCATTTAGTCACATTGGACTACCTATGAATACTTGTGTATAAACTGCACACAAGCTAATACATATGCTAGTTTAAACAAAAATATATGAAGTATCATACACGAAAAGTTAAATTGAGAACAATTATACTTAGAATGTGAAGAGCTTAGAAATGCCAGATATTCCTCAACTTTCAGCTGCTGTTCATTCCTAACAGACCTTCCTAGGACAAAGCAGGGTCTTTCAGACTGCCTACTGGCCTGATGATTTACTTAAAGTGCAATCCTATGGCTTGTGAGAAGGCATCCCAGGGGCCACAGGATATTGCGGAGTGCACTCTCCAAGGGTAGAGAGAGAGGTCTGCCCCTGGAATTCTCCTCATTGCCTCAGCAGAAACCTCCACTGCTGTCCTTTCTCCACCATAGGTGCTCTGGGGAAAAGGGATGTTTCAGGGGCAGATCAAGGGAGGCTTTGCATAAGCAGGATCCAAAGCACTCCCGTTACATGCCTTCAAAACGAAGGAGGGAAAATATGCCAGCCTTGGAGCTGGCATACTTGTTTTCCTTCCACCCTCCAACATACTTTCTGCTCTGGCTGGTGCAAGCCCAGTTCACCGCAGATCCTTGTTTCCTTGACCCCGAAGGATTGCTCTATTATTCATTTAAATTCAATTTCTTTCATGCCCCATTCTCTAAGGCTCATAATGTCAATTTAAAAATAAAATACAACAGCCATGCTCTTAATATTTCTAATAGCTATATTTTTCCTATTATTTCTGTTATTTTATTTTGTTATTTTAAAATTAAATTAGGTTTTCTTGTTATTTTAATTGCTACGCTACAAAGAGATAAAGGAGTCAGCAAGCAAGCCAGAAGAAGCCCATCATGATTTATACCATGTGACATGGTCATTTAAAAAGAAGACGATTTTATTAATTTTCCAAATATAAAGACAAACATACAAACAAAATAAAATGAAATGACATCAAGTTTAAATCTAGCTGATAACAGAAGGTAGTATGTTTAACATATTTTCCCCCTTTACAGGAAAAAGGTATGGGTGGAATCCATTGGCTACTTGATTTTCTTTATGATTGTTCATAATAACAAATTATATTTAGTCTCTTTTTCACAATCTGAGGAAAGGCTTTGATAGATGTTGCTGAACATGTCCCTGATTTGTATATGAAATACGATCATGCCATATTATATAAAAATCAGGTATTTTAACATTTGCCTTTAAGTAATTTAAGTTGATATGCTATTTTTTTCTCCCGAGGCTATTTCCCACAGCTCCATGTACCAAGACTTCAGTGTTAAAAGTTCTGCAGTTTTCCAATGTTTAGCTATTACTCCACATGAACACAATTCCTTAGATGTCACTTTTGCATTTTGCTCTTTCAATATTGTTAATAGAACCAATGCTACTGTGACATATACAGTTTCAGATGTGTAATGTTTGCCATTTCTGAAAATATCATGTACCGTGACATCCTGAGAAGTGTGTTAACCCTGGAAACAGTGATTACTGTTATCAATTTGCAGATACCAAAAATGTAGGACAAATTATTAAATTATAATAAGATATAAAGATGATATTGAAAAAAACGAGGGTGTCAAAAGCAACAGAGATATAGATACCTCTATTCTCAAACTAGCATACATTTCCTTCCCCTTGCCCCATACTCCTTACTCAATCAAATCCATTTCTAAAGAATCCGTTTCCTGGAGGATTTGGAGACTGCTGCTACGAAACTGAAAGGAGTATAATTTTCTAGACATACTGTTGGCTATTATTCCCAGAAGAGGCCTTATCCACTCTTCAGAAGAGTTTATGAGAGTTTGTAAACCTGCTGAATGGTCTTTAGACTTCATGATTGAAACAGTAGGCAAATTTGCATGTCATGATAAGCCACCCTGAAAACAAACCATGGTGTTTGTTTAATCCATCATTAATCCACACTGCTGCCGACAAATGATCAGAAACTTTTTGGTTTGCCATGATTTGTTTCTCCCTTGGTCCTCCTGCTCCCTGCATATATCCCAGTGTCCTTTGTGGCACAGCTTTTTTTTAAAAAAGAATAAAACTTTCTTAAATCTGTTCCATCTGTATTTTGCAGATTGTCAAACATCTTTTTCTTTTCTTTTTTACTTTCTGGAATTGTATACAAATTTAGTCAGGGGGAAAAAAGACCAAAAATACGGATTCTCCACCCCACGCCCCCACGCCAATAGGCTAAAGCGTGAAAATGCTGATTGGCGGGGGGTGATTTGCACCTTTTTAACTTTTATTTTTTTAAACTTTGCGCATTAATTCCTCAGACTGGATGAGTGGAATTCAACCTGCTCTAGAGGGAGTTGCACTCCACCTGAAAGATCAGGTATGTAGCTTTTGGGATGCTCTTGGATCCATCTCTGTCATCATAGGCTCAAGTGGCCTCTGTGGCATGAAGTGCCTTTTACCACCTTCGGCTTACCCAGTTACAACCCTATCTGGAGGTGGGAAGCATAACTGAGGTGATTCATGCCCCCTTAACCTCCAGTTTGGATTACTATAATGCTTTGTATGCCTTTGAAGACAGTCCAGAAACTTCAGCTAGAGGAAATATGGCCGTGAGAATTTTAACTGGGGCCAGGCACTATGATCAAGTCCTTCTACATGAGGCTTTTATTGTGCACTCGTGATTGCTCGCTCATAGTAGTTTGCGGGTCCTTTACATAATGTTGTCAACAGCCAGGGCCTCTCCTGTGCTTTGCAACCATTATTGTGTTGTTGTTTTTTCCTAATGAGGAAAGTCTGGTATTATTTAGAAATGGTGGAATTAGAGTCTCATGTAATTGGGCAATTCTGCTATATCATAGCTCCATCTAGTGGTTGTATAATGAAACATGTAGAAAGGCGGAGAAAGAAAACCCCTGGAAAAAACACATCTAAAGGACCTGCGCTTAATCCCACAAAGAATCTGGAAGCAGAAGCCTCAGTAAAGGTCTGGGATAAAAGCCTCATGTAGAAATGCCCCATATTACATTGGTCCTCTCTCACCTGCACTGGCTCCCAATTCATTTCCAGGCCTGATTCAAAGTGCTGGTTTTGACTTATAAAGCTTGGGAACTTGGTACGTGATGCAATACTTCATCCCATATATAACAGCCTTCACTTTAGAATTAAATGGATTCCACATCCACAGAAGCACTTTTTCAAGTGCCCCCTCATTCTAACACTCAGAGGGTAGGAACAAGAAAGAGGCTTTTTCGATGGTGATCTTCCAGCTCTGGAATGCTCTCTACCAAGGGAAGTTCGCCTGACACCCATGCTGCTACATTTTCAGCACCTGGCCAGGACTTTCCTGTATTCAGACTTTTAAAGTATTTTTAAATAAATTAATATTTTTGTGTTTTATTATTTTAGTCCCTGCAATGTGGTTTTACCTCTTATAGCTGATATTCTATTTTATGCTGTATTAGCACACTTATTAGTTTTATATTGTTGATTTTATTGCGATATTGTTGTTTTAAATTGTAAAATGCCTATATAAATTTATTTTATGAGGCATTTAATAATTAAGTCCCATTGAGCTAACTCCCAAGTAAGTGGGCATAGGATTGCAGGAACAAATTAATTAAATGAAATGGCCTTTTAGAAAAGTTCTGAACATATATTAAAAACCTAATGAGAGCTCCTGGAGACTTAGCAGAATTTATTTAAAATAGTGTTTTGAGAAAATGTATTGTGAAGAGAGATGCCAAATTCACAGAAATGCAAGGAAGAAAAACATGGGCTGAAGCTTAGATAAAAGATTTGGTGTGGAAAACAATCATATATAGCTATTGTAGGTGAATATTTAACTAGAGTGAGCCTGCTTGAAGTTTATATCACCCTGTAAACAGAAAATAGGCAGACACAGTATGTACAGATTCCAAAGTACTTAGAAAAGAAGAATACCATAAACACGGACTGAAATACACTTACACTGAACTCAGTGGGACTTACTTCTAAGTAAACCTGCATAGGAGTAGACTGTTAACCTACAACCTAACAGAATGCAAAAACATGGCAAGATATAGAAATCTGTACTGTGATTTGTCAGTCTTATTTCATATCTTATTACAACCGCTAATTCGTGAGTGGAATAAGTTCCATTGTCCATTTCAATTATTTACTTTTCCAGTTCTATCCTGTGAAACTGTATGACACATATTCAAGATCATTATATACAACTCAGAAGCAAATTAATTTCTATTTAACAAGTGATTTGGGGAGCAGTTCCAATCCATCCATCCATCTTTGCCCCAATCAACAAATCTCTTCGAGCTTAAACAGTGAAGTAGTAGCAGGAGTCTCTGTCTCTCTCTGAAGCTGTAACTATTAAAGAGTTGCAGGAGGCTACAGCAGGGGTGGGCAGAAGGTAGATCCCCAGATGTTTTGGACTTCAACTCCCAGAATCTCCTGCCAGCATGGCTATGGTCAGGAACACTGGGACCTGAAGTCCAAAACATCTGGAGATCTACTTTCTGCCCATCCCTGAACTAGAGCAATGATCCATATATGCCCTAACCCCAACCCTGCATAAAATATGACTGATAGCATGATTTGCAATTCTAAAAGGTATTCATAGCTGTGAAAAGTTACTCATCATGGACATTTTTCAACATTTTCCATAATTCATCTAACTTCTGAGAAGGCACAGGTTAAATACCTATAACAGGTAATCCTTACAAAACAGCTTTAAGATATTACATTAAACAAAAGCAAAATAAACTTCAAACACATACCGATTTCTTTTTAATATTCTCCACATCTTTGAGTTCTGTCTCAATTTTTCTAATTAATTCCCTGAGTTCATCAAGATTAGTGCAAATAAGCTGAAATAAGAAAAAATATCATATTTAAAATCAAGAGGAGAGGTGTTTTGTTTTTGTTTTTTAAATCAGATACATGCAGCACAATCCTATGCATGTTTACTCAGAACTAACTGACACATGGGGTTTACTTCTGTAGTAAGTATGTAGGACTGCAGCCTAACATACCTTCTCACACCTCTTTAATACCGGCAATGGATTTATGATAACATCGTCAAGATGCACCAGTATTTATGTATGCTTCTTCTATAGTTTATTTATTTTATTTATTTATTGAATTTCTTAATAGCCCATCTGGCTGGTCACCCAGCCACTCTGGGCGATGTACAGCAATACAACAGTTTTAAAACAATAACATTCTACATTAAAACATCATATTTCTAAAAATACCCTAACTCACCCCAAATGCCTGCCTGAACAACCACGTTTTTAATGCGTGGCGGAAGCTCATTAAAGAGGGGGCATGGCGGAGTTCCCTAGGGAGGGAGTTCCACAGAGTGGGGGCCACCACAGAGAAGGCCCTCTCCCTCGTCCTCACCAGCCTAGCTGTCCTGGCTGATGGGACAGACAGAAGGCTATCCGACGCTGATCTTGTTGAGTGGCCTGTCTGGTGTTGCTGGAAGCGCTCCTTAAGATAGGCTGGGCTGGAACGATATAGGGTTTTAAAGGTCAAAACCAATACCTTTAATTTGGCCCAGTAAACAACTGGTAACCAGTGCAACTCCTTCAGCACCAGAGTGATGTGATCACACCAGCGGCTGCCTTTAACCAGGTGAGCTGCCACGTTCTGTACCAGCTGCAGCTTCTGAACCGTCTTCAAGGGTAACCCCATGTAGAGAGCATTACAGTAGTCTAGACGAGAGGAGACCAGGGCATGTACTACCGATGGGAGCAGATGGTCGGAAAGGTAGGGGCGCAGCCGCTGTATCAGACGCAGTTGGTACAGCGCTGTCCAGCTCAATGCAGACACCTGAGCCTCCATGGACAGCTGGGAATCTAAAATGGCCCCCAGGCTGCGGACCTGGTCTTTCAAGGGTAGCCGTACCCCATTCAACACCAGGTCAACATCCCCCAACCTCCTCTTGTCTCCCACCAAAAGTACCTCGGTCTTGTCAGGGTTCAGCTTATTCCTCCGCATCCGGCCACTCACCGTCTCCAGACATTTGGACAGGGATTCTACGGCCAACCTTGGTGAAGATTTAAACGAGAGGCAGAGCTGCCTGTCATCCGCATATTGATGACACTGCACCCCAAACCTCTGATGATAGCCCCTAGTGGCTTCACATAGATGTTAAATAGCATTGGGGAGAGGATGGAACCCTGTGGCGCCCCACAAGTGAGCGGCCACGGGTCCAAAACCTCCTCTCCCAATGCTACCATCTAGTACCTGCCAGAGAGGAAGGAATGGAACCACCGTCTCCAATGCCCAACCCCTCCAGGAGGTCGAGGAGGATACCGTGGTCAACGTTATCAAAAGCTGCTGAGAGGTTGAGGAGAACAAGGAAGGAGCATTCGCCCCTATCCAAAGCCCTTCTCATATCATCCACCAAGGCGACCAAGGCCGTTTCCGTCCCACGCCCAGGCCTGAAGCCCGATTGAAATGGATCTAGATAATGGATATAGTAATTGGTTACTCCCATATACATTCCCTCCACCCTGCCCCCAGTAATACCAGCATATCTCCAGACATTCTAAACCTAACACCTACAAGTCAACAGAGTAAGTTATGTGCTATTACACTGGGTCAGTAAATAGATTAAAACAACAGAGAAAGAATTCATGAATTTGCTTTGTTCAATTCAATGGTGAACTTGAAAGTGCTACTTCTGGAACTTTCTTCGCTTCAAACTTCAGCCTCAGTTGGAATTTAGAATGGCACTTAATTACATTTAAAGTGTTTCTAATTGTTACAGATAAAATCTTGACTACAAACTACAAATTTATCATTTGAAAAATAAATATATAAAAGATCATCAAAATGTAATGCTTTTTGCATATCTCATTATTTTCCAGCACCTAATGCCTTATCTTTAATTTCATCATCACTTCCAATGGAGGGAGCAATCCTATGGCTGCTAGACAACGGCTAGATGGCCACAGGGTATGCCGTTTTGCAGGAACTGACCTCAGAGCCTGAGCTCCAAGGTCAGTTCCCAGAAAACTGACCTCTCCCCACCCCCATCCTCCGCACACCCAAGAGAAGCGTGGAGGGGCTGAAAAGGTGTATGGCTGGGGGCATTCCAGGGTGGGGAGAGCGTAGTTGCGTGTATGACACATCCAGTGTGTCGTACAGCAGCCTCCTTCCCTGCTCTGTGCTCCTGCAGCTAGACAGCTGCAATCAGCTGTCTAGCCAAAAAAGCAGGACAGGGGAAGTGCAGAGGGCACAATCCCCTCTGTGCTTCTCCTGCCCTGCTTAGGATAAGCGGTCACCTCCGAGGTTGGAGGCGGCTGCCTATCTCAATAGAATTGCGCCCTTAGTCACTGAGTTGGTCAAAGGATATGAATCTCTTTTATAGCCCAATCTTAAACCATTTTACTCAGAAGTTCTACTGATTTCAGGGATACTTACTTCCAGCATAATAATTTTAGGATTGCAGCCTTAGCCTTCCCAAATGCTGCTGTTTTTATTCAGTATTCTGATTTATGCAGAATGCTGCATAAAATCTGAATAGCTTCATTTACATCATGTTGAATGAAGGTATAAGGCACAACATTTTACATAACTAAGACTCCAAATAATTCTAACCCCCCAAAAAGTGGGTGGGATTTTATGTGTATGATTCATCCGAATTATTTTTTTCTCTAACCAGGTGAAAGGATGCGCCTTAAATATTTTCCCTGTAATTTCAGCACATGAGTTATGCGATCTGCAGTATGAGTTATGTGATTTGCAAGTCACATAAACTGATTTGCTGAGTTACTATTCTCAGTTGCATCTAGCCAAACAAAATGCACATAAGAAAATATCAATAACTCTTCTCCAGATCTGCCAATACTGACTAATCTTATAAAGCAACTTGCTAAGAAAACAAAAATGTTTTGTGTCATACAAAACCCATAAACTTTAATGCCACAACCATTTTTAAAACATGGGTGTTTCTAACAATTATGAAGGAATAATCTGCATTCCGATGTCTGAGACTTAGCAATGAAGTCACGAAAATTGCCAAAAATATATGTTTCAATAATATGCTTGACTTTACTCCAACTTTCCCTATATGTGAAAATACAAAATGCAATCTATAAGGCTTAAATCCAGTGTCACATGAGGAACTTCCTTTGCTCACCTTACATGCCTTCCAAATCTGATCCAGAGGGTCCCCCAAGCCTCCAGAGCAGATTTTGGGAGTGAGCAGGGGGCTGCAAGGGGAGGGAAAAACTGTTCTGCCAGTGGTTTCCGTTCCACAGGCAGGTATTCAAGGTTGTATACAACCCTAAACAACATAATTCAGCAGATGGGTATTCTAGGACAAATTCTCATGTTTTACTATCAGTATCAACATATGAATATGGAGTCAGCTTAAATCTACTCATTTGTTCCATGAGAAAATAGAAAATGCTTCTTTCTTTCTTTCTTTCTTTCTTTCTTTGCAGCCTACCACCACACAAGGTAAAAGCTATTAAATCATTTAAGTGTTGAACTAATTAAAACCAAAAAGGTTACCTGAAATTCTGGGACAGGAGGCTTTGTAACAGATTTCCTTTTCTTTGTAATTGTTTTTTTAGATATGGATTTCTTTCCTGGAAGACAAAAAAGAGAAAGATATGTTTTGTAAAAATAAAGATTAATGCATTAATAAAATCAAATTATATATAGATTTAAAATTAAACTATAACAAATAGTTTATAGCAAGAAACAAATAGTGTTTCAGAGCCATTAATAAATAAGAATCTCTCTAGGTAGCTACTTGAGTCCATGGTAGTAGTATTTGCATTTTTATTTAAAAAACCCCCAGACATATAAGTTATTGTAATATTTTTATATAACCTTTCACTCATATCCCAGGGTGTGAACCAAAAAATAATGAAAATTATTTCTTGTATAATCTCTCTATATTTTTAATATTCCCAAGAGGCCATACAGGACAGACAGACTGTTGGTTCTGACAACTCTGAAGACACTTTTAAAAAGAAAAAAAATATTCTAAAAATGACACACACACACACAAGCTGCAGTTGCACTTCCCAGTCTCTATCTGGTCTAACTGCATCAAACTGGACAGCTTACTTCTCAGAAGTCAGTGCCTAAAAGCTTTACAGAAAGCTAACACTTTACAGAAAGCTAACATCCACAGCCCTCTTCATTGCACAACTGAAAGGAGCAGAAAATCTTTATTAACCCTAAAAGCAATCACTTACTTTTGAGTCATCAAAAAGAGCAAATAGGAAGTATTCAACAAAAACAACCAGCCATATAGAGATACAGAGGTAGCACGTGCCACCAAACCACCCCCTTACCCTGCCAAACCCATTATATGCAGAAAGATATCCATCCTGAATGTGAGTAGAACAGGGTAGCTGAAGGGTGCTTGTGCTTCAGTTTTCCATTAATGATATTAAGCATGCACTCTCTGCAACAAATTCAACAACCCTGTATTAAAGGTAATTTCACTCCCATTATTACCTGTTCACTGGTCTACCTCACAACAGACTAGTACAGAATTATTTATTTCTTGTAAAACTCTTAGAGAGAATGGATACCAACTTCAATTGCTCAGGGAACACAGAAAACGGATTACCATCAAAGAAGAAAAATGCAGCTATTTTGCCAGGATGAACCACCAGTCAGTTAAAAAACAATGGGCAATATGAATGACTAATTAATGAACATTTCAGGTACCAGGGTGAGGATGCAGCATGGGGACCAGGAACAGAGGAAAAAACATGCATGTGTAATTAATTGCAGCCAATACAGTTGGGAGCCCTAGGTAGGAAAGCCAACTGATTTTATGTTTTTATGGAAGCTGCTGTAATAACATGCACACACACCTGGGTCTTTTGGAGGTTCTGTTAACTGTTAGAACTGAGGAAAGAACCACATCTACTGATGTCCTTTTATGTGAGATCCATAACAGAAGGCCTTTAAAAGACTCTGCTCCCCAAATAGGGCAACATTCTCGAAAGTGATACATGCACACACACACACACACACACACACACACACACACAGCAAATTCAATTATCTGAATGCTAGTCCTTATGCAGCCAGAATGGCACCATTCATGCACAAGAGGGAGGTATCAACAGACTTGGGGGAATCTCAAGTGTTACAGAAGTACACAAAAATGTAAGGAAAAACCCCCTAATGGGCAGGTGGTCCCAAAATAGTCGAATGAGGACCCAGTGTGCTCAGTAGTGATGGAATACCAACTAAATATTGGGAAGAGAGGAAAGCAGAAAACTGGGGGAATGGAGTAGCTTGAGTCCTAAACAGGAGTGCCCCGCACTGCAACATTTTGTTGCAGGACCCCCTTTTTGTTTTAATAACTTTGGATAGTAACTTCAGCTGCAGAGGTTGATGGATATACTCTACACTTCTTCCTTTGGTGTCTATCTCATGTATCCCAGTGCCCTGTAAACCTGTCTTTTGAAAGATGTGGGAGATGATGCCTGAAAACAAATATATAAGATATCAAAAAAGGCATGTATATCTCTCTCCTTTAGTTAATACATGAAATGGAAACATGATATACTGAGATACTCTTAAATACAGATTTAATATATGTGAAAGGCATTCTGGCATATTAATTGCAATGACCAGTCAAATATTTCTTTACACTACTACAGCAGTTGAGAATACTGTATTGGAAGCAGGCAGAAGATACTTTGAGATCTACTGGTAGATCCCTGTGTGAATTGTAATAGGTCAGCAAGGATTTTTGAATTCTAATTGTTTAACAATAGCAGCAACAAAATGATTCCTCCCCCACTCTCCCCAAATTAGCCTGCTGAAATGAAGATTGCTTGGGGTGTTGATTACCCTCTAAAGGGTTAATGTTTTCTTAGGAATGTGAACTGAAAGTCATGTGATGCTTTTGGTAGTAGTAGTTAGGCCTTCTCTCTGTCAGTTGTATCAGCAGAAAGTTATGCTCTGTTTGTTGCTTGTTTAAGTTTGATATGAAATAAGAGAAAAGGAAAAAAGTCTCCAGAGTCCTCATCAAGGAAGCTGTTCTGTTGGATCTGTTCTGCAACATGGGGTGACCAGGAATGGTCTTTTGTATAGAAGGACTTTGAGGTCAGCTCTGTTTTGGTACTCAAAACAAATTCCTGTGCTCAGCAGCCGCTCAGGTGCACCATGTTCCTCATTACCAAAACAGAACATGTAGTAATTTTGAGATTTTTCTCAACTAGCTTTTTCAGGTTAGGTTTATATTATCTCTACTACAATTAATTCAGAGTGCCTAAAAATAATTTCTCTACAAATTATGCAAACCAGCCCTCCCCAAAAACAAAAACCTTCTATATGAATCAGGCAAATTTCAGGAAAGCAAAAATGGGAACACTGCAAGTGTCAGAGCTTTGTTGATTATCAGGAAAGAAGACTTCAGCAAGTGAATCAGTGTTATAAGCAAATCAAGGTAATTGATGCAACTAATATTTCTGAGGAAACTGATTATGGGGATACATACTGCTTCATGTCTCATCACTATCCTTATTTCAAGTATAAAGAAAATGAAGTAGTCCCCATTGCTTTATTCTTCAATGACTTAGTTGTTAGGCCTATTATCAATTTGTGTGAAAAATGTTATATTGTGACAAAATACTGGAGGTGTAAGAATACATTGTCACTCCTAAATTGACAATGGACATGAAAAATAGAGTACACAGAAGTTTCTGAAGATGCTTTGAAGTAGAATATTTACACGATTCTCTGATTTTTCTAGTCTTGTTATACGATCTTAAAATTAATCTTCTATGTAAATGAGTTAAACAAGGCATACATGAATTAAACTCTGATACAGAGTATGTTAAGATACCTTGTATTGGTCTTATGCAACAGAGGAGAAGATAAAGCTTCATACAGATCTTCGGGCAAAAGTGACCAGAGCAAAATAGTTAAAGAGTTGGACTCTGGTTACATTTAGCAAGATGGGCTGAGTTCACTTAACACATCAAAGCCTCTGAGACAAAGTAAAATCTACAACAAAAGAAGCAATGTCTTGTACAATACCTATCACACTATTTGTGCTAACTAAACATTTAATAGGAGTATTTCACCCTTGCTTTAATTTGCTACAGCAGAGCTCTCAAACATAAACTCTGCAGGCTGTTACCAAGTTCACATGGGATTCTGGGGGTGGAGGGGCTGGCTTTGGATAGAATGTTCTGTAAATATTGAAGGAGAAACAATCATTCTTTTAGGCAGAACTAGAAAAGGAGGCTCCAAAGGGCCAGAGAGGCCAAGACATGAGGCAGAAACTAACAAAGCGTGTACAGACATTGCACGTTAGGTAGGGAATGGTAGATAACAAAGATGAATAGGGCAACTTGTAGGACCAAAAGGGCTGGAGGCAAAAAAAAGGGGAGAAAAGCTCATATTCTAACCTCTGTGTTAGAGACCCAGTGAGCTACTGCCAGGAAACCAGGTAAGGCCCTGCGGTAATTTAAAGGCTTATTCAAACTGAAGTTTCATCAGCTCTAGTTTAACCTGGTAATGCTAAGAGGCGTTAAAGGAAAAGTACTAATTAATTCTAGTAATGTATGGCTGTGAGAGCTGGACTATAAGGAAGGCTGAGCGCCAAAGAATTGATGCTTTCGAACTGTGGTGCTGGAGAAGGCTCTTACGAGTCCCCTGGACTGCAAGGAGGTCAAATCAGTCAATCCTAAAGGAAATCAACCCTGAGTGCTCACTGGAAGGACAGATACTGAAGATGAAGCTGAAATATTTTGGCCACCCAATGCGAAGAGAAAACTCTCTGGAAAAGACCCTGATGCTGGGAAAGACTGAAGGCAAAAGGAGAAGGGGACGGCAGAGGATGAGATGGCTAGATAGCATCACCGATGCAGTGAATATAAACTTGAGTACACTCCGGGAGAGAGCGCAGGACAGGAAGGCCTGGCATGCTATGGTCCATGGGGTCACGAACAGTCGGACACGACTGAACGACTGAACAACAGCAACTAATTAATTCAATGATTCCATGTAACTATTGATATTTTGAACTGTGCCACCTGTGCCAATTCTGCCTGTCCCCAGTCTATCATATAAATTAACAGTATAAGGGTATGGAATCATCACATTCTTGTGAATAAGCACAATTAGATTGTCACCTAGAAAAGTCTCTGCATGGAAGCAAAGCTTCAGAATACAGCTGAATGTCAGCCATAGTGTTTCTTGGTTATTTTACCTGGGCGCAGCCAAAATCTTAGACAACACTGTCTCTATCAAGTAGACAGAGTCAGATGAAGCTCAATACTCCAAGTAGACAAATACTAATTTGAAAGCAACCCCAGATGGAGAGAAATTATGTTGCTAACACACCCTGGGGTGCTGCTATAATGGTTTGTTAGCATTTTGTAATGACAGCTTACCAATTTAGAAACTCCTCCATCTTTCCTGTTGAAATCTGCTAGTTTCAAATATCCAAAGCATCAGCCTCTGCTTTGATGCATTTTCATGCTAAATCAGAGGAAAAGCTGAGATTTTCCAAATTTTTAACACTGTTGCTCCGCCTCTCTATCTCCACGTGGAAGAGATAACTACTAACATTCCAGGGTTATTGTTTTTTCATGAACGTAGAAGAGCCCTGTTGGATCAGACCAAAGGCCTATCTAGTCCAGCATCCTGTTTCCCATACTGGCCAACCAGACACCCCTTGGGAAGCCCACAAGTAGGACGTAAGTGCAAATAAGCCCTCTCCTGCAGTTGCTCCCCAGCCACTGGTATTCAGAGGCATCAGAATCAGGAGCTTCCATGATATGAAAATACACACTGGATTCTGGTAATGAAAGAGATATTGTGAATAATCTATCATTGCTTAATAACTAGTGATTAAAACCAAGGTTACCTGCAAGGAGAGAATTATAACTTCCCTGCATTTGTGCATTTTACTGACAGGGCATTTCTGACTCCTGCAACCTATTCTTCTTTCTCAGTAAGCAGCTACTGCATTCTCTACCCCAGCCTTCCTCAACTTGGTGCCCTCTAGATGATTTGGACTACAACTCCCAACATTTCTAACCACTGGCCATGCTGGTTGGGGCTGACGTGAGTCACAGTCCAAAGCATCCAGAAGGCACCAGGTTAGGGAAGGTTACTCTACCCCTTGTAACTTCTGAACAACATTCAAGGGCTGAATACACATAGAGCACACTAAAAGGATTTAGTTTTAAAGTTATGAAGGATTTCATCATCATTACCATGTTTATATTTGACAGAAATCATCCCAGTCTCCCTTTCTACACTGCTAACAAATCACTGAAATGTACGTTACACCACACTGCAAATGGCTTAAGGGACATAGAAGATAATATAATGGAAGGTCTTCTCCCATAAAAAAAAAGTCCCTCTTTTAAAAAATTCAAAGCTGTTGCAGGGGATGGTAAACTGGTTCAAGGAAGGGCACTGGGGGAACAGGGTGTTTATTCCCCTCTACCAGTTTCCAAACTAAATTGCTCCTCCCCCTCAAAGTTGATATTTGCACTGTGGGAAAAACCATACAGATTGTTATGAGTAACAATATCCAACCACAAACTAAAGAACTCCCTGATGACTTCCAGCTGAAGAAGCTATAATATTCCATTGCAGATTACCAGTTTTTAGTCTTACTTCACTTTTTCAGTGGCTACTGCTACAATTGGGACTGGAAAAATAATTCAAATTCCTAAGTATTGGAACCATTCTTTTTAGAACCAGCATCATTTCATTTTTTTTTTAGTACAAGGCCAACCAGCTCAGATGATTCTTCTAGGTCTGCACAGAAACATGCATTGTGAAAATCACCTTCCCATCAAATCATCTTACCAGATTTGTGCTTCTTGTGTTTGGCTTTCTTTTTCATCATTAGCAATTTATTCTGAATTTCAGGTTTATAAGATTTGAATGAGTGGAGGTGAATCTCACGTTTTCTCTGAAGGTTTTCATTCAAAATATCTTTCAGTTTCTTTTTTTTCTTTTTCTTCTTCTTTGCTCGCACTTTACTAAACTGTAATGTTTTGTTTTCTACAGAATTCTCTGAAGTCATTTCTTTAGCAATTTTGTGGCAATTACTGTCTGGATTGTCACTGTGATTCCCATTCACATGCATCTGGCAGGTTTTAAGGGTGTTCTCCTTTAACGGGGTGGTCTCTGTTTTCACTACTGAAGACTCACCACATTTTTCTCCATTTTCCACAATCCGGATTTCTCCTGGGCTTAGAGGTACCCCAAAACCAACAATTTCTCCTGGAACAATTGCCTTATCCCTGTTTTCCTTACAGCAGTCTGTTGTAAAATCACAATCCTTATGAATTCTCTCATCATAGTTGGATTTCATTTCTTTTTCTGGCATGACATTCAAGAGGTCCAAGTGGATTTTTGTTGAGCAAGGATTTTTTCCTGGTTCTGCCTTTGTGTGAGGCAAAAGCTCTTCTTTAGCACGAAGCCTAACTTCACCATTGCTTTTGGTGACATATTCACATTTCACTTTCTCCAGTTTAATCCGTGGTACTCTTTTTACCTTAATGGGAGGAACTGGAAATTCAGGGGCATGAAAAGGCTTCTGTTTGTAAATCCGTACATCTGCACCACAGAATTGTGGGAAGTGAACATAGGCATGTTCTAGGTAATCATAACCTAGAATCACCTCCCTGCATTCATGGATAGGCTGGCCAAGTACTGCATCTTGTACATCCTTTTGCGTCTCATATACAAAGTCACAGAGGCCTTTTAGCAGCCATACTTTCTGACAGAATGGGAGCTCGTGAAATGGTTTTTCCTCTAAAGGATTAACGTCTCCAAGGACTTTAAAAAACTGAGGACAAAGTCCAAGTTTTTCTGCACAACTGTCGGGATTGTCAGTTTGCCCCACAACTGTATACCACTGCTGTACTTTCTGCTTAAGTGCTGCTTCCCAAGTTCTGTAAGGAAGAGTTGGCCTTCGATGCAAAGTAGATCTTCGATGAGGAGGACTTAACAAAGAAGTCATTATTTTAGATAAAAAAGCACTACACTGAGGCATCAAAAGGCAGCGTTCTAACTCATAAAAGACTATTTCAGGCAAGTTTAAAATATGTTGTGCTAAACAAAGAAAATGGCCAATAGCTGGAATTTCCCACATGTTTTCCATCCGGGTAGGTGCTGCTTGAGACAGGAGAGACTTCTCCCATTCTTCTATGTCTTTCTGACTAGCTTCTTCTGCCTCTTTTCTTTCTTGTTCTCGAAGCCTAATAAAGTAAAAAAAAAAACAAAAACAATTCAGATTTAATTTTAAAAGCAGCAAGAACAAATGGGATACTTATTTATTATATTTCTATACTGCCCATTAACCAAAGCTGAAACAAAACTTGTATCTAAAAGCAAGAGAATGCATGTTTGTAGAAATAAGCTTTTTTAACTGAGTATTAGATAACTCAGCAATATTGAAATATAGAAATCCAACAAGTAATAGCAAAATGGAAGACATTCACATTTATGTTACCCTGTTGCCACACTGCAGCTGTCCGTCAACTAGAATAGGGAACAGCAACACAGTGCCCACAAATGCCAGTGCACCCTCAGACATGTCCTTTGGTACTCACTGAGGCACCCTACCCTGGTTTTTTTTGTAATACACACACACACACACACACACACACACTTGTTCACAATAGTTGAGACTGCTTTCAAGCAAAGTGAGGGCATTCAGCTGGCACCATCTTCATTTCCCATAAATGCCTCTGGGCACCATGCGAATTTATGCCATTCCAGAAGCCCCCCAACTCAGGAGCAGCTTTTCAGAAGGCAGAAAACAGGGGGCTGCAGGGGAGAAGAGTGTAGGAAAGTTCTGCTGAGCAAGCAGAGTTCCACTTTTCTTTGGATCCAAGCCATCCAACTGTTTGTTACACTGTAAATATTAGTATAGCTAAATACTTTATCCATTTGGAAAAATCTCCAGATCAGTAAGCTAGTCAAAGCACATGTATAAATTGCTTCCACTGAAATTAATGGAAATTTTAAAAGCTTAACTCTAACTTGGTCATAACCCAAATTCCCAACATCACACCAAATGTTCTTCCATTTAAAATTATTGAATACTAAATCTTATTCATCTTCTCCACTGCTTTCAGATTTATATGCTTTCAGATTTATTTTAATGTCATCTTAACCAAATATTTCAGTATAAACTCTCATTATAGTTAGTACCTCTTTCAATTAGAGAGCCAGTGTAGTGTAAAGGTTAGAGTGGACTTGGAGTTGGGAGATCTAGGTTCTAGTCCCCACCCAGCCATGGAAGTTCACTGGGTGACTTTGGGTCAATCACAGACTCTCAGCCCAACCTACCTCACAGGGTTGTTGTTGTGAGGATAAAATGGAGAGGGCCATGATTATGTATGCCACCTTCCTTAAGGAGGAAAAAAGGCAGGATAGAAATGTAATAAATAAATAAATAAATAAATTTATGTAGAGGCTTTTTTTTATAAAGGCATTCTTCTCTCACCTCGAATAATTCATCTGGATTCACTCACCCACCCACCCACCCCTCACACACACACAAACCATTGAAACATAAGAACATAAGAAGAGCCATTCTGGATCAGACCAAGGTTCCATCTAGTCCAGCATTCTGTTCACACACAGTGGCCAACCAGCTGTCTCCTGGGAACACGCAGGGCATGAGTGCAACAGCACCCTCCCACCGATTTTCGCCAGCAACTAGTATATACAGGCTCACTGCCTCTGGTACTGGAGGAAGCATATAGCCATCAGGACTAATAGCCATTGTTAGCCTTTTCCTCCAGGAAATTGTCAACCCCCTTTTAAAGCCATCCAAATTCGGGGCCATCACTACAGCCTGTGGTAGTGAATTCCATAGTTTAACTATGCACTGTGTGAAGAATTTCTTCCTTTTATCTATCCTGAATCTCCCACCAATCAGCTTCATAGGATGACCCCGGATTCTAGAGGCAGAAAAAAATTTCTCCCTATCCCCATTCTCCACACCATGCATAATTTTGTAGACCTCTATCGTGTCTCCCCTTCCCCTCCTTTTTTCCAAGCTAAACAATCCCAGCTGTTGTCATCTTCTCTCATAGGGGAGATGCCCCACCCCCTTGATCATTTTAGTTGCCCTTTTCTGCACTTTTCCAGTTCTACAATATCTTTTTTTAGGTGTGGTGACCAGAACTTGACACAGTATTCTAAGTGTGGCCACACCATAGATTTGTATAGGGGCAGTATGATATTGGCAGTTTTATTCTCAATTCCTTTTCTAATTATGCCTAACATGGAGTCTGTCTTTTTTACAGCTACTTACACTGGGTTGACATCTTCACTGTGCTGTCCACCACAACCCCAAGATCTCTTTCTTGGTCGGTCGCCGCTAGCTCAGATCCTATCAGGCTATACTTGAAGTTGGGATTTTTTATACTTGCTTACATTGAACCTCATTTGCCATCTAGATGCCCATTCTCCCAGTTTGGAGGGATCCTTTTGGAGCTCTTCATGATCCCTTTTTGTTTTAACCACCCTAAATAATTTGGTGTTATCCGCAAATTTGGCCACTTCACTGCTCACTCCTAATTCCAGATCATTTATGAACAGGTTGAAAAGCATTGGTCCTAATACAGATCCCTGTGGGATCCCACTATTTACTTCTGTTCATTGGGAGAATTTACCTACTCTCTGCTTTCTGTTCTTTAACCCGTTACTGATCCATAAGAGGATCTTGTCCTCTCATTCCATGACTGCTAGGTTTGCTCAGGAGTCTTTGGTGAGGGACCCTGTCAAAGCCTTTTGGAAGTCCAAGTAAACAATATCTACTGGATCACCCATCTACATGTTTATTGACACTCTCAAAGAACTCTAAATGGTGAGTGAGACAGGACATACCTTTGTGGGAGCCATGTTGATTCTTTTTCAGCAGTGCTTGTCCTTCTATATGCTTACTAATTTCATCTTTAATAATGCCTTCAACCAATTTACCTGGAACAGACGTTAAGCTAATGGGACTGTAATTTCCCGTATCGCCCCTGGATCCCATTTTGAAAATTGGTGTTACATTGGCCATCTTCCATGTTGCATATTTTGGTTAGAAGATCAGCGATTTCATATTTGAGTCCTTTGAGAACTCTAGGATGAATTCCATCTGGGCCCGGTGATTTATTTGTTTTCAATTTATCAATTAGATTGAGAACTTCATCTTTTGTCACCACTATTTGCCTCAGTTCCTCAGACTCACTTCCTGAAAACATCAGTTCAGGCACAAGTATCTGTCCTATATCTTCTGCAGTGAAGACGGATGAAAAGAATTCATTCAGCTTCTCTGCAATCTCCTTGTCCTCCTTCAATGTTGGTCTAATTCAGTGGTCTAATTGCCTCCCTAGCTGGTTTCCAGCTTCTGATGTATTTAAGGAATTCTTTACTGTTGGTCTTGATGTTGTTAGTGATATGCTTTTCAAAATGCTTTTTTGCATCTCTTATTGCCTGCTTGCATCGCCTTTGTGCAAACTTGTGCCGAGTTTTGTTTTCCTCACTTGGGCAAGACTTCCATTTTCTGAAGGAAGCTCTCTTTTCTCTAATAGCTCCGTTAACACTGCTCACTGTGGTTAATTAACCATTAACACTGGTTAATGCCAGCAACCTCTTGGCCTTGGTGCTACCCTTCCTAACCTGTGGTATGCATTTTAGCTGGGCTTCTATTATTGTGGTTTTGAGTGATCCCCAAGCATTTTGAAGGGATTTAATCCTCGAGTGCCCCTTTTAACTTCTTTTTCACCAGTTCCCTCATTTTAGGAACTTTCCTCTTTTGAAGTCAAATGTGACTGTGTTGGACTTCCTGGGCAATTTTCCACTTAAATCTATATTAAATCTGATAGATAGCACTGTGATTGCTGTTTCCAATTGGTTCAACAACATTTACAGAAGATAAGAAATGTTTCCTTCATCAGGTCCATACCTAAGTAATACAATTATACAGACTAACTTACTTCTTCACAAAATAACTATTTAAGCATGTCACAAGAAAAATCAAGCTGCTTTCACAGCTAAAAAACATGTTAAAAACAAACATACATCAAAGCTCTACAAGACCTTATTCCCAGACGAATACAATCAGTTTCTAAATTTGTTCAACAAGCTGAAGCTATTCCTGTTGTGAAACCAGGCATGCTGTGTTATCATAATGTCTGATATACATGTAATTCTACCTAAATGCTAATCGTGGCTTAATGAGTGGCCAAAGGATCCAATGGTGGCATTCCACTGATGGAAACTGTTCTGTCAGAATAACCAGGGGGGCTAAGATTCCCTCTCCCCCACATGGCCATCTACACACCCTAAAAAACTATTTTGGAGGGCTGTGGAACCTTCCTGAGCAGATTTTCCAGTGGCATGGAGAGCTGCACGGGGGACGGGAGGATAAGAAATTGTAGATTTACGTCTGGGAGCTCCCTCCCCACTTGCACCCAAATTTCTTCCAGAACTATGCCTCAACCATGGTTTCTATTACTACAGGTACCACGCACATCTATATTTTTGACCTATTAATGTAGGGGCAGGCAGAAGGTAGATCTCTAGATGTTTTGGACTTCAACTCCTGCCAGCATGGCCAGTGGTCAGGAATGCTGGGAATTGAAGTCCAAAACATCTGGAGGTCTACTTTCTGCCCACCCCTGTATGTGTAGCCCAGTTCACATTTAACACTAAACCACTGTTTAGCATTATGGGAATGAGACTCCCCCTCCCCTCTCCTCATCTGGAATGTATTAGGGGAGGAGATTGAAAGCATTTAAACCAACTGTATTTTGCCTTTAAGCCAGATAGTAGGCTAGTTTGCACAATTGAATAGCCACGATGGGCTGTTCTAGCATTATGCAAGGGCTGATTATCCCTCGCATAAGCCATGGTCCCCAGGTTCGCATGACACGGGGATTCAATGTTCAAAATGGCTGTGTGGCATGCACTGGCATGCATACAGCCCACTATGGCTTAAATAATGGTGGGCTGTTTTGACCATGCAAACCAGGTCAGTGACTATTAACTGTGGTTGTTTTAAACTACAGTTTAGTGAAATAAGCCAAGATCAACCCATGGTATCTGATCCTGAATTGTTTCAATACATTATATATTAAACTAACTGCAGTTCCTGATTCGAATGTAATGACAAAATGGTGTTAGTTTATATGCTTACAATCTTCTCTGGTGTGTGCCAGAGGACAAGAAGAGGGGATAGAGATATGAAGGCTTGGAGGGATGGGACAGAAATTGGGGAGAGGGACAGAAATTGCGGGGGAGGATCCCCCACCAAAAATGTTTTTCCCAGTTTTTCCAAGGGATTTTTTTGAAAATTTGGGGGGAAAAGCATTTTAAACATTTTCCCTGTTTTTTCCCCAAGCTTTCACATCTCTAGGAGGTGGAGTGCTCGAGCCTGAGACTTGAGCAGATTCATTCCCATAATTCTATGGTTATTGTTATATCTGAACCAGATTACTTACACATGGCATATAATTAACATACTGTACTTACTTTAGTTTTGTTAGTAAATATGCCAGGCACACTAAAACTGATTCTGGTGGATTTAGTGCATAGGAAAGTTTTCCATATTAGAATTTCTTCCAGAAATCCTATTTTGCGCCCCAGTCAATCATATCGACGGTTGAAGGCCTACATTATACAAGGTGAACATAATCATCCGCACACTCCCTCTGGGTCATAGCCATTGCTGAGTAAATTCAGGAAGACAACTGAATGCTACGCACAATGTGGAATACTTAAAATTATGCTGTCACATATGATCACGCAAAAGAACATTGGCTGCACCCCTTAGTTCCTTAGCTCACATGATACTCACATCCCAGAGCATAATTTTTCCATCAAACTTTTCAGATTTCTGTAACAAACTATAAGATTTCCAAACAGGTGACCAAACTATAATCAATTCTAAAACCCTGAGATAATCTCTGTTTCAGTAAGACATATTCCTTTTTCAGTCAGATATTAACTTCTCCTAAACTAAGATGATCATATTGCTGCAAGACTCCATTTTAAACATAAAGCCATTCTCAAATGCTTTACACCATTTTTTAGAAGGCTGACACACTGTTACTAAACAAATTCAGTTAGAACAGATCACCTGTGTAGTGTAATAATTGCCTTTGGGCTACCAGGCAGAGAAGCATTTGAAAAACTAGAACAGAGTTGTCTCTTTCTTTCAGGCAGCTGTCATGTCAAATATGAGTACTATGTTTGCAGGCATACAAGTAAAAAATTCTACATGCTAGTAACTTTTGCCGATGTATTTGCAAGAGTGAAAGAATTAAGTTCCTTAGGGTACAATCCTATTGATGTTAGGCAGAAACAAGTCCTACAACTCCCAGCATCCCCCAGCCAGCCATGCTGGCTGGGGAATGCTGGTAGTTGTAGGACTCTTTTCTGTCTATACATGCATAGGATTGTGCCTTTTAAGTATAAAAATCGCATCATAAAGGCCAGAATCCATCTGGCTCCATAAACGTGCATGAGCATTTTCACATACTTGTCCGGACTGCCCTCTGTTTTTGGCTGCAGGTCTTTGCACTGTCCAAGGCTGTTCTCCAAAGTTTTGTGAGTTGGGGGCATGTAAGGCTGAAGTCACCAAGTTGGGATTGGGGGAAAGAGAGCTTCGGAAACAGAAGCTCCCTGGACAGTCCTCTGCATTCCAGCCTACTTTTCATTCTTAACTTGTATTCGCATGAGCCATTGGCAACTGGAAACTACATTGCCAATTCTTCAAACTATATGAAGTGACGATACTTCCTTAGGTTAGTCCAGCATTCCCGACCCTGGTGCTCTCCAGATGTGTTGGAATACAACTTCCACCATCCCCAGCCAGTATGACCATGTTTGTAGTACACCAACACATTTGGATGGCACCAGGGTGTGAGAGCCTATTCGTCACTAAAACAACACTTATAAATGTATGGACTATTTCCAAGATAGAAAATGATTGACATTGAAAGCCAAACACACACACCTTAAAGATGCCCTTCACAGCAAACATTCACGCCAACTGTAACTCACTCCAAGACATTACAAGAACATCATTGACAAACACATAACCATCAATCATCAAGGAGGAAAAGTTTAGGCCTCATGGCATAGGACTGATATTTCTGAATTCTTTCCCATATAATATAGATAAGGTGACCTATTAATAACACAATAATTAAAAGGCAAGATACAAGCTGATACATATTTAGCATTAAAATAGCTTTAGCATTTGCTGAAGTTTGAATTTTAATTTCAGATGCTGATTTGAGAGATATTCTAAAGTTCTAGATTTGCATTAAAATTGTAGTACCTCACATGGTTAACTGACACATGGCTACTTGTGTAACCAAAGCTACTTACTTCAGAGGCCCTCAGCAATGCTCTAAATATTAGAAAATATGCAATCAAATGAAAATCTTCCAATTCATCATATAGGCCTGGTTAACACATTACACTAAACCATGATTTAGCACTATGTGGACAAGCCTTTGCAAGCCCGAGCAAACCCTTGGAATCAAGTCCTCCCCTCGCCCCCTCTTCTCCACTTCCTATGTGGCTGGGAAAAAGATGTAGCTTAGAATCAGTTTCTATTATTCCTGACTGGTCATTACAAATGAACCAGGAACTGTGGTTAAAAATAAACCCTAGATTGTAAAACAAGCCAGCTAAACAACCCATGGTTTAAAGTTGGCTTGTTTAGCAATAGACTAGTTTGTTCTAAACCATAGTTTCTTGTTCATATGTAATGACAAGCCATGAACTATAGAAACTGAATCTTGGTTAAGTCTTTTTCCAGGCCGTGTGGGAGGTAGAGAAGGGAGTGGAACTGTATGAACCTGAAGCTTCATTTGGGCTCACAGAGGCTCATTGTGTTACATGTGAATGCTAATACGGAGATTCTTTGCTGCTCTTCAACATATCATTAAAGACAGGAACACACTGAGTGCACAGAACCTTTCCTTTCTTCTCCTCTTCCCCCACCACTCCTTTCAGCATACTATACTTGGCTTTACTGTAAAATAATTGGTGCTAGGTTGTTAAAATGTCAAGCGTACAAAAATGTATGTTTGAGAACCAAAATTCAGCACAAATGTATTTAATAAACTCTGTGCTGACATGACAGTGCTTTGTGAAATGTCCTGTCCTTGTACAAACTGAATTTCCCCTACACAGGTGCAATTCCAGCCAAGCACACTAAATCATTACCTGCCTCAAAGATGCAACAGACATCCACCTGCTTCAGTGTATGTACAGTCTGGCCATCATCATATTTATGATTCTGATTTATGAAAAGCATAGACAAGTCCACACAAGAAATAATTACTTGCACACCATCTAAGCACACAAATGATGCATCACTCCAAGTTATCATCTAGACACCAATGTCTTGAATGAGGGGTGTGCAACACGCAGCCCACATGAAGCCCCTGCTGCCAAATTTGGCAGTGGCAATAAAAATAAATAAATGGCATCTGTAATGCTATGGAGCACTAGAAGGGTTAAATTTCGCTTGTTTGCATGCTAGCTAAATTTAACCCTTGTAGCACTCTGTAACAGTTCGCCACTGAATTTTGGCAGCAAACTGACAATTTTTTTTTTTTTAAGTTTTTTAATTGGAAGTGCTGCCCATGGGGAGGGAGTCTCCAGAAGGCAAAATGGTCCCCAAACCTACCACAGTTGCCCACCCCGGTCTACATCAACAAACTAGGCACTAATGTAGAAGTTTTTTATTCACTTTCAATATTTGACCAGTTGGATTTCTGCCACTCCTTCAAATTCCAACAACATTTAGTTTTGAACAAATGTCTGCACGCAGTCTTCGGGAGGTTGGAGGAAAGTGACAGGGAGAAAAATGTGTGGGAAAGCAGCTTTTTATGGGCATCTAAGGTACATTTTTGTCATTCTGTCAAAGTTCCACACAAGGTGAATGAATCAGTGAGTGACAAGAAGAAACTTCTGTTACAGTCAGACCACTACTACTAGAAAAATTGCTAGAAAAAAATTCTCCAGTTTCTCCCTCCACACATACTAATCGTGAGTACTAACATTTTTTTTAGTATTAAATGCAAACACAAAATAAAATTTCCCCTCCAAAAGGAAAGAAAAAATACTTTCAGCAGAAATAAATATTTTAAAGTATATTCAACTTCTTTAAAAATAGCTAGCATAGGCAGAAAACATCCATTTCTGACAACATCTTTACTAATTTCCCATTAGGTCATCAGATCAAAACAACTATAAATAATTAAATCAAATGGGAATTGTTGCATGCCAACGGTCAGAAGATGACAGTGAAAGCCAAAAACGTATTTCAGAATTAGGAGCAAAACTCTTCATTAAGGTAAATTTTGTTTAATGGTGGAAGCTTTACAAAGCAGGCCAGTCCACCCAATCCATAGCTTCCCCAGTGCTTCAGGTTCCTTCTTTCCTTCCCTATTTTTTCCCCAGTTGAAGCAATCTCTCCCATACATCAGTAATATCTTAAACGTAAGTGGATATCCATTCACTATATTAACAGAAAAAAGTGATGATTGTATGCTGATATCAAATGAAACTGAGGAATTAAAATACTCTCCCAGTAATATAAACAAAGCTGTAATTTCAACTGTTACAAAAAGAAATATGTTTCAACATCTACAGAAATGTGTTAATGAAATGTAAAGTAAAACATGAACGAGCAGACACAGAACCACTAGACCATTTTTATTCTAGATTATCAATGCCATACCTAATGCCCAAGGCATTACGGTTAAAACATGTTTCAAATGTTTCACTGCTTTAAAAATACATTTTCAAATGAAAAATAAATTTGACAACAGACAATAAATACCATAGCATGTATACCAGACTACCTAAAACTGTTGTTTAACTATGTAGAAATCCTAGGTTGAGAAGTCCATTTTGAGCCAAATGTGATGGGCAAGTGACATCCCAGAGGAGCAAAGTTGGGGGGGGGGGGGAATAGCTAAAAACAATCCACTTTTGCCTTTTACCTCTTTTCTTCTTTTGCTCTCAGTTGCTCTTCCTGTCTCAGAACCTGAACCATTACGGATTCAAACACGCCTGTGGTCAAGCCTGCTAAACCGCGTGGTGTAGAACGACGCCTTGTTGAAGTACAAGCTGTTCCCTTCTCATCTTCCAGCCCATAGAACCCTTTAGATGTTACTGCTATTGCTGTCTTCTCTCTCAAATGCCTTGAAAGAAAAATCAAATCAATGCACAAGAATATTTTTCCTGACCAGCAGTAATCCAGCAGCTACACTTACAAAAACGTATTAAAAAGGCTAAGTAAAATAAATAAGGCTACTTTTCAAGTGGTACTGCTGCATGTATTCTTCACAGCAAAACATGCTCTTCACTTTAAGTCTGGGGTTTATGCTATCATTTGATATTTGAAAATAGATTCTTTATTTACAGTAGAATAATTTTCTTCTGAAGTGTCAATTTGGTTTTATAAAGCAGGTTTCATTTATGCCTTCTGAACATTAATATAGTAAGTATATGCTTCAAGAAAAAAAATACATAAAATACTCTGAAACATGAAAACATCTGAAAAAAGTTGAAAAGCCAATGCAGTACTGCTTGATCACATTTCCCATATTTTAGTATTAATTACCAAGTGTCCAACTGAAACAAAGCCTAAAACTGCAATCCTACACATGTTCGCTTGGGTGTAAGTCCCATTGAATTAAAATGAACATGCATAAGGTTGTGCCTGTAAGTAAATATAACTACACTTGCTCATATTTATCAGTTAATACTTGTGCCTCTCCATCATTCTCTCCCACCCAGTATTTCCCCTGCTGAAATTTAGATTGCAAGGACGCAAACTTAAGCATAGTTAGACAGCAAAAAAGTCCCACAACTCCCAGCATGCCCCAGCTACCCACACCTCATGCTGGCTGGGGGATACTGGAAGTTGTAGGACATTTTTCTGTCTAAATGTGCATAGGATTGCACCCTAAATTACACAGGGCAGGGATCAGTCCTTATGTCACTCTGTACTTTGATGATGCTAAATTAAAATAAATAAGAAAAATAAGTAGGTACTTAAAACAGTGACTGCCCGCTTTCTGCTACACTGGCTTTTGCAACACAAATATTAACAGCAAACTTTTATTTGTATTTTGGTCCAGCTTCACATCAATCTGAATGATTTCAGTGAAGGAACAAAATTTTGTTTGGTTACAAATAAGGAGTTTCATTAAATCAAATCCAAGACCACTTGTTCATCTAGCCCAGTTCTGCTGCTTCAAACTGGTTTCAAATTCTGGGTTGGAAGCTCTGTTTTGTACTAACGAAGGTTTGCCCAATTTACATGTCATGGTAAACAATAGTTATGCAAGCCTGAAAGTGACATAGAGAATCAGAGTGTATGAAGAGAGGGGGAAGCGCCCAAGTTCAAAGCTCATTCAAATTATGGACTGGCCATGACAACTAAACCAAGCCTTTATCTGCAAAATGCCTTCCCTGATTAAAGTTTCTTTGATCATGGTGGATTAATTTTAATTAGTAATCCATCAAGACCTATAAGCAACTACCATTCCTATTGTTGCTGCTAGAATTTTTGCATTGATTTTTACAATAAAGTTGAATATGGGTACTGCCCTTTATGTATTATCGATAGGTGAATATGGTTCCTGACTTGTGGATTGGCGTAATGGTTGTCTGCTGTACAATATTAAGCAGACTGCCATTCTTTTATATTTCCTGTTAAGACCAAGTAATTAGTACTTTGAACAGAAACTATTGGGGCCTTGGTGCTTCTCTGCACAAAAGCAATTTATACTTTTTGTCATCTCAGTAAGAAGCACTGGGTTTGGAGAGAGGTCTTCCTATTCTGTTGGGAGCATGAAGATGGATTTTTCAGTTTTTTCTGTATTTGATGGGCACACCGTACTGCGAAGATCATAACTTTCCATAGTAGTTTTTAAAGTCCTTTGGAATTCATTGTTAATTGATAGTTTAGTTAATCTGCAAATTTATTCTTTGTGCCATTCAGTTGAGCATGTGGACAAGAGTTTCATTGCCTTATTTCCCCTTTTCACAAGATGATCCTTTTTAAAAGCTGCAGGTATAAATTCATTTTATCTGGGAACAGTGGGTTTCATCCAACTAGCAGTGTCTCCCACCAGAACAAGGAGGAGTCCCCCTCCCCACTGCAGCTATCCCTCCGCACCCCAATCTGCTCCAGAAGGTTGGGGGACCATCCAAAGCAGATTTGGCAGGGTTTTGCAGGGGGAAGAGGGAAAGGGAAAATCCCATTGTGTGAGCATGATACTGGAGCCCAGTCATTTTATTCCCATCTGCATTTTATAAAAGGCTATAGCACTTTGAACTTCCTTCTATATTTTAAGTTATTTTTCAATAGTAAGAGATTATTCTACTGCCTCCGCCCCCTTGAGATTACTGGGAATATCAAGAAGTTAGCCACATCACACCTGATTTTTAATCAACTGCTTTACATAGATCTTTATTTCTTCTTTAATATATCTAATTATATATGGACTATTGCTATACAGACCCTGCTTTCCTCCTTTGAAGTCTGACATAACTATATTATTATTCTTGACTTTAGTACCAACTGCACACATTCTTTTCTACCAAAACAAAACACTAAATAAGAATCTCAAGAATAATCTCTTCCTTCTACCTTCACTCCCTTGTAGTTCCTGTCATACAAAAGCCAATGGTTTCAGGAAGCTTCTATTTTACAAACGATCTCTTTGCGAAAAGTGACATCACTAACATAGGAAAAATCTTCCTTCTGTGAATGATTACTCTCCTTTTCTTTTTCTTATTAGAGGTTATAGAAAAGCTCATCCATCCCTTTCCCTGCTTCTGAAAAGTCCATTTGTTGCATGCCTACAATCTCTGGTTTTACATTGTTATGCCCACTGACCCTTTTATGGACACTTATTACCCTATTCATATTCTAAGTAGGAATCTTATTAATGTCCAGCTTGGACATTATTAAACATTAACTGCAATTTACTATTTAGATATAAATTGAAATCAAAATACCATTACAGAACATAACAATATTTTTTATGAAAAAGAGGATATACACACTAAGGATACTGCTGATAATTTCCATGTTTATACCTATTACAAGATTTCCCATAGCTTGTGCAAGACAAGTAATCAGTTAGTGCACACATTTTTAATTCCCACCTCTTCCTTTTTGCAAGACTAGAATGAAAATATGAAAGTTTTAGGAGACTCACTAAGGAGAGGTACACACTTACTACAGTGTAAACCCCATTAAGATAAACTTTTAAGTAAACATGCTTGGGATTACACTGTATTATTGAACTAATAATGGTATTTTAAAGTCACTATGCCCCTTGTACCAGCAATTCATTATGGTCCTGGATGACGACTATTGGCAGGGATTGTTTAATGTCTAGGTTGCTGGACTAGGAATCACTATGGTATACTAAAGTGTGAAGAAGTTTCTGTCTTATGGGTTACACACGTTTGCATTTATCATGAAACTTTAACTGTGCTCAACAGAGAAAAGCAAAGGAAACCTCTAACTTGTTTAATCTTCTTGTAAAAGTGGGAGAAAACGATTATTTTCTCAGTGACGCCAAGCATCCAGGAACAACAGTATCTTGATGTCTAGTAATATAATTTACTTCTTCCTTGCCAACAATTGAATTATCGGTAATTTACTGTCTGAGAGATTTTAGATTTAGACCTAGAATGATCTTCTGGAGAACATTTTGGTACATGCTTCTATATGCTCTATCAGTCTGGAATGGGGTTATCTGGAACCAAGATGTTTTGGAATAAGAATTCCCAATTTCCTTTTCCATCCAGAGTTTCCCCTAGCGTTGGAAGCACATTGAGGATTAGTGTAAAGAGGTATAGTGAGATGAGGGAAATCCCCACACAGCATTTTTTATTCCAGTTTTCTTCTCCACTAGTACATCTTTCAAGTGTAGGATTGGACTCCAAGTCTGATTTTTACATTTACCATACATTAGGCAACATCTGCTTATACACAAGGATTTCCCCCTTCCTCCCCTCCCCCCTGCACTTCTTCAAACCTGCTTCAGGGGGTCCCCCAACCATCCAGAGCAGATTTGAGGGTGCACTGGGAAGGGGGAATCTGTTCTGCCAACAATGTCCATTCTGTGGCAAATGGACAGTTGGACAGAACACATTATCTTTATGTCATCTTCTTGTTTAGTAACTTCCATCATGGTTGGAGCTTCTCTGATCAAGATTATTTACTCTGTAGTCCACATTCACAAGCCTTTTTTGACATAGCGTCATATTAGATCGAATAACGTTTACTGTCTAATGCACACTAGTGACTTCAGAACAAGCTCCACTGCTGGATATATAAAACATGCAACTTGTCTTGTTATTTATAGAACACAGAGCATCTCAGGATCAGCACCTATCCTGAAATGAGTCTGTGGTAATTATTTTTATGCCTAGACATTTTCAGACATTTTGATAGTACTTCTGTGTAATCATAAGCTAGGCTGTTTGAACTCTCTTTTGAAGATACTGGACTGCAGTAGCAGTGGTGCAGCAAGATTTCAAGGGACAAAGAGAATCCTTCTGCTATTACAAAATTATACTGTGGTGATCTGTTTTCTCTCCTGCTGGGGTTTTTAAATACAAATAAAAAGAGATCCATCCCCTTCTTTGGATCTGATCAGAAATCCAGCAGCCCTTCAGTGTACATACATCTTGCTTGAGAAGGTGGGGAAGCAGAAGCAGCTTCCTTACCAATCCTATGCATATTTACACAAGAGAAGCCCAGTTCGTGCATCAAGATAAGCCACACCACAAACAAGCCACAGTGGGTTGGTTAATTGATCGCTAAGCCACACTGCTGCTGATAGACAATTAGGCGCTCACTGGGTTGCCATGGTTTGTTTCCCACTTCATACTCCCACCCACTCCCAACACGTATCCCAGGGTCCTTTGCAGCACAACTTGTCTATACTTCTGCTGTGATGAGATTCTCCCCCACTTCTTGCTTTGTGAAGTACCTGCGCTGACATATATATGCCATATCTTCAGAGCTTACCTTACTTGTTAGGACAAGGTGGCTGAGGGTTTTATTTATTTTCTTTCTTTAACACTTAAAAAACGTCTCCTTGGCTGCTCCTCACAGCCCGTTCTTATTCCTAGAACAGCTATGCATGTGTGTGTGATTGATTTACCTCTGGGTAAGCATACACACACCAAATTCGGGACTATGGTGATGGGGGGGGATTTAGCTTTCCCCCTCCCGTTTTTATGCTGAAATTCTCCTCCTCCGTATGGTTTAAAAAAAGGGGGGGGAGATTGTTTAAAAGAAAACCATGGGGGGAGGGAATTTCAGCATGAAAACAGGAGGGGGGAATTTAAATCCCTCCTCCCAAATTGTCATGGTCCCAAATGGGGGACATGTGCACTTGCTCAGAAGTAAGTCAATCACACATAGCTGTTGTAATACAGCTCACAAGGGGACAAAGCCGGTTGCTGTCAAATGAAGAATCAAACTGGAGGGAGAAGGCAGAGGTCATTGTGAGGAGCAGCGAGGTTTTTTTATCGCTCTTGCCAGGTGGCTCTGTAGCCCTTTCTGACAAAACATGCACAAGCCACTCTGCCAGGTTTGCACATCACGACAAGCTACCCTGAAACAAACAAGGCTTACAGCCCACCATGGTTTGTCATGTTGTATGAACCAGGTCAGTCGGCCAGTTCTCATGATCACAGGGTGGTTAACAAGCCACAGTAGCTTGTTAACCACCCTTTGTGTGCTGGTCATATGCTGGCTGATTTGCATAATTACCCTCCCCAGGTGCAACTTCTCATGTTGTCCAAACCCACTGAGGTTGGCTTTGTTGGGGTGGTTAACAAGTCACCCAGAACACATGGCCTGGGTTAACCACCCCAACAATATACCCTCACTGGGCTTGGATTACATGAGAAGCCATGGCAGCAGGGGAGCCTGAACTGGCAAGCTGGAGCCCACGGGCACCGCAGCCCACTGTGGCTAATAAGCATGATCATACAAACTAGGTCAATCCCACCACATTCAGTGAGACCTAATTCTAAATAAAAGCAGAAGATTGCAGTCTTTAAAATGTAATTACAATAATTAACAAAGGAGAGGGTAGATTAGAAGTTATTGTGCCAAAAGCTTGTGTATTTCAAGCAGTGATTTCAGAGTTTCAATTCAGTATGTGCATAACTTTTTCTCCTGTCAGCAATCAGGTTTCATTAATTCCAAGGACATGTTTAACAGTGAGGGTAATACTGCCAGGTACACATGAGCGGGGAGGCTCCCCCTTTAGCAAGTACTGGCAAACAAGGGCTCCATATCCAATTCTTACCCAGTACAACATTCTGCCTGCACTTCTTGAGGGATGCATTTGACCCTGATTGGAATACTGGTTTGACTTCAAAAGTTTATTTTTCTGGCTTTCCTGAAGCACTTGTCAGGTATCATCAAACTGAGATGTGAAGATGGAGGCAAAAACATTAAATAGGATCCCTGTGTACCTAGTTGGATTGCCAACTTCATACCCTGGTCAGCCAGTGAATGTCTTTAATTCCAACACATCTAGGAACTTGACAAAAAAACATTTGAGTCTAAAGGATAACATAAGTAAATGTATATGATCTAAACAAGTCTAAGGCTAGCAATAAACTCTAAGAATCAGTACATATAACAGATTTTTCTAAATCCAGGAGTTTAATGTAATTCAAGGCCAACGCATAGCAAACTGTTCTGCGGTCAGCATAGACTGGCAACAAATCATTGCTGTATTGCTTTCTATTCAGAATTCCAGCTACCCAGCCATGGCCTTTTCCAGGATACTCCATGCTGCTACCACCCATCCCCCAGTTATTCATTTTCCCCTCCCAACCATCCATCAGTGCTCTGCGCTCAAGGGGTATGCCCAGTCCTTACACAGTGGTTTTGGGGGCTTCCCCCACCCTTAGGGCTTTTTCCCTTAAATGGTGTTGTTTTGATTTTTTTTATTTGGTATTCTGCAAACATAAGGAAACATACTCAGAGAATGAGTCCACTAGTGCTATATAGGATGATTCAGCTGGGAGCTTTTTAAAAAATTCTAGATGAATGCCTATAGACAAAATCTGCATTCTTGAGACTTAGAGCCATCAGTAAAAATTACAGTATAATTGTTGTAGAACAAACCATGGTCATCATACAACTGTTGGTAGCATGTTGCAGCCGGTAGAAGTTGGCCCAAAGTTAAAATCCCACGGGTGGGTCCTCCTGCTTCAGGGTGGAGAGGGCATTACTAAACAAATATTGTTCAGCAATATAATTAAGTCTCTCTTGCAACAACTGGAACAAAGTACAAATGTTGGAATCTAAGAACTCTGAGCAATAAACCAGTTTTCACACCATTATGTAAATACACTGTCCCAAGTGGGGTAGGCAGATAAGGCTTGCAGTTTAGCAGCACACTGCACAGTGAGTTACTCATGATGTACACTGAGTGGTGGTTTGAATGCACAATGATGGCCAAATTTCCTTTCACTCAGTTTGGGATTCACTTGGTATTTACAAGCTGTCTCAAGAGAGCACTTAGGAAAACAGCTCTCTTTTCACGCTCAAAGTGTTAGCAACCTTATTGCTTTATCAGCCTTAAACTTAAGTATTAAATGCAAGTTAGCTATTTTTACTATTAGAGCTATAGCAAAAACAAAGAAACAGATTTTAAATGTAATGGCTGATTTTTCCCTCTCTAAACTTTCCATGTAATCGCAGTTCCCTTATGGTTTAAAAACTACCCTTTGGGATTATCTGTTCAACTGTCTGAGTGATGATTAGCATGCAGGACCCAAGCAAAAATTAGACTAACTAAAAACACTTCCTGTACATGTACAGGATCTCATTTCACACTGAACTGTACAAGAATTTCTCAGGGAAATTATATTTAATTCATACGACATCTAAGCATTACAAGAAGAACAAGTTTGCATACGGAATTAATTATGGACATCAGCAGTATCACTCCATCTGCAGAGGTGAGTGTGTTCTGGATTATGGATAGGGCCCAACTTCATGGCAGATGACCTTGCAGAGTTGGAGACTATGGGGTCATAATTCAGTTGATGTAAAATCTATATTTGCAGCATGGTTGTGCAGTCTGTTCCCATGAGTTGGAGATAAGCGTTCTCAAAACATTTAACAACTTTGTGCATTTCACCTTTATCAGTAATGTATATGTATTAGAAATAAGCTTCTTATTCAGCCCATCCTCAAGAACATGTTGGCCACTACTGACATACCCCCCTGAAACAATTCCAGTTCCAAACCATGATGTAAGTATGTCTTTGGGCGGGGGGGGGGGGGACTGTCGAAAAGATACAATCTGAGAAAAGACATGATCATTTAACACTGCCCATTAACATATACTGTTAGCCGTTTGCTCAGCCCTAGGGGCAGGCTGTACACCCTCCATGATACTAGCAGTGATAAACATGGTGCCTTTAAGAAAGTTTGGCTGCAGCCAAGGCCAGAGATTTGGCCTTAACAATGGAGATTACTCAGCAGCTTTAGGTCACGTATACAAGGCTAAATCTGACACTGCCAAATCACTCTAAGCTGCATATATACAAAAAGGCTCAAGGCAGGCAAGAAGTAAAATTAATCAAATGTGCAGAGAATTTCCCCCTCCTGGTTAGAGCCTTCCAGGTTTAAGGAAGAGAAATATTATAGTTTATAAAAGTTTCAGAATTCTGTATTGTTGGGGCACAACTACATAGGGATAGAACATCCATTTCCAAGAATCACCCACTTTTGTGTTTACTGATGACTCTGATAGTAGGGTGATTATTTTCAGTCATGAACTTTGATTCTCAGTAAATGAGAATCTTCCTGCAACTTTTGTATTTTTTTAATCATGACGACAACGTTTTTATGCAAAAATGTGTTTTCAAATCTGTGTTTTGTGTACCAAGTGTGCTGTCTTGTGATCGATTCCAACTATAGCTGATGTACCTGTAACATCTGGGTCCTTGTTACTAGATGCTTTGTACTCTTGGCCCACCCACATTTTTGGCAAGAATTCCAACCATCTCTCTCACAGAGACAGACAGACAACCCCCAGAGTCCTGCTACCCTTGGACAAACCTGGAGAGAATGGCCTAAAGGGTACTGGACAACGTGGTTCGTCCTTCCTCCACTACTTATTTTGTCCAGACTAAGCCTAAGTCCTCACCTCACCAAAGGTGGAGGTCTACAAAGGCCCCTTTGTAAATTGACACATTTCTCCTTTGCCGCAGACTTGGGAGTTTTAACACGCCCCAGTCTTCAGTTACAGGAACAGGTCAGACTAATCCAGGGAGTGCTATCTTTAAAGCCCTATCCTATTTTCAGGTGGTCCTTCTGTACACTGAAGCCTCTTACCCTATATCCGCTTTTCTGCACATGTGCACACATGCATGTGTCTACACAGTGACTGGATCTACTTTTAGAACTGGATTTGGTCAGAGAATCCTGGCCAGTTAGTGGAAAGCAGCTTTCCCCCAACCTGGTATCCTCCAGATGTGTTGGATTACAACTCCCAGCATGCCCCAGGAAGTTGCAGTCCAACACACCTGGAGGGTACCAGGTGAGGAAAAGCTGGTGGAAAGGATTGCAGCAGGGCCCCCGTTTGCTTCCACCTATTTCCTCTTCATGCCCCACCTCACTTGTCCAAATTCTCTAGAAGATTTGATCAAACTGAGGGTGGTCATTTCAGGGACAGGACTAAAGCATTATAAACTGGAGTGAATGCATTTTTAAGCTTTAGACAACCTCCTTCCCCCATTCCCTCTTGTTATTGTAACCATGCCTTAGGTCTCAAGATTTTAGCATCAACCTCCCTAAAATCCTTTTCCTTCTCCACACTCTCCCCCTACCTTTCTTTTCCCAAGAGTGTTACAGACTCAGGTTTACTTAATCTCTACCTCTTTGACCTCTCACACTGACAAGCCCATCCTATTATATGCTGAACATGAGTGTGTTTCCACAGCCAGTTCTTGCTTATGTTTAAGGAATTTCCCATTGTTTGAAGAAGCTTGTGTGTGCGCGTGCATTATGTGCATGTATGTATGAATTAATACGTTCTGCCTTGCTAAATATGCATTATTGTTAAAGTTTAAAAGATTCCTTTATTATTCAATGGACAGAAGACCTCACTGCCCTTTCTATATTTGAATGTGCAGCTTACTACAGACAGCAGTCTCCAGACACATATTTGGTCATCATATACTGATATATATGTTTGAGTATCAATGACAGTTCATATATTTCTTTGAATGTGTTCCAACTTAGTCTCAACTCCTCCCCCTATGTTATTTGCATTGTGTAAAAGAGAAAAAATCTCATAAAAATATTAATAAAATCCCTTTAGGAATGCGTATCTTGTGAACATGAAACGTTTGTACACTTGTCAAGAGGGCCACATTTGGTAAGAGCCTGATGCAGTTATCTTTCAATAAACTACATTCTATATGAGACATTTGCATAAGGCAGTTTTGGAAGTGATGCAGCAAAGCCATAGAGAGAAGAGTGTAATACTGACAGCACTGCGTTGGGGGGTGGGGAGAAATACCATCCTCCTACACAAAATACTTGCATAGACAGAGCCAATGCAAACTGGGAAAGTACAGTTCAAGACATTTTGTATGAAGATATGTATGCTGCCTGTTAATGTAAAGTTAGGGAAGTCTACAAGGATCCCATATTTCCATGGAGCATCATAAATCTTCAAGGTGAAACAATAAGTATGGTTCTAGACAGAGGGCTACTAGCGCTACTAGTATTGTGCAGCTATTATTTTTTTCTTAACTTATTTTCTGCACTAAGAAAAAGACATGGAAGTAGTGGTAGGAAAATACGGGAGGGTTACAAGTGGAACATTACACCATCAGGGACCCCACATAAAATTCTATGTGTAAGACAGAGTGATGGTGTGATAAAAGCCTCATCTGGAAACACCCTAAGATGCTCTCATTTCTGGAAGTTTTCGAACTGAAGCAGGTTATCAATATATGTGGATCCTGCATGGGGTATTTGCTAATAGATTCCAATGTTCAAGGAACTAGGCCAGGACAGCAATGACCATGTATTCCAGATGTTTGAAAATATAGCATGTTAAAGGAGTGGGCTGTATACTGGATTCTTGAATATCAGTCCAGCCTTCAAAATAGTTATAGCGATGGCAGTCCACCAAAACATGCTCCTGCCAGACCAATTATTGTGGGTCAACAACAGATTAAGCACAGCTTGGGGTAGTTGCTACATCATTTCATAATGGATATTTTTTGGCTCTATAAATGTTACCAGATGAGTGCAGCACCTTCTATAACTCTAACAGTGGAAAAGGCAAGTGATATCTATCCTGTTAACAGTCAAAGCAAACTGGGAAGGCTTCTGCCGTAGTTTTGACAGAGAAAAATTCAGCAGTGTTTGAGACACATGAAAAGTTCTCCCTAATGATATTTAACATGGCTGACAAGACCAGAACCTTCACCCCTCTTGTTACAAGGTGAGCATCAGAGGAGATTACAGTACAGGGAGGCTGTGGAACTCTTGAACCAGTGTCTGGAGTGGGATGAATGAGGGTGAACAAGCTGAAACTTAATCCAGACAAGACGGAGGTACTGTGGGTTGGGAAACCAACTACTTCGGATGGAGGTTTACAACTGGTCTTAGATGGGGTTGCACTCCCCCTGAAAGACCAAGTGTGCAGTTTGGGAGTCCTCCTGGACTCTGAGGAAGACTCTGGGGAAGCCCAGGTGGCTGCAGTGTCCAGAAGTGCTTTTTATCAGCTTAGGCTGGTATGCCAACTGCAGCCCTACTTGGAGAGGATGGACCTTGCCTCAGTTATCCACACACTAGTCATGTCCAGGCTGGACTACTGTAACGTGCTATACGTGGGGCTGCCTTTGAAGACGGTTCAGAAACTCCAGCTTGTACAGAATGCAGCCACCTGAGTATTGGTGGGGGCGAGGCAATTCAATCATAATGCCTATACTGTGCCAGCTGCACGGCTTACCAGTGCATTTCTGAGCCCACTTCAAAGTGCAGGTTTTGACCTTTAAAGCCTTAAATGGCTTGAGACCAAGTTGCTTGAAGGACCAGCTACACCCATAGCAGCCTGCCCACACTTTAAGATCAGAAAGAGAGGCCCTTCTCATTTGCCCACCCATGAGAGTAGTCAGGTGGGTGAACACACATGAGAGGGCCTTCTCTGCAGTGGCCCCACATCTTTGGAACAAGCTGCCATCGGAGGTCTGCCATGCTCCGTCATTACAGACTTTTAAGAAGGCCTTGAAAACATATTATTTTACCTTGGCCTTCTATTGATATGACTGCTACTGTTGCTGCTGTTAACATCATTCTTGGTTTTAATTGTTGTTTTAATTGTTGTTTTTATGTTTTTAACATTTTTAATATTTTAACTGTTTTTATGTATTTTATTGTTGTAAGCCGCCTTGGGAGTGCTTCTGCCCTGAAAGGCGGCCAAGAAATATTTTAAATAAATGAATAAAATACTGAGAAACTATGTCAATTTTATTCCCTACAGCTGTCAAGCTAATGGCAATGATAATACCATTAAGGAAGGAGGAGACTCACAAAGTCCAACACTGAAAAATTAGAAGTACTGCACTGACTCAGTAAAAGGGGGTGGGTGAGGTGGTGGAATACATTGATAAAACTCCTCTTACAGCCTTCCATACCATGTGTAACCACAAGTTACTATGTATATTTGATAGTCACACTTTCCTATATGCAGCTGCTTAACACTGAAGCAGCTCTTATTTTAGCAAATGATCAGTTTTTGTACATGGTGCCACTTCATTTCGTATTATGTCCTGAGGTGAAAGTGGAGCTGGTCTGGGATAAAGGAACCCCACTTTCTTGGAGAGAAAGTAAATCTTTAATGGGCACACCTTACAAGTAGCAAGGCATAACATAGCATATAGGCGAGGATCCAGCTTCTGACAATTTGCATGTTGTCAGAAAATGCATGGCTTAGCCCAGCTGCTGCGTTAGCCTGGAAGGGGAAAGCAAGAATCACTAACAGTTTGAATCATTCTGGTGACTACCGCCCAAACACCCAAAGGTGTGGCGATGGGCTTTTGACTCCAAGGTGGACCAGCCCATTTTGCTACATCCCCAAGGCCTCATGAAGTGCCCCCTCCTTTGTGTGAGAGGGTGGGGAAGTCTCCTCCACTCACCTCTCAACTAAGGATCCTACCTGTTGCAGCAGTTACCAGGTGAAAATAATAGCAACAGTTGTGATGTAGAGGTGAGCAATTTGTGGCCCTCTAGATGTTTGGGGCTACAGCTCCCATGATTCTTAACCATTGGCTATGCTGGCTAGGGCTGATGGGAGTTGTTGTCCATCTGGAGGGCTGCAAGTTGCCCAACCCTGTCATAGGGGAAACTACAGAGAATAGTCAGGAAACGGCCACGAGGAAGGCAAACACCAATTGAAGTTAAGTCCAATGTGATTGCAATTATTTCATATTTAAAAAGTAGGTAACTTCAAAAAGTTACAAAAAGAAGGGAAAAGAAGGGAAGCGAAAAGCAAGGGAGAAAGGGGAAGATATATCCAACTGAATGCAGAGTTCCAGAGAATAGCAAGGAGAGACAAGAAGGCCTTCTTAAATGAACAATGCAAAGAAATCGAGGAAAATAACAGAATGGGAAAGACTAGAGATCTCTTCAAGAAAATTGGAGATCTCAAGGGAACGTTTTGTGCAAAGACAGGCATGATAAAGGACAAAGAAGGCAGGGACCTAACAGAAGCAGATGAGATTAAGAAGAGGTGGCAAGAATACACAGAAGAACTATACAGGAAAGATCTGAATGTCCCTGATAGCCATGATAGTGCGGTCACTGAACTTGAGCCGGACATCCTAGAGAGTGAAGTCAAGTGGGCCTTAGGAAGCATTAGTAACAACAAAGCTAGCGGAGATGACAGTATTCCAGCCGAGCTATTTAAAATCCTAAAAGATGATGCTGTTAAAGTGCTGCATTCAATATGCCAACAAATTTGGAACACTCAACAGTGGCCACAAGACTGGAAAAGGTCAGTCTACATTCCAATTCCAAAGAAGGGCAACGCCAAAGAGTGTTCAAACTACCGCACAATTCCGCTCATTTCACATTCCAGCAAAGTGATGCTCAAAATCCTACAAGCTAGGCTTCAGCAGTATGCGAACCGAGAACTACCGGAAGTACAAGCTGGGTTTAGAAGAGGCAGAGGAACTAGAGATCAAATCGCCAACATTCGCTACATCATGGAGAAAGCAAGAGAATTCCAGAAAAACGTCTATTTCTGCTTCATTGACTACGCTAAAGCCTTTGATTGTGTGGATCACAACAAACTGTGGCAAATTCTTAAAGTGATGGGAGTACCAGACCACGTTACCTGTCTCCTGAGAAACCTGTACGAGGGTCAAGAAGCAACAGTAAGAACCAGAGATGGAACAACCGATTGGTTCAAAATTGGGAAAGGAGTACGACAAGGCTGCATATTGTCACCCTGCTTATTTAACTTATATGCAGAGTACATCATGAGAAATGCCGGGTTGGATGAATCAGAGGTCGGAATTAAGATTGCTGGGAGAATTATCAACAACCTCCGATATGCAGACGATACCACCCTAATGGCAGAAAGCGAAGAGGATCTAAAGAGCCTCTTGTTGAGGGTGAAAGAGGAGAGTGCAAAAGCTGGTTTGAAACTCAACATTCAAAAAACTAAGATCATGGCATCTGGCCCCATCACTTCCTGGCATATAGAAGGGGAAGAAATGGAAGCAGTGACAGATTTTACTTTCTTGGGCTCCAAGATCACCACAGACGGTGACTGTAGCCATGAAATTAAAAGACGCTTGCTCCTTGGGAGGAAAGCTATGGCCAACCTAGACAGCATAGTCAGAAGCAGAGACATCACCTTGCCGACAAAGGTCCGTCTAATCAAAGCTATGGTTTTCCCAGTAGTAATGTATGGCTGTGAGAGCTGGACTATAAGGAAGGCTGAGCGCCGAAGAATTGATGCTTTCGAACTGTGGTGCTGGAGAAGACTCCTACGAGTCCCCTGGACTGCAAGGAGGTCAAATCAGTCCATCCTAAAGGAAATCAACCCTGAGTGCTCATTGGAAGGACAGATAATGAAGCTGAAGCTCCAATATTTTGGCCACCTAATGCGAAGAGAAAACTCCCTGGAAAAGACCCTGATGCTGGGAAAGACTGAAGGCAAAAGGAGAAGGGGACGGCAGAGGATGAGATGGCTAGATAGCATCACGGATGCAATGAATATGAACTTGAGCACGCTCCGGGAGAGAGCGCAGGACAGGAAGGCCGGGCGTGCTATGGTCCATGGGGTCACGAAGAGTCGGACACGACTGAACAACTGAACAACAACAACAACAACTTCAAAAATACATTTTAGAAAATTAAAAATTACAGTTAAAATTCCTTGCTAGACCTGTTAACTAGTGGTTAACACAGGTCTATAGTGATTTGCAGCTTGGCTTAAAGCTTATTGTCAAATACACCATGAGAACATGCAAGAAGATAGTGAGCCATCAGGGCAGAAACACAATGGCTGGTTCTGTGGAGAGCCTGCCTATTTATAGAGAGTAGGCCAAAAGAGAGAGGATCCTCCATTAGCCTGCTCTGGCTCAGCATCACTCTTCTCCCAAGCTCTGATCCAATTGGCTAGGGGACAAAGGAAGCTGGCTGGCCTAAGGCAAAGGCAGCAGACTACAGGCAGCACTGTAATCTCTCAGCCTCCGCCCCAGCACATGGCACAAAAGAGTCCTCCCAAAACAGGCAGTGGGATCACTGCTTGTTTTGGGAGGACTTGTGCCATATGCTGTTGAAATGGGGAAATGCTCATGCTCCAAAAGCATAACACTCAAACCTCAGATGGCCTATACTTCTGTGCTAAGAAGAAAACACCCCACCACTGTTCATGCAAGTCTCCCTGCATATGCACAGTTACTTTGTATTCTGTTCTGCAATATCCACCTATACATGACAGATACACTATGCCACTTGCTTGATAGTAAGGACTAACAAGTAGTCTGGTCCTAATCTGTGACAGGATCAAGGCTGTGGAATGGAAAGAACAGTAATTCCTCATGGTGGTGGCCAGAGGTTTATTCAAAGCAATGCTGGAGAGATGCAGGCAAGAAGATGGGAACAGAGAGGATAGAGAAGAAGTCAGGCAAGTGGGGACCACAGGAAGTTCATTCTCACCAGAAAGAAGACTTAATCAAATTAAAGAGCAGGACCAAATTCAGAGACTTTATGATGACAGGTGAAGCATCAATGGCTCCCAGAATCACAGACAGACTGATGAGCCAGCAGGGCTCAGTTTGTCTATGACAGACTGCAGAGGTTTAGTGTGCAATCCTATGAAAATAGTCACCAGCCTCTCAACTCAGAAGCTGGTGACTATCCTATGGCAGGGTGGCTAAAGCATGAAGGGGATCCCCCCCCTCTGTGCTCCGGCTGCCCTGCATTTTCAGCCAGGCACGCAATTTTGTGTGTCTAGCTAGGGACGTCGGAGCGGGTGGGTGAGAGACTGTGTGGTGTATAGGAAGCCTCATAAAGAGGCTTCTGTGGTCTCCTCCTCCCCTCCCCCAGGACCACCCCCTTTTTGCCCTCTCGGTGCTCCATTTGTGAACGTGGAGAAGCAGCCAGCGTGGAGAGAACTGTGCCAGCTACGAGGGGGCAGGGACCATGGTTTCTGGAAACTAAGCTCGGAGCCTTGGCTCTGAGCTCAGTTCTCAGAAACTGAAAAATCCTATGGCCCTCTAGGCAGTGGCTAGTGGCCATAGGATTGCTCTCTTACTGTGTCAGTTTCTCATCAGCCATCTCAGCAGTGCCCAAGAAACCTATAGTTCTTTCTTCAGTTAACTGCCTTGATGGCACAGAGAACAACATTGATGTCAGGATCCCAGCTTTAAGACTTCAGGTCCTTTATAATTCTTTAAAAAGGCTGACTTAATCAAGAGAGCCCAGCTGTTTAAATATGTTCTCAGCTAATCCAGTAATTTGCCAAATCATTTACTGCATACATCACATAATGTTTCATCACAATCTAGAAAGCATTCAATAAAGGTCCTCAAAACATGTGGCAGACCTTGGCTGTGTTTCTGCCAGCAATTTACTCCAACCTGGCTGCACGGTGAGGTCTCTGTTTCCATGACGTCGTGGCCATTCAGCACCAGCCCTGCATTTTATCACTGAAAAACCACTTCTCTGAGATAGCTTACAGTCCGACTTTTCCAGCTTACTACGGCTCCATTACTGACCTGTTTCCACAATCACACAGAGTCCTGCCCATGGGGCATGTAGCCCAGCCTCTGTGGGTGTGTCGCTCTGACCTCAGTGACCCAACCCTTTCCGTCCCTGTTTTCTGGAAGCCTCATCGCTGTTTTGGAGCAGGATGCTGAGGAGCCAACTTTTAAAACATCATTGAAAATAAGCACTAGAACACAACCCATGACCCCGGTCAAGGGTTGTTTTCTCCCATTGTGCTGAATGAGGCTTGCGCTCTCAATGACCACAGAAATAACAGAGAAGCCCCTCAATTGACAGCGCACATATCAAAGCCCTCAATTCCTTAAATGCTATTAAGCTCGATCCCAAGGCTTCGGTCCACTGCCTTAGGACGTAACTCATTCACAGCTTCCATATAGAGATCCTGTGAGTTAAAATGGGGGCTGGTTTTACTCTCTTTCCCACAACAAACCCATTAGTGTCTCCTCAGAAGTAACTGCCATTGTGGTGGATGAGGTTGAGACTCCCCCTCAACTGAAATGGCACACATTAAAGCCCAGTTCTTTAAATGTGTTTAAGTGACCAAGCGATGCGCCAATGAATTGCCTTAGGAAGAAAGTACTTCGCAGCTTTGTTATAGCTACCCTGGGGGTTACAATCTTTACTACTCTCTTTCCCACAGCAAACCCATTAGTGCCTCCTCAGAATGTTGAATACATTGTACTGAATGGGGCTTGCCTTTGAATACTACATCAAAACTTACAGAGATACCCCCTCAATTGAAATGGCACATTTTTAAGCCCAATTATTTCGAGCCTTCGGTCCATTGCCGTAGGACGTAACTCATTCACAGCTTCCATATAGAGATCCTGTGTGTTAAAATGGGGGCTGGTTTTGCTCTCTTTCCCACAACAAACCCATTAGTGTCTCCTCAGAAGTAACTCCCACTGTAGTCAATGAGGTCCTCTGGGTTAAAATGCGGGCTGGTTTTCCTCTTTGTGTTCTCCCCCCTTTTCCCAGCATATGTGTGTCTACTCAGAAGTAACTCTCATTGTGCTCAATGAGGCTTGCTCCTGAAATGCAGGTGCATCTGGACTTTCAGGGGAAAGGAGAAAGTGGGGGAGGGGGGAAGCCTCTCTTCACAGCAAAGCTGATTTCTTTTTTAAAATCCCATACTCCTCCATTAGCTTCTCCTTCTGTTGTCCTGGAAACACGGCTGAGGAGGCAAAAACTAGGGATGTTTTGGTGGCGAAACAGTCTGCCGAAATTGGTGGTGAAACAGTCTGCCCCCCCACCCCCCCCCGGGACGGGACTTACCTTGGGCGAATCCTCCTGCCGGCGGTGGCTCCGGCGGCGGTTTGGTAGCGGCTCCAGCGGTGGTGGTTCAGCAGCGGCGGCTGCGGCAGCCGGTCTTCTGACCGGCTGCCGCCGCCATTTCCAGTAAAAAAAAAAACATGATAGGCTACGCAAAGATTTACGTAGCCTATCACGGCTGAGTAAAAAACAAACCACGCGTACGCAAATGGCGGCGCCCATGGGTGCCGCCATTTGCATTCCTTATTTTGGCACGTCTAGTCTACGTAAACATTTACGTAGACTATGGCAAAAATAAGGAGAACGCAAATAGCATAGCGTCTACGCTATTTGCGTTCCCCTATTTTCGCCGTCTTAGTCTACGTAAATGTTTACGTAGACTAAGACGTGCCAAAATAAGGAACACAAATGGCGGCGCCCATGGGCGCCGCCATTTGCGTACGCGCGGTTTTTGTTTTGTTTTTTTACTCAGCCGTGATAGGCTATGTAAACATTTACGTAGCCTATCACGGCTGACTGCAGGGACGCAAACGGCGGCGGCTACGGCTGCGGCCATTTGCGGCCCAGCCGGCCAGGATTCGGGGGTGGAGGGACGGAGCGCCTCCCCCCCCGGCCAGAATTTCAGGGTGGAGGGACGGAGCGCCTCCCCCCCCGGCCAGAATTTCAGGGGGAGGGATGGAGCGCCTCCCCCCCCACAAATCAAATTTCGTTACAGGTAAGTGACTTTCGTACATCCCTAGCAAAAACACTGATGAGGTAATCAGATCCAACCCAGACTCCACTCAGGCTCCACCCAGTCATCAAGAAAATAATTTGAGTAGAGCTCAGTGGAAACAGCAGAGTCCCATGCTACAGCGACGATAAACCAGGACTTTAAGCACTGTGGAAACTGGAAAAGGAGAAGATGCGATTTAGGAAACATCGCAACAAAATTGCAAACAAACTGAAGCCGATAGGGTAGAAACTCACCCCTTCTCAAACAAAAAGCAGTTGCTGCAGTAACATCTTCCTCATCCTACCTCATCACAGATGTTAGACTGAATGCCATTTGAATGCCTTATCTACACAATAAAATTTCTGGATACTTTAAAACTGACAGTATTGAGGCTACTTTTGTTGCTATGTTATTTTAAAGTGACTGACATGTTACAAGTGAAGCTTCAACAATTCAATTGAGCTCTTACAGTCTTCTTCACTTAACAATTCCTCCAGCTTGCGATCCTCCATCTCTTCCTGGATGTTTCCACATACCTGTACATTTTGTTTACAAGGGTTTACCTTTCCTTCTACAACAATTTGCAGGTTTTACTACTACATCAACTAAGAATCAGAAAGCATGTTACAAGCCGTAGAGCTTTTGCCAACATGATTTCATTTCATTTCAAAGTTTGTATTGTCTCTACAGCTGCAAGAGATTACTGTTATTGGAATTGTCTTCTGGCCAATGAAAGCACTATTAGATCTCAAACACCAGCTTGAACTCTGAACAATGGTAGCCTAGAATCTTTATCAATTCAAGATCAAATGTTTAATACAAGTGTTTTAATTCCTCTAAACAACTGGTTGATCTGGCAGATTTTCTGGGGTGGAAGTTTTAACTTCAAACCAGAGCAATCAAAACAGTACAATTGTTCTTTTAGGTATGATTTAAAAGGGTAGTAGAGGATACTGAAAAATGCACTAAGGCTGTAATCCTATACCCATTTACCTGAAAGTAAGCCCAATTGAACACAATGGGACTTACCTTTGAGGAGACATGTATACGATTGTGCTGTGATTTATTCAACAACATAATGGGTAATTTCAGTGCACATACTAGTGAGGATGAAAGAGAATTATGACTAGATTGATAGGAGCAGGGGATGTGGATACCTTTTTGTCCACTCTGTGTATCTCAAAGGCAATATTCTATACTGCGGCTGTGCTCCTGCTGACTGAGTTGCACCAGCGGGAGTCACCACTAGTGCAACAGGAAATTAGAAGATCCTTAAGGATCCCAGAAACTAGCAGAAACACTCATTTCCTGATGGGGACAGATCAGCAGAGCTCCCTTCCAGTGATGTGGGCCGGAAAAATGTTCCTATGCAAACAACCCTATGCAAATTAACCTAAGCTGCATTGGAAAATTTTCCAGAAAATCTACATCACTCCTCCCTTCTGTGAACTCCACTAATGAGTATTTCCACTCATTTTGCTTTGCTTAAGTTAATTCCCGCAAGCATGTGAGTAACAAAGGATACTTCCCAAAGGATTCTAAACAACAAACTGAGCTAATACCAAATATTTGAAGTCTTTGTATAGGTCCTGTTACAAGTAAAAGAGCCTCTTTATATTTAGAGGGCAACTATACATATATGTCCCAGAAAAATATTAAAATGGACAGTAAGCAAGACGATATTCAGGATAAATTGTCTTCCACTTATTTACAATCCATACTTTTGGAAACTGAAGCGAGTTTGGTATTATTCAGCAGCTAATTTGGTAGAACCCATATCCCCCATGAACCTGAGCACACTCTGGGAGAGAGTGGAGGACAGGAAGGCCTGGCATGCTATGGTCCATGGGGTCACGAAGAGTAAGACACAACTTAACAACTGAACAACAACATATCCCCCCACCCCCGGGCCACACTCCAGGAAGCACCATGCAGGCTGTGGGACACCCCCCAGGATTTCATGAAAGAGAAAGTTGTCGGTTTGCTACCGAAATATGGCAGCTCTGTACTGGTCCATAGTGCTACAGAGCACTCCAAGGAGCACTTAAAATCAGCTTGTTTCCAAGCTACATTTAACCCTTTTGGTGCTCTGTAGCCACTACAGATGCCATTATTTTTGTAAAAGCATTTTCTTGTTTAATTTCGGTGGTAGTGGGTGTCACATGTGGCCCATGTGTATTAGAGCTATGGTCAAAGGTCCCAACTGGATTGATTTAGATTGCAATGAACCAAGAAGAGCTGTGAAACAGGCAGCCAACAAGCTTAAATATGCCACCCCAGACAAGTCTGTATACACCCATAGATAGGAAGAGATAATGCAAGGTATTAGTTCAGGTTAAGTCTGTAACCAAGTATAAATACATGCAACTGAAAGAGCAGCACATTTTCCCCTATTTACGCCTGCCTTTATTTCCCCTTCCCTTCCTCTGTTGTTTCCGCTGTGTCAAAGTTTATATTGTAAGCTCCTTGGGGAAGGGACCTGTCCTCTTTTACTCTGTAAACTTTCAGCGTAAAGTGCCATTAGGGCACTATATAAATAATAATTGCTTAAGCAGTATGTGCTTCAGAAACTCAATTCAACTGCATGAATTGAAGGAACTCAATTCAACTGCATGAATTAAGGATTATCTGGTTTTCTGAAAACAAATTAAAAGAAGCCTTGGCCACAATAAGCACTTGTTTAATCTCTAAAGTTACAAACTGCACTTGGGAAAATAGTATTTTTCAAAGTCTAAGGATTCAATTAGTATAATTGCTAGTCAAGATTGCTAGTGAGGACTTTAATACTTTTGTGGCTAGTGGCTACTAGGAGGAGGGCTTTTTCTGTTGTGGCACCCCGGCTCTGGAATGAGCTCCCTAGTGAGGTTCGCCTGGCGCCTACATTGTACTCCTTTCGGCGCCAGGTGAAGACCTTTTTATTTTCCCAGGCATTTTAGCTTTCTAAATTTTTAGCTTTGCTGTTTTAAATCTGTATTTTAAACTCCTGTACTGCTGCTAGGTTTTATTGTGGTTGTATTGTTATATTGTGGTTTTAATGTTCTATATATTTTAAATTGTTTTATTGTGTGTTGTTTGGTTTTAGTTTTTGTGAACCGCCCAGAGAGCTTCGGCTATTGGGCGGTATAGAAATGAAATAATAAATAAATAAATAAATAAATTTTGGACCCTGGCCACTAGTAGCACAAAGTAAAATTAAGCAGGGTAGATAAAAGTCACTTTTAAAAATAGTTGATTGAAAGCTTTTTTTAAACTTCTGTTATTAGGGAATTATGTTTTCTGAAACTGGTAGGTAGAGGAATTGTTTGCAAATTATTAGACTGAAAGCAGACCAAGCAGCAAATGGGATCATAAATTCTGGAATTATACCTGGAGGCAGGGGAAGACATATTTTCTCAGAATTAAGAATTTGGTTTGGTATTGAAATTTGGGGACATTACGACTCTGTAGAATTGAAAAAACCTCAGAACAAAATATTTAGATCTATCTCTGTTACTTCCCAAGGCTAGTTTTATTATTGTTCTTCAGTCAGAATTGTGTATCATTCCTGCTAGGTATATATCACATATATATTTTCAACTATTAGATTAGAATTTGGTGTATGAAAAGCAGACTGCCTAAGGGTGCAATCCTATGGCTGCTAGTTAGCAGCTAGACGGCCATAGGATTGGTCAGTTTCACTCCAAGGTCAGTTCCCAGTAGGGATGTACGGATTTCCCACCATCCATTCCGTTGGGGAATCCGTGGGGGGGGGAGGCGATCCGTTCCTGCCCCCCCGGAATCCTCCAAAGTGGCTCTGCTCCACGAGGATTCTGGGGGGGGGGGAGCCTGGCTTGGGGGCCACTTACCTTGCCACCTGCTGGCCAGAACCGTTCGCCTCCTCCCTGCCAACTGCCATTTCTTTAAAAAAAGGCGATCGGCAGGATGTGCCCATAGACTTATACGCAAATAGAGCCATGAATCTTGCATATACGTCTATGTGTCCATAGGCTTATACGCAAGATTCACGGCTCTATTTTGCATATAAGTCTATGGGCACATCCTGCCGATTGCGACTGCGATTTTAAGAAATGGCAATCGGCAGGGAGGAGGCAAATGGCTCTGGCCGGCAAGAAGCAGCCGAGAGCCTTTCTGCCTCCAATCCTCCTGGAGCGGAGGTAAGTGATGCCAATCTGCCGCAGATTCCTGAGGCTGGATTCAAAAGAATACAACCTCATTTGAATCCGCGGCAGATTTCTCCAACATCCCTAGTTCCCAGAGAACTGCCTCCCTGCCCCCACCCCCTCCCCCTCATAGGTGGCTCAGGTCATCCCCGGGCTCCAGGCTCAGAAAAGCAACATGAACAGGGCAAAAGGGGGTGTTCCTAGGGGCAGGGAGGGGCTGGGAGTGCAGAAATGCCAGTACAACACTTCCTATGCTTCCAGCCTCCCCACCCTGCACTCCAACGTCCTGCAGCTAGACAGCTAAAATTGGCCATCTAGCCGTGAATGCAGGGTGGCTGGAGCATGGAGAAGAAGATCCCCTCCACGCTCCTCCTGCTGTGCATTGGATAGGCGGTTGCCTCCAAGTTTGGAAGCAGCCACCTCTCCATATATGATTGCTCCCTCCATTGTGTTTGAAGAAACACTTGGCTAAGGCTCATCACTAAAGGTACATAGTACTTCTTTAAAAAGGTTTAATTCAATTCTATGGTTTTTTCCCCCATTGGTTTATTACAGAAATGTTTCAAGCCCATTTTAAAACTAGATCAACACATCGATCTTGTATATGGTAACTCTGATTTATTCAGTGGAACTGACTTCTGTGTGCAAAGGCTTACAGCCCAAATAATGTTTTTGTACAATCTGACTTAGTTGAGCTTGCTGCTATGAAGTTGTATTAAAATTTTCCAATGAATTTTAAAGTTCCCTATCAGAACTTTCCTGGTACCCTTCAGGTGAGTTTTAAAATTACTTTATTTTCAGTAAATGACTACTGATCACTTGAAAGGACAGTATAAAAAATGAGGCACTGTATTTGTGGGAAAGACTAACTGAAAGACTCACAGCATTATTTATTGCTATGTTCTATACAAAAGGCCTTAAGATCAAAATACCTGGACCAGTTATAGTAAGGATGAGACCACTGGTCACCTTAACAAAATAATGAATTTTTACTAATAGTAATAATAAGTATAAGGAAGAGTTGTTTCTTTTTGCTTATGTCTCTTTGCTATAACAGAGAGATCTGAACACATTATGATAAAAGCATTATCAGTTTATTTTTATTTGTTATTTTAGAATGTATATGATATACAGATTTATTGTGTTATTGTTCAAATACTTGTGTTCTATCATGACAGTTGATTTTGTCTAAGTTTTAGACAAATAAAACTTTAATTTTAATTAGATCTGACCATCCGATTTAGAGTAATTACTGATAGTGTTATGGCAGGTGCCTATAATTAGAGAACAAACTACCAGAAGATAGTGAGATAACAGCGCAGTCAGATGTGATTATTAGTATATCTGTTATAGTATTCGACTTTAGCCTAGAGCTGAAATCACTGATCCTCAGATAAACTAGGTGGCCTAAGGCAAACATTTATCTCTCAACCCCCCATCTGAGGCATGGGAACAATACAAACCTAGTTGTTAGGGCTATTATTAAGAATTACTGAAGTAATGGGCTGGATGATCCCGATATCCATTTGTGGAAGAAGGAGGACAGAAGCTGACTTTCCTATCCCCTCTTCTCCCTGCCATCCCCCAAAGCCTGCCAGAAATGCTCCTTCAGGGGTCAGCAGGAAGAAAATTGGGCAAACACACCTTCTACAAGGAACAGAAGACCTCAAGGGAGGTTTTCAGGGCTCTGGGGGCTGGTGGGAAGAGGAGGAGGGGGCAGGGAAATCAGCTCTCATCTGCCCTCTTCCCTGAGCAATGTCTAGATGGAATCCAATTAATGTGAATGGTTTTAAACAAAGGGCTAAATATCTGAGGAGACACAACTTTTCAATCCCATATAAGAGAGCTACTATAGACAACAGAACTTCATCTATCCCTCAAACAGCTCCCCGCCCCCGCCCCTACAGTTACACAATTTTAGAAGGAGGAGCTCAATGACTGATTACAAAGCATTCTTCACTAAATTACCAGTCTTGATCAAACACCATACTTCTTTTCTACAGCTGTATTTATAAATTGTTTAATTTATGCTACATATTTCAGGTACAATGAACAGTTTCTATTTAGCCCATACATGCCAAATACACTAGCAACACTCTCATCCATGCATTTAGTGAGGGACTGGTGACTGGTTTTTGTGTCACCGGTACACTAAACTAGTTAACAAACCAATGTCTTTTCATCTGGTAGTGACTTCCATGTGAATTATCTGTCCTAGGAGGAGGTGGGAAAAATGAGTTAATCTCAAAAGGTACTCTTGGGCAGCCCACAGACACATTTCTCCATTTTGAGAAATTCAGCTGACTTTGAAATAAATTTTTAGCCCCAATGGCTAGAGAAAAGTTATGAATTAGAAATGGTCTAGCAGCCCATCCCTGAACAAATAAGGGTGTAATCCTATGCATGTTTAGATAGAAAAAAGTCTTACAACTCCCAGCATTCCCCAGTTGGCATTCAGCAACAAGACTCATGTGTAGGCAGTGATCCCAGTCCACAGAAGTTTGCATGCATACTACTGTATGACTCAGTCTGCATGTAACAACTATCCATGGGTTGTTTAAACCAGCGGTCCCCAACCTTTTTGGCGCCAGGGACCGGTCCAATTTTCCCACGGTTTTATTGAACTATTGTAAATATTTTAAGACATGACAACTTAACAGCATACAGTTCCTTTACATTATTTTGATTTTAAGGGGGGAAATGGAGGCACTGAACATGTTTAATAATTTTTAGCATGCCCGAAGTGCTGGGCACACAAATACACTTCCTAAGTGTATTTATCTGAAAACAGTTAATTACAACTGTATTTTTTATTTAATTCATATTGTATCCATTGCAGTTGCTCAATTTGCTTTGTATTGTGATAATTGATAAAGGCTGCAATCCTGTAGCCACTTGCCTGAGAGTAAGCTCCATTAAACTTATGTCTGAGTAGTCATGTATACATTTACAGTATAAGCTATTAATTATTTTTCATGAAACAATGCATTTCTAAAAGTGGAAGTATTTCCACAGAAAAACCTAGTCATGGAAAATGTTCCACCTGACATCAGTTCTGACCACATCAACCCTGTGTTACAGCAGTGATTCTTACTCCGAATGTCAGGGATCCCCAAAGTTTGCAGTATATTAATAGTGGTCTGAAAGTTCACAACTAACTTGAACTCTTACTACAGGAGGGAAATTACGACTTGATAGGTGTAAATGAAACTTGGTGTGATGACTCCCATGATTAGAATACAATTGAAGAATATAACTTGTTCAAAAAGAACAGAAGGAACAGAAAGGGAGGTGGAGTCGCATTATATGTTAAAAATACATATCTCTGCACAGAAATACAGGAGGGTGAGCTTGGTAGCCCCATCGAGAGAATCTGGGTTAAAATAAATGGAGCAAAGAATAAAAGGAACATGGTGGTCAGAGTCTACTACCAAACACCCAATCAAGTAGAAGATATGAAACTTTTGAAAAGCAAATGTTTCAAAGAAACAGTTGCCAATGTTTCAAAGAAGCACGATGTAGTAGTAATTGGGGAGCTTCAATTTCCTTGATATCTGTTGGGAGACAAATTTTGCAAAACATGGCCCCTCCAAGAAATTCCTGACTTGTGTTGCTGAAAACTTCCTCCTACAGAAAGTGGAGGAAGGAACTAGAGGATCAGCTATCCTTGACTTGATCCTAACTAACAGAGATGACTTAGTAGATAAAGTAGTAGTTATGGGAACTCAGGGGGAAAGTGACCATGAGTTCTTGGTTCTAAAGGAAGCAAAAGCTGAATGCAGCCAAATGTGTACCCTAGATTTTAGGAAAGCTGATTTTAAGGTCCCATGGCAAGTGACTCTAATGAAAAAAGTCCAAGATGGGTGGGAGTTTTTAAAAAAGGAAAATCTAAAGGCACAATTACAAACAATTCCAACAAGAAACAAAGGTAGAAGACTACAGAAGAAGCCAACACGGCTTCACAAAAAGCTTAGAGATGACCTGAAAACAAAAAAAGGACACATAAAGGAATTGAAAGGAAAGCCAAGCTACAAAGGAAGCGTACAGGCACGTAGCACAGAACTGCAGGGATGGCATCAGGAAGGCTAAAGCTGAGAACGAGCTGAGGTTAGCGAGGGATCATAAAGCAACAAAAAAGGCTTTCTTCAGATACATGCATAGTAAAAGACTGAGGAAAGAAATGGCGGTTCAGCTATTAAATAAGGATGGCAAAAAGATACCAGATGACAAAGAAAAGGCAGAAGTGCTCAATTCCTACTTTAGCACAGTCTTCTCCCGAATGACGCCCCCCCCCCCCAAGCCTACAGGCTGAAGGGGCAGGATTGCAGCTTGAGATTGATAGGCATATGGTCAAGGAACACCTAATTACTTCGAATGAGTTCAAATCTCCAGGGCCAGATGAACTGCATCCTAGAGTAGTAACAGAACTGGCAGAAGAACTCTAAGAACCGCTGTCTATTCTCTTTGAGAAATCATGGAGGATGGGTGAAGTGCCAGATGACTGGAGAACTAATGTTGTCCCTATCTTCACAAAGGGCAAAAAGGAAGAACCCGGGAAAGCCAGACCAGTCAGTCTGACATCAATCCCTGGGAAAAATCTGGAGCAGGTGATAAAGCAATCCATCTGGAAGCACCTTGACAACAATGCCGTGATTACTCAAAGCCAACATGGATTTGTCAAGAACAAATCCTGCCAGACGAATCTGATCTCATTTTTTGATCAGGTAACCTCCCTTGTGGATTGTGGGAATGCTGTGGACATAATAATACCTTAACTTCAGCAAAGCTTTCGACAAAGTGCCCCATGATATCCTGATGAGCAAACTAGCTCAAAGTGGGCTAGATGAAACAACGATTCGGTGGATCCACAGTTGGCTACAGAATCGGACTCAAAGAGTGCTTATCAATGCGATCTTCTCTAACTGGGGAGAGGAAACGAGCGGGGTGCCTCACAGCTCAGTCCTGGGCCCAGTGCTCTTCAACATTTTTATTAATGACTTGGAGGAGGAGGTGCAGGGAATGCTGATCAAATTTGCAGATGACACAAAATTCAGCAGGATAGCTAATACCTTGGAAGGCAGAAACAAAATTCAAAGTGATCGTGATAGACTGGAGCGCTGGGCAGAAAACAACAGAACTGAATTTAATAGGGATAAATACTAAGTTCTGCACCTAGGAAAAAGAAACCAAATGCACAGTTACAAGATGGGTGATACTTGCCTCAACAATACTACAAGCGAGAAGGATCTTGGAATTGTGGTAGATCACAAGCTGAATATGAGCCAACAATGTGATGTGGCTGAAAAAAAGGCCAATGCTATTTGCGGCTGCATTAATAGAAGCATAGCTTCCAAATTATGTGAAGTACTCATTCCCCTCTACTCAGCACTGGTTAGGCCTCATCTGGAGTACTGTGTCCAGTTCTGGGCACCACACTTTAAGAAGGATGCAGACTGGAGAGGGTCCAAAGGAGGGCAACAAAGATGATCAGGGGACTGGAACCAAAGCCCTGTGAGAGACTGAAATAACTGGGCATGTTCAGCCTTGAGAAGAGAAGACTGAGGGGAGATAGGATAGCACTCTTCAAGTACTTGAAAGGTTGTAGCAGAGAGGAACGCCAGGATCTCTTCTAGTTCATCCCAGAGTACAGTACACAGAATCATGGGCTCAAGTTACAGGAAGCCAGATTCCACCTGAACATCACGAAAAACTTCCTGTTAGAGCAATACGACAATGGAACCAATTACCTAGGGAGGCGGTGGGCTCTCCCACACTAGAGGCATTCAAGATGAGGCTGGGCAGCCATCTGTCAGGGATGCTTTGACTTAGATTCCTGCATTGAACAGGGTGTTGGACTCGATGGTCTTAGAGTTGGCCCTTCCAGCCCTGCTATTCTATGATTCTATAACAGAAATAAAAATAAATAAAAATACTGATGAATTGCTTGGATATCTAATGGATATCTAATGCCATGAGGTGTTGGCAATTCTTGTTAGCAACTCCCACATTACAGCCACCATGTGGAAGACTTTCAAGCTCTTTCTATGTAACACTGCATATAGGGAACTCTGATGTTTGCACAGTATCATTAATTAAGATGTTAACTGGAGTCTACAGTGTTTGGCTGCCCTGCAGGAAAGGCAGGAAGGGAGAATGCTGGCTTTGGTCAATGCCCAGTGGAGGGACTAGAACACCTCTGCTAAGCGCTAGCATGCTAGAACCTCTGTCAACTTCTCCTGCAGGAAAGGCAGCAGGAAAGTATGCCAGTTTGGCTGATGCTGGATGGCATTGCAGTGATTAAGAATGCTACTGAGGAGCGACCAAAGATGCCCCTGCTGGCGTGCTGGGGCATACAGGTGTGGGGACAATCTCCACCAACTTCTGGAGCTTTGAAGTTGGGGGAGACACTTGTCACACTTACCAAAGGGCAACTATATACTTGCCATGGCAAATGAAAATATCAATGCTTAGATGTGAGTATGCTTAATTAATACACCAGAATGAGGGTATGGGACACTCATAGACTTTAATCCACCTGCAGCCACCAAAACCATGATCTTTTAGCCCTCCTAAAAGCTGCTTTTTGAACAATGACAATTCTACTGTCAGACATATCTGACACTTCCAAATACAGAATAAAGATTTTTGTTTGCATGCAGTATCATAAAGATTCTAGTTGCAAAGAAAGCAAATGGTATTTAACTCTAAGGGCAGAACCACCATAAGGGCGCATGTTATCTGTTGGAAACTGCTGCATGTATTGGCTATATATCAGCAGTGAGCTGGTCACATACAGGTGCAATCACGTAGAGGAGGCATGGGAAACATGCGGCCCCCCAGATGTTTTTGGACTGGAACTTCCATCAGACCTAGCCAGCATATCCAACAGCAAGGGATGATGGAAGCTGCGGTACAAAAACATCTGGAGGGCCAACTGTTCCCTATGCCTGATGCAGAGGACCAATTTCACACACTACTGCAATCTATTCTAAATGTGGGTTAGTGGTGGCACACTAAAAGACTGATCTTGTGTGTTGTGGTACCTGCATCCAACCAGCTCAACAAGTGATAAACAAGGCTGTTTGCAGCCATCAAAATTACAGATGGCACATGCGAACCAGCCCTAAGTACCTTAAATAGATACTATCGATTTGACTACCAGTATCCCTAACTTTACCAATTTATTATAATTATTAACTTTATTATTATTATATTTATATCCCACCTTTTTCCTCTTGCAAGGAACCCAAGGTGGCTTATATGGTCCTCCTCCACCTCTCCATTTTATCCATACAGGAGACCACACAGTACACCTGTAGTTTCTAAGGAAAACCATACAATTGATCCTCTTATATACAAAACAGTGGTCTGAGATTATAAACTAACATAACTCATTTATTAGCACCTCAACAAGCCCAGTTCTTCAAATGCAGTTACTTCCGTTCCTACATACTTTTCTAGGTATTAGCATCACTGGGTATGTAACTATGTGGTGATACTTGCTCCTGACTGCAGCAGCAAACTAAATACAAGGGGGAGGGCTAATAAGGAAAATATTTGTCATTTTTGGAACACTTGCTTTCTCAACATCAGAACAGGAGGTAAATCAAATTGTATAGTTCAGCGTTGTAATGAACTTCAAAAGTGTCTTATGGTATTCCATTACACCACAACATATGATCACACCCTTTTACTCAGGGGTATAACTTCTAAGCCCTTGTTCTGTATTTACAATTAATGCAGATTAGAGTTCCCAACCCTTCTGTTATGTTTCTATATTTAAAAAGCCCTGGACAAGCAAATCCACTTTCCAGTGCAATCCTCTGCAGACTTAATCTAAGGTTTGATATCGTTTTGCACTTTAACCATTTTTCTTATGGAGATAATTACAATTATTCAAAATTACAATAATTCAACGTCTCGAATACCGCAAGGTATTGCTACCTCAAGCAAGTACAGGGCTTAACTTGAGCAAGACTTTGGCCCTGCAAACCCAATTTTCAACCTGGTTCACACAATCACCATAGCCGTGGTGGGTTGTGGCATCCATGGGCTCCAGGTTGCCAATCCAAGCCCCCACTGCCATAGCTTCTTGTGTCTGAACCTGGTGAAGGTGGCTTGTTGGGGTGGTTAATCTACCACCCCAGAACCCTACAAGAGGCCATGGCTTCTGGGTGGTTTGTTAATCAACCCAACAAACCACCCTCACCGGGTTCAGACTACACAAGAAAACACACCCAGCTAGGTTACTTATGCAAATCAGCCAGCACATGCTGGGTAGTTAACAAGCCACTGTGGCTTGTTAATCACCCTGTGATCATGTGGACTGTAAGAACAACCAGCTTCCCCACATCAGGAATAAGAGAATGGGGCTTTCAAAGTAGAAAAAGATGTACTTTGGGAATCTTACAACCCAGTACCTCTCTTTTTAGAAGTTAAGCAATGGTTGTCTCTTGTGAAATATGGCTGTTTTCTGTCACGATAAACAGTGTGCTAGAAAAAACTTAACATGCAGCTAAGGATTTGAATTAATGCTTCCAATACTACATATTAACACCACACCCCTATGCACATGTATCCTCTGGGACTTACACCCAGGTATGTATCTATAGAATTGCAACCTGAATGCAAGTTCTACTAAACTTCACAGGACTAACTTCCGAGTATACACACACAAGATTGCACTCTAAGTGAGACACCACCTCGGATCAGTTAGTAACAGATCAGATTTGCAGCACAATCTGAAACATGAGTCCTCAGAAGTAAGCCCCACTCAGATCAATAGGACTTACTCCCTAGTAAGCATTCCTATGACTGTAACCTTAGAAACATGAGTTACACGTACCCAATCAAGAGGTCTATAAACATAGGTCTCTACAGGCCTCACACCCTGTATCATTTCACAACAATTACGACCAGCGCCACTTTATGTAAACTTTCCTCCTTGATGTCCCAATACAGCGGAAGACTGTATTACACCTTCCATTACACATACCGAGACAGCAGCGCCAGCTTTTGCTCGAGCATCATCTCCAACTTCTGAGCTTGCTTGGACAGCCAGTGATCCACCCCGTGCAGCCGATAGCAAGTCTCTAGCATCAACCGGAAATCGGCCACGAAATCTGCGATTCCCCTATACTGCCCGGTAGAAAATTTATCTTCCATTTTCAGCAGCCACATCCCAGACAGTTGCTGAGGTTCTTGGGAAGGCTGATGCCCGCTACTTTCCTGGGGGGAGGAGGAGGCGGCGGCGGCGACTGCCGCGCCACTTTGCCCATCTTCAGTTTTTTGGCCTCCTAACGGTCTTAGAAAAGGCGCAGTCAGGGGCCGGTGCTTTTCCAACAGAAACTCCCTCAAGATCCGATAAGCCTGTTGCAGCTCCGGGCTTAGCTTTTGCTCCCAACTGTGGTGCCCACCGCTGCTCGCTGCGTCGTCGTCGTCTTCTTTCAGCAGGCACCCAACGAGCGCGGGGCCCGCGGGAGTCTCCACTCCGCGCTCCCCAGCCGCGGCCGTCGTGGCGGCGGCGTCCTCCGGCGGCTGCTCCATGTCGTCTTCCTCTTCTTCGCCACCGTCGCCCTCCTCTTCCTCCCCCTCGGGCTGCGCCAGGTTCATGCCCCGCTGCGGCTGTAGAGGACGGAGCGTGCGAGAGGCACCCTCGGCATCCAAGAACTTGAACCCACGCTCCCCTCAGCCGGCCTACGGCGCGCTGCCTGCCCCGGCGCGCTAGGCCGGCCGCAGCCGAAATAGCCACAGCTGCCGCCGCCTCCCCCTCCTGCCGCTTCTCGCCTACTTTGCACCTGGGATGCGGCGGCCTCTCATCGCGGGGAAGGAACGTAACCTGTGGCGGCAGGTGGGGGCCCCTTTAACTCGCCGGGCTGGAGAAAGCGGCTCGCGGTCCCCGGCAGCCAGTTCAGGGGGAGCCTCAGAAAGGGCTGCCCGGAGTCTCTTGGTCCTCACGCCATGGGGAGGAGGAAGGAGCGAGACACGGCCGACACCGCCCCCCTACACCTGCCTGCCTGAGGGACCGGGTTGTTCCCGGTCCCTGTCTCGTTTTCTCCCTCACCACTTCGGCTAGAAGCGGCTGTCCGGCGGCGAGGCCTGCGCTCCTGCCTCGCCTCACAGCGCCGGACCCCGGAGAAGCTTCTCCGGACTAGCTCGCTGTATTTGCTGAGGGACGCGGCCGAAGCCGGTCGCGCTGTCAGTTAAAGGGAGCGGGGGGGGGGCTGCGAGACCTTAGCTGTCCCCTCCCCCTAGACAACAGACAGCGAGAAGGGGTGGGGGAAGGAAAGAGCGCCTTCTCCGCCAACTGCGCGTGCGTAGTACTGGCGGCCGAGGCCCGTCGCGTTGGCTGCGCATTTTGTTTTGGACACCAGCTGGAGAATTCGTCATCAAGAAGCGACGGGGAGAGGAAGGGGGTTGGGGCAGCGCACTGTCGCTGCGTTGCCCGAAAGGAAGAGCCTAAAGAGCTGCTGGGGCCGTGATTAAAAGTAGAAGCGTCATACCTGTTATTCTCAGTTTAAACGCCGCCAGGGTCTTTGTACAGATGTTGTGCTGCGGTTTCTTTGGGGCTTTATTTCTGGTGGATCGACACGACCACATGCAAGGTCATGATCCTTCACCCGGTGCACTGCGGGGCTGGCCCCAAATATAGCAAGGAGGGAACGATGCTTGTTACATAAAACTCCGCTAGCTTGATGATTTAGGGTTTTCCTTGAATTTTTCCTGTGGGATGGGGAGAAATGAGGGAGAGTTATGTTATGCTTGTCGGATTTTTGAGGACTGGAAATATGTCGTTCTTGGAAGTATAATTAGCACTTTGTCCGTTAGGTGGTGGTTAGAGCTGCTGCCTCACCATTATAATCGCAGCAGCAGACTGTGTACTGGTTGCAGTTCTATGCCGGCGTTCCTGGGAGTAAGTCCCATTAAAATCAGTGGAATTCAGATTGGAGTAGACATCTATTGTCAGTGGAAGAGTTATCGAGGCCAAACATTGAAAGACGTATCATTGTGGTTGCTATTTCATGTTTAGTTGAATAAATTCAGAAGTGAAAGACTTGTGTCATATCTTTCTCTTGAGAATTCCCTGCACAAAATGAAACAAGGGTCCCCCTACGCATGCAGCGTATTTGATTTTAATTGTTTTATTGTACATGATTTGGTTTAACTTACATTGGAATCTGCCCTGTGCTACATATTATGAAGGATGGTATAATAAATAAAATGAATGATCTTTTCCCTTTCAACTAGTCTTAGATAAGGAAAGAAACCACCACAAGTGCCTCTGGTAGCTTCTACCTTTCCCAATATCTGTTGATTGGAGAAGGGTAGCCAGTGAGAAGATTGCAAGCAGTTCCTTTCCTTCTCCAAAGCTTGGCACAAACTGAGAGATCAACCCCCCCATCCCAACCGCAAGTTCTCTGCAAGAGAAAGAGACACTTGCAAGACCAAGGGATACTGTTATCACTGGCAACCAGGCAAATGAATTTGTGTGTGGAGGGGGGGAGAGGGGAGAGAGAGACTACAATTAATCCCAGTCTGCCACATTTGACATCAGTAAAACCATAATCCAGTGGTTCCCTGACTGTAGGTCAGATCACATGAATGTGAAGTAAAAGGTGTTCAAATGTGCTGTGAAAAATGTATCTACCTGGTCTTGGAAGGGAGAGGCATGCAGTGTTGATTTCTCTAAGTATATATGTAATAGCATCATCATCTGGGAAGGAGTAAGCGTGAACCAAGAATCTTTATAACGCAGTCCATGCGACAGCTGATAGGTGCAGAGGACTCCCTGAAGCATTGCCATTGTCCAGAAAGCATAATCCCAGGTCTTATTAAGTGGACAAAGGAAGAGGGCAGAATGCTAGGAGATATTCTTGCAACTGGATTTGTTGATAGTGAAGCATGCTCCAATTTTAATCTGGGTGGGGGAAATCTGTACCCCAAGTACAGATTCCCCCCGCCCAGATAATACTGTGATCAGATTATATGCTATAATCAGATATGCATATTTGCAATGATTGGAGAAGTCAGAATTGGGTCTGTAAAAGAATTTCCTAATTTAAAATATGTTCAGAGCCTTTCCCTTATTTTAAAAGCCTGTGCTTGTTATCCTAACAATAACTTCAGTGGGGCATAGCTTAATAGATTGCCCATTAAATGTAGCTATGTCTTGCCACATGAGAGCAGTATTGCATTTAAATGAGATTCGAGTTTTACAGATCTGGATTAACAAAACTTCCTTTAGGTAAAATGAGTTGAAAATGGCACAAAAATATGCTCTGGTGTATTTAATGGTATGCACTGTATTTTTTACTGCCAGGAAGTGAAAGAGGTGATTGTGAGACCTTCTGTCTCAGATCCCAAAATACCTTGGTTGGCCATATACCTTGTCTTATGGGTTGGGGAGGAGATTTGCTGCTCTGTCTCAGGCAGCAAAATATCATGGGCCAGCCCTCTTGGCTATTTGGTCCTATGATCCAGGATAGCACAGACTTTTTTTTCTGGACTGCTTCACTGAGTACTTCATATAATAAAGTGCAACCAAAGGGTTACGTCCCTATTCCTTCTAGGTTCCATTTCTTCCTTTTTTTGACCAACATAGATATATTTTTCCTTTCTTTGGCAATTATTTTTATATATATATATATATATATATATATATTTATTTATTTATTTATACCAAAAAGTATGTAAGTTTTTTCTAGGTTGTTGTACACTGTTGAACTATATCGGATGGCATGGCTGGTTCCAGATAGAGATTTATTGTGGAATTGCGATAGCTTTTTCACTCACATTTTACAGGTGGTCCAAACAGTCCATTTGTACTCATGTTCCGTATTGCTGCTGCCATCTTGTTTCTTACCAGAGAAAGTCCAGTTTCTTTTTTTGAGACACACAGAAGAGTAATACTGTCTTCACAGGTGTATATTTTATTTGCACTACTTGCCCATACTTTTAAAGAGGTGTGGTTTTCATGTGGGCAGTGACCTATCAGGTTGGTTAATCTATCATAGCTCAGCACCCATTTAGTATAAACTTTGTGGTGGCTGCCATTTTTATCACCTGTTGTTTGGGGCTTTTTAAAACATCTTTTAAGTAGTACTGAAGCACTTTCCAGGCTATATATTTTTTAAATTGAAAAACTAGCAGTACCACTTAAATGAAAGAATGTTATGGCAGTAGAATCCTATAATGCAATCTATAAATTTTTAAAATGATAGCAGGGGCAGGGAAAATCCCGTTTCCAGTCACCGCCATTTTAGCAAGCTGGTTACTGGAGGTGATTGAAAATTTAAAAATGCATTACAGGGATATAGCATTGTACCCCTATAATGGTACTTTTAAAGAAAAAGTGTACTTGGAGTTGCCTGGAGGTATACAGAAGTTTTGTTACACTGTAAGGGGACTCCATTTTCAGTATAATTCTAAATGCAGCTTACAAAGCGAATATACACTTGAATCTGTAAATTGCAGCATGTCTGCAGTTGTCTGTTCTTATAATACCTAAGGTGGCTGTAGTATTCCTCCAAATATGATGTTATTTGAAACTAAGCCATTGTCTAGAGTATTGCATAGTATTGCCATATGGACTGACTCTGTCCTAAAAAAAGCTCCTGGGTTTTTTAACACTGCATTTTGGGGGTACCCAACTATGTAGGATATGTGGCCATGTGTTTAGAAACTAGGGTAGGTTTTGTGGAAACTAGAGCCCAGAGCTTAAAATTTTGGCTACATCTTCACTTTTCTTCAGTGACATCTAGACTTCTACACTTCATGCTAACAGACTCATACTTTAGTAAATGGTCCCATATAATTCTACATAATTTATTTATTAATTAAATGTCTTAATCGCCCATCTAGCCTGTCACCTGGCCACTCTGGGCGATGTACAATAATACAGTTTAAAAGCAATAAAATTTCGCTAGCCCACCCCAAATGCCTGCCTGAACAACCAAGTTTTCAACGCATGGCGGAAGCTCATTAAAGAGGGGGCACGGTGGAGTTCCCTAGGGAGGGAGTTCCACAGAGTGGGGGCCACCACAGAGAAGGCCCTCTCCCTGGTCCTCACCAGCCTAGCTGTCCTGGCTGATGGGACAGAGAGAAGGCCATCCGAGGCTGATCTTGTTGAGCGGCCTGTCTGGTGTTGCTGGAGGCGCTCCTTAAGATAGACTGGGCCGGAACCATATAGGGTTTTAAAGGTCAAAACCATAAAAGTAGTCTAATCAGTGGAATCTCTTTTAATGCTCAGACAACAATAAATATTTAAACTGTTGAGCAAAAAAACTATATAATATTGAAAGTCAAGCTTTATATTCCCTGGGTAATAGAACTTGTTCCTCCATGGCTCATGGATTTTAACCTGATTATGGTATTTCTGTGCCTTATTTGATTTCCCTTAAAGCAGGGTGTGTAACATGCAGCTTCTACAAAATTCAGAGGTGCACCAGCAAAAAATTGATTTGCTGCCAAAATTTGGCAACAAACAACAAAGGGGGCTTAAAGGGGACAAATTTAATTTGTTTTCAAATTTGCCCTTTTTAAGCTTCTTTTGTGGTTTGCCACCAAAATTCAATGGCAGATGGCTGATTTATTTTGCCACCGCCATTTTGGTGGGTTGGCAGTGGCAGAAATGAGGCCTGTGGGGGGTCCAAGGGGTCAAAAGTGGCCCACAGAACCCCTGCCCTAATACATGTACTCTCATATTGTGAATTATATTCTGACCAGAGTCATACAATTTACCCTCTTTTGATTAGTTTACTGGGACACCCTGATGAGATTAACAGGTAAGGTCCCATACATCACCAAACAGTCTGGGTTTAAAAAAAATTACTCTGTGTATAAGAGCTAATGATTATACTACTCAATATGGATAAATTGAATGGGATTCTATTTTTCTTGTTAATTTATTTGTTACATATTTCAAACTGAGCAGATCATATGGCCATAATAGACATAATTCAGGGTGCAATGCTATGCACGTTAAGTCCTACAGCTGCCACCGTGCTCCAGCCACATCATGCACTGACACAACCAGGGAAATATGATCTATGACAGGGATAGGCAGAAAGTAGATCTCCAGATGTTTTGGACTAACTTGCAAAATTCCCTGCTAGCATGGCCAACGGTCAGGAATGCTGGGAGATGATTTCCAAAAATCTGGAGATCTATTTTCTGTTCACCTCTGATCTATGAGACACCATAGCATTAACTCTGGTCCAACACTTCTCTTTAGTGTAAAATATTGACAAGTGGACTAGGTCCATGTCAATACTTGTCAACAATAGGCAGAAATGAATAAGGAAAGGAGGTTGTGCACTCCAAATTAGGCTTTGGGCCACCACAGAGCATACCCTCTCATCTCCCAGGGGGTTTCTTTAGTATTACGTCCAGCCCAGTTCTTCATTTTCAAGCAAAACACTGTGAGGCATGCTGGTACACATTTAAGTGGATAAGGAACTGGGGGTGTGCACTTTTGAACTAAGCTTTGGCCCATCATAAATCATGCACTGACACCACCATGAGAGTGCTTGCTGTGAGGTGGCATAGTGTTGCATCTGACCCACTGCTTTGGGTACATGACACAATCAATTAGTCAGTGTATCAAAAAATTTAAAAGGAACTGGGTGAAGCACACTCAGTATTTTCTGCCAAAATAAAGCATAGAGCAAGACATGGTAGGGCTATTCACACAACACTCTAATCTACACACACTCAGTGGTGGAGTGTGGGTTGTTTGTTCACCATGGTTTAGCATGTTGTCTGAACCCAGGACATTTCTGCTGGGTGGTTTGTTAACCACCCTGAACAACTGAACAGCAAACTATGGGTTCTCAAGGTGGCTCGTTTGAGAAAAAACGAACCACACTGCATGGTTAACAAGCCATCCTGCAGAAAATGTCCTGGGTTCAGGGAACACACTAACCCATGGTTCAGCAAACAACCCACAGTTCAATAATAACCCACAGTCAACCGCTGACTGTGGGTTAGCATGTTGTGCAAACCCAGTCTATACTAGGCTGTCTCATAGGCAACAGTATCCTGGTTGCCTTTTTATAGGATTTTGGTCCAAAACTTGTCCTATAGTTCACCCCACCCCCATTTCTTATTCATTTCTATTTATTTATTTATTTATTTAATTTCTATACTGCCCAATAGCCAAAACATATATTATGATTGGCATGGAGAGCACCATGCTTGACTCTGTCTTGTGTCCCAAAAAGCATTGCGCCTGATATGATGCTATGGTATCTTAGTGATTCCCCTAGAGGTGAGGGTGTATGATTTTGGGTGACCAAAAGCTTAATTTGGTGAGCAGACCTCCTAATTCCTTATTTGCAATTGTCATCTGGGATAGTCTTACATTAAAGTGCATTGTGCAAAAACAGTGGCTTCGAATGGAAAGAATTGTCATGGATCATGAATGATGCGGTCCCCCATTGATGTAGGTATATGATATGAAGAAGGCCAGAGCTTATGTTGGGGGTGCAAGGGCATATAAACTTCAGTTCCTTATTAAATCCCCTCATTGAGCTCTGTTTTGAACTTTTGTGCAAATATTTATTTATTTGAATATTTATATACCGCTTTTCAACAAAAAAATTCCCAAAGCAGTTTACGTAGTTTAAAAAGTGGCTTGCAAAGGTGTTTCTATACAGTTGTGGGCTTTCACATAAAGAAAGCAGGAGTGGGCTTTCACATGTTGATCTCCCGTGCTTAAGCAAAGGGACAGACTCCCTCCTAGTTGTCTTGGGGAGCGATGCTTCCATGGAAGCACCAGTCCTCTCTCCAGGCCAAATTTGGGGACAGATCTGATAAAGACAGCTCCAGTCCAGGTTATCTGAAAGACCGTATCCTCCCTTATGAACCTGCCCGTGTCCTGAGATCCTCTGGGGAGGCCCTTCTCTCAGTCCCACCATTGTCACTGGCATGTTTGGTGGGAACCCGGGAGAAGGCCTTCTCAGTGGCTGCCCCACAGCTGTGGAACACCCTTCCCAGGGATGCTAGGATGACTCCCTCCTTGATGTGTTTCCAGAGGCAGACTAAAACATTCTTGTTCCAGCAGGCCTTTGGGACATAGTTGGAACCTGGGGGTAAGCTGCTAAAATGCTGTTTTAAAATGCTGTTTAAATGTTTTAATATAATTTTAATTGCATTGTTGTTTAATTTATATTTTAACTGTTGTATACTTTCATTTGTTTTAATTGTATATGTTTTAATTTTTGTAAGCCGCCTTGTGTCCCAGTACTGGGGAAAAGGCGGGGTATAAATAATGATGATGATGACGACGACGACTAGGACAGGACAGGGATGGTCCTGCCACACAGTTCTTCCCTCAAACAGCAGACTTTGGGACAATTAGGATCTGCCCTGGAGAGGGCTTGGTGAAGTTGCCCTCCTCTTTCATCGATGTCTTGGCTTCAGCAAAAGAGCAACTCCCGCCCCAGATCAGATCCAGGAGCAGAACAGATAACAAGGTGCAGGTCATGAGGGCAGGGCTGCTCAGTTCACAAATAAGGAACTGGGAATTAGTGGTCAAGTTCAGCCTTGCAGTATTTTCAAGGATTACAAGAATTCTTGTAATTCTAGTAGCTTTTGAGGATGCCTCAGTTTGACTACCAGAGCATGTAGGGTTGGAGTCTTCCTGCATGGTGGTAGACACAAGTGGGCAGTGTATCGTCTGTCCCCTACATAACTCCCAAGGCGGGAGTTAAACCTGTGCATTTTCAAAACTCCTTTTTTTGTGCAGAAAAAAAGGTGGGGAAATGGTGAGCACTTACTGGATGGGATCGCAGTGAGTCCGGGAAGGCGCTAGTGGGTGCAAGCAGGGGGCGAGCGAGGACATTATTTATTTATTTGTTTGTTTGTTTATTTAGTGCATTTATACCCCGCCTTTTTTCCTCTTGCAAGGAACCCAAGGTGGCTTACATTATCCTCCTCCTCTCCATTTTATCCTCACAACAACAACCCTGTGAGGTGGGTTGGGCTGAGAGTCTGTGACTGGCCCAAAGTCACCCAGTGAGCTTCCATGGCCGAGTGGGGACTAGAACCTGGATCTCCCAGCTCCTAGTCCAACATTCTTGCCACTACACCACACTGGTTCTCACAATGGGCACAGTCTGGGGGTTGCGGGGGGGGGGGCAACAGACTCACGGACCCTGTCGGGTGCCTGCAACATCCCAAGTGATTAGCACAAATGCCCATATTATGGATCAAATATGAGGAATATAGAAAGCTGCCTTATACCAGGACACTATGACCGGGTTTGCACAACATGGTAACCCACACTCAGTGGTTGAGTGTGGGTTGTTGTTGAACCATGGGTTGTTTGTTGAACCATGGGTTAGTGTGTTGTCTGACCCAGGACAATTTCCACAGGGCAGCTTGTTAACCATGCATTGTGGCTTATTTTTCTCAAACAAGCTACCTTGAGAACCCATGGCTTGTTGTTGGGTTGTTCAGGGTGGTTAACAAGCCTGAACTAATTAGTGGTTAACTAATAATAATAGTAGTAGTTATTATTTATTAGTGGTTAACTGATATATTTATTAATAGTTGTTTCAGGCTTTTGTTGCAAGTTATTTTATTGCCTTTCCATCTTGTTTCTTTAGATAGAGCATGTTAACTGAGATGAACACAGTTTGGCTGCATATCAAAACAGATACAGAAAGATAAACTACAGTTTTATCTTCCTGATTAAGTTCAGAAATGATACCACATTCTGGAGTTGTCATTAAAGTTTACTATTGTTTGCCATTGTTTGTTGTAAGAAACATCTTGAATTGTATTCATTTTGTCTATGGTCGACGCTACACCCTTTTGCATTCTTGAGAAGCAATTTGTATATTGTTAATAGAGACTCAGCGTCCATAGCATTATTATGTCTGTATCAAGTGTAGTTTAAATACAACCTACTGATGTTTATTATTGCTACACAGAGATTTTTGAACTTAAGAAGCGATTGGTCCAATGTTAATCAGATACCTTGTATATGTACTTGCATACGAAAGTATAGTAAAAGATTTATATTTTACATTTTGAGTGTATAATTTGCTTTTTGCAATGTGTATCACTTGTGGGTCCATTCATTTTGTTGGTTGGTGTTTCTTAGTGAGGTCCTCATCCTTGCTTCATTGTAGATAAGACCGACATAATTTTGCCATTTCCAAAGCAAACAGAGCCACTTTTCCTTTGAATTATCCTACTGGTGTTGGCAAGTAAAAGTTAATATTGATGGTGATGATGATTGGACCAGTGTGAACAATTTGAATCTTAGTTCCTTATAAACGGAAGAGTAAAACAGTCAATGCAGAATATCTTCAGCCACTTCAGCTCAAGAAATACACAATTTCGGCAATGATGCTCCAGAATGGCAGGCATGACCTCTTCTGATCTAAGATGAACTGCTAAGATGAGAGCTTTTTTTAATCATATATTTGATATGCTCCAACATTAATTCTCATATTCATGGTTATATTTTATCATTTGGGATAAAGGAGCCCGTTTTAAAATTACCCAAACCAAACAATGCTAGATAAATAAATATATCTCCCAAACTATTATTTTTATAAACTATGTATTTACATATGGCATCTTTCATAAGCTAAAAGGTTTATTTATTTATTTACATTTATATACCACCCCACATCTAAACAGATTCTGGAGTGGTGAACAATAAAAGAGAAAATAATAAAACGCCGTATTAAAAATTTGTTATTTAAAAAAACCAGAATACCAGTAAAACCCATGGTTAGTCTGTCAAGCAGGCTTCCTGAAATACAGATGTTTTCAGGAGGCACTGAATACAACACAATTTTGGTGGCTGCCTAACCTCCAGAGGCAGGGAGTTCCAAAGAAAGGGGGCTACCACACTGAAAGCTCTGCTCCTGGTGGACTCAATTCCGGCCATAGTTCCATGAGAAAACACCCTGAGCATGCCATCTGATGACCTCTGGTGAGAGAAGGCGCTCTCTCAGGTATCCTGGTCCCAAGTTATTTATGGCTTTCTACACTTGTACCAAAATCTTAAACCTGGCCTGGTAGCAAATAGGCAGCCAGAGCAGTTCCCTCAGCAAAGGAGCTGTATTCTGAAAAGAGGACGCTCTTGACAACAGCGGAGCTGCTGCATTCTGCACTAGCTCCAGCTTCCAGAGCAGCCTTAAGGGCAGTCCCACACAGAGTGCATTTCAGTAATCTAGTCTTGAGGTGAGTAGTGCCTGCACCACTGTGGCCAAGTTATCTCAGTCCAGAAGAGTCTGTAGCTGGCAAAGGTTGCATTTAGATGTGGGGAAAAATACAGCAGAAAAGGAATATGGGAAAAGAATTGGCAGTGGACATATAAACTGTGGGTACTGCCACATTGCTTTTTGTTACCATGCTATGCCCCATACCTGTTCACCCAGTCAGCTTACTGGGCATGGCACCAAGAGCAACCCCTCTTGCAGTGCCCTTGAATCAGCAGATAGCCTCCCTGACAGTGGTTGAACGACCACATGGTGTCAACGAAACATGTGATGGGGCACAGCTGATCAAACCAAGCACAGCAAGAAGGGCAGGAGAGAAACGGACAAAAAGTGCCTTTCCAAAGCTGCTTCTTGAATCTCAACGGAAGCTTCCATTGATGCCATTTGGGGAGGTTATTTTTGTCAGGACCATGGCAGGGAAAGAAAGAATTTAATCTCCCCTCCCTGCTCCTCGTGATCCCATGGCTGCATAATAAAAAAGAAGCAGAATTGGATTCATGACCTGAACTGACCTGGACAGCATGATCAACATCTGAAGCATTCCTCCGAGTGCCACCTCTGAGGGAGGCATGGAAGGTGGTAACAAGGGAGAGGACCTTCTCAGTGGTGCCCCCCTTATTATGGAATGATCTCCCCACTGAGGCCCACCTGGTGCCAATACTGGCATCTTTTCAGCACCAGCTTAAGACTGCCCTCTACTCCCATTTAATCACATATGATGGGGCATTTATGTCAGCTGCCTTTAACAGATCTAGTATTTTATTGAAATTGTTTTTAGCTGTTGAAATAGTTTTACATTTTGTATATTGAAATGTTATGCTGTATTTTATTATCCTGTATCTGTGATTAGTGTTTCTTGAATTGTTGTGAACTGCCCAGAGAACTTCAGCTATTCGACAGTATTGAAATGAATAAATAAATAATATCAGCAAAAGCAACATTTTATTGTTAGCCAATTTGCAAAATCATGGTGATACAGCGGGTTTTCATTCCAACCTGCTGAGATAATGGAGTATCCGGAGAACAAGATACTCAATCTGCTCTGTAGAACAACCGTGTTGTCTGAAAATTATGTACTAGGAAAATCCAGATGTTTTTAATTCTGGTAAATGAGGCTGGTTGACATACTACATCTTGCTCATTTTCAGTAATGTTACCTAATGCCAAAAATGTTATTCCTGATCTTGATCTCATTTCTGACATTTCTAAGCAACTCTGGGAGCCTTTTTGGCCAAAGAACACAGTATGCAGTCTTTGAACAAGTCAGCAATCCTGTGGCCCCTAGACAGTGTCTGGGGACCCACAAGATTATTTGGATTCCTGGATCCAAGACTGGAGACAGCGCTCCAAACTCGAGCCCAAGAGTCTGACCTCCCTGTCTCCTCTCCCTTGCAGACAAGTGAGGGGAGAACTCCTTCAGTTGCCTCTACGAACTCACAAATCTGAGCTCGGAGAGAAGGGGAAGGGGGAGTGCCAGTGGGGGAGGGAGGGAGGGAGGGGACGGCTTATGTCGTATCCCCAGCCTCCTTCTCTCCCACTTCCTGACGCCTCAGCTAGATGCCCATCTAGCTAAATTGCAGAGCAGGAGGCACGGTGCACGTCCTACTCTGCTTTGGATACTTGTAAGGCTCCCAAGTTTGGAGGCTTATGACTATCAAGGGCAGATCCAATAGGATTGCACCATAAATAAAATATCTAATTTCTTGTAGTTGACTTGGAACCCTGGAACTACTCTAAATGCTGAGAGCTTATCAATAAATATAAATATAAAGTTTTTGGACCATCTTCAAAGGCAGCCCTATGTACAGCACATTATGGTAGTCCAGCCTGGATGTCACTAGTCCATAGATAACCAAGGCAAGGTCTGTTATCTCCTGATAGGGCCACAGCTGGTGTACCACCCTAAACTGGTAAAACACATTCCTGGACACTGCAGCCATCTGGGCTTCTCCAGCTAGTGCAGAGTCCAGGCGGACTCCCAGACTATGCACTTGGTCTTTTAGGGGGAGTGCAACACCATTTCAGACCAACTGTAAACCTCCTTGCAGGGTACTTGGTTTCCCAATCCACAAGTCCTCTGTCTTGTCTGGATTAAGTGTCAGCTTGTTCACCCTCATCCATCCCAAAACAGCCTTCAGACACTAGTTTAAGAGTTCCACAGCCTCCCTGGGATGTGTAAATGGAAACGAGACATAATGCTGAGTCTCCTTCGCATACTGATGACACTTCAGCCCCAACTGTGGCATTCCTGCCAATTGCCAGTGAGAATACTTTTTCAGTAAGGCCTTTGCCACAGCAGGCAATACCCCCTCCCCCAGTAATGCTGGCACCAGGACCTTTACTTTGTGAAATGTGAGGGCATACTGGCTTTATTCTGACCTATTTATTCACTCTATTACTTGACCCCTTTTGTAGCCATGAGAAGTAGGCGTAAGATTTTATTAAACAAAGAAATCGTTATTAATTACATCATTACGGTAATAAAGAGTAAATAAGGGCGCAATCCTATCTAGATAGGCGTCCGCCTCCGAACTCGGAGGCAACCGCCTATCCAAAGCAAGGCAGGAGAAGCACGGGGGGATCATTCCCTCCGCACCTCTCCTGCCCTGCTATTTCTGCTAGACAGCCAATTTTGGCTGTCTAGCCATGGGGGGCCAAGCGGGAGAGGAGGCTGCTGTATGACACATAGGATGTGTCGCACATGCAGATCCACTCTCCCTGCCCCGGAACGCCCCCAGCCCCACCCCTTTTCAGCCGCTCCATGCTCCTCTTCCAAGCGCGGAGGATGGGGCTTCTCTGCGCTGCCTCCAAGGCAGCACAGATGTGGGGAGAAGTCAGTTTTCTGGGAACCAACCTCAGAGCGCAGGCTCCGAGGTTGGTTCCCGGAAAACAGCCTATCCGATGCTCTGACTTGGATTCCTGCATTGAGCAGGGGGTTGGACTCGATGGCCTTGTAGGCCCCTTCCAACCCTACTATTCTATGATTCTATGGCTGTCTAGCCGCTGTCTAGCTGCCATAGGATTGCTCCCTACGTAACTTTAAAAGCATCCATCCATATATCCATCCATCCATCCACCCATCCTCTCTCTCACACACAGGCACACCTACTTTCCTCTTTAGTCTTATACACACAGATCTTAGCCACTCTATCTCTTTACAATTTATCTCTTCACAGACCCCATCTCTCTTCCCAAACTATCCTGATCTAAACGTTCCCCTATCTGCCCTACACAAGCGCAGCACCCTGTTTACATAGCACACATCATTTCTCTCGCGCGCACACACACACACACACTCACTCAGCAATTATCTCACATATGTAAATACACAATTTCTCCTGTCACTCATACTTACCATAAACACATAGAATTATAGCATTAATAAACATCTGTAAACACAAACTCATAATATTCATACATGTAACATCACAAAAACCTCTGGATGACTTCCCCCAGCAGTTTAATGTAGATGTTAAAAAGCATGGGGCACAAGATGGAACCTTGCAGCACCACTCCTTCAGGAAGGACCAGAACCACTCTCAAACTGTGCCTCCTAAGACCAACCCAGATAAATGATTCAGAAGGATACCATGGTCAATGGTATCGAAAGACTTGAGCGGTCCAGAAGAACCAACAGGGTTGCATGCCTGCAGCATAACTCATCAACCAGGGTGACCAAGGCTGTTTCCATCCTATAACTAGGTCTGAAACCTGAGTGGAATGGGTCCAAATAATCAGTATCATCCAACACTGCTTGGAGTTCTGAGGCCACCATCAGCTGCAGCACCTTACCCAAGAATGGCAAATTTGACAAAGGTTGTGAACCCCTTAGGAATATTTCCAACCTAAAATGTTATTAGATCTTAATCGAACCCCATAATCCTAGATAAAGAACAATAGATAACCTGATTAAACAAATGGCACACAAACATTATGCTTTTTCAACATTTATTTATCATCAACTGATTCAACATGCAGTATCCATGTGTGAAAAAGTACGTGAACCTTTAGATTCAGTGGCTGATGGCACCCCCTTCAGCAGCAATGACTTCAAGTACACGTTTCCTGTAACTTTGGTCAGTCTCTCACATCAGTTTGGAGGAATTTTGGCCCATTCCTCCTTACAGAACTGCTTTAATTCAGTGACACTTGAGGGCTTCCTTGCATAAACAGCTAGCTTCAAGTCCTGCCACAACATTTCAATGGGGTTTAGGTCCAGAATTTGACTAGGCTATTTTAAAACACGGGATTTCTTCTTCCGCAACCATTCTTCTGTGGATCTGCTTGTATGTTTAGGATCATTGTCTTGTTGTGTGACCCACTTTTAGCTCAGCTCACGAACAGATGGCCTGACATTCTCTTCCAGAATCTTCTGATACACTTCAGAATTCATGGTTGTGTCAATGATGGCAAGCCATCCAGGTCCTGAGGCAGCAAAGCAGGACCAAACAAACCATCACATTCCCACCACCGTATTTGATGGCAGGGATGAGGTTCTTCTGTTCGAAATCAGTGTTTGTTTTTCACCAAACATAATGTTACTTATTGACACCCAAAAACTTTACCTTTGACTCATCTGTCCAGAGAACATTGTTCCAGAAGTCTTGGGGATCACCTATGTGATCTTTAGCAAATTTCATATGGGTAGCAATGTTCTTTTTAGAGAGCAGTGGTTTCCCCCTGGCGATTCTCCCATGAACACCATTCTTGTTCAGTCTGTTTCTGATCATTGAGTCATGAACACTCACATTAGCCAAGGCGAGCATGGCCTGCAGATCTTGGATGTTACTCCTGCTGATCTATGTTGTTTTAACCAATTTTTAAATTGTATTTGCAGTCTGGTTCAAGGGGATAAAACTTGTTGTGTCCTTGCTGATGGACCTCTATTATGGTATCAGTGGAGATGCTGGGAGTTCCAGGACTTTTTCTTTCTAAATATGCATAGGATTACACCCTGAGGGTAGTCTCCAATGTTAGTCCTACATAGAGTAGACCCATTGAAATGAATGAAACTTAAGTTAGTTCTGACTAACTTAAGTCCCATTCATTTCAATGGGCCTACTCTATCTAGGACTAACATTGGATACTACTCTAGGTTTCATGGCCAGAACAGCTGTAAACAGCTTAGCGTTGTTTGTTCCAAGCATTTTTAGGCTGCCTTTCTGGACTAAGTCCTCTCTCAGCAGCATACAACCATATAAATAACAAAACTGAAACAATATAACATTATGAAAATGTTTAAAATAACAGCAATTCAAAGATAAGCAACAACATTTTAAAATATGCAACAGCCAGCATAATTATCACAAGCAGCAGCAATAAAGCAGTAAAGCAGCAACATATCCAGTAAAATCACATTAATTAAAAGCCATTTGGCATAGATAGGTCTTCAGAGTCTTTTTGAAAGCCAACCAAAGGGGCCGACCATACATGCCTTAGTAGTGAATTCTACAGAGTAGGGGCCACTACCAAGGATAAAAGTGTATAGTACCTTAGCTGTGTAGTTCCAGCCAAGAGAGCAGTTTTTATTTTTCACAGATTGCAGGTGTGGGATGCCCTGATCACATCAGGACCCTGCTATGGGGGTAAGGGGGCTTTAACCCTTTGTTCCCTATTGCTATCCCAATCCAGGACAAATTGCATGAGCAATTTGTATTGCCAAAAAAAGTCCCATTGAAACATGAGTTGTTAAGAGACAAACAAGAATTTTCCTGATATCCTAAAATAGCAAAATAACGGGGCAAACGGTTAGAATTCATGACAGTTAGAATGCATTGATTCATTACAATCAACTGAAGCTTGTGTCAGGACCTGACTTCCCAGAGATGAAGCCCAATTCCCAGGAAAACCTTTTATTGCTGTAATTCCAGTAAATAGGTTAATGCCCTTGCAGCCCCAATCAAGAACCACAGATAACAGTTCACAACATAAGACTTAGATCAAGTTCAGTTCATGAGCCGCAAAACAAAACCTGAAGCATGATCAGTTTGGCAGAATAAATCCCAATACATTCAGAGATAAAGTAGGGAAGCTTTGCAGGTTATCCAAGCGTTGTTTCTAGCAAAGTCTCTTGCTAAAGGCTCTGGCTTAAATACAACAGTAGCCACTGAAGGTCAGTATTGGACATTTGATCCTGGCAGGGAAAGCTACCTCTTAGGCGATTGCTGCGTCTCATAGGATGCCTCTGCTCTGCCCTCTTTAATTGACGACACAGTAAAGGAGACACCCCTGAAACACCCTCTCCCACAGAGACATCCTCCTGCTGCCCTGTCCCCATGGAAAGCTCCCCTGGTTGAGAAGCAGGGCCCCCCCCGTCAAGGTCAGGTCTCCATCTGTGGAGATAGATAGGCTGTATCAGTGTCCTGCGCTTTCCCCGCTCCTGGCTGTCAGCTCCTGCCAGCTGACCACAGCTAGTAGCAATAAATCACCAGCTAATAACAGGGCTGTGAACCTGTCCAAGGCTAGGAAGCGAAAAAGCGGCTTGTAGCAGGGAATGTTTTACACAGGCAGTGAGTCCAAAGCATCGAGGCAAAGAGAAGTCCGTTATCCAATCCGGGGTCCAAAACACACAAGGAAACACAAGAGGAAACACGAGCACAGCGGTGCACAAGGTCTGAGCTGAGGCTGAGAACCGGTGTTTAAATGATGTTGTTTTTTCAGCGGTCTCGCCCCAGCCTGCCAATCCCTTTTCACAGCCACAACTTGAGGCAGCTGTATCTAAATCAGTCCTCCTGCCTCTGAGAGCCTCTCTGTCTTAAACGGACAGAGGCTTGCCTACACTGCTTCTGGACATGCAGCTGCCTTTGTTCTGCAGGGGTCATTGGCATTTTGCCCTCTGAATCCTCTGGGGAGACTGCAACTGGGCCTGGAACCTCCATAGGGGGCTCGGGCGCCTTCTGTGCTGGTCCCTTCCCCTGGGTCTGGGGCCTGCTCTTTCCCTTCATCCTGGGAGGAGTCCGAGGGGGACATGACACTATCCCCTCCCCAGGTTTATTCTTCCTCCGCCCCCCCAGCTCTGGCTTGGCTGGGTATTGCTGGTGGAACTGGTGAACCAGCTGGGGGGGGGGGTGGACCTGGGCCGCATCTTCCCAGGAAAGTTCCTACGGACCGTACTCCTTCCAGTCAGGTACTGGAGCCGGCTGCGATGCCAGTGAGAGTCCAGAATCTCTGCGACTTCAAACTCCTCCTACCCATCCACCTGCACTGGGGGTGGAGGCTGCGGTCGAGCACACAGGGGGTGAGGTGGGGGGGCCAGAACGAGCAACAAGTGGTGGAACGCAGGGCGAAGGTGAAGGGATTCAGGGAGTTGCAGCTGGAAGCCTACTGGGTTGATTTACCAGATGATGAGGAAAGGACCAATGTGGTGTGCGTCTAGCTTCTGGGACTGCCTTGAGGTCTGCGGGAACTTAGTGGAGAGCCACATTTTGTCCCCTACCTTCAGTGGCGAGCCCGCTTGGTGGTGGCAGTTGGCAAATTGCTTGTATGCCTCCACTTGGTCTAGTTGTTCTTTCACGACGACCTGTATGGCCTTCAATTCCTGCATCATGAGGTCTACTACGGGGACTGGCAAGGGCGGGACCACTGATGTGAAGGGTCTGGGGTGGTAGCCATAGGTGGCGAAGAACGGGGTCTGCTGGGTGGAGGCATGCAGGGAATTGTTGTATGCAAATTCCAACAGTGGGAGTAGATCTACCCAATCATCTTGCTGGAAGTTGATGTAGCATTGTAAATATTGCTCCAGCATGGCGTTGGTGCGCTCTGTCTGGCCATTTGATTGAGGGTGATGCTCCAAGGACAAGTGAACTTGCACGTCAAGGGCCTGAAACAAGGCTTGCCAGAACTGGGCCATGAATTGGGTCCCCCGGTCCGAGATCAGGTGATCCAGAAGACCATGAAGACGGAACACCTGGATCAGGGACAGCCGGGACGTCACCTGAGCTGAGGGGAGACTGGCACATAGGAGGAAGTGGGCCATCTTGGTGAACAGGTTCACCACAATAAGAACCGTGGGCAGGTCAGTGATAAAGTCCAAGGATACCAATTGCCATGGCCCCAAGGGAGTAGGAAGCAGAAGCAAAAGGCCAGGTGGCCACCCAGGAGCTACCTTAGCCTGCCGACAGGTGTCACAAGCTGCCACATAGTCTCTGGCATCCTCCCGTACCTGAGGCCACCAGAATCCCTGCAAAACTAGGTGTAGAGTCTTATAGGTCCCAAAGTGACCAGTCGGTCAGCTATCATGGCAAAGCTGGAGCACCTCCCCCCGTACAGCCCCAGGGTCAATGGTACAGCAGGCCATCCTGCATCGAGAAAGGGTTGTCAGCCACCAGGGTTCCAGACTGGGATTCTGGTCAATGCGCTTGTACATAGGGGTTGCTCTGCTGCAGCCCCTGTACCTGGTCCACCAGCGATGGGTGTTGCTGGGCGGCTGCAAAGTTTTCTGGGCAGAGGATGGACCGCAGAGGATGACCAGTAGTCTTGGCTCAATACGCGGGCTTGCGGGAGAGTGCATCTGCTTGTTTATTCTGGCATCCTGGGAGGTAGCTGACCATGACGTTGAAAAGAAAAGAGACCACCGGATCTGGCGTTGGTTAAGTTTCTGGGCACTTTGCAAGTACTCCAAGTTTCGGTGATCCGTTCGTACTTGCACCGGATGACGGGCCCCTTCCAGCAGGTGGCGCCACACCTCAAACATCACTTTGATAGCCAAGAGTTCCTTCTCCCTGATGGTGTAATTCCGTTCAGATCATAGAATCATAGAATAGTAGGGTTGGAAGGGGCCTACAAGGCCATCGAGTCCAATCCCCTGCTCAATGCAGGGATCCAAGTCAGAGCATCCCTGATAGATGGCTGCCCAACCTCATCTTGAATGCCTCCAGGGTGGGAGAGCCCACTACTTCCCTAGGGAATTGGTTGCTCTAACAGTCAGGAAATTTTTCCTGATGTTCAGCTGGAATCTGGCTTCCCGTAACTTGAGTCCATTATTCCGTGTCCTGCACTGTGGGATGATCGAGAAGAGATCCTGGCCTTCCTCTCTGTGACAACCTTTCAAGTACTTGAAGAGAGCTATCATATCTCCCCTCAGTCTTCTCTTCTCAAGGCTAAACGTGCCCAGTTCTTTCAGTCTCTCTTCATAGGGCTTTGTTTCCAGTCCCCTGATCATCTTTGTTGCCCTCCTCTGAACCCTCTACAATTTCTCTGCATCCTTCTTAAAGTGGGGTGCCCAGAACTGGACACAGTACTCCAGTTGAGGCCTAACCAGTGCTGACTAGAGGGGAATGAGTACTTCCCGGGATTTGAAAGCTATGCTTCTGTTAATGCAGCCGCAAATAGCATTTTCCTTTTTTGCAGCCACATCACATTGTTGGCTCATATTCAGCTTGTGATCGACAACAATTCCAAGATCCTTCTCGCTTGTAGTGTTGTTGAGCCATGTATCCTCCATCTTGTAACTGTGCATTTGGTTACTTTTTCCTAGGTGCAGAACTTGGCATTTATCCCTATTAAATGTCATTCTGTTGTTTTCTGCCCAGCGCTCCAGTCTATCCAGATCACTTTGAATTTTGTTTCTGTCTTCCAAAGTATTAGCTATCCCGCCCAATTTTGTGTCATCTGCAGATTTGATCAGCATTCCCTGCACCTCCTCCTCCAAGTCATTAATAAAAATTTTGAAGACTGTTCCACGACTGAGCCCTGCAGTACCCCGCTCGTTACCTCTCCCCAGCTGGAGAAGATCCCATTGATCAGCACTCTTTGAGTCCGATTCTGTAGCCAACTGTGGATCCACCGAATCGTTGTTTCATCTAGCCCACTTTTAGCTAGTTTGTTCATCAGGATATCATGGGGCACTTTGTCAAAAGCTTTGCTGAAGTCAAGGTATATTATGTCTACAGCATTCCCACAGTCCACAAGGGAAGTTACTTGATCAAAAAATGAGATCAGATTTGTCTGGCAGGATTTGTTCTTGTCAAATCCATGTTGGCTTCGAGTAATCACTGCATTGTTTTCAAGGTGCTTACAGATGGATTGCTTCATAATCTGCTCCAGAATTTTCCCAGGGATTGATGTCAAACTCACTGGTCTGTAGTTCCCAGGTTCCTCCTTTTTGCCCTTTTTGAAGTTAGGGACAACATTAACACTCCTCCAGTCATCTGGCACTTCACCCATCCTCCATGATTTCTCAAAGAGAATAGACAGCGGTTCTTAGAGTTCTTATGCCAGTTTTGTTATTACTCTAGGATGCAGTTCACCTGGCCCTGGAGATTTGAACTCATTCAAAGTAATTAGGTGTTCCTTGTCTATATGCCTATCGATCTCAAGCTGCAATCCTGCCCCTTCAGCCTGTACTTCGCCTTTGCCGGGGGAACGGGGGTCATAGACCGTCTTCTGGGAGAAGACTGAGCCAAAGTAGGAATTGAGCACCTCTGCCTTTTCCTTGTCATCTGTTATCATTTTGCCATCCTTATTTAATAGCTGAGCCACCATTTCTTTCCTCTGTCTTTTACTCTGCATGTAGCTGAAGAAAGCCTTTTTGTTGCTTTTAGCATCCCTTGCTAACCTCAGCTCGTTCTCAGCTTTAGCCTTCCTGATGCCATCCCTGCAATTCTGTGCTACCTGCCTGTACTCTTCCTTTGTTGCTTGGCCTTCCTTCCACTTCCTATATGTGTGCTTTTTTGTTTTCAGGTCATCTCTTAGCTTTTTGTGAAGCCACACTGGCGTCTTCTGTTGTCTTTCACCTTTTCTTGTTGTTGGAATTGTTTGTAATTGTGCCTTGAGAATTTCCTTTTTTAAAAGCTCCCACCCATCCCCGACTCCTTTTCTCATTAGCGTTGCTTGCCATGGGACCTTACTGATCATTGTTCTGAGTTTATTAAAATCAGCTTTCCTAAAATCCAGGGTACACGTTTGACTACACTCGGCTTTTGCTTCCCTTAGAACCAAGAACTCAAGTACAACATGGTCACTTTCCCCCAGAGTTCCTGTAACTGCTACTTTATCCACTAAGTCATCTCTGTTGGTTAGGATCAAGTCAAGGATAGCTGATCCTCTAGTTCCTTCCTTTACTTTCTGTAGGAGGAAGTTATCCGCCACACAAGTCAGGAATTTCCTGGAGGGGCCATGTTTTGCAGAATTTGTCTCCCAACAAATATCAGGGAAATTGAAGTCCCCCATTACTACTGCATCATGCTTCCTTGAAACCTTGGCCATGTGCTTTTCAAAAGTTTCATCCTCGTCTTCTCCTTGATTGGGTAGCCGGTAGTAGACTCCGACCACCAGGTTCCTTTTATTCTTTTCTCCATTTATTTTGATCCAGATGCTCTCGATGGGGCTACCAAGCTCATCCTCCTGTATTTCTGTGCAGAGATATGTATTTTTCACATACAATGCAACCCCCCTCCCTTTCTGTTCCTCCTGTTCTTTTTGAACAAGTTATATCCTTCAATTGCTGTATTCCAGTCATGAGAGTCATCCCACCAAATCTCAGTTATACCTATCAAGTCATAATTTCCCTCTTGTATCAAGAGTTCAAGTTTGTTCTGTTTGTTTCCCATAGTCTGGGCATTAGTATATAGACATATATATGTCTATATACTAATGTGCTTCATAGTCTGGCTTTCTTCCTAAATGTGTCTGAAGACTATTATTGGGCGCTATTAGAGCTGTTCTCTCTGTTGCGGTGCATGAGCCTTCATCCACTGTTACCCCCAACTTTACATCTCCCTTCCCCATAGGATTCAGTTTAAAAAGCCCTCCTGATGAAGTTCTTCATGCTGTGGCCAAACACATTCTTCCCAGCCTTTGTGAGGTGCAACCCATCCCTTGCCAACAGCCCATCTTCCAGGAAGTATAGCCCGTGGTCCCGGAATCCAAATCTCTCACGCCAGCACCACCTTCGTAGCCTGTCATTCACTCGGAGTATTTTCCTTTCCCTTTCTATCCCTCTTCTAACTACTGGAAGGATGGATGAGAAAACTATCTGGGCCCCAAAGTTCTTGAGTTTCCTTCCCAAAGCTTCAAAGTCTGACATGATTTCTTCATAGTTCTGCTTGGCAGTATAATTTGTTTCCACATGGATGAGAAGAAAGGGATACCTGTCAGTGGGCTTTATGAGTGCAGGCAACCTTTCAGTAACATCTCTAATCCGTCCTCCCGGGAGACAACATACCTGGTGAGTCCACAGGTCTTCGTGACATACTTCGGTCTTGATCCCACGCAGGAAGGAGTCTCCCACCACTACTACTCTTCTTCTTGTTGTAGGCCTGGGTTTCATCTCCTCTGCTTGACTGACCTTCAGCCTCTTGCTCACTCTCATGCAGGTTCCCCTGTAATTCTTCTTCTGCAGGCTGTCCTCCAGTCTCATCCTCAAGTACCTGGAATCGGTTCCACAGCTCCACTGCTTCCACTGGTGCAGAGTGGCGTCTAGTTCTTCTTCTCCTAACTGTCACCCTTTTCCAAGGAGTATCCTCTCCTGCATTTTTCCTCACCTCAGCATTTCCCACTTCTGCCTCAGCTTGCTGTTGCTCTTCAAGCTTCTGGTCTTCACTTTGCTGCTGTAGTTCCACCATTTTGTCCAAGAACTCTTCGTGTTCTCTTATTCCCTAGAGGGTTGACGGTCGCTGCTCCAGTCCTCTTACTTTTTCTTCCCGCAGCGTGATCAGCTTGCACTTGTTGCATGTGTAGGCCATGTTGTTCTCAGGCAAGAAAACAAACATTGTACACACCTTGCAGGTCACCACCACTGGAGAGTCTTGTCCTTCCATAGCCTCTTTCCCTTTTTGTGTCTAGATGGGTTGAGCTTTCTTGAATGGAAGGCACAGGGGAGTAGGGTCTGGCCTTTCGCTGCTGGCTGTAACAGAACTGCTGCCATGGCATTGTCAGAGGCATCCGATTCTACGATGAAGGGCTGGGTGTGATCCGGTTGTTGCAAGTTGGGGGCAGAGGTGAATGCCGTCTTGAGGCGTTGAAATGCCTGCTGAGCAGCCTCTGTCCTTTGAAAGTTTTCCTTGGCTTGAAGCAAGTCCGATTGGGGTGCAGTTAACTACAAGAAGTGGGAAAGGACCTCCGGTAGTAGTTGGCAAAGCCAAGGAGACGTTGTATGTCCTTCATACAGTGAGGGGCCTGCCAGTGCAAGATGGTCTCTACTTTTGCTGGGTCCATCTGAGTTCTGGATGGGGAGATACAGTGGCCCAGGAAGTCGACAGTCACCAGGTCGAACTCACACTTCTCCAGCTTGGTGAATAAGTGATGTTGTCTTAGCCACTGTAACACTGACCACATGTGGTTCTCATGTTCCTGGGAGTGGCGTGAGAAGATCAGAAAGTCATCCAGGTAAAACACTAGGAAGCAATCTAGGAAGGCCTGGAAGATGTCATTCATAAAGTGCTGAAAGACAGGGGGAGTGTTGCATAACCCAAATGGCATGACAGTATATTCAAAGTAGCCATATCTGGTGTGGAAAGCTGTCTTCCATTCATCCCCCTCCAGGATGCGTACTAGATTATAGGCCCCATGCAGATCCAGCTTGGTGAAAATTCTGGGCCCTCGTAACCGCGCCAGGAGTTCAGGGATCAAGGGTAAAGGGTAGCGGTTCTTAGGGATGTACGAAAGTGACTTACCTTTTGCGGATTATGTTGATGGTGGGGGGGGGAGGCGTTCTGTCCCTCCCCCCGGAATCCTGGCCGGTGGGGGAGGCGCTCCATTCCTCCCCCCGGAATCCTTGAACAGCTGGCTGTGCTCCACGACAGCTCTGCGGAGCAGCCGGCCAGGCCCGGCCTGGCCAGGACAGAGCCGTCCACAGCCGGATTTCCGGCTGCGGAGGGCTGTGGGTAAAAAAAACACCAAAAAAAACATGCACGCAAATGGCAGCGGCTATGGCCGCTGCCATTTGTGTTCTTTCTTTTTGGCCATCTTAGTCTACGTAAATATTTACGTAGACTATGAGGGTGAAAATCAAGGGGAATGCAAATAGCGTAGCGGGCACTATTTGCGTCCCTTTTTCATTCACCCTTTTAGCCTATGTAAATCTTTACGTACGCTAAAACGGCAAATCAAAAGGGGACGCAAACAGAGCCCGCTATGCTGTTTGCGTTCCCCTTGATTTTCGCTGTCATAGTCTACATAAATATTTACGTAGATTAAGACGGTAAAAAGAAGGAATGCAAATGGCGGCAGCCGTAGCCGCCATTTGTGTACGCTTTTTTTTTTTTGAACCCACCCCCAACCATGATAGGCTACGTAAAGATTTACATAGCCTATCACGTCTTTATTTTCTTTATTTTTAAACCTAGCCATGATAGGCTATGTAAATCTTTACGTAGCCTATCACGTCTTTTTTTTTTTTCCCACAAGCTTGGAAATGGCAGTGGCGGCAGTCGGTCGGAAGACCGGCCGCTGCCGCTGGCGGATCCGCCGCCGCCCGGAAGATCTGCCCCAGGTAAGTCTTGTCCCAGAGGAGATCCGTGGGGGGGGGGCAGGGCGGGGGGGCAGGCCATTCTGCCACAGATTTCGGGGGGCCGAATGCACTGGCATTTGGCCTCACTGAGATCCGTGGCGGAATTCTCTGACATCCCTAGCGGTTCTGGACAGTGTTCTGGTTGAGGGCCTGGTAGTCATTACACAGCCTCTTTTCCCCACACTTCTTCTTGACAAACTGCATGGGGGCAGCAGCCAGTGACATGGAGGGACAGTTGAATCCTCGATGCATGCTCTTGTTAATGAACTCCCGCAGGGTGGCCAGCTCAGACAAGCAATAAATCCTCCCCCCACCCCGGAATCTTTGCCCCTGGCAACAGCTCGATCGGGCAGTCATATAGGTGGTGAGGTGGGAGCTGATCTGACTCTTGCTTCCCGAACACATCCCAAAACTCCCAGTACTTCTTGGGCAGCTTCTCAAGTTCAGAGGCTTCCTCCTTGGTCAATAACACCTGCTCCTTCTGGACCCAACAAGTGGTTTGGCAATAAGGTGAAGCAAGGGATACTTCCCCCATCAACCACTGGATGCAGGGGTCATGTCATTGGAGCCAATCCAGACCGAGCACCAGTGGGAAGTGAGGGGCCTCCACAAGGTAGAACTGAATGTTCTCCCTATGTCCTGCCAGGGCCATCTCTAAGGGTACCATTTCCTGGACACCAGGCCAGAGGTGAGCAAGCGGCCATCAATGGTTTCCACCAAGACGGGCTGAGGCATAGGTTGGCGGGAATGTGGTGCAGGTCTGCAAAGGCTAGATCCATGAAACTACTGGTGGAACCCGAGTCCAACATGGCTGTGGCCTGCAAGGTCCCCTGTCCAGGGACCCTCAGAGAGATCATCACTGTCAGATGCTTGGAGGGTGAAGAGCTGGATTGGTAGGCCCTCTGGAAGATCGAACCACCATGGTCTAAGAGGCAGTTTTCAAGAGTTGTGGTGTGGGGTCGTTTGGCCAGACAATGTGCCACGAAATGGCAGGGGCCTCCACAATATAGGAAAAGCCCTTGCTGCTGATGCCTCTGCTTCTCCTTAGTGGGTAGGCGTGACCGGGCCCCACCCAACTGCATTGGCTCTTCCAGTGGGTCTGGTTCCCTCCCCAAGGTCTCTGGTTCCGTCTCTCTGGGGGTGGCATGCCTGGGGCTGACCGGCAACATGCTGAGGCATGTCTGCTTTCCAGCCTTCCCTCAATCCGAAGGCAGAAGTGGATCAGGGCCTGCAAGGTAGTAGGGTGTTCTGCTTGAGCTAGTTCATCCAGCAGCGCGTCAGAGCTCCTCCTGAATTGGTCCATGCGGGCCGCCTCATTCCAGGCCAGGTTTTGCTGTAACAGGCAAAACTCAATGATGTAGGCTGTGAGGGGGCGGCGGCCTTGTGTGAGCCACCTTATTCGGTGGTTGGCCGTGGCAACTCTCACTGGGTCCTCAAATGTGGCCTTGAGCTCCCCGCGAAATGCAGCCAGGTTCCCTAAGAGAGGGCTGTGCTCCAGCAGGAGCGGGGTGGCCCATCTGGCTGCTGCCCCAGTAAGGAGGCTAATCAGGAACCCCGCTGACGCTTATCACTGGGAAGGCGTCTGGCTTTAAGTCCATGGAGAGTTGGGTTTGTGCCAGAAAGGCAGGGAGCTGGTCCAAGGTGCCTGAAAACTTTTCCGGGGCTGCTGTTGGGCATTTTGCCTTCACCGGGGGTGGGGCCAGAGCAGCTGCTCTTGCCTGAGCTTGCAAAGTTTGCACTGCTGCTGCTAGCTCCTCAACTCGAGAGCGAAGGGACGAGTTTCCGGCTGCAACTGTTCCATCACGGCTAGGTCCCAGCCCTGGCTCTCCCCACTCGTCTTGGCTTTCTCACTCTAGCTGGCTGAAGGAACAAACCGGCAACTCCTGCCAGCTGACCGCAGCTAGTAGCAATAAATCACCAGCTGATAACAGGGCTGTGAACCTGTCCAAGGCTGGGAAGTGAAAAAGCGGCTTGGAGCAGGAAATGTTTTACCCAGGCAGTGAGTCCAAAGCATCGAGTCAAAGAGAAGTCCGTAATCTGATCCGGGGTCCAAAACACACAAGGAAACACAAGGAAACATGAGCACGGCGGTGCACAAGGTCCGAGGCTGAGAACCGGCATGTAAACACTGTTCCTTCAGTAGTCTCGCCCCAGCCTGCCAACCCCTTTTAACAGCCATGACTAGGGATGGGGGAGAAATCCTCCACAGACCCCAGTGAGGCCAGATTCAAAAGAATCTGGCACCCCGGAATCTGTGGAGGATCGGAAGACTTACCTCTGCCTCCACGAGGAATCCTCGCCGGCCGGATCCTCCCTGCCGGCCGGCTCCAAAGTGCCAGCGATATGGCTGCCATTGCTGTATTGCTGGTGCGCTGGATTGACTGTGGCCACAAATGGCGTCCAGGATGCCATTTGCGGCCGTAAAGGCCTTAGTTTAAGGTAAACGCCATTTGCAGCTGCAGTCAATCTGTCCCACCAGCGATACGGCAATGGCGGCCGTATCACTGGCACTTCAGAGCCGGCTAGCAGCTCCGTGGACTTGCTGCGGAACGGAGCCAGCCGGCGAGGATTCCGCGGGGGAGGGACAGATCACCTCCACCCCTGCGGAGTCCAGGTAAGGGGGTTTCGTACACCCCTAGCCATGACTTGAGGCAGCTGTATTTAATCCGGCCTCCTGCCTCTGAGGGCCCCTCTGTCTCAAACGGACAGAGGCTCCCCTACGCTGCTCCCGGACATACAGCTGGGGCATGACACTGGCTGGCCAGCCAGTGGGAGGCCTGGTAGAAATGAGTTCTCAGGCTCCTGGCTTCCTATGGCTGGGCCTGATTCATAGAATCATAGAATAGTAGGGTTGGAAGGGGCCTACAAGGCCATCGAGTCCAACCCCCTGCTCAATGCAGGAATCCAAGTCTGCACTGTCCCCTTCTGATTCAGAATCAGCGTCAGAGGCCATAGCTCCCCGCAAACGGAGGCACGGCCTCATGTCTTGCTTGATAATAGCCTACAGAGATTTTAGTCTTACCAAGTATATTCCAGGTCAGATTTTACTCCTAGGGCATTTCTACACCAGCCTAAAATCCTGCGTTTAAAATGGGGCTTTCTGCTTCCGTTTTACATGCAGGATCACCACTGACCCCCTTTACATGCGCTTCCTTTCCCCCCTCCCCTTCCCCCCTCCTTCTCCCCCTATCTGAGTCTTCCATTACCTTTCATTGATCTCACTCCTCTTCTTGCTGCTGCTTTTCCTCTTTTCACAGAGGAAACTGAAGCGGAACACAATGGGGTAATTTGATAGCTCATTATCTGCGATCTATTTAAAAATGGAACAAAGGGCATTTAGTGCAGGAGGGTCATGGCATCATGTAAAGAGCCCACAAACTTCCTTGAAGGAGCAATCTCAATCGCAGGATAAAAGCTACATGTGATGAAGCCCCTAATTTGAAAACATAGATGAAATCAAGCATGTAAGAGGTTATCTGTGCCACCAAATGACTTTATATAATTACATCAGCTGCAAAAATGTTTGCGGGATGGTTAAAGAGACAGAGTAACTATTTTAAGCAGAAACCTTAGCTGTTCATGTGAGTCAAGAAAGGTCCAATTGATATGACAGACACCTGTTGATATCACAACTGGAAAAGAATATAAAGAATCCCTTTAAAGCAAAACAGACAAATCTAACTTATCGTTTAAACCCTCCAGAGACATGGATTTTAGTTTATATATCCAAAAGACTTCTCTTTTTGGCTAATGCCTCAGTTAAAAGAATGCACTTGAAAGGGATCCAATGAATACGTTTCAAAGCAAAAAAATCAAGCGAATCATGAGCCCAAGAATGGTCCAGAGGCAGCATCAGAGGAGGATAGTGGACAAGCAGTGGAAATGGAGGCAGGCCCCTCTGGACTGCCCAATGGGGGCCTCCCTCCTCCACTTCTTCCTTCCCAGAATGAGTAAGACTCTGAGCCAGATGTAACGAGAACACCCAGCAACAATGAATAAAACATAGACAGCAAACCCAGCCTCTCCAGAAAAGCACCAGGTTACAAGCAAGGAGTTCAACTCTGTGAAGCCCTCCTTTTATAGCCAGCTTCTTTGGAAAGCTCATTAATGAGTTGCAGCTGGGAGCTGGCCGAATCCTAGCTGTGTCTGCAATAAAATGTGGGCAAGGAGGCTGAGCGGGTTCGTTGGGAACAGCGTCTTTGTGTGCTTCTGGTGTTTGTGCATCTTCCGTGCTCCTGACCTTCTGCTTTGGAAATTGGACCTCCTTGACACCTTCAGATTGGACTTCTCTTCTTGCTTCACCCTTGCCTGGACACTGTGCTGAAAACTTTGCCTGGCGTGATGTTTGGACTGCTTGACAAACAGCATTTTGGACAAAGTTCTTATCAGCCTGCTGTGAGCAGGAGCAGCCTTGAAGAAGCCATTATCATTCACTACGGCTTCTCCTGGCAGGGCTTCCAGCCCAAATAAGTGGACTGTATTGGAAAAGGCATGCCGAGACAGGACACTGGGTTTATTTTGAAACTTCTAAAAAAAAAAAGATTCCACACTTTATTTCAATTATCATGTAAATAATCCTTTGTTAATTCACCATCAAAAAGGCTTACGATGTCTCTCTTCATATAACTCAGAGGCTGCTTTTTTCAAACACATACCAAACCCATGGTTGCTTTTATCCATAAACCACCCTCGCTCCTGGACTAGATACTTTCACCTTCTCTTATGCCCCAGGGTTCAAACTTGACTCACTCTGCGTCGCTGAGCAGAGAGACATTCTAGGGCCTTCAGGCTTCCCCCCTGCTTCAGGCTTCCCCCCTGCTTCCCCTGTCCATATATTTTTAATGTCTTCATTCCATTCTTGCACAAGAACAGAATGAAGACATTAAAAAATAGTTGCGCTCCTTTTTTTTCAGAGGAAGCGAGGGTACCAGGCATGAGGAGGGGTGGAAGGGGGTATGGGTACCCTCACCCAGCCCTCCCTGTGCCTGGCACCCTCGCTTCCACAGAAGAAACATGGAACTTTTCCAGCTCACTGTAGTATTGGCTATCTCTGGCTTGCTTTTGACAGCTGTCATTTTTGACAGCTGACATAACTGACGGTCAGGCAGCGATCACAACGGGGACTGGATAGCAGCTGCCCCTTCCTGCATCCGTGCATGCCTGGGCAACATACAGGGGGGCAAGCTAGTATCCATTGGTTTACCACTGGTGCTCACCTGCCCAGGACCAGGAAATCAAAGGAAAAAAACCAATCATTTTCCCCATTTGCAGACATGGGAAAAATTACAGGGAAGTGCAGGCAAGGTACTGGGAACATTTTTTTAAGGGATCTGACCCCAGTTGAGATTGGAGTCAGGAAAGGGGACTTGGCAGCAGACAAAATGGGTCTTCTGCCAGTGCCAGGCCCCCTGGGATGCAGGCTGGAAGACTGGCGGGGGGGGGGCCAAGGGGGAGAAATAAGCTATGCACAGTAGCTTATTTTTCAAATTGTCTGTCAGGGCACAGTAGGCTACAGGAAAAATAAGCTACTGTGTGTAGCTTATAAGCCACCATAGCTTAAAGTGATGTGCGAACCTGGCCATTGTGTTGTATTCAGCACCTCCTGAACACATCTTTATTTCAAGAGTGATTTATTTCAGCCCTCAAGAGTGACAACGAATAAAATGTGGACAGCAAACCCAGCCTGCAGCTGGTACAGAACACGGCAGCTCGCCTGATTAAAGGCAGCCGCCGGCGAGATCACATCACTCCAGTGCTGAAGGAGTTGCACTGGTTACCAGTTGTTTTCCGGGCCAAATTCAAGGTGTTGGTTTTGACCTTTAAAACCCTATATGGTTCTGGCCCAGCCTATCTCAAGGAGCGCCTCCAGCAACACCAGACAGGCCACTTAACAAGATCAGCCTCGGATGGCCTTCTCTCTGTCCCATCAGCCAGGACAGCTAGACTGGTGGGGACGAGGGAGAGGGCCTTTTCTGTGGTGGCCCGCACTCTGTGGAACGCCCTCCCTAGGGAACTCCGCCATGCCCCCTCTTTGATGAGCTTCCGTCGTGCATTAAAAACGTGGTTGTTCAGGCAGGCATTTGGGGTGGGTTAGGGTATTTTAGAAAATGTTTTTACTGTAGAATTTTATTGTTTTAAACTGTTTTACTGTACGCTGTACATTGGCCAGAGTGGCTGGGTGACCAGCCAGATGGGCAATTAAGAAATTTAATAATAAATAAATAAATAAATAAATAAGCCTCTCCAGAAAAGCACCAGGTTACAAGCAAGGAGTTCAACTCTGTGAAGCCCTCCTTTTATAGTCACCTTCTCTGGAAAGCTCGTTAATGAGTTGCAGCTGGGAGTTGGCCAAATTCTGGCTATGACTGCAATAAAATGTGGGCAAGGAGGCTGAGCAGGTTCATTGGGAACAGCGTCTTTGTGTGCTTCTGGTGTTTGTGCATCTTCCGTGATCCTGACTTTCTGCTTTGGAAACTGGATCTCCTTGGGACCCTCGGATTGGACTTCTCTTCTTGCTTCACCCTTGCCTGGACACCATTCTCAGAATTTTGCCTGGCTTGACTTTTGACAAACTTCTTATCAGCCTACCAGACAAATCTGATCTCATTTTTTGATCAAGTAACCTCCCTTGTAGACCGTGGGAATGCTGTAGACATCATATACCTCGACTTCAGCAAAGCTTTCGACAAAGTGCCCCATGATATCCGGATGAGCAAACTAGCTCAAAGTGGGCTAGATGAAACAACGATCTGGTGGATCCACAGTTGGCTACAGAATTGGACTCAAAGAGTGCTTATCAATGGGACCTTCTCAAACTGGGGAGAGGTAACGAGTGGGGTACCGCAGGGCTCAGTCCTGAGCCCAGTGCTCTTCAATATTTTTATGAATAACTTGGAGGAGGAGGTGCAGGGAATGCTGATCAGATTTGCAGATGACACAAAATTGGGCGGGATAGTTAATACTTTGGAAGACAGAAACAAAATTCAAAGTGATCTGGATAGACTGGAGTGCTGGGCAGAAAACAACAGAATGACATTTAATAGGGATAAATGCCAAGTTCTGCACCTAGGAAAAAGAAACCAAATGCACAGTTACAAGATGGGGGATACGTGGCTCAACAACATTACAAGCGAGAAGGATCTTGGAATTGTTGTCGATCACAAGCTGAATATGAGCCAACAATGTGATGTGGCTGCAAAAAAGGAAAATGCTATTTTGGGCTGCATTAATAGAAGCATAGCTTCCAAATTCCCCTCTACTCAGCACTGGTTAGGCCTTATCTGGAGTACTGTGTCCAGTTCTGGGCACCACACTTTAAGAAGGATGCAGAGAAACTGGAGAGGGTTCAGAGGAGGACAACAAAGATGATCAGGGGACTGGAAACAAAGCCCTATGAAGAGAGACTGAAAGAACTGGGCATGTTTAGCCTTGAGAAGAGAAGACTGAGGGGAGATATGATAGCACTCTTCAAGTACTTGAAAGGTTGTCACAGAGAAGAAGGCCGGGATCTCTTCTTGATCATCCCAGAGTGCAGGACACGGAATCATGGGCTCAAGTTACAGGAAGCCAGATTCCGGCTGAACATCAGGAAAAACTTCCTGACTGTAAGAGCAATACGACAATGGAACCAATTAACTGGGGAGGTGGTGGGCTCTCCCACACTGGAGGCCTTCAAGACAAGGCTGGACAGCCATTTGTCAGGGATGCCCTGACTTGGATTCCTGCATTAAGCAGGGGGTTGGACTCGACAGCCTTGTAGGCCCCTTCCAACCCTACTATTCTATGATTCTATGATTCTGTGAAGAGGCCATTATCATTCACTACTCCTTCTGCTAACACGGATCCCAGCCAATTAAGTGGACTGTGTTGGAAAAGATACTTAGACAGTACATCGGGTTTATTTTGAAACATCTAAAAAAAAAGATTCCACACTTTATTTCAATTATCATGTAAATAATCCTTTGTTGATTCACCATCAAAAAGGCTTACGATGTCTCTCTTCATATAACTCAGAGGCTGCTTTTTTTCAAACATGTATCAAACACATGGTTGCTTTTGTCGATAAACCACCCTTGGACTAGATACTTTCACCTTCTCTTATGCCCTAGGGTTCAAACCTGACTCACCCCACATCACTGAGCAGAGAGACATTCTAGGGCTTTGGCTTCCATTGGAAAGAGAGTTGTCTGGAAGCCAAACAGCATTATATAATATTTGCATGTATTTACAATTATGCAAATTGCATATAAGTGGAGATACCCATCTTAACCCACCTTTTCCCAACCTTATGCCCAGCAAATATGTTGGCCTGCATCTCCTATGTTGGACTGCTGGCTGGGAATCATGGGGGTTGCAGTCCAACAGATCTGGAGGACATCAAGTTGGAGAAGGCTGGCTTAAGCATTCCTACAAGTAACAAATCCACTGTTCCACATCAGACCTTCAGAGAAGCAGCCCAGTATCCTGAGATGCCTTTAGCCTTGCAAAACTTTAGCCTTATTCTTTTTAGTTCTCTCTGTCTTTTTCCAAATCTATTTGTCTTGTACATTTCCAAACATCCCCCCCCACACACACAGGCCCCTTTATCCTTCCTTCATAGCAATCATATAACAAGTTCACAGCATTATTCTATGTATCTCTCTCTGGCTTCTGCCAATGAGACAGTGTGGGGCAGCATTTTCTTTTCTATTTCTTCCATCTCCTCCCTTCCCTGCTCTCCCTGATTAAAGTTCAGATTAAACTTGTCCATGGGCCAAAACAGATGTGATGTTAAATATTTGACTGTATTTAATGGCCGGGTTCAGATTATCACAGTGGGGGAAGGAACCATCATGGCTCCTGTCCCCGCCCCTGTGCGTGTTGTGCATGCACCTGCTATTTGCATAATCTGCCACGATGCATCAGGGGTTGGCAAATCTTTCATATTTGCATGACCTTACCCGTGCAGCTCAATGAGGAAATTCTGTAATAAAATGCCTCCAAGAGAATTCTGGAATTAAAAATGAGATTCCAATGCCTAATACCACTCAGTAAGGTCTTCTTACCCAAGAGTAATTAAAATACCTTACCTCTGAGGTTTACCAAATGAGAGAATATAGTTCCAGGCCATTAGAAATAGTTCATTAGTACCCTTTTACTGTTTAGAAAGGAATCCAGATAAGGGCGTGCCACTGTTAAATTTAGGGTTACAACTTTCACTTAGTAGAGTATCATAAAGCTATTTGGTCAGATGTGCCATCAGATAAGTGACCAGGAGGCCTCACTCCAGATGATAAATATGTAAGAAAAACAAGCTCACAAGACAGGATGGTGTCAAGCAAATATGTTTGTGTCAAAAACATACCTGTAACATGTCAAAGAAAGCTAAAATGTTTAGATAAGTATGTTATAGTATGCACATTAATGTCATGCACATTAATCTCAAGTTCAGTCGTTAAGTCGTGTCCGACTCTTTGTGACCCCATGGACCATAGCACACCAGGACTTCCTCTCCTCCGCTCTCTTCCGGAGTGTGTTCAAGTTCATATTCATTGCATTGGTGATGCTATCTAGCCATCTCATCCTCTGCTGTCTCCTTCTCCTTTTGTCTTCAATCTTTCCCAGCATCAGGGTCTTTTCCAGTGACTTTTCTCTTCGCATTAGGTGGCCAAAATATTTGAGCTTCAGCTTCAGTATCTGTCCTTCCAATGAGCAGTCAGGGTTGATTGCCTTTAGGATTGACTGATTTGACCTCCTTGCAGTCCAGGGGACTCGTAAGAGTCTTCTCCAGCACCACAGTTCGAAAGCATCAATTCTTCGGCGCTCAGCCTTCCTTATAGTCCAGCTCTCACAGCCATACGTTGCTACTGGAAAAACCATAGCTTTGATTAGACGGACCTTTGTCGGCAAGGTGATGTCTCTGCTTTTTACTATGCTGTCTAGGTTTGCCATAGCTTTCCTCCCAAGGAGCAAGCGTCTTTTAATTTCATGGCTACAGTCACCATCTGCAGTGATCTTGGAGCCCAAGAAAGTAAAATCTGTCACTGCTTCCATTTCTTCCCCTTCTATATGCCAGGAAGTGATGGGACCAGATGCCATGATCTTAGTTTTTTTAATGTTGAGTTTCAAACCAGCTTTTGCGCTTTCCACTTTCACCCTCAACAACAGGCTCTTTAGATCCTCTTCGCTTTCTGCCATAAGGGTGGTATCGTCTGCGTATCTGAGGTTGTTGATAATTCTCTCGGCAATCTTAATTCCGACCTGTGATTCATCCAACCCAGCGTTTCTCATGAGACTTCAAAATTCAATAATCTTATTTAGACATATGAAGATTTAGAGTAGAAAGGTTATCTTTGGAATTCTTGGATAAGAAATATAAACGGTAGTAAAAATAGTGTAGACATATTTTATAGCATCCAAAAAGTATATAAAGGAGACTCAGGACACGCAACCATGGAGCAATAGTTTAGGATCAGCTTTCCTTAACATGTCACCTGTAGAATCAACCTGGTAAGCTCAATATTAATTATCACTGAGAACTGGCAAATGTGCTTGACTCTGCTTAGAAGCCTTGTTGGAGAATGATGTTAGATGTTTCATGTGTTTGAATTTATGCATGCATAAGCTCTTGTATTTAGTACTGTTATGCTAATACTTTGTACTAAAAAGACAAAAACACAAATCTTTTCTGAGAGAGTGTTTCTTAAGAACTAGAATTCTGTATTACCCATATCAGAGTATTGAACTGGCACTAGATGGTATCTAGTTGAAAGGGAAATCTGACTATATACACAGTAGACAAGTGATCAGTGGTTGTCAACATACTGGCAATATATTTTGAGAGAATCTCTGAACCAGCACATATGCCACAGGCGTGTCATGCGAACTTGGTATGGAGTGCAGCGGTGGCCACTTCATACCCAACTTAAAACCCACAACATACAGTAGAGGTTGCGCGATAGGTACAAAGTGGCTGCCACTGCATCCCACACCAGGTTCACAAGACATGCCAACCCCCACTGCATCGTGGGAGATTATGCACGTCCCAGGCATGGTCTGAAGGCACATGAGACAGTTACCTTGCTGAAGCTAAGCAGGTCTGGGTCTGGCCAGTGTTTGGAGGGGAGACCAACTGGGAACCACATGTAGCCAGCCACCTTGAGTTCCACAATGGAAGGAAGGTGGGATATAAATGAAATTTTTAAAAAATGCAAATGGTGGTCGCTCACACGGCACATGCAGGGGTGGGGGAAGTCAGGTCAATATGTCTGATTTTCCCTTTAACAGTATCAGCCATGGGGTGAGGGGAAGCAGAAGTGAGACTGCAGGGATAGGGGTTTAAGTCTGTCCCCACACATGAAATCCCACTGAACCCCCCCCCCCCCCCGCTGTTGCTGTTTGCTCTAGGAGGGAAGCTCCCATCAGAACCAATGGGAGCTTTCTTCCTATGGCAAACAGTAATGTCGGGGAGGGATTTTCAGCAGGGTGCAATCCTACGTACATTTAGACAGCATTCTCCGCCAAGCATGGCTGGCTGGAGAATGCTGGGAGGTATAGGACTTTTTTTTCTGTCTAAATATACATAGGATTGTGCCCTAAGATTTAACCTTTCTCTTTCTTCCTCCCCTATTTCTCAGCATCATACACTTCTTATTTTGCTATTTCTCCAGACTGCACCAAGATATATCACTCAGCCTTCTTTTCATCTACCTCCAGCCATTTCTCTGTCATACATACAGAGATACTTATTCTGGTTTCTCTCCAGCCTAAACCCTGACTTACTTTTCCCTCCAGTGCAGAGCAAACTTCACTGCCTCCCATTTTTGGTCACCATCCAGCCCTTTCCCAAATCTCCCTGTCTTCCTGGTCTCTATACTCATCTCCATTGCGTAATTCTGAAGTTACACTACTGAACCATGAGAAATAAAGAGATATCTGAGTTTAGGAGTTTCCAATCACAAACGAATAACCTCAGTATTACTAACACAACAGAAACAAAGATTATTCATCATGGATGTGCACATACTTCTGGTTTTCTGACATTTAATTTGGCTTAGTGGACATTATCTGGCAGCATGGATCAGTGTGGATGGGCTGCAACACACTTCAGCCACACTGCTATATTAAGATGCTCAAATGGTGGAATTTTCAGCTTTTTAAATGCATATTTGGTGGGCAGAAGTGAGGGACAATACAGCTGGTTCCAAGACATAGAACATTAATTACAGTATTGTTTCTGGTTGCCAAGATTCCATTACCGATATAAAGCCTATGTGGCATCTATATGAGGCCACACAGTTGCGACGTTGTCCAAAGGAGTTGGAGCAGCAGCAACAGCAATTAAGAACATAAATGTAAGAACTTAAGAAGAACCCTGCTAGATTAGACCAAAGGCCTCCCTCGTCCAGCATTCTGTTCCCACAGCGGCCATCCAGATGCCAATGGGACCTTCCCGCTCATGTTTCCAGCAACTGCAACTGCCTTCCAACAAAGGCAGTTCTTGCCAAGCCATGTAAATAGATGTTATATGTACTAGTGAACCACAGTATTTGAGAGGTCTCACTTCAGATAGTGCAGTGAAATGTATCTTGCATTTTTCTTCCTCCCCGCAATAAAAGAGGTTTGGGGGAGGCAGGGTGATAGTTGAAATTCATATGGAGAAGTATGCCATAACTATATATTATCATGACGTTTTATTTTATTTTGAAATAAAGTTAAAAAAATAAAGGCAACTAAAGGAAGAAGAATATGCATAATAATATAACAAGATCACTAAAGAAACAAAGGAATTCGCTAATGATGATTCTTAATCTATCATGGATATGTTTGTGGAACATGTGCAGTAAAACAGCCTAAGTAGGATCTCAGTATCTAAATAAAGAATGACAAACAAGTTATACAGCATATATAGGGAGTGTTATTTCATCTAAAGTATGAAGGGCTTCAACACTGGAAATAAATAGAAACCATAGTGCCATAACAACTTTCTTAAAATTAGAATTTCTTGCTTGCTGCAATTGCTCTCCCAAATTTTATCAACCCACTTCTGTTTATTCAGTTGCTTTGGAGACTTCCAATCACACACTGTACATGACTTTGTAGTAGCTGTATACAATTGCTTAAGAAGGTCTTTAAGCAGGAATCCAGGATCATTAGATTCAAACAGATAAAGAAGCATAGCTTTAGGAGTTACCAGTTGCTTAACATGGATAAATTAATTCCTGATGGCAATCAGCAACCATCTCCCAAAACTCCTTCATTGTTGAACATTCCCACCAAAGATGAAAGTATGAACCAACCTGACCACACCCCTTCCAACAATATTGAATATAATTCAGAAGTATTAGCTGAAGCCTTGCAGGAATAATGTACTACCTAATGAGAACTTTATATTGTGCTTCCTTTATATTAGTGTTGATTGATAAAGATGCAAAAGAAGAGCCAATGCACTGCCAATCATCTTCTTCCAAAGACTCACCCAAGGCAGTCTCCCATGCATAGGATGGCTTGTCATCCAATAATGGCATTTGGAGAATTTTATAAATAAATTATAGTTGAAGTAACAGCAACCTGGTTCACACGTAACAACAACCCATGGTTTAAAAAACCCATGGGTTGTCGTGCATGAGCAGGAGAGAGTGAGCGTGTGAAAACCAAAAGTGGTTGTTTTCCACTTTTAAACAACCTACAATTGGCTCATTCATAAGCTGTTAGCATGATGTCTGAACCCAGATACTTTGGGTTGTTTGTGGGTTAAACAACCCTAAGTTTACCTATGATTTGTTCTTAGCTTAACTTTGAGTTGTTTAACCCACAAATAACCCAAAGTGTCCAGTTTGGACATCATGCTAACAAGCTATGAACAGGGTGTTCGTACGTTGCTTTGGAACCCAGAAGCAGCTCATGAGCTCTGTTCATCCCCAGCAAATCATGTGTTAATTAACCCACAAGTTGCTGCCAAATGCCAGTGTTAGGTGTAAACACCTCAAAAAGCTTCTATATAAAGAATTCAAAAAGTATGTGGGAGTTTGGCTGCCTATTTAATGTAATTCTGGCTAAGAAAGTGATGCAGTTGCAGATACTAATAAAAAGACAGCAGGGTTGGTTCAGTTCATTTCAAAAGATCTGCATAGGTCAGAGTTCCCCTTTATCAAATAAATCAAATAATCTATAAACCTTTGTTGCAATCTAAGCACAAAAGCCTTGGGGACTGTTATGTGTTACAAATTCAGGATGATGCAGCATTGACATTAATTCAGACAGATCAGGAACCACTTTTTTCTGTCAGTGTTCACATATAAGTATTGTGTCTCTAATCATCGGGGGCTCAAAGATGCACTTATGTCTGTCACAGTGTGTAACCTATATCAAGCCATCTAGACGTAGTTGCCCACTGCCTGTTGTACTCTCAGGAGAGATGCATCCAACCTACAAGAAATTTCAGTTGAATGGCAGAATAATATAATTCCAAATCTGAAACTGCAAGATCTCCTTTTTGCCTGGGGTCTGCTAAGAATTGCTGACTTCAACCTTGGCTTCAGTCCTGACCAGATAAAATCAGACAATACCTTTTCCATTTGGCCAGGGTTGGAATAGATAGATGAAGTGGAATTGTTTGGAATAAGAAAAGGGGCCTAGGAAAGATATTCATTCTTACTGTAGCTATTCTAGTATACCATGATAACTTATCCTTACTCCATGTTTGAGTATCAGAGTGAATGTTTGGTGCTGTTCTCACAACATGCTAACCCACACTCAGTGGTTGAGTGTGGGTTGTTGAACCGTTGTTTGTTTGTTGAACCATGGGTTAGCATGTTGTCTGAACCTAGGACATTTTCCGCAGGGAGGCTTGTAAACCATGCAGTATGGCTTGTTAACCACCCTGAACAACCCAACAACAAACCATGGGTCCTCAAGTTGTCTTGTTTGAGAAGAATGGGACACACTGCATGGTTAACAAGCCAGCCTGTGGAAAACGTTCTGGGTTCAGGCAACATGCTAACCTATGGTTCAACAAACAACCCACGGGGCAACAACAACCACACTCAACCACTGAGTGTGGGTTAGCATGTTGTGCAAACCCAGTCCTCGTGTGCAGCAGCTGATAGTTGAGTTCATATCGTTCATGTAGTGAGAGGGAGATGTGAAACCCCAAATGTCACCAAGGCATAGTAACACACAAGCTGCCTTAACAGTATATATCATTCCGTTGGGATATCTGAATGTATCATAGCATGTTCTACATAGTTTTTAGTCTTCTTGAAAATGCACGCAGGGGACAAGCTGGGGTTTGTACCTGAAACTAGGAATGGATGAGTCTGTCCATTCCATGTTCACCTGTATTCAAACGTTTACAATTGCAAGTTCTTTCCATCCCAAATATGAAACGGCAAATTTTGCTAAATTCTTATTGAAAATTAATTGAAATGGAATTCTCAGCTACCTGCACTGGCCAAATATAGCAGGTACTATTCCCAGCATAGAGAGGACCATGTTTTAAGTCCCTACCATATAGCTGTTAAAGATAAGGAGCCTGTCAGAAAGAAGAGGTGACAACCCTAATTCAGCACTACCATGGCTGAATACACAAAGACTCAGATTTTTAAGAGCTAAGCACTAAACCTAGAGCCTGGATGGATTAATCTGGCAAGTTTCGGTTTCTCCCACATTTGAACTTTTTAAAATCTCAAGTTCTTTTCATCTCAGATATGGAGAAATGTGCAAATATTGGTAAATTCTTATAAAAAATGAACTAACACAAAATCCTCATTTATTCCTACCTGAAACACAGAACTTTGCCCTGAATGTGCACACCAGGGCCCTGTTCTTGTTGTTTGCATTTATTGGACCTAATGTTCAATCATTAGGACTCTTTGCTGTGCAAAGATTGAATGCACAGATGGTAAGTGGCATCAGGCTCTGCCTCCCGCTGCTCACACATTGAAATGCATCTCTACAACATGCATCCTGTCCAGTTCTGGCAAGGATGACCCCACAGTGGAGTCTGGAAGAAGCAGGCCGGGCACTGCTGCAGAGCAGAAAAGTGAAGTATAGACATGGAAAGGCAGGGAGCGTATCCACCCTTCAGAAACCTGGACAGGTCCTAGGGAAGAGAGAGAACTTGTTCCAAGAAGTGCTGGGTTCTAACCAAATCGATCCTTATAGAGTTCCTGGGATTGACTAAACTCTTCCAGGCCTTTGCCCCTATGCTGGAAATGGAGATCCTTAAAGGATTCATTTCAATCAGGCTTCAGGGCTGGTTTTTGGAACGGAAACTGCCTAGGTCGCCCTGTGGGATGACCTTTGATGAGAGAGGGACAGGAGGACCGTGATCCCATTGATTCTCTTGGACCTCTCAGCAGCTTTCAATACCATTGACCATGTATCCTTCTGGATAGGTTATCTTGGTTGAGAGTTGGAGGTGCTGCATTGCAGTGGTTCTGCTCCTACTTGGATGGCCAATTCCGGAGGTGGTGCTGGGGGATTATTGCTCTGTGCCTTGGCAGCTACGCTATGGGTTTCCACAGGACACTATTCTTTTTTAATTTTTTTTCATTTCTATACCGCCCAATAGCCGAAGCTCTCTGGGCGTTTCACAAAAATTAAAACCAAAAAGCACACAGTAAAACATATAAAATATAAAAACATTAAAACCACAATATAACAATATAACCAGAATAAAACCAGAGTAAAACCTAGCAGCAATGCAGAAATTTAAAATACAGATTTAAAACAGCAAAGCTAAAGGACTAGAAAGCTAAAATGCTAAAATGTCTGGGAAAATAAAAAGGTCTTCACCTGGCGCCAGAAGGAACACAATGTAGGTGCCAGGTGAAACTCACTAGGGAGGTAATTCCACAGCCGGGAATGTATTCTATCCCCCATGCTGTGAAACATCTACATGAAACTTCTGGGGGAGGTACCTAGAGGTGTGGGCTGAGGTATCATCAATATGCGGATGACACCCAGCTCTATCTCTTCTTTTCATCAAATCCAGTTGAAACAGCAGCTGTTCTGAATCAGTGCCTGGGCATGGTAATGGACTGGATGAGGGCCAATAAGCTGAGGCTCAATCCAGACAAGACGGAGGTAGTTTTAGTGGGTGGTTCGTCTACCTGGCTAGATGACGTTCAACTTGTTCTGGAGGGGGTTGAACTCCCCCTAAATATCAGGTTCATAGTTTGGGGGTGCTCTTGGATCCAGAACTGTCACTCAAGGCACAGCTGACAACCAACAAAGCAGTCATCACTGAGATTTTATCTATCTATCTGGCAGGCATGGTTGGCAAAGCTTAGGTAATCATGTTATCCCAGGATCTCTCTCCAAAACAGATCAGACCCTTTTATAACCCCTGTGTTGATGACCTCATCCTAAGTTTCAGACCTGGTCATACTGTAAGGATTTTATTTAGTATAGAGATATTATGTCGCTTTCGCTGGATCATGGAGAAAGCAAGAGAATTCCGGAAAAACGTCTATTTCTGCTTCATTGACTATGCTAAAGCCTTTGATTGTGTGGATCACAACAAACTCTGGCAAATTCTTAAAGAGATGGGGGTACCAGACCACCTCACCTGTCTCCTGAGAAACCTGTACGAGGGTCAAGAAACAACAGTAAGAACCGGACATGGAACAACCGATTGGTTCAAAATTGGGAAAGGAGTACGACAAGGCTGCATATTGTCGCCCTGCTTATTTAACTTATATGCAGAGTACATCATGAGAAACGCCGGGTTGGATGAATCACAGGTTGGAATTAAGATTGCCGGGAGAATTATCAACAACCTCAGATACGCAGACGATACCACCCTTATGGCAGAAAGCGAAGAGGACCTAAAGAGCCTCTTGTTGAGGGCGAAAGAGGAGAGTGCAAAAGCTGGTTTGAAACTCAACATTAAAAAAACGGAGATCATGGCATCTGGCCCCATCACTTCCTGGCACATGGAAGGGGAAGAAATGGAAGCAGTGACAGATTTTATTTTCTTGGGCTCCGAGATCACCGCAGACGGTGACTGTAGCCATGAAATTAAAAGACGCTTGCTCCTTGGGAGGAAAGCTATGGCAAACCTTGACAGCATAGTCAGAAGCAGAGACATCACCTTGCCGACAAAGGTCCGTCTAATCAAAGCTATGGTTTTCCCAGTAGCAACATATGGCTGTGAGAGCTGGACTATAAGGAAGGCTGAACGCTGAAGAATTGATGCTTTCGAACTGTGGTGCTGGAGAAGACTCTTACGAGTCCCCTGGACTGCAAGGAGGTCAAATCAGTCCATCCTAAAGGAAATCAACCCTGAGCGCTCATTGGAAGGACAGATACTGAAGCTGAAGCTCAAATATTTTGGCCACCTAATGCGAAGAGAAAACTCTCTGGAAAAGACCCTGATGCTGGGAAAGACTGAAGGCAAAAGAAGAAGGGGACGGCAGGGGATGAGATGGCTAGATAGCATCACTGATGCAATGAATATGGACTTGAGCACGCTCCTGGAGAGAGTGCAGGACAGGAAGGCCTGGCATGCTATGGTCCATGGGGTCACGAAGAGTCGGACATGACTGAACAACAACGAACATGCATATATGGGCGAGGCACAGCTTTTGGGGGGGGGAGCAGGGGAGTTTAAGGGCTGTGAGAGCCTATTAGCAAGGCATGCTGAAGGGGGCTTAAGGGATAGTACTTATAAGTGGGGGTAATGCTTTAATGTGTAACGGGGCAAGTAGGGGAGCAAATCTATTGTATTAGAAGTTTTCTAGATGCCATATATTAATGGATGTCTTGATAACCTTCCAACTGTCTGTATCCTTATAACGGAACTAGGTACTGGGTAAGGAGTCACAGAAAAGAAGGTGTTGTAGTTTGAGATTCCCCTGGCTGGAGATAGAGAGAAGTAAAAAGGAGCTGAAAGCAGAACTAAGTCTCGAACAATATGAGTCAGAAATAGGGGGGAGCTTGCAAAGTAGGCTTAGTTCCTAGGTGCAAATGGTGTAAGCCACTATGGCTTATTGTGAACAAAAGAGCTTTTTTGAATTCAGTTGGGAGAATCCCTTCTCCTTTTAAAAAAGATTAACCATACACTATTTATTTAATAATAATTAAAACTGGATATCTTTAGGGATTTAGATTACTGGAATTTAAACATTTTCTAAAGACATCATCCAAGTTAACGTGTGTTTTTCTGTTTGCTTGTTTTGTTAATTATGTTATTCTTCTGTGAGCTACTACTACACTACATAATTAGTGCTTTTTCTTGCAGGAGTCCTGCTATTTCCCCCCATATTTTAACAGTCTTAGAAAGCAATCCTGTGGCCGCTAGACAGTGTTTAGATGACCATAGGATTTTTTGGTTTCTGGGAATCGTGCTCCGCAGAAACCGCACTCCCTTTCCCCTCTCCTGCTGCCTTGTAGGCAGCATGGTTCTTCCCCGTCTCCACACTCGTAACGACAGTGCAGAGCAGGTGAAAAAGGGGCATTCCCTGAGCAGGGAGGGGAGGAGACCGCAAAAGAGCCATTACGATGCTTCCTATGCGCCATTACGATGCTTCCTATGCGCCATTACGATGCTTCCTATGCACCGTGTGGCCCCCGCCTCCTGCTTCAATGTCGCCAGCTAGACGGCCAAAATTTGCTGTCTAGCCGCAAGTGCAGGGCAGCAGGAGTAGGGAGGAGAGTATCCCCTCTGTGCTCCACCTGCCCTGCTTTGGATAGTCAGCCAACTCCAAATTCAGAGGCGGCCAACTATCGTGATAGGACTGCACCCTTAATGGGATTACTTTTTTAAAAAAATCCATAGTTCTTCCAAAAAGGAAGACTAATGTTAATTTCATTTACAAAACATTGAGAACCTGTGACATTGAACACAGGTTTATGATTTGGAGCATTATTTAAAACAGAGTGTATATCTGCGAATTCTCAGATTTTAGTGAAAATGTCTCTTTGAGAGTATTCTTTTAGTGTTGCTACCCGGTATTATCAGTGGTGCACTTTCTTCTGCTTTGAGCGCTGAATCATAACGATAAGTCACTTGAGGGTCACTCTGTGTGCTAGCCCATTCAACCCATTGAGGGTGTTGCATCATCAGTAAAAACATGTTTTTTTGCCACAGTAATTAGTGCTGTGTATATTTTAATCATCCGTCCTGCACCTAAATCTTTTTTATTTAATAAGAACATATTATACTGGTATTAGCAACACTTCTGGGAAAGTGTATTTTAATTTTGGTGAAATAAAAATGTGTGATGTAAATTGAATTGGTATTTTACTATTTTTAGTCAAAGCAGTAATGGTATATCTATTAGAAAGCATTGTTGTCTTTAACACCGCTGCAGTTCCTGGTTTCTGAGAATCTAAGCTTTCAAATTTAAATTTGTTACTAATTAGGCTTCTGCCTGCCTCTATTATGATACATCCGAGAAACTTCACTCTTTCAGTATGTAAGCTGCGGAATATCTGTGCATATGACTGACATTGTTTATAGAGGCACTAGCCCTTTTGGTAAATTGGGATCTTAAGGGGTTCAGCTCTTGTGGCATTTGACTCTAGAGCTTCAAAAGCTCCTATTTTAGAGGCAGATTACATGGGAATTTTGTTCTTCTGGATGTTGCTCAGTATGGCTTTAAGGGATTGAAGAATTAAAGTCTCCTGTGCCTGGTTGTTAGCTATTGGGCCAGCTTGTCCATTGCCAACCTGCATCATCTTCAAGATATTTTAAAATTTAAACTATGGCTAGCTAACATTAATTCTGCTCTAGCTTCTCTTAGGCTTCATTGGTTTATTCAGTTAAACATTAAACATGCATTTTTTCAGGACACAGAAAGGTATTAGGTTGTTCGAATGATCTTTGTTTCTATCTGCTGGCGGAATTACCAGAAGACCATCAAAGAATTGTTGGTGTTGTGTGAGAAGACTCTTAGGGTGCAATGCTAACTAGATAGGTGGCCGCCTCCAACCTTGGAGGCAACTACCTATCCAAAGCAAGGCAGGAGAGGCATTGGGGGGGGGGATCGTTCCCTCCGCACCTCTCCTGCCTTGCTGTTTTTCCGCTAGACAGCCATTTTCGGGGGGCCGGCCGGGACAGGAAGCCGCCGTACGACACAAAGGATATGTCGTACATGCAGCTCCACTCTCCCTGCCCCAGAAAGCCCCCAGCCCTGCCCCTTTTCAGTCGCTCCGCGCTCGTCTTCTGAGCGCGGAGGACGGGGCTTCCCCATGCTGCCTCCAAGTCAGGGAGGAGGGAGGTCAGTTCTCTGGGAACCGACTTCGGAGTCTGCGCTCCGAGGTCAGTTCCTGGAAGAGACCATATCCTATGGCCTGCTAGACAGAGTCTAGCAGGCCATAGGATTGCTCTCTTAGCCTCTTTAAAAGCTTCATAAGCTGCTTGTTGCCTGGGAATTACTTCCTCCATTTGACTTTGTGCTTTTAATAGTCCCAAAGCATATTTAATTCAAAACTTCTATCGGGTAAAGGTATCACAGAAATAACATTTAAACCTGCTGCTCCATTATGATATGGCATCTTGTATTATATGATACGATATGTTGCAGTGCTCAAGCTCCTATTATTACAGGAGTTGGAGCTTCTTCAGCCTTATTTGGCTCCTTGGGGAACTTCTCTTTGTATCGCTAAACTTTGCAACCACAGATCAGTGATACTGAGGAGAGGCATATTTTTAATATGTTGTGATTCTTTGGCTTGTAAATAGAGAGTGCTCAGGCCCCACGCTTTTGGGAGCCACTTGAGACAGGAGCCCCATTCCCACTCCATCCAGCTAGTTTAGGGCACAATCCTATGGAGATAGTCAGCTGCCTCTGAACTCGGAGGTGACTGACTATCCAATGCAGGGCCTCACTGAATTCAACTGGACTTACTCTCAGGTAAGTGTGCCTAGGACTGCAGCACTGAAGTCCCTTCTGGCTTGTGTGTGTGTGTATTATTTCTTAGTTGTGCTCGTTCAATTCCCCACCCCCCTTTTGGTGAGGCAGGAGTCCCATTCCCACTCGGTAACAGATGTTTGAATCCCAGCTGCATGTTCCCAGCTTTGAGAATTAATTAATATGGGTCACCATCCCTGAAACACTCCTCAAGCAAAATAACACACAGTGGTATCACAAAATATATATTTATTGCTCAAACAGTATTAAAGAAAGACAACACTTTGCAATGACGAAACAAGCAAAACACATTACTACTTACAATACAATTAGGATGATTAGAATCATAATAGAAATAGCGGCTAGTATAACTCAAGTGCTCTGACCTGGATCCCTGCATTGAGCAGGGGGTTGGACTTGTTGGCCTTGTAGGCCCCTTCCAACCCTGCTATTCTATGATTCTAAGTTCTGTTCCTCTCAACCAACAAAGCAGTCATCACTGAGATCTTCTAATTACCTGTCTGGCAGACATGGTTGGCGAAGCTTAGGTAATCACATTTGGTATACTTCTTGTTCTCCCAGGATCTCTCTCCCAAACAGATCAAACCCTTGCCTTTTATAATGCCTGTTTTGATGACCTCATCCTCCATTTTGGACTTGGTCAGACCACTACCCTACCCATCTAACCCTAATAGGGTTGCTTACCAGTACAGCCAGGTTTATTTACCATTGACTTCAGAAGCACCTTAGGTCGCAAACCTATTCATGCCATGGGGCTGGGGCATGCTGGGAGGTGTAGGCCTTTTTTCCTGTCTAAACTTGCATAGGCTTGCACCTTTAATGAAGTTAACTCTCCTAAGCCAAGCAGCTTTTTGCTTTGGTGGGGGAGGTTAATCAGTCCAGTACTCACAGTTATCTCACAACACACAGAGCTAATCACATCTATATACATTGACTTTTTGGACTTAGTCATTGCTTCTACCCATGACCTCAGGAGGGCCGCTCCTTAAGACAGCCAGGCTTACAGCTTACTTCAGAAGCAGCCTTGCAAAGTTCCACATCTTCATAAGGTAATGAGCTTTTTACTACTAAGAACACATTTTTCCGCTTTAAGCTAGTTTACAGTATACAGAGGTAATAACTCTATATTTACAGTTAACACACACAGATTATTATGAGTAGCACTCCTATGCAATGCAATAATGCAATGAATTCTTATCAACAATGCACGTTACAGCCATACTTTGTACGGATACTCCATAGGGATACTCTGTGGATGTGGAAAGGAATAGATTTGCCATGCTCAGGCCTTGTTTATTCCATGCATAATCTGGGTTTTTCAGAGGCATGGGAGTGGGTGGGGAGGGGAGACTAAAATGCTGATCTCTTGGTACAGAGATTTACCAGCTGGATGTACTCCACTCCATTGATTCCACCCTGAAAGCCTGTACTAACAGAGCAGCTGTGACTAGGGGGAAACAAAGCCTGTTGTAGCACTTTAAAGACTTCGGCCGCAATCCTATACCCTCTTTCTTGGGAGTAAGAAGTTCCATGTAACTCAGTGGGGTTTACCTCAGAGCTGACATGCATAGCATTGAACTGTTAAAAGATTTATTGCAATGTACTCTCTCATCATCTGGAGACATGGTAGGAGATATACATTTTTAATCACCCCCCATGTTTTGAGGCAGGAGCTTTTTACATATGCAGATAAAGCTAAGTGTCATAGAATCATAGAATCACAGAATAGCAGGGTTGGAAGGGGCCTGCAAGGCCATCGTGTCCAACCCCCTGCTCAATGCAGGAATCCAGGTCAAAGCATCCCTGACAGATGGCTGCCCAGCCTCGTCTTGAATGCCTCCAGTGTGGGAGTGTCCCCCCCTCCCCCTTTGCACTGCTGCTCATTGCAACCCCCAAGCGTGCACCCAAATACGTACTTTCACTGATTGACTACAGTGTAAATATGCATTGTTTTTCAGAATGCACATTTTTTTAAGTGTGCATTTTTCTAACAAACACATTTTGTGAACATGATTGCAAGCACAGGAATATGCGAGCTTTGCCCAGAAAAATACGTTTGTGTTTGCGTTTGGGGAGGTGTGAATAGGGAACGTTCTGATGCTGAAAGAACTGGAAAAAAATTCTCATACATTCCTAAGAATTGGTGGGAAAGCTTAGGAGAGTTATGAGTAGCTGTCACCTGGAGCTTTCCAGAGGACATACAGATACAGCTGTATCTCCTACTGTTGCCCTGCCTTATTCACAAAATGTTACAGGTGGTTCAGACAATATTGTTTTCCACTCGTAGCCCTCCCATTTTTTTTCTTCCCTCCCTTTTCTTGCCACAGAAAACATGTTAAGTAAGAAATGACAGAACAGCTGCATAATGCCTTCCAGTGCTAGGCCCCCTCCACCTGGAAAACCCTGGATTCCCCATAAACCTCTGTGAATGAGGCTGGGTGATGGTGCTATAGAAGCTTCATCTGGAAGTTCCCAAATTGGCAGGGCAGGATAGGGGCAGGCAGAGCAAGAGACACCTTTTCCATAGCATCCTTCTTACCTCCCCGCCATAAAATCTGAACAAGAAGAGCTGAGCAACTGAGTGAACACACAAAGCAAAAAATAATATACAGACACACATTATTTTAAATTATCTTTTTAACTGTAAATTTCCAACAATGCAAAACTAAACTAAAAAGGGGAGAAAAAGAAAAAATGTAGCTACATGACTTTAAGGGCATAATCGTATCCAGAACTCGGAGGCGACTGCCTACCCAATGCAGGGCAGGAGAAGCACGGAGGAGATCGTTCCCTCCATGCTTCTCCTGCCCAGCCGATTGCAGCTGTCTAGCTACGGAAGGTGGAGTGGGGAAGGAGGCTGCTGTACGACACACTGGATGTGTCGTACAGGCATTTCTGCCCTTCCCGCCCCAGAATGCCCCCAGAATGCCCCTTTTCGGCCAGTCTGCGCTTCTCTTGCGAGCATGGAGGACAGGGTTGAGGCAGCACAGAAGTGGGGGGAGGTTGGTTCTCCAGGAACTGACCTCAGAGCGCAGGCTCCAAGGTCAGGTCCTGGAAAACAAAGATATCCTGTGGCCATCTAGCTGCTCTTTAGTGGCCACAGGATTGCTCCCTCCGTCTTTCAGTTTAAATACATGCATATGCAATGCACACGTGTGTATATGAAAATGTGCCTTTCTAAGAATTACACATAAACTTCAACAAAAGCGGACCAAATATTCAAAGAAGTATCCCTTTGCAGATGGTGTCTATTCACCACCCATTCAAATGTTGAAAGTGTTATAAGGTCCTCACTCCATTGCATTGTAGGAAGTGAGTGTTTATCATTCGAGTGTTGTAATATCAGTCTTTTAGCTGTCAAAAGGGTGTGAAAAATCAATTTGTGCTGTGTGTTAACTTCCAGGAAGCAGGTAGATCACCAGTATATCAGTAAATATTAAAGAGTGTTCCAAAGTTTATCCACATAATAACTCCTCCCAGAAAGAGGCAACTCTTGGGCACTGCGAAAACATATGGTTAAAAGCACATTAGCTGCATTACATCTCCAGCAATTAGCTAATTTAGACAAACTCTTATTAAAGAGATGTTGTGGCATTCAATAGACATGAAACAAGAGTTTTGCTGAATAAGGTGTAACCTGAGATCTGTGAATGTGTCAGATACAGATGCTAAGGGCACAATCCTATGCTGGTTGGGGGATGCTGGGCGTTGTGGGCCTTTTCTCTGTCTAAACATGCATAGGATTGCACCCTAAAGCAACTATCCATTGATTAGGCAAAACAAGACAATCCAGTTCCCTATTCCATTCCTGCTTAAGACCCTGTGTATCATATTTATTCACTGATAATAAATATTTGTAAACCTGGATCATGGGTCAATATAACAGCTCAGCCTCAGTACATGATTCCAATAGCAAAGGAAACTCTGAAACTGCAAAAGCAGCAGGACCAAACCTAGATTCTAAAATATGTTGCAATTGTAAGTATTGCTGTTCAGCTGTAGCAGGCAAGTTGTATTTAACATGCAAGGCCATGAATGACAAAAACTCATCATCAGCACTACTAGTTGATCCAAGGTAAATATCAATTTATATGTCCAGGTTCACCACAAAAACATTTTCTTACCAATGTTTAAATCTGGGTTTCCCCATAGAGTCAATGTAGCATGAGAAGATGTATCAAAATGTAACTGACAGGACATTATTTACTACGTGTTTCTAACAGACATAACTGTGGGAGGAACCCTATCCATTTTAATGTGCCAGGAACCTAATGTGACGTAAAACATCAGGAACCTTGTTCTGATACCCGTCCCTGTCCACATGTTTATTTCCAGAAGGGTAGCCCTGTTAGGCTGTAGCCGCAAATACAACAAAGAGTCTCGCGACACCTTAAAGCCTAGCAAATTTATTTATTCTGGCATAAGATTTTGTACACATTGTCCACTTCATAATATAAATACAGTGTCAATCTCGAATTGGCTAATATATATACATATGCAGAGAGCTGAAAAAGGTGTCAGAGGGGACTGAAATGCAAAAAAAGTACAAAGAGAACTACCTTAATAGTTGCTATTTTCAAAAGCTGTTGGGCGATAAACACAATAAATTTTAGTCTTTAAGGTGCCATAAAACTCTTTCATTATTTTCACATGTTTATTAACACTCTCAAAGAACTCTGAAATGTTAGTGAGACATCATTTACCTTTGCAGAAGCCACATTGATTCTTTTTCAGCAGGGCTTGTCTTCATATATGCTTACTGATTTCATCTTTAATTGAGCTTTCAACCAATTTACCCGGAAGAGACATTAAGCCAAACTGGCCTGTAATTTCCCAGATCCCCCCGGATCCCTTTTTGAAAATTGGCATTACGTTAGCCATTCTCCAGTCCTCTGGTACAGAGGCTGATCTTAGTGACATGATATGTATTTTTGTTAGAAGATCAGTAATTTCAGACTCTAGGATGGATACCTTCTGGTGATTTAGTCTGTCAGTCCAGTGGAGGCTGGTGGCTCTTATTTTGGTGGGGCTGTAAATCCTTTCTGGGTTTCGGTCAGAACCAGCCACAACTCCAAAGGAGTTGTCCAAGGTGCTGAACTTAATTGGGGGTGGGGTTCAGCACTTAAGATAGCTCCCTTTGAGTCTGGCTGGTTCTGACTGAAACCCAGAATGGATGCAGAGCCCCACCAAAATCAGCACCACCAGCCTCCACTGTGTCAATCCCATCTAGTCCGGTGTGACGGTTGGTTTGCCTAGCTTGGAAGCTGGTGGTCAGGTTGCTTTTTCTAGAATACAGATTATTGCCCCAAAGGTGAACCAAAACGGGGCTTCTCTAAAAGCTTTATGGTTTATAGCATCAGTCCCATCCATGTGTGTGACTGCTGGATTCGGTTGGTTTTGCTATCTCAGACATAGATGTTCTGGTTAATTCTCCCAGAATCCTGAACATGGCTTCTGTGGAAATATTGTGGGCTGCTGCATCAATCCCATCTAGTCAGCTGTGACTGGTGAGTTTGGCTGACTGGGAAGTTTGTGTTCTACCCATGCTGTTTTCTGAAATGTGGATTTTTGTGCAGAATGGGTGCTGCAACATGTTTTCTGTAGATGTTTTTCAGATTGCTGCATAACTTCCATCTATTCCCTTGTGAGTGGTGAATTTGGTTGATTTGCCTCACTTAGAGGCTGGTATTCCAGACTGGTCTCCCAGAACAAAGTATATTACCCCGGACTGGGACTGGAATGTGGATTTCGTAGAAGTATCATGGCTTATTGCATCCCACCCCATCCAGTTATGTGTGACTTCTAAATTTGGCTGATTTAGCTCACTCTGAAATTGGCATTCCAGGCTGTTTTCCAGAATACTCACTATTGCCTGGAACAGGTACCAAAACGTCGTTTCTGTGGAAGTCGTTGAATTATTTCCAACCAGTTATGTATGGCCGGAGAATTCTGTTGGCTTGGCTCATTTGGACATTGCCAGTCCAGGCCATTTTTCTGGAATACAGACTATTGCCCCAAACGGGTATCTGAACGCGGCTGGTGTGGAAGAGCTGTGGCTCATTGTATCCCTGCCATGCAGTTACGTGTGACTGGTGGATTTGGTTGATTTGGCTCTCTTGGAAGTTGTTGTTCCTGGCTGTTCTCCAGAATACAGACTGTTGTCCAGAACGGGTACCTGAATGTGGTTGCTGTAGAGGTTTTGTAGCCCACATGCATTTATGTGTGACTGGTGAGTTTGGTTGTTTTTGATCACTCAGAAGTTGCCGTTCTAAGCCATTCTCCAAAATAAATAGGATTACCCAAAACAGGTACCAAAACATGGTTTTTGTGGAGGTTTTGTGGCTCATTACATTATTTCCATGCAGTTATCTAGGGTTGGAAAATTGTGTTGGTTTGGCTTGCTTAGATTGCCGTTCTGGGCCTTTTTTGTTTTTTCAGAATATGGACTATTGCCCAGAACTGGTGTCTGAAATTGGTTTCTTTTGAGATTTTGTGGCTCATTGCATCCCTCCCGTGTAGTTATTTGTGACTGGTGAGTTTGCTTGATTGGGCTCACTTGGACCGTGTCTCCACGACAATGGAAGGAGAAGGAAGGAATGGCATCTATGCATTTCCAAGGAGCCGGTTTCGGTCTGGGCAGGGCTCCACGAGCGAGTGCATCGCTCCATTCTAAGCCACTTCACATAACATACATCTGGGTAGGGTGGGGAGGGGTTGGAGTAAATGTCATCTGACTGGCAGGAGCTGCTCAACTAATCGGAGAGGCTTCCCCCCATCCAGACTCTCCCCCTCTTTCTCCTTTGATAAAATCTTCCTCCTGTGTCAAAAATCACTTTCCTTCTCTCTCCTCCCGCCGCCCTGCCCTGCAGTACTTACTTTCTTAAAACACCAATCAGTGCAGGAACTCTGCTTTGAAGCTGCTGAAGCTGGAAACAATCTGTCTTTCTCTCCCACGGCATTATTTACTTTCTTAACACAGCAATCGTAAGGACACAATGTGCTCCCTGCTCTGCTGTGATCAGTTGAAGTTTTGTACCTTCACAGCTTTGACATTAAGGCTTCTAAATGCATTATTTCAATTCATGGGAATCTTAGTAACTCTTGGAGTGCATTTTGGGAACAAGCCTGATTGAGCACAATGGGAGCTACTTCTGAGTCGACACTAATTGGTTTGTGCTGGGGAGGGACAAGAAACACAGGGGGATGGGGAAACCAGCTCCCATTTTAACCCGATGGTGCTCAGGATCTCTGTAATGAAGGTGTGAATTAGACTTCCGAAGGCAATAAACCAAACACTGGAGAATTGCAGCTTCAGTAACGCACTTTACAGCCTTTAGGGAATTAGTGCTTTAAAATCTGCTATTTCCATTGAGGGGGATCTCTGTAAATTCTGATGTGTGCATTCAGGGGACAAGCCTAATTGAACTCGATGGGAGTTACTTCTGAGTAGATGTTAATGAGTTTGTGCTGGGAAACACAGGGGACAGGAAACAGCCCTTGACCGGGGTCACGGTGAAAGACACACCCCTGGGCAGGGCTAGCATACCTGAGGTAAATGCAGGGGTTGGAGCACACAACAACTATACTGAGGAGAACCTGACTTAAAGAAAAGAATCGGACTTTCAGCAGTCTCAGGAAATGGCCACGATGTCATATATCCTGAACGACCTCAACATCCAGCCAACTCAGAGTAAATCGCTGGTGGACACCCCCCCTTGGAAGTTGCTGTTTCTCTGGAATATGAACTATTGCGTGGAACAGGGATCTGAACGTGGTTTCTGTATACATTTTGTGACTTATTACATCCCTGCCAAACAGTTATGTGTGACTGGTGAATTTGATTGATTCGTCTCACTTTGAAGTTGCCCTTCTGAGTTATACTCCAGAATACAGATTATTGCCTGGAACGAATACAGGAACATGGTTTCTGTGGGAGCTTTTCAGCTCATTGCATCCCTCCCATGTAGTTATGTGTGACTGGTGAATTTGTTCAGCTTGGCTCCCTTGGAAGTTGCTGTTCCTCACCATTTTTCAGAATACAGGGGATTGCCCGGAACGGGTACCAAATTGTGGGGGTTTTGTGGAGGTTTTGTGGCTCATTACATCACTCCCGTGCATTTATGTGTGCCTGCTTAATTTGTTTGATTTGGCTCACTTCGAAGTTGCCATTGTGGACCATTTTGCAGAATATGGACTATTGCCAGTAACGACTACTGAAATGTGGTTTCTGTGGAAATTTTGTAGCTTATTATATCAATCCCATCTAGTCATATGCGACTGGTGAGTTTGGTTGATTTGGCTCTCTTGGAAGTTGTTGTTCCTGGCCATTCTTCAGAATACAGACTATTGCCCAGAACAGGGGCCAAAATGTGGTTTCGGTGGATGATTTGTGGCTCATTACATCCCTCCCAAGTACTTATGTGTGACTGGTGAGTTTGGTTGGCTTGGCTCACTTGCAAGTTGCCATTCTGGGCCTTTTTTTCCAGAATATGGACAATTGCCCAGAACGACTACTAAAACATGGTTTCTATGGAAGTTTTATAGGTTATTGTATTATAACAATCCCACCTAGTCATGTGTGACTGGTTGTGAGGAACAGTCAAGGGTTGCCATGCAAAACCACAAGCGTTCTCAGGTATGTATGAAGAGCCTACAACAGTTAAAGTCAAGTGAACAGAACATAAGGGAGTCAGGACAAGGCTTGAGGACTATAAGAGAGGTGGACGTGGTGGGGCAGAGGCAAAGGATAAAAGGCTAGATGCAGGTGAAATGCGGGGAGGAAAGGAGGAAGCTGAAAACTAGCAGCAGGTAAAAGTTGACCTGGAGAAGCCAGAGAAGGGAGGTGGTGGCCCTAGAGAGGCATCTGTTATTTTCCAGGAAAAGCAAGGGGCTGAAACAGATACCTGGAGACCGGGGAAGACCTACCAGAATAGACAGCAGTGAGGAGTTCAATACAAAGAGGATTGGATGTGGAGGGAATTGATTACTAGTCCAGCCAGCTTGGTGGACATTTGGCTGGATCTGGCAATTACTAATGGATGGCTTACTCCAGGAAGTAGGCAAATGATATGATTCTGCATGTACTTGACCTTTTGAGTATTCAGCTTGATCCTATATACACTTACATCATTCAGTGAGTATGCATCCTGGTCCTGCCAATACTTCACTGTATCAACAGCAGAGGTGGCGCATTAATTTACCTTGCCTCAGCGAACATCCAGTGTGGTTCTGCAGGTACTTACCAGTAGTGGCACATGGACAATCAGCCTGGTCCTGTGAGTTCTTACATAGTAAAGATGAAAACTAGTCCTTATTCTGCAACAACTAACTTTAATGGTCCTGTGAGGTAAAAAGTTCCAATAAAGTTTACAGAGGCTATATTTAAGTGGTCAAGTTGATTTTTTTTAAGATGGAAGTCATAGGAAATGACTCATTCCCCAGAGGAAGGGGACATACTTTGTGCCACTGATGAATTTGGTTGGTCTGACTCACTTGGAAGTTGCCATTCCGGGCCATTCCATTCTGTTCCGGATGGGTTCTGGGAATTATGGGGTTAATAATAACAATATTGCAAGGGTTTCACCTTGCATACTCTTCTCAAGTGTCTCTAACACTTGCCATTGTTTTTGGCAATTATATATATATGTATGTATGTATGTATAAAGGGGTTGTTCTGGCCTATTCTGTTCCATTCTGGCTTTTTAAAAATCATTTTTAAATGAGTTTTAGCAAAACAAACAAAACGTAACAAAACCAAAAAATTTAAAAGATTGCAACATATTCTAAAATCATCAGTTTCAAATATTAAAATATTCTAGGGAGAAAAAAAGAAAAAAAGAATAGATTACACAAACTTCAGTAAATGCAGACCAGATATCCAAATATAAGTCCATTTGCAAGTTACGCCTATATACCACTCTTTCAAATGTTGCTAGCATTAAGTCTTCAATCCATTGTATTATAGGCGGTGAGCTTTTATCCTTCCAGTATCGTAGTATCAGTTTTTTAGCAACCAAAAGGGCGTGAAGTATCCATTTACACTGTGTCAGGAGCGCCCTAGCTGCCTCTTGCAGTCCCCAGCAATAGCCAACTCAGGACACAGATGACGAGGATCCTTTCCGACACTTTATTCCTTTATTCCTTTATGACTCTTTCAGATACTAATCACTAGCGACAAAGCAAGGAACAGCACTGGGGAAAGATAGCAGAGTAGCCTAAGCTCCAGATGAGGCAGTTGGTCCCCGTTTGAAGGAGAACCACGGGAAGACCCTGAACTTATGGGCTAGGGAGAGGTCCTCCCTCTTTCCCTTGGGTCCTCGGGACGCGACCGTTGTTTGCGCGCCAAACAAGTGCTACGCCTCCTTTCCGCGCCCTCCATCTGTCGTCGCTCCCTCCATCTGTGCCAAGTGTCCAGCAAGCCCCCCTCCAGCGGTCTCTCACTGCCAGGGTCACTATCTCTCCCAGGAATGCTGGTAGGAGGAATCTCTGCCAGCTGCTGTGCTTGTGAGAGATGAGCTGGCTCCTCTCCCACGGATTGCTGTTCCTCCTCAGAATCAGAACTGCTCTGGGGCTCTATTGGCTCAGTTTCCACCCTGACACACTGGCTGTGTGTTACATTCCAAAAAGCAGGTAAGTGATTTAAGAGAACATGTACATCAGTAAATATTAAAGAGCTTTCCAATACAAAATTTATCCATATGATAACTTCCTCTCAAAAGGAGTCAACTCTTGGGCATTTCCAAAGCATGTGAATAAAAGAAGTGTCAACTGCATTACACCTTCAACAATTAGCTGAGTTTGACAAACCTTTATTAAAGAGACATTGTGGCATCCAATAGACCCAAAACAAAAGTTTTTGGTGAATAAGGTGTAACCAGAGATCCATAGAAATATCCGATACAGATGCCAAAATGGCAGTCCATTGATTAGACAAAATAGGACATTCCAGTTCCCTGTTCCATTCCTTCTCTAGACCCTCTGTGTCATATTTATTCATAGATAATAAGTATTTATAAACATGAATCATGGGTCAATAAACTGAGAAAATTTAAAACATTATTCAAAGATATAAACAATAATTGAAAACCCAAAAATAAAAATCAAATAATCCAATTTGTGACCACATCTTTTATCTAATACCGAAAAGAAAAAGTGCCACCCCCCACAACAAAACTAAAGACCCAAAAAAACCTTAACAAAAATAAAATCCAAAAATAAAAGCTTTTGCCTTCTGTTTGGACTGATGTGCAACTACAGTACTCAGCTAGGCGCCTCCTGCATATTGAATATATACACAGCAAGATTACAAACAAGCAAATTTAACCAGCAAGAAATAATAATGATGATGATGATGATGGATAAAAAACAAACAGGTATTTAAAGTAACATTTTATCTGGAAAGAGGGAGAGAGAGAGATACATAGCCTTATTAAACAAAGTTTAATGTGATAGTAACGTATAACCTATGTTTAATCAAAATATGTAAATAGACACACTCAGGGACACAAATTATATGTGTGTGTGTGTGTGTGTGTGTGTGTGGTTATACATATGCAAGGAGGAAAAAAGGGAGCAGGAAAGAATAGAAAAAGAAAATGGGTCAGGAAGAAGAAGCAATTGAATGCAGTGCAATTAGATCTGGCATGTCGCCCAGACTTGATATCAGAAAACGTCAGTGCAAAACCAAAACAAGATGTGAAAAAACTGGCTAGCAGCCAAAAAAAAAAAAAACTAGCTGAAATCCAAATTTAGGGAGCTGAGGAAGACAGATACTTATTTTAATGCCAGTAAGAAATGATTCTGCAACATCAGAACTTAAAAACTTTTCCTCCTTGCCTTCAAAAAAATGCAAAATGTGGCAGGACATTTAATGTGGTATTGCACGTTGATTTGCTTTGTGAAGTTTGTCACCTTGGTAAATTGTCTTCTTCTATCAGCAATTTCTCTAGTATAATCAGGAAAGAGCATAATCTTATCATTGGCTAGCCCCGACTGAAGCTCTCCTCTCTGTCTCGCTGTACGCAGCAGATATTCTTTATTGGAGGCCCATAGAAACCGAACAATAACTGGCCCCGCTCTAGAATTTCATGTAGAACCAGGAACACGATAAGCACGCACAATGGCGAGTGGAAAATCAGAAGGCAAAGCTGATAACTCCTGCAGAAATTTATCCATAAACTCAGCAAGTCGGAGATCTGTAGCCAACTCTCTAAGGCCAAGAATATGCAGATTAGCTCTCCGAGTGAGGGCTTCTAATTGAGAAATTGGAGCAGATAATACAATATGAGAGGCATCCATTGCTGTTTCGTGAGCAGTGATCCAGTCTTCAACTGTGTTAACTTTTGACTCCATATTTTGAAGACGAACATCTATCGAATCTACAGACCCTTGAAGGGTATCAGTGGAATCCTGAATTGATCTCAACTCTTCAAACTGCTATGACTGAAAAGATAACTGTGAAGAAATATCTGTTAACAAAACAAGCAGCTCCTCTCCCTCAGTCGCTTCTTTAGAAACCTTTGCCGGGGGGGGGGGGGATGGTGGTGTAGGCGGCGTTCCCAAGCTTTTCTTCCCTTTCGGTGTAGGCATGGCTCATCTCACCTCTCAAAGGAGGTTTTTACAAGCTGAAACCAGGGAGAGATGCAGCGAAGATCCGATCACGATGCCATCTCCAACCAGAAGCTGTTCTGGCTTTTTCACTGTCCCCCCACTTATGTATTTAACGCTGTGTGTCCAGATGCTGTATTGCTTTATGTATAACCATGCCTCTAATTCAAGAAAGTTTGTTTAATTCAAATCCTGGTGAGTTTTATTCCAGCTATACCCCATAGGACTCACACCGGAAGAGGTTACATAAGCAGGACTGAATCACTCAGCAGCTTCTTTACCAGGTTTTGACCCGTGTTCCTGGAAATCAAAAAGCTCTTCTTTCCAAGCTGCTGTAGATTGGTGATATATTAAGAGGGCAATCCTATGGCCGTTAGACAATGTCTAGACAGTCATAGGATTTTTCGGTTTCTGGGAGCTGAGCTCAGAGCCAGCGCTCCAAGTTCAGTTGCCTGAAATCCAACTCCCTTCCCCTTCCCCCTCTTAGGAGGTGCGGTTTGTCCCTGGCTCCGCGCTTGGAAGAGCAGTGTGGAGTGGCTAAAAAGGGGACTTTCTTGGGGGTGGAGAGGGGAGGGGACCACAGAAGTGCTGTTACAACACTTCCTATGCACCATCTGGCCTCCTCCCCTGCTCCGAGGCACCTGGTTAGACAGCTGAAATCGGCCGTCTAGCCACAAATGTAGGGTGGCCAGAGCATGGAGGAGATGATCCCCTCCGTGCTCTTCCTGTCCTGCACTGGATAGTCAGCCGCCTCCAAGTTCAGAGGCGGAAGACTATACCAGGAAGATTGTGCCCTAATTTTCCATCTGGGAGAGGAGGCAGGTCTTGGGAAGAAGTTGGCAGGCTAGATGGGGAACCAGGTTTTCCACATGTGATCCACAGCATGTAAGAGAAGCTACCTCCCTATTTTAGCAGTTAGGGCAAGTTTACAAGTTACAACAAACTTTTCTGTTTCACCACAATACTGTGTTCTGTACCTTCTCGAGAGCTTCAGCTATTGGGTGGTATAGAAATGAAATAAATAGAAAAATAAATAGTTTCTCAGTGGTCCTGTTTTGGCTGCCGTCCTATTGATGCTCAGTAGCTGATTTTGCTATTAGAAAAAGCGACAGGTAGAACTTGAAACAAAATGTTGCAGTGCATTCTCACTTCCTAATAGATGTGCTCTTATTTAGGTTCCAGCCTGGAAGCCATGCTTGAAGTTCCAGCAGGCCATTCCATCCCCTTCTGCTTTGCTGTTTTTCTTGTCCAACTGCCAGTCAACATTCTGTGGCAACTGAGTATGCTCAGTCCACATTGGTCTGTTTACAGTTTTCTTTTGTGGCCTCTTATAATATGTTTTAAAGGTTTTAACTTCTGTAAACCCTGGGATTCCTCAAGTGTGCCAGTTCCTCCCATTTATTTCTCAGCGTTCCTATTTCAGAATGCTATCAGCTCACACCACATGACCTAGCTATCAGAAGAAGTGACTTGCTTATTACGTTTTCTCCCATGCAGTTTTCTTTCCCAGATCATTTGGCAATAGCACCTTTCTCAGTTTCTGGGGAGAAGAAATATCATCTCTTTCTGGCAGACTCCTATATTATGTGATGACTGATGTATAGTGATGGGGAAAGGAAGTGGGAGGGATTGAGTTCCCAAAATCATTCCAGAATGATGGGAGGCTGTGTTCTTGGATTCCAGTCTGTTCACCATAGATCAGAATCTGTCTTGCATAATTCCCTGGCTCTCAACCACATTTCCAGGCAATAAATAGGTGGTGCTGCTCCAGTAAGCTACGGAAAGGAATTAGTTGTCCAGCACAAAAGGTCGAATGCAAACCCCAAACTCTGCAGAACTTGTAAGTACTAACAGAAGTGGGAAAGGAATGAATTTTCATTTCCGCACAGCACTAGACGCTTGGAACTTTCCTGATATCTTTTAGCTAAATGTTCATTTCATTTCATTTAGCATGAAAGACAAATAAGAAGACCAATGAAGGAAGCTACAAAGCGAGCCTGGAAATTTGTGAAAAATGTAAATATGAAAATGACTTCTCACTTCTCTACCTATTGCAAGATTCTTTTAAAATTAGTTTTTATTATGTAATTTCGAACGTGTGTGTGTGTGTGTGTGTGTGTATAAAGAAATAGAAGTGTGTGTGTTTGTGTGGGTGTACATACACATGTGGTCTGCTTTTGTTGAAGCGTATGTATAAGTACTAGAAAGTTGTATTTTCATATATGCGTTTCTTACATATTGATCGATATGGACACACACACACACACACACTCATTCACTCACAAATCCATATTGCAAGATTCTTAAAAGTTTTATCTGATACGTCTCTGTGTGTTGGCCCAATATTTACTTGATTTTCATTTTTTACACCGTTAGAATGTGATATTTTCTGTTTAGCGAGACTATGTTGCCTGTAGCAGAAATATTTTTGCTTTCTATCACTGTAACTTGATAGTATTTTTAAAGTGACCATGGTGCAATACTGATTTTTTTTTAAGTGGAACACAACAACAAATTTTCTTTTCTTTTCAAAATTTAATGTTGGTTCTGATTAGTGATATTCACTTCCATTTCCTGTGTATTTTTCAATAATGCCAGCCAGATGAGTTAATGTCAAGCAGTAACAAAACATGTCAGTTTTAGCATACTATAAACAATATGGGGCCGGCTGGCACCAACGTTGTTATCTTTTCGGCACCAGGTCAAGACTTTTCTCTTTTCCCAGGGATTTGGCAACATGTGATGAGTTTTAATTGATCCTGGATTTGTTTTATGGTTTGGCTGCTTGCTCAAAGTTGTTTTTAGATATATGTTGTCTTTGTGTATACTGTGTGTGTGTTTTTTTTATATTTTAAATTTTGCACATTGTACTTTTAATGTTCTAACCTTTGTAAATCACCCAGAGAGCTTCAGCTACGGGGTGGTATAGAAATGTAAATAACAACAACAACATTCATACAAAAACAAGCACCTACATTATCTAATATTACTGCAAGGTATAATTCTAAACAGCAGCTAGTATGTTAGTAAACATGTGAAAAATCCAAACAACTAAACAGTCCTTCCTTTTATCTGTCCTGAATCTCCCACCAATCAGCTTCAAAGGATGACCCCAGGTCTAAGCATTTTGAGACAGGGAGAAAAAGTCGCCCTATCCACATTCTGCACACTGTGCATAATTTTGTAGACCTCTATCAAGTCTCCCCTTACCCTCCTTTTTCCAAGCTAAATAATCCCAGCTGTTGTAACCTTCCCTCACAGGGGAGATGCTCCAGCCCCTTGATCATTTTAATTGCCCTTTTCTGCACCTTTTTAACCTCTACAATATCTTTTTTAGGTGTGGTGACCAGAACTGTACATAGTATTCCAAGTGTGGTCACACCATAGGTTTGTATAAGGGCAGTATGATGTTGGCAGTTTTATTCTCAGTTCCTTTTCTAATTACACCTAACATGGAGTTTGCTTTTTTTTTTTTTTTTACACTGGCCGCACACTGGGTTGACATTTTCATCGAGCTGTCCACTACAACCCCAAGATCTCTTTCTTGGTCGGCCACCGCTAGTTCAGATCCCATCGGGTTATAGTTGAAGTTGGAATGTTTTGCCCCAATGTGCTTCACTTTACACTTGCTTACATTGAACTGCATTTGCCATTTAGATGCCCATTGTCCCAGTTTGGAGAGATCCTTTTGGAGCTCTTCACAATCCCTTTTTGTTTTAACCACCCTAAATAATTTGGTGTCATCCACAAAGTTGACCACTTCACTGCTCACTCCTAATTCTAGGTCATTTATGAACAGGTTAAAAAGCATTGGTCCTAATACAGATCCCTGTGGGACTCCACTATTTACTTCCCTCGTTTGGGAGAATTTACCATTTATTCCTACTCTCTGCGTTCTGTTCTTTAACCAGTTACTTATCCATAAGAGGACCTGTCTTCTTATTCCATGCCTGCTAAGTTTGCTCAGGAGTCTTTGGTGAGGGACTTTGTCAAAACCCTTTTGGAAGTCCAAGTAAACAATGTCTACCGGATCACCCCTGTCTACATGTTTATTGACACTCTCAAAGAAGTCTAAAGGGTTAGTGAGACAGGACTTACCTTTGTGGAAGCTGTGTTGATTCTTTTTCAGCAGGGCTTGTCCTTCTATATGCTTACTAATTTTATCTTTAATAATGCCTTCAACCAATTTACCTGGAACAGACGTTAAGATAACAGGCCTATAATTTCCCAGATCCCCCCCAGATCCCTTTTTGAAAATTGGGGTTACATTGGCCATCTTCCAGTCCTCTGGCTGATCTTAGGGACATGTTGCATATTTTGGTTAGAAGATCAGCGATTTCATATTTTATTTCTTTGAGAACTCTAGGATGGATACCATCAGGGCCCAGTGATTTATTTGCTTTCAACTTATCAATTAGGTTGAGAACTTCATCTTTTGTCACCACTATTTGCCTCAATTCCTCAGACTCCCTTCCGGGAAACGTCAGTTCAGGCACCAGTATCTGTACTATCTCTTCTGCAGTGAAGACGGATGAAAAGAATTCATTCAGCTTTTCTGCAGTCTCCTTGTCCTCCTTCAGTACTCCTTTAACTCCGTTGTCATCCAGTGGTCCAGTTGCCTCCCTACCTGGTTTTCTGCTTCTGTTGTATTTAAAGAATTCTTTATTGTTGGCCTTGATGTTGTTAGTGATACGCTCTTCAAAATGCTTTTTTGCACCTCTTATTTTCTGCTTGCATCACCTTTGTGCCAGCTTGTGCTCCCTTTTGTTTTCCTCACTTGGGCAAGACTTCCATTTTCTGAAGGAAGCTCTCTTTTCTCTAATAGCTCCGTTAACACTGCTCATTAACCATGCCAGCAACCTCTTGGACTTGGTGCTACCTTTCCTAACCTGTGGCATGTATTTTAGCTGGGCTTCTATTATTGTGGTTTTGAGTAATCCCCAAGCATTTTGAAGGGATTTAATCCTCTTGAGTCCCCCTTTTAACTTCTTTTTCACCAGTTCCCTCATTTTAGGAACTTTCCTCTTTTGAAGTCAAATGTGACTGAAGATAAGAAATGTTTCCTCCATCAGGTCCATATCTAAGTAATACAATTATACAGACTAACTTACTTCTTCACAAAATAGCTATTTAAGCATGTCACAAGAAAAATCAAGCTGCTTTCACTGCTAAAAAACATGTTAAAAACAAACATACATCAAAACTCTACAAGACCCTATTCCCAGACGAATACAATCAGTTTCTGAATTTGTTCAACAAGCTGAAGCTATTCCTGTTGTGAAACCAGGCATGCTGTGTTATCGTAAGGTCTGGTATACATGTCATTATACCTGTTTCCAATTGGTTCAACAACATTTATACCTCGTGCTAGGTTTTGGGCGGCACCACTTAGGATTAAATCCAAGGTCGCCTCCCCTCTGGTCAGTTCCATGACCAACCGTTCTAGGGCACAATCATTTAGGGCACCTAGAAATTTAACCTCTTTGTCGTGGCTGGAACATGCATTTATCCAGTCAATGTGGGGGTAACTGAAGCCACCCATTATTACAACACTTCCTTGTTTGGAGGCCTCCCTGATTTCATTTTCCATCTCAAGTTCACTCTGAGCATTCTGGTCTGGGGGACAATAGCATGTTCCTAGCACTAAATTCATTTTGGAGCCTGGTATTGTCACCCACAGAGCTTCTGTGGAAGAGCCTATTCTTTTTAGGTGTTCTAGTCCGCTCGACGCTATGCCGTCTTCGACGTACAGGGCAACACCTCCCCAGTATGCCGCCCTTTGTCCTTCCTATAGAGTTTATATCCAGAGATGACCGTATCCCATTGGTTCTCTCTGCTCCACCAGGTTACTGTAATGCCCACTATATCCAGGTTTTCCTTTAAAATCAAGAACTCCAACTGTCCCATTTTGGCGTGGAGGCTTCTAGCATTTGCATTGAAACACCTATACACGGTATCTTTCCCCAGATGTCTCTGGTGCGTGCATCTTTTGCTATGGGACGTTGGCCCCTTTGATTGGCTATTATGTTCTGCCATGTACTCTGGGTCTATTTCCTTCCCTTCTACATTTGGGAAATAAAAAACATTTTCATCTTCATCCCTTTGGGATGATTTAACCCGAACTGGATGCTTCCCAGCTCCTGTTGGCTTTCCCCCATGGTTTAGTTTAAAAGCTGCTCTGCCACCCTTTTTATGTTTGGCACCAGCAGTCTGCCTCCATTTTGGTTCAAGTGGAGCCCATCCCTCTTGTACAGGCCCGGCTTGTCCCAAAACATTCCCCAGTGCCTAACAAATCTGAACCCCTCCTCCCGGCACCACCGTCTCATCCATGCATTGAGACTCCTCGGCTTCACCTGTCTAGCTGGCCCCGCGTGTGGAACAAGTAGCATTTCTGAGAAAGCCACCTTGGTGGTCCTGGATTCCAACCTGCTAGCTAGCAACCTAAATTTGGCTTCCACGACCTCACGACTACATTTCCTCACATCGTTGGTACCAACACGGACCACAACCACTGACTCCACCCCAGCACTACCTACTAGGCTAGCTAGACAGCGCATGATATCAGCAACCTTCGCACCAGGCAGGCAAATCGCTATGCAGTCTCCATGCCCATCACAAACCCAGCTGTCTATGTGTCTAATGACTGAATCTCCCACTACTGCAAGCCCCCCTCCCCCCGGGGGCACATCCTCGGCACGAGAGGATATTTGTTCATCTTCTGATGAATGGGTCCCTTCTAAGGGATCATTTCCCTCTTCCTCAGAATGACGCCCTCCTTCCCCGAGACCTACATTCTTCATGACAGCAGAGGAGCTGTTACCATAGGAGTGGGACACAGCTAATGGGTCCCTGAAAGTCTCATCTACCAACTTCTATGCCTCTCTTAGCTTCTCCAAATCAGCAGCCTTGGCCTCAAGGTTGTTCCGAAAGCCAGGAGCTCATTACACTGAGCACACCCCCACGACTTCCGTCCAGCAGGTAGATAGTCATACGTGTGGCACTCAGCGCAATACATTGGATGGCCCCCTCCCCACTGCTTGCTTTCTACCTTCATAACTTTTTTTGGGGGTGGGTTCCCTGGAAAACTTAGTTGTTTACTATGAGAAGATGGGGAAATTATTTATAGTTATTTATTTACAGTTACTTACTGTGAGTACGGAGTAAGGAGGGAAGAGTTCCCTGCCCTGGCTTCCTTGTGCTGTTGCTAAATTCTCACAGTTGCTTAACCTGCTTGTTTGCTGACGCTTTGTCACTGGGGCTCCTTGCGCTCAGAGAGCGCGCTCCCTCGCAAGTATGCCTTCTTATATAGATAGGCCCAACTGCTGCTGCAATGAATCTGATTGCATGGCCTCGTCTGAAAAGCAAAGGAGGCGCTGTGTGAACTCCTGATGAGCACTGGCTTTCAGTGGCTGGGTCCCCCAGGGAATGGTGGTCCCCCAGGGTCAGTTGGTCCCCCAGGGAACGGTGATTCCTTTCCCTCACACAGTTGCTTAACTCACTTGTTTGCTGATGCGTTGTCACTGGAGCTTCTCGTGCTCGGATATTTGAATTCATTGTTCAAAAGTAGTTAAATCTTAATTCAACACAGTGCTACGAATATTAGAAATTATGTGGGAAGCTAATTGGTTATATTCCAGCCAAAGGGAGGCCTGCCCTATTTTGTGTGTAAGTTCATGTACTCCAGGAAAATTTTCTGTGAATGTAGATCTAAATTAAATAACCACTGGACTCTATACAGCAAAATACATTCATGCGCGCGCGTGTGTGTGTGTTACAGTGAATGTTCAAAATTGGTTGAACACTGACATTCACAGGTCAATACTGACAATCCCAGATTTTCATAGCAACCATAAAAACACAGGAATGCACAGACCTTTAAAAACAAAACTGGCAAGACTCAGAGGGCGACTGTGTGCCCCTGTAGCAAAGTTCATGTTGTGGACTTCTTTTTTTTATATTGTTTATTTGCAATCTCTGTGTTCCTCCTCAGCGGAGGCTGGTAGCTCCAATGTCAGTGGGGCAGTGAATCCACTCTGGTTTCAGTCAGAACTCTAAAGGAGCTGTCCAAGGTGCAAGTTCTGACTGGTTCTGACTGAAACCTGGAGTGGATTCACTGTCCCACTGACATCAGAGCCACCAGCCTCCATTGCTCCTCCTCTCCACGGCATATCTACAATTCCTGGCTCCTGTATTCACTTGGAAGGCTGCCTGTCCCCATATGTACTTACCCATACATTCCTCTGAGGGTCTCCTGTGGGTGCCCCCGCTATTGAGGTGAAGCAGGTGCCCACTACAGAGAGGACCTTTTTGGTGGTACCACCCTAGCTGTTGAACACTCTTCTCGGAGAGGTTCACCTAGCACCTACATTATTGACCTTTCGGCTCCAAAGACATTTTAATTTTCCCAAGCTTTTCGGAGCAATTCTAATCCTGCTAACTGTTCTATTTCATGCTGTATTTATAATTCTGTAAGTTTTTGCTTGGGGGTGGGCAACTTTGGGGCATCTAGGGGCTAGTTCACAACCCCTGGATCCCCCATGCACGATATACTCACACTGCTGAAATTGCTGTCGCTGAGTGGAGCCCCCCCATATCATTGGTTTTCCACCAAAATTTGGCAGCTAACTGCTACAGGCCCTTAACAAGGACAAATACAGCTTTAAAACATGCTACAATTATCCTTTTAAAGGATTCTTAGGAGGTTGCTGCCAAATTTCAGCAGCAAACCTGCAATTTTTCTTCCACTGCACAGCACAGCAGAGGCAATTTCAGCAGCATGGCAGGGGGTGAATGTGACCTATTGGGCAAGTTTTGCCCACTCTTATTTTAGTGGATTTTTCTTTTTGGTATTTTACATTTTAATTGCTTTATTCTTTTTGTAAACCACCCTGGGGATATAATCGAAGGGCAAAAATACTTGTAACACATAAAATAAATGCATTCCTTTTTTTAATCTATTAAGTGCAGACTTCAGGGAAAGGCAAAACTAAGCAAATACAGCCCTCGAGGTCAGCGTTAGGGGAGAGCGAGCTGGACGTTCATCCTGAGCGCTGTGCTGAAGAGGGCATGGAGTTGAGCTCAGTGTTTCTTGAATCTACTGTCTGCAGAAGTGTACCACCTGGGAGACTACATGGGATGCCAGAACTGAGGCAGGACAGCATTTGCATGGGTGTTGCTAGAGAGAGCCCACCTGGGCACAGGCCCCAGATCTTCTGAGCAGCCCAGTTGCCATCATCTGCCTTAATACAAGTCTGTTTCTTCCCTCTGAGCTCAGTAGCCTTGAAGTTACTAAGTTGGCTGTAGGACTCACTCCCTTAGAAGACCAACACGGAGTGTGGTCTGAATGCACCAGCCTTTTAAACTAGAGGAGGGACTGCCATGTTTCCTTTCACTCTTTGTTTTCTCTCTCTCCTTCTATGTCTTCTCTTACATGCCCACTTCTGGGAGCTTGCTTGCAGTGACTTTTTGAAGAGGGAGACGGAAGGGCAGGAAGAGCTCCATGTGAAATATTTCACACAGCATCTGAGTTTAGTGCCCCAAACTGGAACCTTTGGTTTCTGCAGAATTTTAGTATCTTCAGCACAGGAAAAGATTCAATCAGCCTCGACAAACCGCTTTCTCCTTTTCTAATAAGCATTGTGTCACTAGGAGAAAAGGAACATTCTCTGCATGTGCAGAATTCACTTTGCACATGCTGACTCATAAAAATGAATAAAAGAGCCCCTGCACGTATTCAGATCTGTGCACACAATAGAGCCACTGGATTATGATGTGTGCCTCTGGTTTCTAAGTTTACACTACTTTGTAAGGAAAAGGCTATCACCAGCTGTGTAATCATAAAAAGCATGTATTTCTTGACAGGTTTGGCCATATCCTCAAGAGTGCACAAGTATGGGAGACTCAGGATCAAAATTTGGGCATTTTTGCCAAAAAAATGCAATATTATTCTCTGAGGACGAAAAGATGGTGGAGTTCAATTCATCCAAAATATTTCTCACTGAACACCAGGATGGAGAAGGTATGTTGTTTTTATGCAGACTCAAACCTGACGAGAAGACAAGGTAGTAGTCTTATTTCTGTGGTCCATCTTTCATTTGTTTGAAACTTTCCCAGCCTTGCATATGTAGTAGAATGCATGAAACAGACTGTGTGGAGCAATGGTTAGAGTTTGGATTACAACTGGAGAAACCCAGGTTCTAGTCCCCACTGTGCCCTAAAGCTGAATGGGTGACCTTGGGCTAGTCACTGACTCTCAGCCTAATTTACCTCACAGGATTGTTGTGAGGATAAAATGGAGGGGAGGAGGATCATGCATGTTGCCTCGGGCTCCTTGGAGGAAAGGTGAGATATAAATGTAACAAATAATAAAAATAAAGAGTTGATAGTTGTGGGAGGGGCCATCAGCCTTCCAGAGGCAGTATGGGAAGAAATACTCCTGGTTGTTAGTTGTTACTGTTAAGATGGCTGGCTGTAGTTAGAGCAGAGTTTCAGCCTGAGGGCCAAATTCCATTCTAGAGAAGCTCTTGGGGGCCACTTTCCCCACCAAGCTGGGAGTTTCAGGATGGCAGCCACTTCCAGACACTGATGTTAGGCCCACCAGGTGGATTGCCCAGTCCTTCTCATCATGACCTGACTCAACCCCATCCTCTCTCACCACTACTGCCACTCCATGCTGCTGGGATAAAGTCTTTTTACCCTTCTGGCTCACCACTGTGGGTGGTTCCTTCTCAGTTGGCATTTGCTGGCAACTGCAGCTGTTCATTAATGAACTCAGCTGTGTGCCTCCTGCCTGCAAGCCCAGTCATTTCCCTCTGGTACGTTGCTAGTGCTGGATTAAAGGGAAGAAGGAGCTAGTGCCCCCTCCCCACTAAAATATGATTTCTCATAGACATATGAACATTCACTTGGAACTGTAAGGGATTTGCCTGATGTTGATCCATTATGGTGCCCACCAAATTTACACAGAAGGGTGTTTTTTTTTAAACCAGCAACTTTCCTACAACCCCCAAGTTCTTTCATTAATTACTTCATATCTTCCTCCAAAGGCGATAGGATTGTTTAGAAGTATACCACACAGTGGTACATAGTGTAACTCGTGTCTTGGTATTTGCCCTTGCCTGTCTCTCACATAAACGCTTCTGATACTTCTCAAATAAGTACCTGATACCTCCGAAATCAGAGGCACTTTGACAAGGGATGACCCAGCATTAGACCATGCCTGAAACCACAGCTGAAGCAACCACTCACTGACTATTTATTTATTGGACTTGTACCCCACCTTTCTACCAAAAATGGCACTCAAGGCGGTGACTAGCCTCCTCCCCTGCTCTGCCCTCCTGCGACTAGATAGCTGCAATCGGATGTCTAGCTGAAAATGCAGGGCAAGAGAAGCGTGGAGGGAACGATCCCCTCCATGCTTCTCCTGCCCTGCATTGGATAGGCGGTTGCCTCCAAGTTCAGAGGCGGCCGCCTATCTGCATAGGATTGAGCCCTAAGAAGCGGTAAACTGGCCTTTAGACTGTAGCACTTCAGACTGCAGGCAGGGGATCACATAACTAAATGTCCCTCTGCACAGAAAACCAGTACATTCTCAGATAGAACCTTTCTACCTGACATCTGGTTTTGAATGGGAGAATTTTTTCATGTGCAGAATTTTTCATGTGCAGTCATGCGGTCTGAAATGGTATTGCTCAGACACTGCCCTTATCCATAATGCACCAGGGCAGGGGCATGAGAGTGGCACTACTCATTGCTATTGTATAGTAGAATAATAGATGCCTAGACAATCTCTAATGCTTTGGTCTGTATTATATTTAGCAGCTAGCTTGACTCAGATGAATTACTTCTATCAAAAAGGTAAGAACGTGTTGACAGTGTTTCAGATTTTGTATTTAATTGAATTCTATTTTTAATATGAAGGCCAATTGGAAAAAAAAAGTGTATCAGGACCCTTTGAAAGCTGGGCAACCTCTCACCTGTGTCCTTTGTCCTTCCCAAACCAGCTTTCCCCAACCTGGAGCTCTCCAGACATTTTGGACTACAACTTCCAGCATTCCCAACCATTGACCATGCTAGCTGGGGCTGATGGGCATTGAAGTCCAAAACATCTGGAGCATACCTGGTTGCAGAAGGCTGCTCTAAAATGTTGTTTTCTAACCCGAACATGGAGCAATCTTACCATTCTCCTGCCATTGCTGACTGATAGAGACTTAGGAGCACGATGTCTTTATAGTCCATAACCTGTGTGGTGAAAGAAGGGAGAAAGGTACATGTAGCTGCAACACTGGAGAAGGAAGATGTAAGGCACAGTCATTTTAACACTAAGAGGTTCATGAGCCAATCTAGACTTTAGTATTTATGCAAAAATTCCCAAACCAGTAACAGTAGCAGAGAAGTCTACCTTGGCTTTGCTTATAGCCCTGGAGATTGGGGCACTCTTCAGAAACAATAAGTAGCGGTTAATTTGGCTAGCTTGTCATGTGAGTTCTAAAATGAAACTTCTTTGTTTTGGAGTCAAAGAGCTGGAAAAAAACTAATAGAACATTTAGCCAGGGCTGGCCCTACCATTAGGCAGACTGAAGCAGTCGCCTCAGGCAGCCAGTGTTAGGAGGTGGCAGCAATGTGTTAGGAGGAGACAGCTGTACACCGCCCAGCCTGCTCTGCACCCCATCAGTTAGCCTGCTGCCTTCAGGAGCATTGGAGGACACTGTCCCATCATCAGTGTTGAAGGCAGATTCTTCTGCTATTCCATTTGGCTTCTGAACATGGAATGGGAGGAGGCACCATCTTGTTCTTTGCCTCAGGCAGCAAAATGTCTTCAGCCAGCCCTGACCCAGTGTCCTGAGAGTAGGCCCCATTGAACTATTGAACTCAATGGGACTTATTTTTGAGTAAACATATATAGGATTTCACTGTTAGTACAACTCCCAGTTTTAAGGTATGAGCAGCCCCAACAGATCTGTCTATGCAATCCAGACTCCAAACAGCTAACAGATACACTGAAAAAATATTTGCTTAAAGAACAATTCACTTTGGAAACTGTAAAGAACAATTAACTTAAAGAACAATTTGCTAGGGAAAATTCATACAGATAAACCAAACCATACACTACAGGGTAAGTCGGGTCACCTCCAATTTGACCTGGAATAACATTTCTTCTTCATCCCAGATATGGTGATCAATCAGTCCCCAGTCCCGACTTTCATTCTTTCATATTTATTCTATGGACTCGAAGATTTACTCTATAGACTTATGTATTAATGCTGAATGTTTTAATATTAATATTAAGTGTTATTGAACTTCAGGATATTCTAAATCCAATGGATAAATTACTTTGTCCCAATTAATTATTTTAAAGCAGGGGTGGGCAACCTGTGGCCCTCCTGAAGGTCTGGCCTACAACTCCCATTATCCCTCGCCTTTGGCTATGCTGGCTAGGGCTGATGGCAGTTGTATGCCAAAACATGGGGGGGGGCACAAATTGCCCACCCCTGTTTTAAAGTCTGTTTCCCAGAATTTAATTTAACATATTATGTTGGTTCAGTTGTGCACCTGAGGCTTCTTGCATCTCTTTTTAGGTAGCAGTGAAGGCAAGCTTCTAGTTACTTTTACTCAAAAGTCAACAAATAAACATTTGGTGCTGACCAAGTCCAAGGATCAGAAGGTAACCACAAAATTATGTTTATATTTGGGATAGGGCTGGAGATTCAGCAACACAGAAATGCAACCAGAGTGTGACAAGAACTTTGCATGATCTAATTCAAATCTGCATATAACTTGATATGCATTTGCACAACCTGTGCTTTAACTGGTAGTTATGTGCCAACTAGTATCGTGTGCTAATTCGTGATTTTAGAGAGTCCCTGGGTGCTTCCAGACAGAGACTAACACTACCAGTCAAAAGATATTGTGCAGCTATTCCATCTTTTCCTCCCTGATAGATTTTTTTTGTGTGGAAAGAAAAACGATGGACGAGGTGTTGGGAAAATACAGGAGGGCTATGAATAGGAAATGACAATGTCTGGACTTTCCTATAAAATTCTGTGAACGAGGGAGGGTAATTGCATGACAAAAGCTTCATCTAGAAGCATTCTCTCTATCTGGTGTCTAACAGTGGCCAGATTTGAATCCTGGAGGCCTAGAGTACTCATTCAATATCCTGTTCCCTGAAACGTTATCACAACATCTGGAAATTCTAGATTAAGATGAGTACCTGAAGCACCATCATCTGTATCTGCAGACCTGAAAAATCCAGAAGAGTTTGATTTAGGGCCAAATCAATGCAGTGGAGACTGGTGGCTCTGATGTCAGTGGGGCAGAGAATCTGCTCTGGGTTTCAGTCAAAACTCTAAAGGAACTATCCAAGGTGCGGATAGCTCCTTTAGAGTCCTGACTGGTTCTGACTGAAACCCGGAGTGAAATCCCTGCCCCACTGACATCAGAGCCACCAGCCTCCACTGTTACATTGCACTTTAGAATGGCTTTTTAAAAGTAAAAAGCAGATGTGGGGGGAGAGCTAATTCGGATTGGGACCCCGGGGGGGGACACAGAAAACTCTAACCTTTTGCCCTCCACTGCAGTCCCAATCTAGAACTCACTCCCTGTGCCTGCTATTTACATTGGCACAAAAGCTTCCATTGGTGTCTCGTTAGATTTCTCATCTGCTTTTCCTTCTAAGGCAGGAGTGGGCAACACGTGGGCCTCATGTGGCCCTGCCTTTTTATGCACCTTCCCTTCCGCTGTCAAATTTGCTCTGATGGCGGCAACCCCCCCCCATGATTTTGTTTTGAAACAAGGTGCATGCTTTTTACGTTAGACATGATATACTGTATAATGAAATTCCTGTTTGTGTGTGTATAGATATGTATACATTCATATATAGATTTAGAAATGACACTATCTAAAATATAGATAGTATAACATATATCAGTGATTTTTTATTATTATTACTTATCCTTTTTGATTTCCTTCCTTTTTATTATTATTACTATCATTATTATGAGACTTTGATTAGTAATATTTTTGGCTGGTTAAATTGTTAAGCTTTATTATTATATGTTAACTGAAGGGCAATATATGGTTATTGGAAATGAATTGTAGGCTTGCTCCTTTGCTATAAGACTGATGATATGATATTGAAATGTAAGGTTGATTATCTATGCTGTACTGAACTGTAATATTGGCAGTGTTATAGGTATAACTTTTAAGTAGAATGAGATTTGAAGTTTGTATGTTGTTGTTGTTCAGTCGTTCAGTCGTGTCCGACTCTTCGTGACCCCATGGACCATAGCACGCCAGGCCTTCCTGTCCTGTGCTCTCTCCCGGAGCGTGCTCAAATCCATATTCATTGCATCCGTGATGCTATCTAGCCATCTCATCCTCTGCCGTCCCCTTCTCCTTTTGCCTCCAATCTTTCCCAGCATCAGGGTCTTTTCCAGAGAGTTTTCTCTTCGCATTAGGTGGCCAAAATATTTGAGCTTCATCTTCAGTATCTGTCCTTCCAATGAGCACTCAGGGTTGATTTCCTTTAGGATTGACTGATCTGACCTCCTTGCAGTCCAGGGGACTCGTAAGAGTCTTCTCCAGCACCACAGTTCGAAAGCATCAATTCTTCGGCACTCAGTCTTCCTTATAGTCCAGCTCTCACAGCCATATGTTGCTACTGGGAAAACCATAGCTTTGATTAGACGGACCTTATTTATTTATTTATTTTATTTCTATACCGCCCAATAGCCGAAGCTCTCTGGGCGGTTCCAACCTTTGTTGACCTTTGTCGACAAACCTTTGCCGACCTTCGTCGACAAACCTTTGCCGACCTTTGTCTCTTTGTCCCAAGGAGCAAGCGTCTTTTAATTTCATGGCTACAGTCACCGTCTGCGGTGATCTTGGAGCCCAAGAAAGTAAAATCTGTCACTGCTTCCATTTCTTCCCCTTCTATATGCCAGGAAGTGATGGGGCCAGATGCCATGATCTTAGTTTTGTTAATGTTGAGTTTCAAACCAGCTTTTGCACTCTCCTCTTTCACCCTCAACAAGAGGCTCTTTAGATCCTCTTCGCTTTCTGCCATTAGGGTGGTATCATCTGCATATCGGAGGTTGTTGATAATTCTCCCAGCAATCTTAATTCCGACCTCTGATTCATCCAACCCGGCATTTCTCATGATGTACTCTGCATATAAGTTAAATAAGCAGGGTGACAATATGCAGCCTTGTCGTACTCCTTTCCCAATTTTGAACCAATCGGTTGTTCCATGTCTGGTTCTTACTGTTGCTTCTTGACCCTCGTACAGGTTTCTCAGGAGACAGGTAACGTGGTCTGGTACTCCCATCACTTTAAGAATTTGCCAGAGTTTGTTGTGATCCACACAATCAAAGGCTTTAGCGTAGTCAATGAAGCAGAAATAGACGTTTTTCTGGAATTCTCTTGCTTTCTCCATGATCCAGCGAATGTTGGCAATTTGATCTCTAGTTCCTCTGCCTCTTCTAAACCCAGCTTGTACTTCCGGTAGTTCTTGGTTCGCATACTGCTGAAGCCTAGCTTGTAGGATTTTGAGCATCACCTTGCTGGCATGTGAAATGAGCGCAATTGTGCGGTACTTTGAACACTCTTTGGCGTTGCCCTTCTTTGGAATTGGAATGTAAACTGACCTTTTCCAGTCTTGTGGCCACTGTTGAGTGTTCCAGATTTGTTGGCATATTGAATGCAGCACTTTAACAGCATCATCTTTTAGGATTTTAAATAGCTCAGCTGGAATACTGTCATCTCCGCTAGCTTTGTTGTTACTAATGCTTCCTAAGGCCCACTTGACTTCACTCTCTAGGATGTCCGGCTCAAGTTCAGTGACCGCACTATCATGGCTATCAGGGACATTCAGATCTTTCCTGTATAGTTCTTCTGTGTATTCTTGCCACCTCTTCTTAATCTCATCTGCTTCTGTTAGGTCCCTGCCTTCTTTGTCCTTTATCATGCCCGTCTTTGCACAAAACATTCCCTTGAGATCTCCAATTTTCTTGAAGAGATCTCTAGTCTTTCCCATTCTCTTGTTTTCCTCGATTTCTTTGCATTGTTCATTTAAGAAGGCCTTCTTGTCTCTCCTTGCTATTCTCTGGAACTCTGCATTCAGTTGGGTATCTCTTCCCCTTTCTCCCTTGCTTTTCGCTTCCCTTCTTTCCTCAGCTACTTGTAAAGCCTCATCAGACAGCCACTTTGCTTTCTTGCATTTCTTTTTCTTTGGGATGGATTTTGTTGCTGCCTCCTGAACAATGTTACGGACCTCCGTCCATAGTTCCTCAGGCACTCTGTCTATCAGGTCTAATCCCTGAAATCTATTCTCACCTCCACTGTATATTCATCAGGGATATGACTTAGGTCATACCTGAACGGTTTAGTGGTTTTCCCGACGTTCTTCAATTTAAGCCGAAATTTTGCAAGAAGCAGCTCATGATCTGAGCCACAGTCAGCTCCAGGTCTTGTTTTTACTGACTGTATGGAGCTTCTCCATTTTTGGCTGCAAAGGACATAATCAATCTGATTTCGATATTGACCATCTGGTGACGTCCATGTGTAGAGTCGCCTCTTGTGCTGTTGGAAAAGAGTGTTTGCTATGATCAGCATGTTCTCTTGGCAAAACTCTATTAGCTTTTGTCCTGCTTCATTTTGTACACCAAGGCCATGCCTGCCTGTTATCCCGGTGATTTCTTGACTTCCTACTTTAGCATTCCAATCCCCTATGATGAAGAGGACATCTTTTTTTGGTGTTAGTTCTAGAAGGTGTTGTAGGTCTTCATAGAACCGATCAACCTCAACTTCTTCGGCCTCAGTGGTTGGGGCATAGACTTGAATTACTGTGATGTTGAATGGTTTGCCTTGGATTCGTACTGAGATCATTCTATCATTTTTAAGATTGTACCCCAGTACTGCTTTTTCCACCCTTTTGTTGACTATGAGTACTACTCCATTTCTTCTAAGGGATTCTTGCCCATAATAGTAGATATGATGGTCACCTGAATTAAATTCGCCCATGCCTGTCCATTTTAGTTCGCTGATTCCCAAGATGTCGATGTTCAATCTTGCCATCTCATGTTTGACCACCTCCAGCTTACCTTGATTCATTGACCTTACATTCCAGGTTCCTAAACAATATTGTTCTTTACAGCATCGGATTTTCTTTTCACCACCAGACACATCCACAGCTGAGTGTCCTTTCGGCTTTGGCCCAGCCGCTTCACTCTTTCTGGCGCTACTTGGAAATACCCTCTGCTCTTCCCCAGTAGCATATTGGACACCTTCCGACCTGAGGGGCTCATCTTCCGGCATCATATCTTTTAGCCTTGTGATACGTTCCATGGGGTTTTCTTGGCAAGAATACTGGAGTGGGTTGCCATTTCCTTCTCCAGTGGACCACATTTTGTCAGAACTCTCTGCCATGACCTGTCCGTCTTGGGTGACCCTGCACGGCATAGCTTATGGCTTCACTGAGTTACGCAAGCCCCTTCGCCACAACAAGGCAGTGATCCATGAAGGGGAGTTTGTATGTAATGGAGTTTAAATTTAATCCTTTTAAGTAACTTTTTAATATTTTTTCTTTTTCTTTCTTGCTTTCCTCTTCCTTTTCCTTCTTCTGTTTTTTTTCCCCCTCTTTTTTGTTATTGGTGTGTCCTCCTAAGAATACTGTATTGTTGGAAACTGTAGATAATGACTAGGTTGTTGGTACTGTTTATTTCATTTAAAAAGATAAAAAATAGAATAAAAAGTATTTTTTAAAAAAAGAAACAAGGTGCATGCTTGTTTTAGAGAGAAATTGTGGAGCAGGGTGGAGAAGCGTTGCTGCCACGCCATTGAATTTTGGCAGCATATTTGGCAGTGGAGGACAGGAGAAAATTTGCCCAGACCGCCCAGGAGTTGCCCATTCCTGTTCAAAGAGGATGCCAAAAGCATCATTCTATATCTCTGGACTAGTGTATGCCCCTGCAGTGGGCTTCCAGAATTTAGAGGTGCCGAGATATTGATAAGCCAGATCCAGGTTTGCTTACAAGGAGACTTCACTGAGTACTTACAGTGCACAGGCGTACCCAATAGTTGGATCAGACAGCTTCTCTGAACCCAGAGCCATGGGGTAAAATGGGTTTTATACCATACCTGTTAGCAGTGAGGCAGCATGACAGCAGCAAGTGTTAATTAGCGTTCATTTGCAACTTTCCCAGCATAGACTAACAGTGCTTGTTCAGAAGGAAAACTACTAGTATATCCCAGGAGACATGTATAGCATGAGGCTTCCTTGGTAGGATTAATGTTTGGCCAACTTATTTTACAATGTGACCATGACCTAACATTAATTTAAGGGACTCCAAATTGTGAAGAAGCCTTGCACAATGACCCTGTTCTTTTCCCACAATTTGGATTTCCTCATCTTCGATTGATGTTGCTTATATCCTGTGAGAAAAGAATGACACCCTTTCACCAAATACAAAGCGATGACAGCCTATTTACCCTGAAAGCGTGACCTGTGTTAACTACATTGAGCACCTACTTGTTAGTAACGGAGGTCTTCCATCTCATACCCATTTAATTTGGACATTAACCACCTTTGCAAGGAGTTAATCTCGATCAGTGTTTAAACTAGTGTTTACCATAGACTGGAAAAGGACATGAACATTAACATTTGCGTGGTTCTTTTTGCAGCTGGTTTTACAGGAGATGCTTTGTTTACGAGTGGAAAAGGTATGTGCTCAACCAATATCTTTTCAATTTTGATCAACCAATATCTTTTCAAAGACCAGAACATTGTGAAAAGACAGAAATGCTATGTGCCAGGCCTGCACAACTTATGACCCACCAAACTGAACTCAGCCCATTATCTCTGTATTATGATGTACCACAGATATGGGCAGCCTCATGTGGCCAGCTAGGGTGAAGAGAACAGAAAGCTATTTCCCCACTGCTAATTGCACTAGGGAAACAACAAATTTGCTCAGGATTATAATGGATATTATAAAGAGAGGCTTTAGCCACAGTCCTCTTCTAGAAATGCCAACACAGAGATGGCTGTATCCTCAATCCCCTTAGCAGTGATGAAACAGCAATATGAATCAAGGGGCAGGGAGAGGCTTTAAATCCCCCCACCCATGATTCCATCCATCTCAGTGAGCAGGGAGGGGAGTTTTTTAAATTGTCATTTATAGTGATAAACAAACAAATACACTGAATTTAAATTTAATTGTTGACAGAGGGTGGTCCACTTAATTTTTTTTCCCCTTTACTTTTGAGACAAAAACATAGGTGGAATCCATTGGCTGCTTGGAGGTTTTCATTGTGGTTCTTCATAATAATAAATTACATGTTGGGTGGACCAATCCTATGGTCCCTGGGAGAGCACCCCAAAGAGATAGGATTTTTCATATTCCCCCTCTTGAAATTGTAGATGCTCCAGAAGGAGGACATTGAGGTCTGATCCTTCCCCTCACCCTTGCCCCCTCCCAGCCCCTGTGGAAAGAACCTGCTTTTGGCCATTGAGCAAATATATATGCACTCATGAATTGCATGTAATTAGACCTTGCGTGGAAAGGCATTTTAGACAGGAAAGGAGCAAGGGAGGCTTAGGAGAGAAGGGGCTTCTCCACATGAGGCTTTTTATCCCACAACTTACTGGGGCTTCTGATTCCAGATTGTTTGTGGGATTAAGATAGGCTCCTTACACGGGCTGAGATGGCCTTTTTTTCAGGGACTTCCTTTGTTGGCAAGTTCTACATGTTTCATTATACAGCCACTAGATGGCACTGTGTTATAGTGGAACTATAACACAATTATAACACTATAGCGCAATTTCACACAGCCATTAAAGTGGAATGACATTTATTACTACATTATCCTCAGTCTTTTTAAAACCAGGATAAAGGTCAGAAAGCATGGGAGACACCCTGGAGTTTGACGATGTCGTGTAAAGGACCCACAAACTTCTGTGAGTGACCAATCATGAGCATGCAATAAAAGCATTGTGTAGAAATGCTCAGGGTTGGTGTGAAAGACAGATACATACTGCATCATCATGAGGAGCAGTAAAGGATTAACTACTTACCCTGCTTGCTACTTTTGGATGGAAGTCCTTGACACAAAGCACTACTTACAAGAACTTGTGCAAAGGCCTGAAACTTAAGGGTCAGCTCCAGGGATCTCTGCTGTTCCCAAATGAAGGCCAGCTAAGCAAAGATCCTTGGAACCATGCCAAAGAGGGGGCAGTGGTTACCAGTTGGAAGGGTGAGTGGAGGTGGTGTGGTGAAAAGGAATAAATGTGTACTTCCAGAAAGACCCTGACAAGAGGCAAATCAGCAATGGCATTTTTTTTTCCCAGAATGCACACATGCAGTAAGAGGTAGATCTAGAAGCCAAGGTGGGTGAATCACCTTGATCATTCTGACTCTGGAGTAAAGCAGGAATACACTGCCGCTCAAAAGGGTAGTTTCTTTAACTATTTCTTAAACTGTTTCTTTAACATGTCTCAGTGACATGTTGCTTTAAAAACTGAGTAAGGATTCTTAAGTGGTTGCAAAGACCACTTGAAACACCATCAACACATTTGAATTGTTCCCTGCTAATTCAGAAAATCAGCCTTTCCCTCTTTTCTTTATATAATGCAGGGTTGGACCCTGCATTGTTCACCCTTCTGATGTTGTTGGACTCCAGTTCCCATCAGTCCAGCCATCATGGATAGTGGTTGGGGATGATTGAGACTGAAGGGTCACAGGTTCCCTTTCCCTGATATAATTGATTTGAAATATTTAACAAAAAGTAGACTGCCTTAATAACATACATGTTTCTGTATTTTCTTAGCTAAGAAATCCAACACATCATCTTTTCGTCATGTATACTGAACCAGATGGAATGCATCAGTTTCAATGTTTTGAAGACGAGGCTTGTTATCTTTATGCGGGTGAGGACGAGGTGTTTCTACAGGAGAAAAGAGGTGATGATCCTCCTAATGGAGGAGGGTTCCGCTTCAAGGTGAGCATGTAGAAGAAATGTCATTCCTAAGTTAGCCGAGACTTCCGGTTGGAACCAATGTCGCTCTGGTAGCATCCCATGGGCGCTCTGTGGGAGCTTTCTCAAACAGCTTTTTAAAAGGTTGAAAAACCTTTTCATTACCCCTGGAATTAAAAGGAGGGCAAGGCAACATCTGGATATCTTGAATGAATATCTTGGAGAAAAGTACCCCCCTTGAGATGTGGGGGGGGGGGGCCTGGATTCCAGGATTATCTCCCCAGAGCTTTACCAACGCAAAAAGCTGTACTGAGACTCCTATTTCATAGGAGAAAACAGGATGATGTGTTCCATAATAATACATGCTTTAAGAAATATCAACAACTTCTGAGGGATGATTTAAGAAATGTCAACAATATTTGAGAACATCTGAGGACCTGCAAGATCTGTTTGAGAGAAACATGTCTGCGCCGAGGAGAAGAAAGGAGCTGGCATCAACCCCACCAGCCGCACCCCCTGTGTCAAAAGTTTTGAGAACCGAAGATATAGGGGAGTTATTTACTCTGATAAAGACTTTATCTTCGCAATTTATGGAGCAAGCCAAAAGATTGGATTTAATCCAAAATTCCATCACCGCCTTGCAAGGAACTGTAGATTTAATTAATGTGTCATGGCAAAAAATAGAGATGAAAATTAATGAGCTAGAAGACCGAGTGGCAGGAAATGAAACTACGACACAAATTTGCTTTAAAAATGCCTCTGATAAAATTTCTCAACTGGAGGCCTTCACGAGGAGATCCAGTGTATGTATTATTGGAATTAAAAATCTGTCTAATGATGTAAAATTGCCTATTTTTGTGGATAAACTTTTGCATGAGATACTCCCTACCCATCTGATTATTTACTTGATATTGAGCAGGCATTTCGTGTGCCAAATGCTAAAGGGACTGATTACATGATCATAGTCCAATTTGCAAAAGTCTCCACAAAGAATTATATCCTGCGTTTGGCAAGAGAGGATGGAAGCCTTTCCTGGAAACAAGATAAAGTTATGTTATTTCCAGTTATTATATCAAAGAGGTGGCGAATAAAAGAAGGCAATTTATCAAAGCAAAAGATATGGCAAAACAAATGAACTTGCAATATTACTTAAAATATCCTGCTACACTTTGTATTGTGTCTGAAGGTCAGATGAAGAAGTTTCTAAATCATGAAATGGTGGAGGCATGGCTGAACGTAAAAATGCATGAAAATTCTGTTACAACCCCATGAACTGGAATCTTTAAACAAGCTTTGTTAACTGCTTGTGTTTAGTCTACATGATCCAGGCTAGGTCAGAAGATAAATGATTATACATATATTCATTTATTCTCTTTCTTCTTTCTTTCTTGCTTGCTTGCTTGCTTGCTTTTCTTTATATTTTTTATTTCAAAATAGATATGGTATGCTGTTTATTTATTAATGTATTGTTTGAGGGTAATTGTGCACATGCATTTATATATAAAATATATTACTGATCGTTGAAGGTTTATTTTAAGTTTTATTATTATATAACACTATATTTCTTTTAATTGTTGTTATTATTATTGTTGTTGTTGTTGTTGTTGTTACTATTAATATAGGCTACTGGGAATGAACTGTAGACCTGTTTCTTTGATATAAGATTGATGATATGACATTGAAATGTAAGGTTGTTTATTAAACTGTAAGACTGTTAAGGTTATAGATATAGTTTTTAAAATAGAATGGCATTGGAGGCTGGGTGGTATTGGAGGGAGAGGGGGAGGAGGAGGGAAGGGGAAAGAATCTTCTTTTTTTCTTCACTTCCTTTCCTCCTCCCTTTTCCTTTCCCCCCCCCCTTCTTTTTCCTTCTGTTTTTGTTATTGTGGTGTCCTCATCAGAATAGTGTATTGTTGGGAAATTGTAGTATTGATCAGGTTGTTGGTAATTTTGGTATTGTTTATTTCATTTATAAAGATAAAATAAATAAAAATATATTCAAAAACACACACACACACACACACACACAAACAGTGGGTTAACCATCTACTCTGAAACCAGGATATATTTTTTTAACAAGCCACCTTGAGAACCCATGGTTTGTTGTTCAGGGTGGTTAATGAGCCACATTACATGGTTAGCAAGCCACCCTGAGGAAAATGTCCTGGGTTCGGACAATATGCTAACCCACAGTTCAACAAACAACCCACGGTTCAACAGTAACCCACACTCAACCACTGCGTGTGGGTTAGCGTGTGGTTTGAACAACCCCATTGTGGTTTGAACAACCTCTTTGTCCTCAAATGGAAGCCTGTGATGTGAGGTGCTGTTGGCTGTCCCTGACTAGGGCAGCTGGGGGTTGAGGGAAGAATAGCACTGGGATGATGCGAAAGTAGTATTGCAGTGACAGTGGGGCACAGCAGAAATATTATGGTGACATCGGGGGAGAACTGTCCTTACAGGTGGGTGGTGCTGGGTGGAAGGACTCAGGCCCCTGGCAAATCTGGAGGGGAGATCTAGCTATCATATCTCATTGATCTCAGTGGAACTTATAAATAAATAAGTATGTTTAGAATTGCAGATTTGGTGTGTCACTAGCCCTCATGCATACAACATATATAAATGACTGTTTCTATATTTTACTAGGTAAACAACCAAGAAGAAGGCTAATGCGCACACAAGTTCAGTTAAGATAAGGAAATGTCAACACTATATGTTGCTGTTCTTGTACTACATACACATCGTATGAAATAGGTAACAATTCTATTTCTCAACTGAAAATTTGTGGTAATATCATTCTGTGACCAAGCATTACTTACCAATCCCCTTAAAGCCCTAGGGCCAATGTATCTTAGAGACTGCCTGACTTCTATGGGTATCCATGATGGTTAGGATCTGCTGGTCAGGCCTTTATGATCAACAAATTGGTGAGCGCTTGGCAATTTTGTTCAAACAAGGGGGAGGGGCTAGATAGGGGCTAGATAGGGATATGGGATGCCTTGTTTTGTGTTTCCCCTACCTTCTGAGTTGGGATGGATGCAGGGCCAGCATCAAGGGGAGGCATGGTCAGGAACTTACTTAGGTCCCAGCAGGGCCCTGCAGATAAGATCCCCTGGAGGTGCACCTCCTTCTCCTCACCATTGCAACCTGTTTGGTCCCCTGCCTCTCACTCTGGCCCTTACAACAGTGGTGGGGAGAAGCCTGGTTTCCAATGGAGGATGGTGGCTCCGAATTCACTGTGGCTGTGAATCCATTTTGGGTTTTACTCAGAGCCAGCCAGAATTTTAAAGGGCCTATCCAAGGTGCTGAACCTATTTTGGGGATAGGGTTCAGCACCTTGGATAGCTTCTTTAGAGTTCTGGTTGGTTCTGACTGAAATCCAGAATGGATTCACAGCCACACTGAATTCGGAGCCACCATCCTCCACTGCTCATAATACTGACCGGCAGTGGTAGGCAAAAAATGGGACTTCGATTTAAATATCCACTTCCCACCAAAATGAAAAATAAGGTTTCAATTTGCTGCCTAAAATTAATCACCGAGGAAACCACCTCTGTACCACCACTGTTGTACAGAACGCCGCAGCTCGCCTGACTAAGGCAGCCGCAGGCGAGATCACATCACTCCAGTGCTGAAGGAGTTGCACTGGTTACCAGTTGTTTTCTGGGCCAAATTCAAGGTGTTGGTTTTGACCTTTAAAACCCTATATGGTTCCGGCCCAACCTATCTTAAGGAGCGCCTTCAGCAACACCAGACAGGCCACTTAACAAGATCAGCCTCAGATGGCCTTCTCTCTGTCCCATCAGCCAGGACAGCTAGACTGGTGGGGACGAGGGAGAGGGCCTTCTCTGTGGTGGCCCCCACTCTGTGGAACTCCCTCCCTAGGGAACTCCGCCATGCCCCCTCTTTGATGAGCTTCCGTCGTGCATTAAAAACATGGTTGTTCAGGCAGGCATTTGGGGTGGGTTAGGGTATTTTAGAAAACGTTTTTATTGTAGAATTTTATTGTTTTAAACTGTTTTATTATATGCTGTACATCGCCCAAAGTGGCTGGGTGACCAGCCAGATGGGCGGTTAATAAATTTAATAATAATAATAATAACAACAACAACAACAACAGCCATACTGAAATCAGAGAATCACCAGCCTCCACTACAAGTGTGTTTTTTTGTGAAGTCCAGGTAAAATCCAGACATTAGGCTGGCTAAGTGCCTAATTTAACTGCCTATTTTAACTGCCTGTTTAATTGCCTATTTAATTTAAAATTTAAATTTAAATTTAAAATCAAGACATTAGACTGGAAGTGCCTAATTTAACTGCGTACTTTAACTGCCTAATTTTAACTGCCTATTTAATTTAACTGCCTAATTTAACTGCCTATTTTAACTTCTCTAATCTCCTTAGCACTCAATCCAGGGTTGATATTATTATGTATATAACATGCTATTTGATTTTGAAATGTAACGAATTCTACATTGGGAGATTTTTAAAAAATCTTAGTACACTACTTAGAATTCTCTCTCACCATCTCGTATACAAAGGTGCAATCCCAGGAAAGCAATCAAGATGGATTACTGTCCAGTGCAGTGTAGCGGCATAGCCCACCCATCATGTATTAGTCCACAAATGGTGAAAATTTGACACCTTTATAAAAAACAAGCATATTATATGAATCTATGTGTGTTCTGCCATGCTCAATTGCTGGTCATTCCAAAACAAACAGAATGTCACCATGAAGTACTCAGATGGGGGGCTTTCTCTGCAGCGTCACCCACCATCTGGAAAACCCTCATGTAGTTTGGGAGGCAGAAAATGTGACATCTTTTAAATGCCTCCTGAAAACACACTTGTTCACCCTGGCTTTCCCTGGGCTGTAAATTAATTATTTTTACTGCTCCTTGATTTTTTACTGTAGTTGGTACTGTTTTTAATGCTGTGCTTTAATGTTGTATTTTTAATATTGAGAACCGCTGAGAGTTTTTATTATATTCAGCAGTGTAGAAATACCAAAAATAAATAAATAAATGGCTACATATGCACAATATCACATGCCTCCATTTCTGAAAAGGGTCACTATGTGCCCATCCACAAAAGGTGAGCATTTGGTGCTTTTATGAGAAAGTGCATGATTAGTGCATGATTGTTTTATGAGTTATTGAGTGCTGTAGCACAGAAACATTATTTAAACCATCCCTCCATGCACATATCTCAGCTACATCCATATATTAAATTATTATGATTACTCTACAAACAATGTAAATTTGTTGCCTTTAAGAAAAGCTGTGCAGTTGTTATGTCATTGTATTTTATACCATTTGCAATTGGCTGTGCACAAACACACACACACACACACACAGAGTGCCATATCTGAAAATGTGTAAGTGATAATGTATTGGTGTAGATTTGGTGCTTTTCTGAAGAAGAAGAAGAAGAAGAAGAAGAAGAAGAAGGAGGAGGAGGAGGAGAAGGAGGAGGAGGAGGAGGAGAAGAAGAAGAAGAAGAAGAAGAAGAAGAAGAAGAAGAAGAAGAAGAAGAAGAAGAAGGCACAATAGTGAAAAATTGAGCTATACCACTGTACTATTATCTTTTCCCTTAGAATTCAGAACTTCAGTATATAACAATGGAAAAACAAAAGCCTATGCACATTTTTGAGGGAGTAAATCCCACAAACTTTAGTGGGATTTGCATTCAAGGAAATGTGCATTGGGATTGTGCTGCAAATTTCACCTCAACCCCAGACTATTTCTCAGTTTTGAACAAAATTCATGACAAGGACCATGGTGCAGATCACTAGCACCTGGAATTATGTGATGATATTCTGACATAACATAGTTCTATACATTTAGATGGATTATGTCTGAAAAAAATAAAAATGTTTCAATGACAAACCAATCAATTGTGCAAAACATTAAAAAAAATAACATACATCTATGGACTTCGCCAGACACTGTACAGACATATTGACATTACAGTGTATTGTGGCCTTCACGCACCTCTTAGTGGAGGCTTCAACGTATGGACATATTTCTGGTCTGCATATATATAGAAACCTTTGCCCAAGACTTTGGCTGAGAGATCTGCAGTCAGCTAATCTGACATGTAGATTGCCTGTGTAATAGCTCCACCTGGTGGTACCATCTGGTGGTATTATTATGATTATTATTTATTTATTATATTTCTATACCGCCCCATAGCTGAAGCTCTTGGTAGTATTATGACCTACAATGTATAATCGTGTTTTTATTATTGTACCCCAGCCCAGCACACTTTCCTTCCTTTTCCCTCTCCACACTCCAGTTTCATTTGATGACTGGTGTATTGTGAAAGTTCCTGTATTCTATTGGGTGGGTGGGTGGGGGTAATTTGTTCAGACGTTCACAGAATCAGATTAAAGCAAGGGTGCACAACCTGTGATCAGTAGGCTGTGTGTGGCCCTTTGCTGCTTTTGGTTTGGCTGTGGAGCTGTGGGAACCCCACCACTTACCTTGCAGCCCACCTGGTTTGCAGCTGGGAGATGCTATTCCAGCATTGCTATTAGTTATTAGACAGGCTTTGACAATGACTTAGGTGGTTACTAAGGAAAAGTAATCTAGATGTCTAACCTCCTGAACAGAGGCAGGATCATCCATGTCCCAATCTTCAGCAATATTAGTTTAAGCAGGAATTACTAAAAGGCAGCTGGACAGAAGTGACTGAAGGACAAACCTTCTCACACAAGCAAACCAAACTACCCGTATGCTGCAGAGGAAGATGGAAACAATATTCACCTAGTGACCTGGTTTAAGAAAACAACTCCCCTTTTTCGAATTCCGTGAAAAGTGCAATCTTGCTTCCTCTAATAGCCCAAAGGGAATGAAGAACGCAATATCATTTGTGCCATTCAGAATTACACAGGTTTTATAAAAATAACTGTAGACGTCCTGGAAGCGGTATGGGTGGGAGGGGGATCCCAGGGACATGGAAACAGATGCGATTAATAGCAATATTACAGCCGGGGAAAGACCACATGTCCCTAGGATCATACCATCTCATAGCGAGACTAAACCAGGATGCAAAAATATCAGTTTTAGATAACACAATTAACACATTTATCATAAACTATATACCAGAAGATCAAATGGGGTTTATGTCCTGGAGGCAATTAGCTGATGCAGTGAGAAGAAAGAAAAAGTTCCTGTGATATTACTATCCCTAGATATTTTTAAGGCATTTGACAGAATGGATTGTGGTAGTTTTTAATTAAACTTTTAACTAAAATAAACTTTGGAACTAATTTAATGCACTTAATGAATCAATTATATTCTTTAAAGAAAGCTGTAGTAAGGACCAACAGTTAAGATTCAGTTCCATTTAATACAGGAAGAGGCACAAGACCATTGCTGTTTGCAGTTGTAATAAAAGCTCTACCTGACAGAATAAGAAAGGATCCTATTGTCAAAGGAATTAATGTAAACAACAGGGTATACACAACCAGCTTTTTAGAAATGATATCCTGCTAACCCTAGGTAGCCCTAGGGAAGCAATTGAGAAGCTTAGTGTGGTGTAGTGGCTAGAGTGTTGGACTGGGAGCCGGGAGATCCGGGTTCTAATCCCCACTTGGCCATGGAAGCTCACTGGGTGACTTTGGGCGAGTCACAGACTCTCAGCCCAACCCACCTCACAGGGTTGTTGTTGTGAGGATAAAATGGAGAGGAGGAGGATTATGTACGCCGCCTTGGGTTTCTTAAAGAGGAAAAATGGCGGGATAGAAATGTAATAAATAAATAGTGTTCAACAGTTGGAAATCAATGTGGTCCAAGCCTCTGTTAAGAACCACATCAGCCTGAATTAAAGAATCAATGCTTAAGCTTGTATACAGGTGGTACCTTACCGCAGTGAGATGCCTCCACATAAACCGAGAGCTATCACCATTGTTCTACAAAGGATGTCATTCCAGGGGAATGCAGATTCACATGTGGTGGGAATGTGTTGCAAGCAGATGTGGGGAAATAGAGAGACTGACACAGGTTCTTGGGTTGAAATTGGGCCACATTTATTGATAAATCTGCAAAGGGGAAAAACAAGATGGGCAGCTGAACTGGGCAGCCTCTAGCTGTCCCTGACATGGGCGAAAACATTAAAAGCCTGTATGGTGGCGTGTCATCTCACCACTCCACAGGTCTACCCCTTTTGGGGGAGGTAGGCCTTCCCCTGTCACCCCTGCCTGGGCCACACAACTCCGTGAGGGTGAGGTGAGTTGGCCTTATCGCCCCGATGGGCCATGCAACCCAGAGCGGGAGGCCTCAGGTGTCACCTGTCACAATAACCGTGCCTCTGAATGCTCACCAGCCCTATTCTCATCCCCAATGCCTGTCCTAACAGCCAGAGGGATTGACAAGCCTATTGCTTAGTCGAACTCCCCCCACCTGCTCTGAATTACTTCCCACAGGCCCCTTTGCAGATCCACCAAAAATATATCGTTCCCTAAATCGGACAAGTGCACGCAGTCCTGCCTATATAGCTCCCCCTGTGTCTGTAAAATTTCCAGATGAGGAATAACCCCATACCCATGCTGGAATAGCGCCAGAGCTATTTCCCTGTTAACTTTCTGCCGAGCCCTTTCAATGGCTCACTGGTTCTTGACATTCCGCCAGAAAAGTCTGGGGAGCAAGCATGACTGAACGATGGTGACACCCGGCCAACGGTGCCTAATAATCTGAAAATCCCTCAATGTTTGCAAAATAAAGACCTTGCCTTTCAAACAACCCGGGTCGTTCCGCCCAAGATGCAGCACCAAAACCTGCAGGGGGACACGCACCAAACCTTGATGGAATAGAGTGGGTAGGAGGCACTCCCACCACATGCCGCGTCTGCCCAGCCACTGCACGCAGACATGCCGGGACAGTCAGAACTGAGGTCCGCAGCCTGACCTGGAAGCCCTCCGACCAGCCCAGAACACCATGCTTTGTCCGCATATAAGCACACGCACGAGTTCACGTCCATTCCATCAATCTAGAAGAAACAAGAAAACAGAACCAGAATAAACTGGGGGATAGGGGGTCACCACCATATCAAGGTAAAGGCCTGATGTAAGCCCTGAAGGCCTTGGAGCGCCATCTGCCCACCGCCTTCACCTGATAGGTTGAGAAACCCAAAGACGCGGCTGTCAAAGCGGCCCCTATTCGGAAAGAATGTAACCCAAAGCGAAATTTACCTAGATAAAGGGTACCCAGTGCTGACTTAGTAACAGCCCCAAATTGATATTTCCTCAGTGGAGAACCATCAGAATGGCAAAAGAGCAGACCTTCTGAGGGCCCCCTCAAATCCAGAAAAAACACCATTGCCCTGACGGGTCATAGTTCCTCAGCCTGTGCTGGCAGAAGTGACACCATGGCACCCCTGCCTGCCTGATCAGTCTTGGACCTCCACAGCAAAATCCTAACGACATCAGGGTGGATCTGGATGTCAGAATATCGCAGAGCTCTGCCCGATACGTCACCTTTTGATGTCACAACCAGCTCGGAAATCTGTAAAGCCCCAAAGAAAGCCATTAAGGCAGCTGCGTGAAACCATGATGCTTCAAAATGTGAGGCACATATGGATGGCCACAATCCCTGGAGTCCTAAGAGGATGTCTGGAGAAAGGGGGCACCTGGAATCCGTGGCTGGAGGTGACATCCTGGCCCAACCCTGAATGGCTCGCCTCACCCTGGAATCAACAGTATTATCAGCCATACCCTTGAATTTAGACCAAAAGGCCAGGGCCGCCACCTTGCTGCTGATAGTCCTTGCTGAAAGCTCCCTATTCCAACAAGACGTGCAGAATTGCAAAAGATGGTCCACAGGGATGGGCCATGACTCTTGCAATTGCTGTTTGCATCAGAAACCATGAAATACTCTACTTGCCTTGTCATAAGTAGCTCTGGTGCTAGGAGCAATGGAGTTCATCATAGCGAGCTCTGCCTCAGTCCGCCAATCTCCCATAGTGCTGCTGGCATGGGGTCTGGCAATGGATGTGCCCAAGGGGCCAACTCCTGGAACCGTTCGACCTGGTTACGCAGCAAAGTGTCGGCAATCGGATTATCTAAGCCCGGTATGTGTCGGGTGTGGAACCAGATATTATGTTGCAGGCAATGCATCGTGAACGCCCTTACCAGTGACATAACTCTGGAGTTGCTGGAGGACAGGGTGTTGATGATGTGGACAGTGGCCTGATTGTCACGCCAAAAGTGAACCACTGAATTGGCAAGTTGGTCAGCCCATATGTGCGCTGCTATGTAAATTGGGAAAAACTCCAAAAATGTTAAATCCTTGGAAGTTTGGTCTGCTAACCAACCCTCAGGCCATAGTTCCGCACACCAATGATCACCCCAAATTACCCCAAAGCCCAGGGACCCGGCAGCGTCAGAATGGACCTGCAAGTCCAGGAGGAACTTGTGCCTCCAGAAGGAGACACCATGAAACTGCAAAAATTGAAGCCAAACCTCCAGATCACGTCGCATGAGTCGCATGGCCGAGGTGACTCTGGTTTGGTGGTGCGGTCGCTGCAGACCACGCATGGCCCAGCACAGCCTTCTTAGGAAGGCTCGGCCTGGGGCAACTACCCGACATGCAAAATTTAAATGACCAACCGCCTCTTGCAATGCGTGGAGGGTGACTTTGCGGGAATGTATTATTATGTGTATCTTTTCCCCCAGGACCAAGAGTTTGTCATTTGGGAGCCTGCAACATTGGTTGATCATATCTAACTCAATCCCCCAAAACATTAAAACAGAAGATGGACCCTCTGTTTTTTCTTGAGCCATAGGGACACCTAACTCATCCGCCATGGAGGCGAAACCCTGCATTAAGTTGGCACACTGCGTAGAATCATGAGGGCCAGTGAACAAAAAATCATCCAGGTAATGGACCACACTTGGGTTCCCCATTTTATCTCTCACTGCCCATTCCAAAAAGGTGCTAAACTTCTCGAACATGGCGCCGGAGATGGAGCATCCCATGGGAAGGGCCCTGTCCAGGTAAAGCATTCCCTGGAAACTGAACCCCCAAAGGTCAAAATCTAAAGGATTGACTGGCAAGATGTGAAACACAGACTTTATATCACACTCACCCATCGGTGCTCCATGCCCAAGATTTCGGACCGTGGAAATAGCGGAATCAAAGGGAGTATAATGCACTGAACACAAATGCTCTGGGATCTTGTCATTGACAGAACCACCTTTTAGGAAGAAGAGGTTGTGAATCAACCTGTATTCCCCAATCACCTTTTTGGGAACAATGCCCAAGGGAGAAACCCGCAAGTTAGGGATAGGTGGTGATGTAAATGGGCCAAGAACCTGACCTGCGGCCACTTCCTTGTCGATTTTGGCTTTTACCAGCTGGACCATACTGAGAACAGAGTTCTGATTCTTAGAGAATTGAGCTTTATGCTCACCCTGCAAAGGGATTCTAAAACCACGCGTAAAACCTTGGTCTAGGTAAACCGCATCTTCCCTCCATGGATATCGCCCCAGGAGACGACTAAGGGGCTCAGTCCTAATCAGGCTAGGTCCCTTTGGAAGGAGGGTGCAGCCCTCCCCCAGCTTTCTTACCCCCTTGTCTGTCCTGTGGATGACCCCGCCAACCCTTGAGTCTGGGACAGTTGGTGCATGGGTGCTGTCCACCACAAATGGGACATTCGTGGTGGAAGCGGCACAGGTTTCAGGAACAGGAGCCTCTAGAACTGCCTGCCCCACATTTGGCCGAACGGTCGAAGTGGGTGGTTGTTTGGCCAAAATATGACCGCTGTCTGATCTGTCGCCAAATGCTGGCCTGGCTGGAGTCATGAACTGAAGCCATAGATCCTGTTCCTTGATGTCCCAGCGGAGGGAGGGGTCAACAGCAGCTCTCATGCGAAAGGCCTTGTTATAAGCCAGCCAAGCCCTGCGCTCATATTCAGAGTATGCCCTATAAATCATATCCAGATGTTTAGTAAGGACCCACCCCCGCCCGGGGAATTTTTGTTGTAATACCCTCATATAAATAAAAAAACCTGGCACCCAATTGGCCCAGGTGCGAGCAACTTTCTTTCGCAAGCCTTTTTCCTGATCCTTATCACCCGATTTCTCCTTGTTCTTAGGGGCCGGGCCCCAAAATAACAGGGAATAATAGGCCACAAAATAACAAAATAACAAACATCAATGAATTCTCCGCACAAAATCTTATCCCTGGTGGTGGGCAAAAGGTGAAAACCTAGTGGTATGGATGTACTACTGGTGGGTATGGCATTCTTGTCAACACTGGCATATGGGTCTGCATGTGTCAAGGAGGACTGAGGCTGAATTACATTGGCGGAGCCCGCCGGGTCCTGCCAAATAGACGCATAGGCTGTCATTGCTGAAGAAGGCTGACGTGAGCCAGCCACCAGCGGTGTGACAGGTTGCCCTGCCAAAGGCCCCAAAAGGGGTCCGGTGTCACCTCCTGGCTGTGTCTGGGGGGAAAGGGAAGTGACCAATGTGCTTGCAGCAGGAGATTCAGGAACGGCATGTGCCATGGCTGACCCCCCACCGGCGTTACTGGGACAGGTAGGCACTGCATAAATGCTTGAGGCAAACACTTGTTCCCCCTGCGTTTGGGTGAGCTTGATCTCCAGTAGGCTGAGAAAAGGGACATCTAGGGGCTGGCATCCACAGAAGCCATCCTCATGGCCCCATCGGGCCCCACCCCGGCCAGTGGAAGGTGTTGAAGGAAGTTGTCCCACCTGAAACAGAGACCGTCGAAGCAGGGTCCCCTGGGGGCGCAGTAAGCAAGGCTGCTGCTGACCCAGATGCCTGCGTCGCAGCTGATGTTGATCCTTCAGCTGGGGGAGAGACAGAGCTGAAGATGACTCAGTGGCATCTAAATGCTCTGAAAGAGAAAACAGCAATGTGCGCTGGGTCTGCCGTCCAGTCTGTTTGGGCTGGGACCCACTCGATGTGGTTGGCCTAGGTAAAGGGGTGGGATCCCTTTGTCTTTTTCCATGGCCTCCACACACGCCAGGATCAGTGCCAAATTAGGGTCCTCCTCCTCCTCCGATGAAGACTCATGTCTCCATCGAGGCCTTTTTGCTGGTGGATGAGGGGCTTTGCCCTTTCCCTTCTTCCCCCCTCCATCCTTTTTTACGGGGCATATTGTCCGGACTCTCGGGTGACCGGAATTGTTTCCTGAAACTCTGGCGTACCCACCGGCAAGATATGCCGTGTTGGGGAACAAGGCTATCCCCCTGCAAAACAAAACATTTTTTTCCCCCTTCCTCCTCCCCTATAATGGATAGGGATCTAAATTGGTCATCTCACTCAGGGCCCCAAGACACCCACTACTTGCCAGAAGAAAAGCAGAAGCCTCCTGCCACGTGAGTCACTGCAGGGGACCCCCCTCCCTCGGGCTTGGGGTAAACCCCTTCAAAGGAAGCCCTGCCCGAGGAACACCAAACCTTGGGCCAGCTGGCCCCTGAAGATTGGGCCTAGATGCCCAGAGCTGCCACTGCGCAAGAGATCCCAGGGCCCCACAGACCCGCCGTGATGGAGAGCCTGAGCCGGACACTAGAGCCGGCCAGGCAGTGAGGCCCGGGACCACGGAAGCGGTCGCGACCCAGGACGCCCAGAGCCTGATGACAAAAGAATCGGCCGCCATGGCCTCTGCCGCAGCAAGAAAACTGGGTTGTTCAGCATCTGGGCCAGGAGAGGCTGCCGCCGCCCTTAAATGCAGTCGCTCCACCGGAGGGAGGGAAGGCCCCGTTGATTGTCCAGACAAACACATTTTTGCCAGAGCAATTCCTGATACCTCCTTGGATAGAGCAGTAGGGAGGGAAACAGGCAAGGCAATGGAGGTTCAAGCCCCACCAGGGGAATGGCAGAATTAAAGTCATGCTGACCTTTTGCCTGCCTGGCTAGCAGCAGTCATGACAAAGGCAAAATGAGAGAGGGAAGCACATGCTACACATGTAAAAGAGCAGCTCTGTAACCACTCAGCCACAGCTGCAGGCAGACAGAGATGATATCATGGGGCGTTTGTCACTGCCCCAGATACCAGTGTCCAGAACCGCTCAAGCACACCAGGACCAAGAAGGTTGCATGAGGAATGCTAGATCTGCAAATCATCACAGGTGCAAACCCTGGATCTGATCCCCCCTAGAAAAGGCTGGGAGGAGTCCCCTGTCTCCCCCTCCCCTCCCCACACCTCACACAGCACATTTGAGAGGGTCTCCACTGTCAGAGGTAATTGGAAGATGAACTGCAGGGCCAAGCAGCGGCTCTCACATGCACCAGGCTGACTTTTGTGTCACCCAGTCCATGCCATCCAATCAAGATCCATGCACACCACAGTCACTGGCTTGATTCCTGTGCTTGCTGGTTGTTGGCCCAGCAGACCTTGTTATCCACACACACCTCTGTTGATTGACTACATATTTCACCACAGTAACAGGATTCTGTCTGAATCCCAACCGACTCAGACCCTAAAGAAACCTTTTTGGAAGGAGAGGCTTGGGACTCGATATAGAACCCTGACCCTGTTGGGACCTGCCTTTCCACTACATGGTAGCAAGCTTATACAGAAACACAAGTAACAGTGAGGTCTTTTATTGTAGAAGAGCAAAACAACTTCTTAGACCCCGTGGTAAAAACTTAATGGTTACAACCCTCCATAAACCACGTAGCAAAGGCATTTACTATCAGTGCATTGCTTAGGTTAAGAAGCAGTTCTAAGGCTAGTATCTATGTAGTATCAAGTTAGAATCCAAAGTCCCACAAGATAGTAAAGATCATGTATTACACGGTACAGGTTTTAAACAGACAAGGATCGAAGATTTATGATAACTCCAGTCAGGGAAGTTTTTCTTGCAGTTAAGTTGTTGTTCCAGAGGAAGTTCCATGGCTAGGATTTACACACAGTCAAAGATCATGTCCAACAGTAGATTTTACATCAGGATCTTGACGTTACATGTTTCAAGGCAGACAAGGGTCCAAGAGTCAGGATAAGTCCAGGCAAGAAAGCATTCTGGGTAATCCAAAGCGAAGATGCATGATTCATGACAGACAAGAGTTCAAGGGAAGTGCAGGCGAGTAAGTGTTTTGGGCAGTTAGATGACATTGTTCCCAGCAAAGGCTCTCCAGCCGGCATACAGGCTTTAATATATAATGGAGGGGCTGCTAAATTTTATTTTACTTAATAGATTTATATATCACTGAACATATTTAAAAATATCTCCAATCTCTAAAAACATCTCTAAAGCCCCCCTTCTGACAATCTATCCTGACAGGGAATCTGGCACTATGTCAGAGAGGGAATCCTAACCTAGGTGAAGCTTCACAAGGCCCCCTCCCCTGCAGAGTCCTTTCCCTGCTCAGTTTCCACAGAGGATTTCTCAGGCTGTAAGTCAGAGGTTTGACTCAAAGCCATATCTTGCAGCTGTGACTGAAAGGGGAGTCTCGCTCTCCTTTGGCCTATTGTCAGATGAGAGACCAAGCAGAGCCAGGCCCTCTGGCCTTGAGTTTCCCCATGATTGGACTGGGTCCCCAGTTATCCTATTCTAAGCCTGAATCAGAGTCTGCCTCTGAAGCCATAAGCCCCATCGTGGCACTGGGGCTAGGCTCCAACCAAAGAGCTGAAGGAACTTGGTCAAAGGCAGCCTGAAGAGTCCCATCTCAGGGATGCTTTGCTTAGGCCACCAGAGTTCCATCCTGAAGACAGCAGAGGTCAGAACTGAAGTAGAGAGGAACTGACTGCTAACTCCTCCAAGGACACAACAGCTACAACAAAATGAAGGTCTTTATTGAATAGCAACATAGAGTGGGTCTTGTATATTTGCTGTCTGTCTCCTGTGTGGGAGACGCTGCTACATGCTATTGAGGGTGGAAGGACTGGTTAGCTAATCCACAGCTTCCAATAGTTTCAGGGTGGGCTGTGGGGAGAGAAACGTGGGAGACTTTGACACCCGTATCCCTTTTTTCTTGCTTCCCTGTGTGGGGTGGTTTGCCCTTGCATTCCAAGCTGGAGAAGAAAAGCTCAGGATCCTGTTCTGTGTTTTGCGCGGTGTCCTGAGGCTGAGTAATTGTGGCAAAGCACAAGCTGTATGTCCACTCCTGGACTTGTGTGCTCCCCACCCCCGCCACCCTCGAATTTGGTGCTGCAGTGACAAAACTATTGGTGCTTTGCCACCGAACTTTGGCAGCAAACTGCAACAGTGGCCTAAATAGGCCACATTTGGCTTTCAAACAAGGCATGTGCCTTGTTTGAAAGCTAAATCTGACCTTTTTAGGCCACTGAGATTTGCCACTGAAATTCAGTGGCACACCAACGATTATTTTGTTGCTGCAGCTGCCAAAATTCAGCAGCTGTGGTGCAGTCCCCAGTGGGTTCTAGGGGGCTGAAAGTGGCCCCCATAGCCCCCAAAGTTGCCCATCCCTGCTCTAAGGCCTCTGAGAAGAGAAGCATCAGCAGTCTGCTCATTCTATGGTTGTTCCAGGCTGTTTGAGCACAGTGTCCCTTTTTAGTGCTAAGTGCACTTTCTCTATAGTCCCCATCACCAGAGTTCCCACCTGTGTGCTCAGAGGCCAGACAGATAAGAGCCCCATGCTGTACTCCCTAACGCTAATTTGGGGTGCCTCCAGACAGAGTGTTCTACCAATCAAAAAGACATGATGCAGCATGATGTTCCATCTTTCCTTCCTTAACACATTTTCTGTGGTAAGAAAACATAGGAGGGTTACAAATGGAAGACGACGACGAGCAGCCTGAAATCCTGCATTTAAAACAGGGCTTTCTGCTTCTGTTTTAAATGCAGGATCACAACGGACTCCCATTACATGGGCTTCCTTTTCCCCCACCCCTTTCCCCCTCCTTCTCCCCCTTATCTAAGTCTTCCATATGTTTCATTGGTCTAGCTCCTCTTCTTACGGCTTTTCCTTTTTCATGGGGCAGGCGAGGGGGCTCAAGCGAAACACAAGCGGAGTAATTTGATACCTCATCAGCTCTGATCTATTTAAAAATGGAATAAAGGCTATTTAGTGCAGGAGACACCCTGGAGTTTCACGACATCTTCTAAAGGGCCCGCAAACTTCTGTGAATGAGCAGTCTCAATAGCAGGATAAAAACTCCGTGTGAAGAAGCCTGACAGCTGGGCCACACCTAAAATTCCATGAATGAGGCAGGGGGTTAATAATTTATAACATGGAGTTTTATTCTTTTATCTTATCTTTGTATATCTTACTGTTCACCGCTCTAGAATCTGTCTAGATGTGGAGCGGTATATAAATGTTGTAAATAACAAAATAAAAAATAAATGTGGGTACCAAGCACTCCACTGGCAGCCCTGAAGCTCACTGCCTCCTATGGCCTGGGAATGACAAAGGGAGGCCTAAGAGAGTCAGCTGGGAGCCCACGCAAATCATGTGGAGACCTCTGGTGTTGTGGCTGGAATAATGGCATCTGAAGGCTCTGTAGGAATAGCAGATTCTTGAGGGCTGCAAGCGGTGCCGGAGTTTGGTAGTTCTGCTCCCCCTCTGAGGAGACCTCAGGTTGCGGGTCCAGGCAGGGTTGAACCCTGACAAGAATGAAATCAGATGTCACAGTTAAGTGCTGCAGAATATAGGCATAGGCTGGAAAATGTTAAATTAAGTTACATTGAATGTACATTCATAAATCTTACCTTGAAACGGAATCAAATAATATAATCCTTTAAGTGGTGGGAAATTAATTTTGCTCTGTTTGGGTTTTATGCCTTTTTTAATAACTGAATTCAGTAAAGATGCCGAATATCAATAATTTCTAAATCAACTTATAACAGGAAAATGTTACAACATTTTTTTTTAGTGTTTCCCCCCCTTTAAAGTCAAGGTGATTAATTTTCAGTAGATTCTGGTATTACTATGTAGTTCTAAGGAAAGTATCAATCAACATATTAATTTAAATTAAAACGCTTCCCTGGGAAGGGTAAAGTCAGACATTTGTGAAATCTGAGTGGGCTGGCTTAGGAATTGATAAGGTCAGGCCAGGGCCCCATTTGTCATTTTCTGTCATACCCTGTGAAAGCCTGTAATGGCCTCTCTTTATCTGGCTCCACTTTGCTTTTGGTCTAGCTAATTTTCATGGGGTTTGACAAATATGTTTTTTTAAAGGAATAAGCCCTGTATGCACATTTGAGGACTCTGCAGGATCTCCAACCATGTGGAGAGAACCTAAGTGTGTGCAATATGTACCTATGGAGACTCCATGTAGAAGAGCTAATGAATGAATCGAGGATGGGTCTGCTGCTGTGGCGCATTCCCAAGTCCTGCCCACATGTGTTCTCTCTACCCTGTTGGGTCACATGGACAGGGCTATGAGCAGAATCAGACAAGGCTTCCTAGGGGAGTAGCACGGCAGTAGGGAGCTCCCAGGTATGGTGTTGGCAGAACTGCTATAATGCCCACAGCTGTTGGAGTGACATCTGCTGCCAGTTTTTACCTGATGCCAGTGGAGGCTGGTGGCTCCGATGTCAGTGGGGCGGTGACTCCGTTTCAGAAGCACCTTGGATAGCTCCTTTAAAGTTCTGACCCCAGAATGGATTCACCCCACTGACATCGGCGCCGCCAGCCACCACTGCCTTGGGCTCACTTTAGTACCTTTTGTGGGTGAGTGGATGAGGGCAACGAAGGTAGTATGCAGTGGTCATAGCTGCAGCAAATAGGGATGTCAGAGAAACCTGCAATGGGTTCAAATGAGATTGAATTGCTGTGAATCTGACTTGTGGATTCTGCAGACTTGCGGACAGGTTATTCACTTTTGGGGGGATCTGGACATGCGCGCATTAGCACAAATGCACATTTGCAAACAAATGAAATCCTTGTACAAAAAATCCAATTCCATCAGTGAGCGGATGAGTGAACAGAAGACGCCTGACCATCCATGAGACACAGATGGAATGGATTTAACAAAATCTGTACAGCCCCAGCAGCAAATCACTGCTTCTTGTTTTTTGGCTTGTTTGGGCTTCTCCTGAAAAATGTCTGCCTGTCATCAAGCTGCTGAAGGTACTCTAGTTCTACCAGAAAAAAAAGATGGGAATGCCCCAACAATAGTAAAGGTTTCTGAAGCGAAAGACTGTGCGGCATGTGTTACACTCTCTGTACTATAACTTGTGTGGGTCTGAGGGAGTGGAAAAAGTGCCACCTCTTTGGCTTTCTTCACACGGAGCTTTTGTCCTGCGATTTAGATTGCTTCTTCACGGAGGTTTGTGTAACCAATTGTTTGCACCTCTGCGACTAATAGACTGTACGACAAAGGTATGTGGATCTTCACAATATCACCAAGCACTAGTTCTCTCCTTTCCTTCGTTTTTATTTGCTAGAGGTGAGCATTTTCCATAAACACTCATGCAACTTTTATTAGAAGTTTAACATTACTTAGCTTTGCCAGACTTGTTTGTTTCTACAAAAGGTACAAGAAAAGGAACTCTCTAAGAAAAATGGCCACACTCACACATCACACTATTTATTTACAATATTTCTTGGCTGTCTTTCAGGGCAGAAGCCCTCCCAAGGTGACAATAAAACACATAAAAACCTTAAAAAATAAAGCACTAAACCATAGTTTTAGGAAATGGGGATGAGCTGCGGTGAGCCTTGGGCTCATGCACTCTGAGTTCCTACTCTTCGTTTTCACTTCTGCTGAACCACAGTTTGTCATCTGGACCGACAAAGTGTAGTTGTCATTAGCCATAGTTAAGGACAACCACAGTTTGTCAGTCCAGATGACATAATAAACTCTGGTTAAGCAAAAAATGGAAGCAAATGCTTCTGAACTCCTGCTTCACCCATCTGCATGGGGGAAAGAGAGGAAGGGGATTCATGAGCTTGAGGCTCACTGTGGTTTGTCTCCATCATGCAAAATTATAGATTAATGTGATATGAAAACATGGGCTATAGGTTACTGTTATAAAGTCTAAAAAATTCAAAAGAAAATTAATTCACAAAAAGTTATATGCCTGACAAATTGTGAAACTAGCTGCAAGACTCTGGGGTAAAACAACAACAACAATGGTGGAAGTGAATGGAGATGACCTGTAGATTTGCAAGAACTGAAGATTCAGTAGAAATGCTCCACTGCTTTCAGAGAAGGATTTAAAAAAAAATCAAATCCCTAGTCAAGTCGGATGCTTTGGAAATGCTCCACTGATTTTAAACGAGCTTTTCTCCCAAATCTTGATACAGACGTAATACTAATTCTCAGCTAAAACTAATGGAAGATTGCTATCACCTTCAACTTAATTTAGGATTTGGTGGAAATGTTCCAGCAAAACTAATGAAGGATTTGATTCATAACACATTTTAGCTTTACATAAGCGGTTTCCCATCCCTGATCATCCTAAAAGAGAGCTAGCTGAGCAACGCTATTATGGCAGTGGTGACACTAAATTTGTTTCTGGCCACCACTACCTCAAGAGCTCAATTTTTGTCTTGGGGCAAGAGGCTGAACCAAGTATCTACTGTGTGATGTGCTTCAACATCGACAGCCTTTTAAAATGCACAGATACTGTATTTATGCATTTGTTGCTTATGTATGTGAGCTCATTGCAGCTTTGGCTAGCTCTGCTGCAGTCATCCCCACAGCTCTATAAAATCAATCTGGAGCAAAGTTTGGGCCATTTTGCTGAAAACTCCAACTGTATTAGGTCACATTTGGCTAGAATGGATATCAAACAACAGTGTTGCATCCACTTTTCATTACCTAGTAGGCACAATAATGTTGCAGCATGTAAAACAGAAAAATCTATGAACTGGCAAGCTCAAAGCTCAAGTAATTAATGTAAATGAACTACACAGTCAAGGATCCCACAAAATTTTTCAGTATGATACACGTACCTAATCTATATTCAGACTGATTGCAGAGCGTGGGAATAAGACCAACAAGAAATGGCGGCGGGGCAGGGTGGGGTGGCGGTACAAAGAAAACATCATCCCTCCTTAATGCAAAACATGCTAGTATATTAACTGATGTATCCTCCTCCCCTTCCAGTCTTTAGAAACAAGTTCATGTAATTCTAGTTAAACACAGAAGACATCCAATGATGGGTGTCCCAGGAATGGGAGGAGGAAAAAATCTAGATCCTGCTCGTGTGTTGCCAAGAGTCTTTTGCATAACTGAGTGTGCTCAACCCCACCTTTTTGCTCTTTGAAATTTATCACCACTCACACACTGGGAAGCAAAGCTGTATGCAGGGATTCATCTGAACACAAGAGGGCTTGAAGTGGCGAGGCAGTGTGCACACAAGGCCCACCCCAACACTTATTTTATTTATTTATCTCATTTTTATCCCGCCCTTCAATCAAAAAGGCTCTCAGAGCGTCTTACAAAGATAAGAAAGTCCTGCAGGCTTACAACCTCAAAGGCATGACACAAAAGGAAAGGGGATTGGGAGGGAGGAGGAAAAAGGAAATTCACGCACTGGGTTCTTTGTTGCAAAGTTCAGCATGTCATGGAGCTGGTGCTGCACCTTGATGCACGCCGTGTAAAGGTCTGAAGGAGACTTATATACATATCTATCTGAATCTGCGTAGAAACCCCCCAACGATCGGGACCCCTGATAAGGCAGTGTCCCCAGTTGTGGAAAGGCTTTGAAGCATGTTCAACTGAACGTACATGGAACTGCTTTTCAGACCTTTGCACTAAATACATTAAGGTCCGAATAGGAGCTCCTGGGCACAGGGGTGTTGGGGTCGGGCTTGCATGTACACCCTCTCCCTTCTTCAAGCACTTGTGTGTTCAGGCAAATGCGTGAACAGTGCTCACGTGCCAGCACTATTATAGCAAATCTGGTTGAGTTCCTCAAAGCCCTCTGACAGCAGCAATGAGAAAAGGGGTGGGTGAGGTGGCATCGTTGTTCAGACTCTGGCAGGAAGCGTAGGGATTAAAGAGTACAGCCATTCTACTAATCAATCATGTTCTGCATCTCTTCTCTGTCCTCTCTCAGACTTGAACAAGGAAAGGTATGGGGTATTGCAGAGAGAATCGCATGAATATATTTTGCTTCCTGTTGTCAATTTCACCTTTCTATAAGTTCAGTTTCTGTCGCCTACTGTGATCCTTTCAGAAATATGGATCCTGTAAAGATCACAGCCCTTGGGTGAAGCTTCCAGGCCTGGAGTTGACAGAAGACAGAACTAATGGAAGCATGAAGCTGCCTGCAGAAGGCAAGGTCTTATCACATGATTCTCTCTGCAAATACCCCACACCATTCCTTGCTCCAGGAATGAGAGGAGGGCAGCAGAGAGAGGAACAGTATGACCGGCTAGTGTATCCTTCCCCAACCTGGCACCCTCCAGATGTTTTAGACTACAATCCCCAGCATTCCTGACCACTGACCATGCAGGCTGGGGCTGATGGGAGTTGAAGTCCAAAACATCTGGTTGGGGGAGCCTGGGCTAGTGGAATTACTATTCTTCAATTCCCCTCATCCTCACTCCTGGAGTCTGAAAAAAGGACAGCACAGCAACGGGGTGGGGGTAAGACTCTTTGGTTAATGCAGTTAACACCAGACTCTTTATTTGCATTTTTTCTTCTTGCTGTGGAGAGCATTGCCCCACTGCCAAAAATGGAGGAACCTCCTTTGGTGGGGACAACATTTAGGCACCTGTCTTCGAAGAGTCTAGCAGACATTGCACTGGGCCTTAAAGGCTGACACATCCTAAACCTGTCCTGGCAAGAACAGTGATGCATTCTGTGCTCAAGGCCTTGCTTCCTCCTTTTCTTAACACACCAGCCCCAAACGCATATCATTAAAAGCAACTCCTATTCATTTCAATGGCATGTTGGACTAAGCCTTTTATGGCACTGAAATAAATAGAAATGAAGTGAAATAATAATAATGGGAGAAGGATGTGCATGTGAAACAGGCTTTAATAGTTTGGCTGATGCTATTAATATGAGGAACTTCAAACTGAACATCATCCAATAGAAAAAGGAATATAAAAGTCAAGCCTAGGCTGTAACCAGCATTGGTGGCAACAGAACTGATTGAACGAATGGTTGAATGAATGGCAACAGAACTATAATAGCATGAGCCATACTATTGCAGAGCTGTTTCATTAGGAATTTGGGATGCTTCGGCAGAGCAGGTAAGCACAAGAAGTGTTCTGCCTATTTCTTGCTAGTGTTGTATTGAGATATAGCCCCATGCCATGCACCCTGTCACCTTAGTGGTGTCGCCATCGGGGTTATAAATCCCTAGCAGTGTGCTATGACCGAATAGGAAGTTAGTCCAAATCCTGGGCTCTGCTGTGATGGCGCAGGCCAGAGGCATTTTGCTCTCCGCTGGGTTCAATGGATGGTTTTTGACTTCCGCTATGTCCTGCTCTAGAGCAAGTCTTGGCTGTTTGCAAGCACTGCAGGGAGCAAGGCAACAGAGCAGTCGAGCTGGCAAGCAAACGGTCAAGCGCACAGGTTTCAGTCCAAGGAGTTTTAAGCTAAGGCAGGAGTGGTCAAAATCCAGGCAGAGGTCAGAACACCATTGGTCTGTCAGGCAAAAAGGATCAGGCAGCAGCAGGAATAGACAAGATCACAAGTAAGAGGTCAAACACAGTAAAACAGTTAGGTATGTTATGCAGTCCAGAAACAGGGTTGTTGAGCAGTCCAAGAGGTTGGGAAACAGAGCATCAGTCACAGGGCACAATTCAGGAAGCAACATACATGGTAGAGGCTGGATGAACCAAGTTGTTCCAACAATGGCTGGGTTTCCAGTGAAGGCTTTTAAGCAATCAGAGCTCCTGTCCCAGAGCCTACTCCTGAGGAGTCCCTTTCTCCTGAGGAGACCTCTTCCGGAGGCAAGCACTCCTTTGCACCGGAGCCCTGCTAGCCTGTCGCTTGAGGTGACAACGCTCCCAGGGATGAGGGAGTGACTCTGCCTCAGAGGCAGAGTCCCTCTCTCCTGACAAGGATGGCCCGGCAGACACTTTCCCAGAGGGTTCAGGCTCCCATGGGTCTGGTGGCAGTCCCTAGTCTGGGAATCCTGGGCTTCTGGGGCCTGTAGCTCCTCCTCTGAGGAGGAGTCCTCCAGTTGGGGCATGACACACTATCATGAGGCTACATTGGTGTTGCGGATGGGATTGGGGCCTGAGTGAGTAGAGGATTTGGTGCATGTCCGCTCTTCCTTACCTGTCAGCCCACCTCCACCTGACTGCATTCTGCCTTGAACTCTGACATCCTTAATTTGTCCCTTCTGTGCATGGTGCACACACCATGCACAGAAGGGACAAATTATGAGTGGTGCTGCCCTATGGGATGAATGGCCTTTGAGTTTTCACAAGAGATCAACCATTGCTTCTCTATCCCAAAATGCATTGCTTGGTGTAATATGATACCTGCAACACCTACCAATGATTAATTCATTCAGTCTGCAAATCTCCATTTTGAGACTGGTTCTATCTAAATTGCAGACCTCACGGCTACAGTACCTAGCCAGATATTTGCACATTCTGTTTCTTCCCCCATCCCTTACTTTTTGTACCACTTAGCCTGGTGAAGAGTTCTGGAGAATGCAAACACTTGCACAATTTTGTGAAATTTTCGGTGGTACTAATGGAGTTATTGCCAAACTGTGGATTTTGTGTGGGGTTTTTTCCTCATGGAACAGCATGGCTATCTTTGTGTTTGTTTAATAATTCTTTATTAGTTTTTAGTTTCATATCACAAAAGAACGGTACATCGAGAAATTAACAATGTCCTCTAACCCGTGTCTTTGTACTGATTAAACATGAATAAACATTCTCAAATCCTGGATATTGTTGCATAAATTTCCATTTCTTTTTCTTACAGTCCTTTTCCCCTAACAACCTCCCCCCCTCCAATAACACCCACCACCCGAGTGATCCCACCCTCAGGACCAACTCAGGAACCCCCCCCCCCCGACAGACAAAATAATACTCCAAGGAAAGCAAAAGGGGAAAATAAGTTAATAAGAGTGGTTAATCAAATAGTTTCACATATGGCTGCCAAATCAGGAGGCCTCTGTCCTCTTTCATCAGGTGTTTCAACAACATTAGTTCATGGGAGCCCAAAGATGACATGGCCTCACACCATGCTTCAATCCTGGGTGGGTGTTTCACCTTCCACGCCTGGAGCACCAGTCTTTTAGCCATTAGAGTCGCCCTTAACAACCTGTCCATTAGTGGTGTGTCACACTTCCATATTGATGGCTTCAGTCCTAACACCAGTGTATGGCCTGCTATGTCAAAATCTATTTGAAGAGTGAATTTGAAACTTTCAATCACATTCCCCCCAAACGGTTCCAGGGGCCTGTTTCCATGAGCAATTTACGACAAACTGGCTGCATGTGGAGGTCGTTAGGGATACATGATGTCGTGGCCATCCAGCAGCCGCCCTGGAGCTTATCAGGGAAAAACTGGATTTCCTGAGACTGCTTAAAGACCAGTTCTTTTCCTCAAGTTGGGTTCTCCCCTGTTTAGTTGCTGTGTGCCCCAACCCCCATATTTACCACAGGTATGCTAGCCCTGCCCAGGGGTGTGCCTTTCACCGTGAGCTCGGTCAAGGGGTGTTTCCTGTGTGTTTCTTGTCCCTGCACAAACCCATTAGTGTCTCTGCAGAAGTAACTCCCATTGTGCTGAATGAGACTCGCCCTCTGAATGCCCACATCAGTACTTACAGAGATCCCCCTCAATTGAAATGGCACAGTTTAAAGCCCAATTCCCTAAGTACGGTTAAGTGTGATCTCAAGGCTCTGATTCTCCCTTGTTTGCTTTATTGCCTTAGGAGTCACAGCTTCATTATAGAGATCCTGAGCAGTATCAGTTTGGTTAGAAAGGGGGCTGGTTCCCCATCCCTGTGATCTCCCTGCGTCTTTCCCGGCACAAGCATATGTGTGTCTATTCAGAAGTAACACCCATTGGGGCCATTGGGAGGCTTGTCTTACAAATGCACACAAAGGGAAGTAACTACTTTGTCCCTTCCTTACTGAGCCTGGGTGGGGGAGCCTCTCTTATTGGTTGAGCAGCCCCTGCCACTCAGATGACATTCACTCCAACCCCCACCCTACCTGGAAGTAAGTTATGTGAAGCCACTTAGAATGGTGCGATGTACGCCCTCGTGGAGCCCTGCCTGGACCAAAAGCAGCTCCTGCAGAAATGCGGGTGAGCTACTCTGTTGTCATGAAAACATGGCCCAGCACTGGACAACTCCGGAGCACATGCATTAGAGTCGCTTTCCCTTTTTGACATCTCCAACAAAGGGGAGAGTCACTTAAATTATTCTGGTACAGTCGTTCAGGTGTCCAACAGGCTCTTAGAATAATTTTTTGTTGGATTAATGTTAATTTCAGATCTAGGGTGCTTTTTAAAATTTGTGTTCTTGGGGCCCGCCAAACTGATTCTGAAAGTTGGCACTTTGGGCCAAGTTCGGTGTTCCACGCTTCCCTAATATGAGAAAGATTAAACCTTTGGAGTTTTTTAAATTGGGTAAATACCACTAGTGTTTGCTTAGGGAGGGAGGATGTTAACTGGAGGACTGTCCATGGAGATGGAGTTCCGATGCTGAGAAGGCAGCAGGACCAAATTTAGCTCTGAGAGCATGTTGCAATTGTAGTAGCTGCCACCTAGCTATGGGTGGGAGAGGAGCTGTCATCTGTACATTCTCAAAGCTTGCAAAACTTTGGTGCTCATCTAACAACTGGTTTAATGAGTGCTCATTGGAAGGACAGATACTGAAGCTGAAGCTCAAATATTTTGGCCACCTAATGCGAAGAGAAAACTCCCTGGAAAAGACCCTGATGCTGGGAAAGACTGAAGGCAAAAGGAGAAGGGGACGGCAGAGGATGAGATGGCTAGATAGCATCACCGATGCAATGAATATGGACTTGAGCACACTCCGGGAGAGAGCGCAGGACAGGAAGGCCTGGCGTGCTGTGGTCCATGGGGTCACGAAGAGTCGGACACGACTGAACGACTGAACAACAACATTGTTCCAAAGCGTGAGAGTGTCAAATTTCAGTGTCAGTCCCAGTTGTGTCCAAACCTTCCTTGCCTCTATGATGGTGTGGAATTGGTGATGACCAGGGCGGACATAGAAGGAGCCCAATGCCTGTAACGTAAGCATGGGTCCCAAAGCTTGCCCCTCCACCACCACCCAGACGGGGGTTTCCGATCCTGTCGGTTCAGGCCAGTGCAATGCCTGTTAAAATATGGGCAGTGTGGCAGGTGCCTGGGTCTGGTAGACCAAAGCCTCCCTCCTGCACCGAGAGTCTTATTTTGCAATAGAGAATCTGGCCTTTTTTCTTTCCCATAAGAACATTCTAAATAATTTGTTTTTTGTTTTGTATTTCACTACTTCTAGATAATGTATCATGGCACAGGCTATTCTTGTGTGTGGGAGAAATGATTCTTTAGCATGTTTTAGTGACGGGCTCAGCCCTTGAATACGTGAAATAAAGAACTAAAGAGGAGAGAATTTCAGCATTAGGATAGGGCGGACCCAAGACATGGTTTTGATGGTACAGTCTGAGGACACTGATCTATTATTTGATTTGCAGATTGGATGGGACCCCATGTAAAAATCCAGAAGATCCACTATGACCTGTGATTCAAATCTGGTTTTGTACAAAGGCAATGCCTGGCAGCACTGGATCTGTGGTTCATATGGTTATGGCTGTGGTCATGAATGTGATTTGTGAGCTGATGGCAGACTTGGATTTTGTGGAATCTATGGTCAAAATTCAGGGAAGTCATGAAGAATTCTGCCTCAAACGTTAGGTTTCCAGAGGGGTAGCCATGTTAGTATGTCTCAACAAAAACAACTAAGGGCGCAATCCTATTGGGATAGATGGCTGCCTCTGAACTCGGAGGCGGCCACCTATCCAATGCAGGGCAGGAGCAGCGCAGAGGGGATCTTCCCCTCCACGCTTCAGCCTCCCTGCATTCGCCACTGGACAGCTGATGTCAGCTGTCTAGCCATGGGAAGTCAGAGCGGGGGGCGGCGGGCGGGGTGGACATCAGACAACGCATAGGAAGCATAGGAAAGGCACTTCCACCCTCCCTGTCCCACCCCCATGAATGTCTCGTTTTCGCTGCTCCGCTCTGCTCTTACGAGCATGGAGCTCATGGCCGATCCGCACTGCCTACGAGGCAGCATGGGAGAGGGTGGAGGTCGGTTCCCAGGAACCGACCTATCCTATGGCGTTTAGCCACTGACTAGCGGCCATAGGATTGCAGCCTTAGTCTTGTGGCAACTTAAAAAACTAACAATAAGAGGGGAAGAGCCATAGCTCAGCTGTATAGCACCTGCCTTGCATGCTGAAAATCCCAGGTTTGATCCCTGGCATTTCCAGGTTGGGCTGGAAAATCTCCTTCTTGAAACCCAGGAGAGCCATTGCCAGACACTGTTGGCAGTTCTGGGCTAAATGGACCAATGGTCTGGCTCCATATAAGACAGCTTCCTGTGTTCCTAACAAAATTATTATGGCATAAATTTTCATGGACAACAGTTGACTTCATCAGATGCTTGAGTTCAAGAGTTTCAAGTATATCTACAGTACACATGGTTGGAAACGGGGAGGGGGAAATTGTAAACAGTGAAGTCAGGGGGAAACTAATTGCAGAAATTACTGACAGTGACAATCACATTAACAGTGGCCATTCACAAAGCAGTTGTTGCTGATAAGACAAACATCCTGGCACTAGATAAGGCAATTAACACATGGGGTTGTATTCAGTGTTAGTCTTGAGAGTAGACCCCCTGAAATGAGACAAATTAGACTAATGTTGGATACAACCCATGTAGTGTGATACAAAGCCTTCATCTTGATTCAAGCCTCTGGGAATACAATGCATCAAGAGGTTCAATTCTAATTCAGCAGTCGCTCACTCTGAGGGCACAATCCTATGCATATTTAGACAGAAAAAAGTCCTACAACTTCCTGCATCCCCCAGCATGCAAGCTGGGGGATGCGGGGAGTTGTAAGACTTTTTTTCCTATCTAAACATGCATAGGATTGTTCCCTAAATCTCCCTTTGAAGTTTCTTTGCTCCAGTAGCTGCTTTAATGTTGGTGAAAGAGTGTCCTGGAGGCTGGAGAGTTCTCCCACTGGTTTTTTTTTTTTTTTAAATTTCATATCAGATTGTGTCCATTTATTATTTTCTGTAGAAACTGGCCTGTTTTACCTGTGCAGAATGCAGAAAGGCATTGCTGACAGATGATGGCACATATCATATTGGAAAACGAATAAGTGAATCAACTCCTGATGTTGTTTGTGAGATTAGGTCTTGTAATAACTGTTGCTGTTTAATATAGGGATTTTAGGTTGTGTGTCATGGCAATGTCTGGATGTTCTTGATCTGTCATTTTCACTGGGCAGATGGTGGATACAGATGTGATAGATAATTTGATGGTGGATAAGTGCCTTAAAAGTCCAGAGGATCCATGAAGTTCTATTCCTTGGCTTCATATAGTTGCACTATGGTGGCTGAAAGAAGTGATGGATCCGTGATTTTTTTATGGTTTGTGGGAAGGGCTGTGTTCTGTGATATGTCAGTTTTGTGAGGCGTTCCATGTAAGAATTCAGAGGATCCATGTTTTTGCACCATGGCAACTCCGGGAACTGATCAATCTGTTGTTTTTATGGTGCTGTCTGTGGAGATGGATTCAAATGGTAAATTACCAGTGGATTTTGGGGGACTCCCTATGATTAAAAATCCGTGATTTTTATAGTGCAGCCCATAGATATGGATATAGTCCTGTCGCAGTGGAGGATCGGTGCCTTGTGCTGTGAAGCGCTGGATTATAATGGTGCAGTCTGTAGACACGGACGTGATCTGCAATTTAATGATGCTTTTGGTGCCATCCAGCGCAAAAATTCAGACGATCCATGCTTTTTTTATGCCATACCAGCATGGGCTTATCAGGTCTGTCATATGGCCACAGACATGATTTGTGATTTAGTAGTGGTTTGGGGGAGAAAAAAAAACGACTTCAGGAAAACCTGCGTGTTGTTTTTTTTTAATGTACTAGATCCGACGTTTCCCTCGCAGATCAGTCCCGCTAGGTTCAATTAGCCTTACTTTCCAGTAAGCGTAGATATGATTGCAATCGTCTGCACGCTTACTTGGGACGAAATGCGTCCCACAGAACTCGGTTCTGTGGGACTTCCGAGTAGCCATGCATGGGATCGGACTTACTCCCCTCCCCCACTCCATGAACGCAATTAAAATCCTTAGGATTGTCTACGGATGCTCAGGATCGGCGGGAGCCGCCCGACGCGTCGCGAGCCCCGAAGCGCCCCGTCCCGCCCGCAGCAGCAGCAGCAGCCTAAATCACGACGCGCCTCAGGTCGGGCGCCTCGAGGCAGCGCGAGATGGGCGTGGCCTCGCATCCCGAGCGCTCGGAGAGGCGCGAACGCGGCTGGAGCGCGTCAAGGCCCGCCCCCGCGCGCCTCTTCCCCGCCCCCGCCCCGCTCGCCGTCGCTATCTCTTTAAGGTCGTGGCGAGGCGGGTGGGGGCGCGTGGAGAGCGGCGGCTGCGGTGGTCGGCGTTTCTCTCGCGAGAGCGGCGTTGGCGCCGTGACCTCCATGTGAGAGCCGCGGCGCCTGGTAAACAGTCCTCGGGGTTAGGACATGGCCCCCGCCGGCGCCCGCTAGCTGCGCCTCGCCGGGCAGCTCCCGGCGCTGAGCTCTGACAGGCTCCGCCGCCATTTGGCGCTTGCCTCAGCCAGCCGTTGCCGCTTGCGCGTGTGTCGGGGGGGGGGGCGGCGGCTGGAGGAGGGACCGGGCGGCTGGCGGGGCAGGGAGGAAGGCCAGCCGGCAGTTGAAGAGGCTCGCGGTGGTCCTCGGGAGCAAGGAAGGGGATTTCCCCCTCTGCCTCTCTCCGTCCCTCCCTTTCCTACTCCGCCTTGGCGAGCCGCAAAACCCAGAGGCGGGAATCGCCTTTCCCTTCCCCATTCCCTCCTCCGGGAGCGCGCCATGTGGATCCAGGTCCGCACCATCGACGGGACCCAGACCCAGACCATCGACGACCTCAGCCGCCTCACCAAGATCGAGAGCCTGCGCGAGAAGATCCAGGAGACCTTCCGCGTGAGCCCCGACCGCCAGCGCCTTTTTTACCGGGGCAAGCAGGTGAGGCGGCCGTGACACTCCCCCCTCCCCGGGCGCTGGTGGCGCTTCTCCTCTAGGCTTTCGTTGACTTGCTTCCTCACCGGAGGCGAAGGAAGCAACCCGAGGGCGCCTTTGTGCCGCGGGAGGGGAAGGGGCGGCGGGGGGGGCGGCCGTTCCGTCGCGCCCCGCCCCGCCCCCACGCTCCGCTTCCAGAGCCGTGGCTCGCTGTGCTCGGGCGCCCCAGCCCCTCGCCTGCGGCTTGGTGGGCCGGGGCATCGCTGCGTTGGGGTGGGGGCGCCGGGCGCCGCCGCCACAGCCTGCCTCGGGGCGGGGGAAGGGAAGGGATGAGGCAGGTTGCGCGGGCTGCTTCGCTGGTGCCTCACGCTACTTCCGGTGGTTCAACGGCCTCCAGAAACTTTTGGTACTTTCTCCGCGCCCCTCAGCTGCCTGCCCATGGAAGTGGCAGCTGGTCAAGGAAAGCGCTCCTTGTTTTCGTCTTCGCCCGCCTCTTTCTCGCCACTTCCTCTGCGTTCTACTCCATCCTCCTTGCGTGGAGGACCGCTGGCTGTACTGGGAGAAAGGCCAGCCTTTCTCAAAGCCGCAGGCGCAAAATCGTACCTGGGTGCAATCTCTCGACCTCTAATGAGTTTTACAATCACTCTCTCGCACCATTTTTCACTAAGTGGGTTTTCCCAAATGGCACTGAGAAGGTGTTTTGAGTCCTGTCTAAACGTTTATGGACGTTAATGCAAGCTGGTTTTCATTAAACGTTTAGGATGGAGTCAATCTGCAAGTGGAAATCTGTTCATGCGATAGGATTTTCTCCCTCTCTCCTTCCCGCTACAGCCCCCCATGCTCCCCAACTCTGGAGCCGATGTTAAGGGTGCACAGTGGGCTGCCTGGGAGGGAGGGTGATTAGACCCCCTCCCAATTCCTACTTCATTGAATTACACCTCTGTCACGTGGCTCAGTCATTGTGCCGTTTCAACCACCATTTTCTGGCAGTGGGTGGCTAGCTCTAACCATACACGCTTCCATACATACATATATAAATCATTAGGATTTGTGGGGTCATAAGCTCTGTAAAGAATTTTTTTTAAAGGTGGTAAGCAGCATATAAATCTCTTAAATGAAGTAGGATGTAAATATGCCTCTCTGCCCTGGAACATGTTACGACCAGTCTTCTAATGGACCACGAAGGACTGAGGATGAGACCAAGTGTGCAAAGAATGCTGCTTAAGATGCAGCAGAATGATCCGAACAGATACTTGTGAATATTAATTATAAAAACTCCTTGGATACCTCTTAACAAAAGGAATCAAGGCTATTGTAGAAAATCCTGCTGATACTTGGGCAGGTCTGGAAATACTTTGCATGGCTGGTCACCCAAACATCTCTTCTGTCCTGCACTTGAGACATGTCCATGCAAGACCTTTTATGGCTCCTGGGCATGCTCATTCAGTGCACCTGAGACCTGTAAGCCACTGCACATAACACGTATGGAATACAATGTGCTGTGATGGGTGCTCTAGAATAGTATTGCTGCTGTGCAAAATCTCTGCAGTTTTTGTATTTGCAGGCTAAGAGTAACTGCTGAACACGTTTTTTGTTTGTTACCAAATACTCTTGGATAAAATGTCCCTAGTCAAATTGAGAATAGCACCAGTTAGTTTTGATGTTTCCTAGTAGTTATAAAGCATGTAGTATTGCATGACTTTTCAGAAACTGATTGCATGAAAGTCCAAAATTGTAACTTAGGACTTCGCACTCGAAAAACTGCCTTCCGCCATATGAGCCTGCCTGGGTCTTAAAATCTTTGGGAGAGGCCCTTCTTTTGATACTGCTTTCAGAGGCGCATTTGGTGGTGATGCAAGAGAGGGTCTTCTTGGTGGCCACTTCCAGGCTGTGGAACTTCCTGCCGAGGGAGGTTAGGTTTGCTCCCTCTCTGTTGTCCTTCTGCAGACAGGAAATACCTTTTTATTTAACCAGGCCTCTGGTGTGTTAGTGGGCCTGTTGGGTGGATGCTGTTTTATTATGTTGTGTTTTTAATTGTGTTTTAATGCATGTGTTTTTTTATTGTTTTAATTAAGTTTTACTTATGACTGTAGGCTGCCCTGAGTACCATTTTTTCTGGTAGAAAGGTGGGGTACAAATCATAAATAACAAATAACTTGTTTTTTCAGGCTGCATTCCTGCTAAGATGATAGGATGGATAATAGCAAGTGCCCTACCACAACTGGATTTAAACTTCTCCCATGTTAGAACAGTGTTAAAATGGTAGTAAAATATGATGCAGAATCACAGTAAATGACCAGTGCGAATACGCTCACTCTGATGTTGATCTATGGTTTGAAGGGAATATGTTGAGCAGAGGGGGATTTTCAAGGGGACATTTTTGTTCCTATGCCCAGGATATACTCCAAGAAAGTACTCTGGGTAGTGAAGGAAGAACTTCACCCCATCAGTTTGCATATGCTTCTACACAGGTGTGGTGTGACTGCTCGGTGCTTCCATTACAAGTTCATCGGGCCTGCCTGATAGAAAGGTGAGCTTTTCTTAGATAACCTGAAGGTGCTTCTCCCCAACCCTTCAAGGGTCTACAGACTGAAAGTGAAGGGATTTCTATGCTTCTTCCATTAATGGTGGGGAATAGAATCATGGCTTCCCCAATGTTTTGCATCTACTAAACAGGGCCTCATGAGTGTCAACTATTTTTTGTTGTTAAGTCGTGTCCGACTCTTCGTGACCCCATGGACCATAGCACGCCAGGCCTTCCTGTCCTCCGCTCTCTCGCGGAGTGTGCTCAAGTTCATATTCATTGCATCGATGATGCTATCTAGCCATCTCATCCTCTGCTGTCCCATTCTCCTTTTGCCTTCAATCTTTCCCAGCAACAGGGTCTTTTCCAATGACTTTTCTCTTCGCATTAGGTGGCCAAAAACTCCTTTTCACTTCTAAGCTGCCCCTGATCAGTCATGATAGGAAAATCTGTGCCTGTGCTCCCATTGCTATGAGGCTGCATGATTTTCTTTTTGTTTATACTAGCTCCTTCCCCATTACTTGGAAAGGTTGGGCTGCTCTAATGAAGGTGAGGCATATTGTTCTTTATTATGAATTGTTTTACCTTCCTTCCTGTCCTCCACTTCTTCCAGTCAGATGGGATGTATCCTCCACCTGCATGGTTTTTGGCATTCTTGAACTTTTACTGGTACAGAGGATCATTCTTGAGCCTTCCTCTGCACAGTCATGCTCACATATTGATGGGTAAGAGAGGACTTGCTTCTGCTATTGCTCAGTTGAGGACTGAACCTGTTGGTATTATTCCACATCTTCAGTGTGCTAGATGGGTGATGAGAGAGGCCTCATCTTTACAGGGTCCAGATATTATTTGGGAAAAGAAAATACCTCTTGACTTCTCAGTGTAAAGTTATGTTGGAGGGGGTTTCAGATACTCCATATCTGAGGGGGCGTCAGGTACTCTGAATGCCCAGAAAATTAATGTCTGGATAAGTTAACATCTGGACACATGGAGGGCAGGGGGCTATACTGTAGCACTATGTTTGATGACAGAAGCATTTAGCACTGAAAAAAAGAAGCAAAAAGACTTATATTGTGCTTTATAGAGTAACAATCTCCCTGCCCCAAAGAGCTCACAATCTGAACTTCAGACTTGCTGAAGGAGAAAACCTCAAGGAAAGGAGAGGTCAGGGTAACAACGGATTAATGTGAGCAAATGCTGTCTTATTTCAAATATTTTTAAGATGCTTTTCAGGGCTATGCTCTACCCCCAAAAGTGAGACAGCAAGGTACAGTTTAAAGATAACATCAGATGTCCAGAATTACTTGTGAAGTTGCTCTTCTGATATAAGCTATTGTATCAACCAAAGGCAGCTTGAAGGAAAGGCCCTCAAGGCTTGGCTAAAAGCTAGAGTAGAAGGGGAAAGGCATAAGTCTATTAGAAGGGAGTTCCAAAGACTTGGGGCCACTGCCGAGAAGGCCCTTTCTCTAATGTACACCAGTCTCACTGTCTTAATGTAAGGCACTTGAAAAGACCCCCGCCCCCCCCAGGTAATCTTGTCATACAGGCAGGATTGTATGGGTGAAGGTGGTTCTTCAGGTAACCTGGTCTCAAGCCATTAAAAGCTTTAAAGGTTAAGACCAGAACTTTGAATATTGAATATTTGTGTATTTAATCCCCATTACAGTTGATAATGAAGACTAATGTATAAACACTGTCATCTTTTTTAAATATATTTTTATTTATTTTCTTTATAAATGAAATAAACAATACCAAAATTACCAACAACCTGATCAATACTACAATTTCCCAACAATACACTATTCTGATGAGGACACCACAATAACAAAAACAGAAGGAAAAAGAAAACAAAAGGAAAAGGGAGGAGGAAAGGAAGTAAAGAAAAGAAGATTCTTTCCCCTTCCTTCCTTCCTTCCTTCCCTCTCCCTCCCCTTTAAAGAATTGAGTTTAAACTCCAAAGCCCTCTGCCCTCCAATGTCATTCTATTTTAAAAACTATATAACCTTAACAATCTTACATTTTAATAAACAACTTTACATTTCAATATCATCTCATCAATCTTCTATCAAAGAAACATGTCTACAGTTCATTCCCAGTAGCATATATTAATAATAATAATAATTAGAAGAAATATAGTGTTATATAATAAAACTTAAAATAAACCTTCAATGATCAGTAATATATTTTATATATAAATGCATGTACACAATTACCCTCAAACAAATTAATAAATAAACAGCATACCATATCTATTTTGAAATAAAAAATATAAAGAAAAGCAAGCAAGAAAGATGAAAGAGAATAAACAAATATATGTATAATCATTTATCTTCTGACCTAGCCTGGATCATGTAGACTAAACACAAGCAGTTAACCAAGCATGTTTAAAGATTCCAGTTCATGGGGTTGTAACAGAATTCTCACGCATTTTTACGTTCAGCCATGCCTCCGCCATTTCATGATTTAGAAACTTCGTCATCTGACCTTCAGACACAATACAAAGTGTAGCAGGATATTTTAAGTAATATTGTAAGTTCATTTGTTTTGCCATATTTTTTGCTTTGATAAATTGCCTTCTTTTATTCGCCACCTCTTTGATGTAGTCTGGAAATAACATAACTTTATCTTGTTTCCAGGAAAGGCTTCCACCCTCTCTTGCCAAACACAGGATATAATTCTTTGTGGAGATTTTTGCAAATTGGACTGTGATCATGTAATCAGTCCCTTTAGCATTTGGCACACGAAATGCCTGCTCAATATCAAGTAAATAATCAGATGGGATAGGGAGTATCTCATGCAAAAGTTTATCCACAAAAATAGGCAATTTTACATCATTAGACAGATTTTTAATCCCAATAATATGTACGTTGGATCGCCTTGTGAAGGCCTCCAGTTGAGAAATTTTACCAGAGGCATTTTTAAAGTAAATTTGTGTCATAGTTTCATTTCCTGCCGCTCGGTCTTCTAGCTCATTAATTTTCATCTCCGTTTTTTGCCATGACGCATTAATTAAATCTACAGCTCCTTGCAAGGCGGTGATGGAATTTTGGATTAAATCCAGTCTTTTGGCTTGCTCCATAAATTGCGAAGATAAAGTCTTTATCAGAGTAAATAACTCCCCTATATCTTCTGTTCTCAAAACTTTTGATACAGGGGTTGCGGGGGGAGTTGACGCTGGCTTCTTTCTTGTCCTCGGCACAGACATGTTTCTCTCAAACAGATCTTGCAGGTCCTCAGATGTTCTCAAATATTGTTGACATTTCTTAAATCATACCTCAGAAGTTGATATTTCTTAAAACACTGTCATCTTTAACACAGTGTCCTCTAGATGCTTTGGACTATAACTCCTATCATCACCGATCAGTGCCATACTGACCGACAAATGGGAGTTGTAGTCCAAAACATCCACAGGGCTGGAGTAAGGGAGGCATTGGGGAAGGTTGGTGTAAGAGAAGCGTAGTATTTTTTCCTTGTATTGTCTGAGATAATTGCTACCTCATGAAGATAATTTATTGGACAAACCTTTTACATGGAGTACATGAATTGGGTCCTGGTTTTGCATGGTGTGGCTGCCAGTGAGATACAAACCATGTGGGGAGGTGGTAGTTTGTAGACCTAAAGATGTAAAGTATGAATGAAGTGAGTATGAGAGAGAGCGTGTGTGTGTGAGGGAGGGAGGGAGACATTCAGCCAGAAAGAAAGCCTCATGCAGGGTCTAGCGTCAGTTCAAGTCACTTCAGAAGGAGGTCCGCTTCACTTGGCAAGCACTAGAAACAGTCTGAAGGGTCCTGATTCAGCTCAGGTTTTGGCTGAATTGAATGCTCATCCCCAGTAAATACTGCTGTGTAATGTGTGAAACATCTGCATTTGGGGCAGGGTCACATTAACTATTTCAGTGGAAGTACTCATTTTGGGTGGTTTGAATCTCTGTCTTAGAACAGAAGCATGTTACCTTGGACATCCAAGCCGTTGTATGGAACTGTATAGCAAAGATTAATGATAGTACTATCCTTAAAGGGCACAGTGCATATCTTGATAATGCCACTTTAATTCTAAAACAAACTAATTGCTTTTAGTATAGCAAGACCTCCTTAGGCTGCTACATTATACAGTTGTTTAGTTTCATGATCCTTAATGTAGAAAAGGAAGTACCATAAAGTTTTTAGTACTGATATGCTGGGGAGTGGGGGTGGGGTCCTTGAAAACTGGATCCTTGAAAAATGTCAAGAGACTTAACTTTACTCATAGTGCACAAGTATCTTGAGGGAAGATTCAGAGGAATGCAGCTATCTAGGTTAGCTGCTATTTCTGCCCTGTACTTGCTAGAATAAACAGTAATTGGGAAGGGTGGTTTCCAAGCAGCTAGATAAGGTAGAAGCAGCTAAATGATCACATAAACATGGAACTTCCTAGAAAGAAACCTATACTGTTTTGTCCTGCCATTCTAGAGCTGGCCACTTGACTAGTATATTTTCAAATTTCAGGGGTATGCAGCATTTTTTGGCCCTGAGGGCTGCATTGAGTGTCTGCCAGGGGCTATACACACACAGTCACACTGTGGCACATTGTCTTCCAGGAGATGATCTGGGACACTTGGTGGGCTCTGTGGTTCCTGCCATAGAAGCCCCCTTCCTAGGGTGTCTTGGAAGGAACTGAGCCAGTTCCCCCCACCTCTTTGTGGGGGCAGTGCTGTTGTGTTTTTTTTTGGTGACTGATAAGGCTGGGGGCTTTGGGAGTCATCAGGCAGGGCTGTGGCCCACAGACCACACTTTTTGCACCTTTGATTTAAAGCATTAATTTACAAGAACTGAATTTTTTTAAATATACCTAATAAAAGCTTGTGTTATAGTGAGCTGATGCTGAAACGTTTGCTGCTGTAAAAGTTGATGCTTATGAAAACCCTTTGAAATAGATAACTCTACCAAGTCTAATTACTGGAATCTGCCATTTCCCAGGTGGATTTTTTCTTCCATTCCTGTGTCTACAATAAAGTGTAAATGTTCACAACTACCATTGTGGTTTTACTCTCAAAGGTGTGATTGTCCCTAAGACAATCTGCTCTTTTGTTACATTAAGTGGGTAGCAGGATTGATGCATTCCATTCTCCTTTCCTTTTGTTTAACGACAGTCTGAATTCCTCCATTAACTAATGATGCCCAAATCACCAACTAGCTGCCCTACAGTGAAAATAGGGAAGCCAGGTAGAAGTGAAATCATTATTATTACTGTTAAGAGTAGACACTGTCTTTAATCTACCAATGCATTGGGGTTATATATGTATGTATGTATGTATCAGAATACATGTCCATGTATAGCCCCTAATGCTAGAGTTGTATAGTCTGTTGCTGTTATATTTCATCTTACAGGGGAGCTCTGCAGCGGAGTAATGGTGGGGAGAGACAGAACTACAGAATTCCTTCTAGTAGTATCCAGCTGTCACATAGTTTCTTCATAGTAGAAAAGGAAGTCCTCAAGCCTTTGTTTAATGATGGACATCAGTTTGAGCTTAAGAATGGCAGTGTAACTATATATATTATTTTTTTTTAGCCTTCCTGGAGACATCATAACAGTGTACTGTGAACCTGTTTACTAGAGAGGGTTTAATATAAGATCTCCAAGGTTAATTTAAAAAACAACAGCAGCAACCATATCCAATAGTTACAAACAGGAAAAAAAAACCCTCTATAATTGAAAAAGGTGAACTGAGCGATCTTACATTAAATTGGAATGTCATACCTTCTAGTAACTACATAAAATATTGATTGTGTTCAGACTTATTCATGCTTAGAATAAACATATTGAAATAAATGGGACTAAGTATTGGGACTAACAACTAACTTGTCCACTTGATTTCAGAAGATCTAACCTAAATGTGATAGAGTCTGGATCCAACTAATTAACATTGGTTAACATTTCCCAAATGCAATGTTAACATGATCATTATTAAAATAAAATAAGAAAATGGGAAGCTGCTGTCAGTCTGCTGGTCCCTCTACCTCAGTATTATCTATACCAACTGGCAGTAGCTCTCTAGGGTTTGAGATAGGAATTTTTCATAGCCCTACTTGGAAATACCAAGGACTGAACCTGGGACCATTTGCTTCCAGTGCATGTGCTCTACCAGTAAACAGTGGTCATCTGTTAGGAAGAGCTGGATTTTTTCATTCCTAGCTATGAAGCAGTTGTATAAAGTTGCTTCAGTAGAGAGTTAACCTCTATTCTAAAAAATGGTGTAACTAGGTAATATTTATGGTCTCAGTGCTTGAGTATATTAAAACAGCAGTTTTAAAACAGCAGTTTCTGATTGCTTTTTTGTTGGGTTTTGTTTTGGATAGCTTGAAGATGGACATACATTATTTGATTATAATGTTGGACTGAATGATATAGTTCAACTTCTGAGAGGGGCAAGAAATAATGACATGGTTAAAACCATAGACTGGAGGGTTGGAATATATATTCTAAGGGACTGAGTTGTTATGCAGATATAATCTTCCCTGGAAATCTTCTTGCTTTTCAAAGTTTGAAATAGTAATAACCAAGATGGAAGTAAAAATTTGCATTGGCCTTTGCCAATGGCTGCTAAAGCACTTGCTTCAAGAATCTTTCATAATGCTGAGTGTTCCCTTACCCCTCCTTTAGAGCTTGCAGATGGATATGCATAAATTCACTTGAGGAATTTCCAGAGGGATAGCTGCGTTAGTCTGTTGCAGAAAAAACAAGGAATCTTGTGCCACCTTAAAAACAGACAAATCTGTTATGGCATAAACTTTTATGGACAAAAGGACACTTTGTAACAACTGTCATAAGAACATAAAAACCATGTTGAATCAGACCAAAGGCCTGTCTGGTCCAGCATTCTGTTCACACTGGCCAGGTTTGGACGATCAGTAGGGAAAAGAAGCCACAGTAGCTTCATTTGCCCACCCCCCATGTGCTGCTCATATGTCTGCCATTTCCTGAATTACCCTTGCCACTGCGCTGGTTGCCCTGTCATCTGAACCAGTGAGGTATGTGGCAGGGGTGGTTTCCAAATCACCTTGCAAACCATGACTTCTTGTAGGGGTTGCAGGGTGGTTTGGAAGCCACCTCAGCCATGTACCTCGCTGGATTTGGATGACATGGCAACCCATGCAGAAGCAAGGGGAGTTAGGGAAATGGCGCGCGAGCAGCACAGGTGGGGAAAAGAAACCACGATGGCTTCTATTCCTCCACTGATCATTCAAACCCAGTCACTGTGACCAGCCAGCTGTCTGTGGGAAGCCTACAAGTAGGACATTAGTGCAATTGCACCCTCCTATTTGTGTTCTCCAGTAACTGATACACAGTAGTATACTGGATTAGATACTGGAGATAATATATACCCATCATGAGGATTAAACTTGGACAACCTTAGCCTCTGTGAATCTGTCTGATTCCCTTTTAGAAACTTACATGCTGGTGACCATCACTACAGCTTGTGATAGCAAATTCCATAGCTTAACTATGCGAAGTGTGAAGAAGCACTTCCTTTTATCTGTCCTAAATCTACCAATCAGCTTCATGGGATGACCCTGGGTTCTAGCATTATGAGAGAGGGAGAAAAATGTATCCCTATCCACTTTCTCCACACCATAATTTTGCATAATTTTGTGCCCCTCTCTCATGTCTCCTCTTGCTTGCCTTTTCTCTAAGCTAAACAGCCCCAGACATAGTAACGTTTACTCATAGGGGAGTTTTTCCAATCCCTTGATCATTTTTGTTGCACTTCTCTGTGCATTTTCCAACTCAACAATATCCTTTTTTAGGTGTGATGACCAGAACTGTATACAGTATTTCCAACGTAGTCACATCATAGATTTGTATACAGGGCGTATGATATTGGCAGTTTTATTTTCAATTCCTTTTCAAGTTATGCTCACCATAGAATTTGTCTTTTTGACAGAAGCATTGATCTGGGTCGACATTTTCATCGAGCCACAACTTGTTTTCCAGTTTTTACCACAACCCCAAGATATTTCTTGGTCAATCACTGCCCATCAGCATATACATCACTGATCCCATCAGTGTATACATGAAGTTGGGATCTTTTGCTCCAGTGTGCATCACTTTACATTTGCTTGTACATTTACACATTGAAGTGCATTTGCTATTTTAATGCCCTTACTCCCAGTTTGTAGAAATCCCTTTGGAGCGCTTCTCAGTCCCTTTTTTGTTTTAAGAACCCTAAATAATTCGGTGTCATCAGCAAATTTAGCCACCTCACTACTTGCCCCTAATTCAAGGTAATTCGTGAACAAGTTAAAAACTGGTCCTAATACCGATCTTTGTGGGACCCCCACTGGTTACATCCCTTCCTTGTGAGAATTGACTTTATTTCTGCAATGTTTTCTAACCAATTGCTGATCCATAAGAGGACCTCTTTGCCAAATTTGCTCAGGAATCTTTGATGAGGGACTTTTTCGGAAGCATCTGATGAAGTAGATGGTATCTTCAAAAACTTATGCCATAATACATGTGCCACAAGATGTTTTTATTTTATGAGTTTCCAGACTTCCATTGCAGAAACTGAACCTAGTGCAGGGCTTGATTTTCAGTGGCTGCTGTTGGGCTCTGTGGTTTTAATATTGGGTAGGAAAGTGATGTTGGTGAAAGGATTGGAATATCTGTCAAAATTGAGCTTTTAGGTACTTGCTGGCTCAGCCAGCAATTCACATGACTCAGTGCTTCTCTATACAAAAAAACCAACAAAACTTTGCACATTAAAAAAATGGGTTGCATACAGACTTAGGCAAATTCTCATGTGACATAGAGGAGTTATTCAGAGAAGAAAAGTAAAAAACAAACATGGGGTGGTTTGGGTCCTGGCCTACATCTTTTTGTGGGAAAAGAACACTATTAACACAGTGTCACACTTCTGTTTTTGCTGTACATACAGTTTTTATTGAACTATGGTACAGATATAAATGTTTTAAAAAAACACTTCCAGAACCAAACACTGTGATGGTCAGAGTTGCTGGACCTAGAATAAGAATGAACTGTAGTTAAATCCGTGTAAATCTATGCGGGATTGTCGCCCCAAAATGAAAAAGAAAGAAAGATATAAAGTAGGAAGAAAACACAAAGCTTGTGTCCCTGAAGACTAAACTGATCCAGAGTTTTTGCGAGCAAAATTCTGTTCACGGGATGCTCCTGTTGGAGGAAGGGGTGGGAGGCATTTTCTGCCAGCTCTTTCTTCCTCCTGAGGTCCCTGAGAAGGTGCTTTGGAGGTTTGCAGGACCATTTGGACCAGTGTGGGAAGTGGCATGGGGTTCTGTAGTGGGAATAGGGAATTGGTGAAAATTTCTCCCTCACCCTTATTCCTTCAGTGGATCAGGGTCCCTTCCGTGAATGAAAGGAGCACTTGTATGAATGGAAGGAGCCCTTCCATTTGTGGAAAGGGCACTGGATCCAAGTTGTGCATTTATCACTGAAAAATACTCATCTTTTTTAGATTTAAAAATTGAAATGCTATTAGGAAAAGTGAATGATAAAAGTAATCAGACATTTGTATCACAATTATTAGTAAGTCAGTTGGCCATAGATTAATCAGTGTATAATGAAGAACTCTTTATTTTTACCATAACTGTTTATTGCTAGATGTGCTCCCTTTCATTTGTTATGAACAGAGAAGCAAACGTACATAACAGTTTGATGTATTAGAGCTTTATGTTCAGAATAGCTTTTCATAGATGAGCTCAAAGTCATCTTTTAAATATCAAATAAGTATTACAGTTTGTATTGTAATTTGTTATTAGTATCAGTTGATCTTGATGCAGTTTTTTACATAGGATAAATTACCTTGTATGAAAATCCTTTAGCGGTATATTGGTGTAGTTCTTTATGTTTTTAAGATACAGGCTTTTAAAACAGCAGTTTCTGATTGCTTTTTTGTTGGGTTTTGTTTTGGATAGCTTGAAGATGGACATACATTATTTGATTATAATGTTGGACTGAATGATATAGTTCAACTTCTGATACGCTCAGAGTCTGAGGCTCCTACTACTCCATTGACTAATAAAGATGGAAAGCCTGGTCCCTGCACAGTTGCCAACTGTAAGAACAAAGTAAAACAAGGAGCAAACAGTGGATCATCTAATCTGCCATCTACATCAGCCCGCTCGTTTCTTATTGATCCTGGCATTGGACGATACAAGGTATTTGTAATTTTTTTTTTTTTTTTTGGTAATCTTGGGTTGTATCTGCTGGTTTTAATATAATTGCTTATGTAAATTTTACTTCCATGACCATTGTGATGTTAAATTTTAAAGTAAAATTTGATATTTGTATATTTAATGTATGTCTAAGTGGAAGCTCTGTGCCATAGAAGCAAATCTACTGTAACAGTTTTAAAAATCTTAAATATAATATATTCTAAATCTGGTGGCTTGGATCTAGAGAAGCATGGGTTGCAGGTGACTTTCCTGTCCCCTGCTCCCCATAGCAGCCCCCTGAAAAGCCCCTCCTGAATGGGTTGGCCTGTGGTATGGGGAGCTGACTGAGAAGGAGGGATTGCCAAAAATCAGGTGGGGCACCTTCCGTGAGTGGAAGCTAAGAAGAACCCAGGTTGTATTTCCCTCATCCCTTAATGTCGTCCAAAAGCTGATACAGACATAATGCTGTCAGTTGCTTAATCTTGGTTGTGCAATAAGAAGAAAGTAAGTTCTGGGGTGGTACTTTACCTCATGCCCCACTCCACCACCTTCCTTCTGGAGTATGCATTTCTTCCCTTGGACCTAATTGTGGTTATCTCTTATGGTGGTAGTAACAGTGGCTGCATTTGCTCATAACTCTAAGCCATGGTTTGTTTAGCTGAATTGTGGTTTGCTTGTAGTGTCTGAACCTTCTCCAGGGCAACTAAGTGAGTTTTGGCCAACAAAGTATGATTTGAAACCATGGATTGAAGTTGGTTTATGAATCTCAGCTTGTATTAACCATGGTTTGTCGTTATGTCTGAACCGATTTTGGCTACATCCTGGTTTGTTTCATCAGCTGCTTACCCAGCTACAGAGGAGCAAAGCAAGAGGTACTAGAAAATGAAACCACTCCCCAGGCTAAGCCACTCTTGCTGGCTCTTTTCAGAACTTGCTGTTCCTCCTCAGCCTGCGTGGCAACAGGCTCCTTTTCCCACCTGACTTCCCTGACAAGCCCTCTCCTCTTAAGCCAGCCCACCTAGCTTCACAGCAGCTTTGTAAGGAGAGGAAAATGTAAAGGGACCTCTGGTTACTTTATTAACATCTATTCAGGGCTACATGTTGAAAGCACAACTTAGCTCAGCAGGCTACCCTGATTGTTAACACTTACAGAGGGTTAAACAAAACCTCTCAAACGAAACCAGTCTCAGTCATGACTGCATGATACTTAGTGCCTTGTTGACCGAATAAATGGCAAAAATCTACTCTACTATGTTAACATTGGGTTGCAGGGAAGAGACGTGCTGAGGGAAAAAATACTTCCTTTGGGATGGTAGGAAAAGGTTAAGAAATTTGGGAATCAGGTGTGTCTAGGAATGAGAGATAGGAAAGAAGTTTGTTGGGCTAGTGGAGCTGATGTTATGGTGTGGCCATGCCAGTACAGGTGTGCCATAAAGGCATTCAGGATATTTGTTAGGTACTGGCAGAGAAGACAGGGGAAAAAGAAACCAAGATTGGGTGGAACAAGCTGCAGTTTCTTTGCTCATCTGCGAGACTGAACTTGGCTTGTTCAACAAACCATGGTTAAAACTGATCATGGTTTAGTATTATGTGTAAACATGGCCATTATCTGCAGTTGTGCCTAACTAGTGTTTTGAAGCTGGTTTTGGAGTCTGGTTTAAGTGGTACACTTGATAATTTAGCTCTAACTTTGGTTTATGTTGCTTGCAACATAAGGGGTCATCACAGTTGGGCCAAATCAGGAATTCATGGTCTGGGAGGGAGTGCATAGCCCTCTGGCTCTCTCCCAGTTGCTTAACTGTGGAATTGTTCTGTCTGCAGCAGCCCTAAAACTGAATATTGAATGTGTTAAGCACGTGGTTTTGTGTAATATTGATTATTGTAAAAAAAATTATTTATTGTTTCTTGTACATTGTCTTGAGGGGGTGCTATCCTTAAAGGCGGCCGAAAAATAATGTAATATAAATAATAAAATAACTAGATTAATTTCTGATTCAAGATGAGAATTGTTAATTAGCTCTTATCTATAAAAAGAGTATGAAATCTAATTTTGGTGTGTGAATAACCATGAAGACAAGGCAAATTAAGAGGAAAACATCAGTTAAAATGAGAGGATACAACCAGCATTAGAGGAATTTATGGAGATAGCACTAGCTGAATTAAAAAAATTATGGATACAAATTCTAAATCCTTTGAATCAAGAATAACTAGAAAGTTTGAAGAAGTTATAGATGAAATATTTATTAGGTTGGGATGTTTGGGGAAAACGGATTTTAGGGTTTAGAAAGTAATAAAGATCAATTATTGAAAAGATCACAAGTATCATAACAAATTGATGAAGAACGGCATAAAATTCAAAATGACATTGAGGGCATTCAAACCAAGATTATCTTAGTTGAGGCAACTGTAGGAATAAATAGCCTTCGCGATAAATAAGCAACAATACTGACATAAAGTTCTGTGATATCAAAAGGGTTTGGTGAAGGCAGCTCGTGATTCAGAATTATTTCCCAAATACTTGACATGGGTAAGAAGACTGGCTATTGTGTTCTCATCTGAGTTTCTCTCATTTCCAGGAGTCATTTTGATAAGGGCAATAAGACTAGCATGACATTCTAGAAAAGTAGCAAGGGGTCGTCAGCCTTTGCGTTTTCTTCCAGGATGTGGGGTTGGCCCACTCCACCTCATTTTAGAAGGCATAATTTGTCATAAGGTAGTGATGTGGCTACGATGGTTAAAGTGCCAGGTTTTATTTAATTACAACAGAGCACAGTAATGACGAGTTCATTATTCCTAATGTGGTCACCATCTATCTAATATTGGAATAAGAAATATTCATGTGACCTTTTATTTTCTTTGGTCAACTTGATATTCCTGTCATCCTGACAGTTTTTAAAATTGTGGTTGGTTTAGGGCACAATTCTATGCATGTTTAGACAGCATGTGGCTGGCTGGGGAATGCTGGGAGTTGTAGGATTTTCTTCTATCTAAACATGCGTAATGTTGTGCCTTCATTGTGATAATTTTGAAAACTTTACTGGTAGGGAGGGCAGAACCCTACCTGAAATAATAATTTAAAACGATAGCTTATCACTGGGCACTATATGCTTGGTTCAGGTTCAGATTTTGTCTATTGTTAATATTTTCCTGTTTTAATAGCAGACATTATTATTGGAGGACATTATATGTTTTTAAATGCTTAATACACCTGAAACATAACATATTTAGACTTTTTTTTCTTGGTACCACAGCACTGGAAGAAACGAAAAATATCACAAAAGCTGCTGTGTAGTACAGCATATTTTCTTTTACAGTCATTCTTTTATTATGACTGTAAACTATGTTTGATAATATCTTTGATTATATTATTTTCATTCGGTTTCAGAAGCATGCAAATCCAGTTTTCTTATATGATTTTGCAGACTGTATTTCAAGTTCGCCTGTGTGCTAGTTTGATTTGGCTGAAAATGTTGAAGCCTTTCCTCATGCCTCATTTAATATTCAGTTACCATAGAAATTTGCTGATACTGAACTACATACGCTGCAGCTGGAATTCAGGCATTGTTAATAGTTCAGTTCTTAGAAGCCTTTTACGAGGCCTCATGAGTTCAGTGTAATAACTCACCTAAGGTCATAGCCCTCACTCTACTTATGCCAAAATAGTGCCATTTAATTCTGTAGTTTGAGTTTTGTGATCTAATTCATTGTGATCTAGTAGGTGGCTTGTTGGCCAGATCCATCCCTTGAGATAATTTCATCTGGCTCACTCTTCTGCTCATTCCTCTTCTCTACCACAGTGGGGCTATGGAGAGTGGACACTGAAATAGCTGTAAACAAGCTTTGAAGGACAAGGTAGGCAGGAACATACAAAATGGAGATTGTGGAGCTGGTGCTCTTATGGCTGGGACAGGAAGGCACATGGCTGTAAATTATAAAATATAGTTTAATTACACGCAGCTAAGTATTTTTCTGGTAGGCTCAAATCAGTTTATGAATTCAGTCCTCATCCCATCGTGTTCTTGATGCCCTTTGTGTATCATGGGCTCAGTAGCCCACAGACCCCAGGACTGTCAACATTGTTCTTTCCAGCACTACACAATCCCTCGGTCAGTGTGAATTTTTTTCTTCGTTCCTCTCCTTCCCTCAACATGCTTCCTCTCCAATCTTTTCTGGGTGAAAGCAAATTGTAATGCTTTAGGCCAAGATTAGGCAACCTGGTGCCCTCCAGATATTTTGGACTGCAACTCCCATAATCCCTGAACATTGGCCACGCTGGCTGGGGCTTATTGTAGTCCAAAACATCTGGAGGGCACCAAGTTGCCTACTCCTGGGTTAGACAGTCATCCATGTTCAAAATTACAGTAATTTTGTGTTCCCCATAGATAATGAAGCAAAGCTCTCATCAGTATTCTATGTAGTGGTGGGTCATATAAATGGATACTCTGTGCTGCTTCAGCTACAAGTAGTTTCCAATTCCATGTGCATACCTAAATGCCAGGAGGTTCTTACCATAGGTGACTAGACAAGTGGCTATTTACAAGTTTGCCTAGAAGACTAAGTATATGTTACATACAAATGTGTGCAACCCTATTGCAGTTTTTAAAAATAATAATAAAGAGAAGCTTTCTGAAATGGGAATTATAGTGGAGAACGGGTAGGTGTGTTTGTGTGGGTGTGCATGAGTGTAAACTTTTGTAAACTTTTTAAAAAGTGTGTTCATCTTACAATTTTAGGTAGGGAACAAGCCTTCTTCAATTTCTGCATTTGTCTACAAGAGAATGTTTTATTTGCGTTTATGCCTACGTAAAAAGTATTATTTTAAAAAGTAATAGTCCAGTTGCTTTTCCTCTTCAAAATGCAGTTTTGCAAAATATATTGCAAAGTACCTGCTTGAATGTTAGTAGGTGAAACATGCCTGGCATATTGAAAGAACTATAGTTGATCGTAGTATGCTGGAGTAGTTTAATATGAGAGTTTACTTTCCTTTTTCATGGTGTATACTTGGTATGAATCCACCATGTTGATACTTTATGTTTCAGTATTCAAAGTACAGAGAATATGAATGTACTTAGTTTTATTAGGACAAATGAATGATTTTGGAAAAATATTAAGAAAACTAAGTTGTATGAAGTTAAACTTTTTTCAGAATAGGCTGAAGACCTGATGATAATTTTATTAAAGTATTTGGCTTAGGAGACATTAGGATTGATAAAAATAGTGTTCCATGTTGTGTTCTGTTGTCAAACTACTTAACTGTGGGAATAGGTTCATTGTCTATAAGTAAAGATATAGGTAGATAGATACAAGCGTACTTGAGAGCTTTATATTTGTTATCTGCTTTTATTCTGTCTGGAAATTTTGTACTGCAAAATTTTTATGCTCCAAATTATTGTGTTATGATATTATGTTTTTAAATTGTATTTTATAATTTTTGCTGTAAGCATTGTACTCCCAGAGAACAATGTTACTGTTAATGTTTTATAAATATAGGGTGGAATCCAACTGTGTCCATCTGCCAGCAGACACAGTGCTGGCGGAACTAATTCCCGCACTTCTTTGCAGTCCCTGTTCACCACCCAAATCTGCTCCAGAGGGTGGGGTGGGAACCCTCCGGAATAGATTTAGGGTAGGGTGTAGGGGGAGAGGAGAGGAAGGGTAAGTCCCGTTGCTTGAGTGGAAGTCTGCTTTCACACCACTGGATGTTGTACATAGTAAATACATAAGTGTGCACTGGAGTGTGACCATTGACTTCATCAAAATATGTTTAGAGATGTCTCCTGATAGTATGAAATGAATCTTTTTTATTAAGAAAGAGATGTGTGCTTTTGGGAAGCACTCAGCTACCAACAAAGGATGCTTTTGTTTAACTGAAAAAATGAAGAAGAGAAAAGTTCACAAAATGGTGGTGGTGGGGGGTTTGCTGTCAAGGTGAGAGGAATGAAGATAGCTTTAAAACTTTTTGTTGTTTTTAAGGGGGCTTAGTGAGTTAGTGATCTTTGTTGCCATAGGAGTGCTAGCTTGGGTGAGGGGAAGAACATTTCCAGGTGGCAAAATTTTGAGTACTAGGAAGATGTGATTATCATTATCCGGAAGTGCTTCCTAGGGGGAAGACATCTGGATTCTATGAAACAAATGGGTAACTGCATTTATTGTGTAAGAAGTGATACTTTGGAAAGGCTAGTTTATGTACTGTTCCCTTAGAGAGATTATATGCAAAAATGCTTGCCTTGGAAGATGGAAGGGGAAAGAACAGTTTTCTAAGCTAAAGGATTTAAGGGTTGTTCTGAGAAGGAATCATGTATAGGGACAATATGTTAATGAAGGAAGTAGTGAATACTAGAAATTCCACAGGCTAAAATGAGGAGACACCCAAAAGTTATTAGAAATCTTGGTGATTATGAATGGCATTGTGAAGATAGAAAGTACCTATTTACAGTTAATCTAATGCAGTTGTATTATAACCTAGAATACAAATAGCTCAGAATGTCCACATCATTTAGTTAGTTGTTTACCTTTTCAGCATAACAATCTCTAAATGTCAAATTTATTTTTAGATAAATGAATTGGTGGATGCCCGAGATGTCACTATTGGATCCTGGTTTGAAGCTCATATAGAAAATGTGACATGCGCAACAAAAGGACATAAAAATGGAAAAGCTCAAGGAAAGAGTGGCACTAATTACAAAAGGACTAATGGGAACTTAAGCCAAGATCACTCTAGAGAAAATACAAATAGTTTGGACAATGCACCTTCCACATCTTATTCAGATTATATGGACACTGATGAAGATATTATTTATCATATCAAGTATGATGAGTAAGTGCTGCTGATATTATTATGAGGACACCATATATGGTTGGTATAAGCTGAGCATTTTCACAAGTAATTGGGATCCTTAAGAAAACAAGTTCACATTTCAAGTTCAAAGGAAACGGTATTTTAAAAGTCATAAAACATTGCTGTTTGATATAATGCATTTCCTGGGAATGTCAAGATTTCTTTGGGGAGTTTCGATTAAATATTTACTTTAGTTCTTAACCCAGCCTTTCACAGGATGTGAAACCATAAAAGTAGCCTGCAGTACTGTTTTTGTTATAGTAGATATGTTTGAGACACCGGAGCGTTCTAACTGTTTGCTTATTGAACATGGAAGCCTTGGTTTCAGGGAAGCAGGGTTAATAATCTAGATCACATAAAGTCCATCTACTGTTATAGTGTGCAATACCAAGGGGTGATGGTTGGACAACCACTAAATCCTATATCCTTAGCCATGACAGCCCACTGTGAAACTGGGGTGTGTGCTGCTGTCATTTTGAATATGCAGCCCCCACTTGGTGGGTTGATGTGTTGTGCGAACCCAGTGAGTATGAGTTATGTGAGGGTTAAACATCCCATGGTCTGTTTTAGGTTTATTAGAGGGTTGTTTAACCCTTGTATAACCCACGCTTCCCAAGTTCACATGACATGACAACCCCCAAGTTGGGTTTGGATATGCAACGTGGCACCTGTGGGCACCGTGGCTCATTCAAACGTGGTCTTTGTGTACACGCACCTTGGCTCTTGCTTGGCAAATTGGAGGTGTTTGTTTTTAATTGATACCCTTGAATAGGTAGGCAGGAGAAGATTTGACTCTGTATTCCGGATCATGATTCCATCACAGTCCAAGGCAAAATTTCAGTCAATGCAGGGTCTGTTTGCCTTAGGTGAATTTGATATTACTGTGAGATAGTTTTCATGTCCTCAACAATTTTTAAATGAAACCCTGTTAATAGATGCCATGACTATGGTGTCAAGAGGGAAGAAACAATATTTAAAATCGATACATGACTGTTTGCTGTTATTGTAAAAAGGCAAGATAGATCTAACTAAAGTTTGCAGTAGGTGTTGAGACCTCAGTGCCTAGGCATCTGTTCTTATTAATCTACTTAGGCCACAGTCCCATGCATGTTTATTCAGAAAAAGTCATACAACTCCCAGCATTCCTCAACCAGGCAAGCTGGGAATTGTAGGACTTTTTTCTGTCTAAATATGCATAGGATTCCACCCTTAAATGATTGGGTCATTAAAACATGAAACCACGTAACAGTTTTTTGTAGTTAACGTAATGCAGATAGATTATTTAGGGTACCCGGTGAAATCACATTTTTGGATTATATTTATTCTCAAGTATAAACATCCAAAAACTTGATATGTGGTTGTTTTAACATATAATACGAATCTTTTAATCTGGTAACTGATACTGGGTTTAGGATGGTTCTTAGATAAACTTAGTATTTTGCTAAGTTGGAAGTTACTTTCTCTGTGTGGTAAGAGGGTGTGGCAAGATACATTGAATTTGAGTCTAGTTCATCTTTCTTTAGGTGCAGTGCTATGCCTATTTAGACATTCTGGGAGTTGTAGGACTTTTTCTGTCTAAACAGCCATAGGATTGTGCCCTTACCAGGTTAAGGAAGTCCCAGTTGTATAGACCCCTTGTCTGGACAAAGGGCCTATTCAGATGCAACTTCCTTAATCTGGTTAAGAAACTTCTTCAACCTCTGGTCCAGTCAGATATTTTCAGATATTAAGTGCAAACCCCTAATAAAATTATACATGGTTCAGATTTTAAGGCTGTAATCTGATACACACTTATCTGGAAGTAAACTCCATTAAATACAATGAGACTTTCTTCAGAGTAAGCGGGCATAGGATTTCTTCTTCTTTTCCATACTTGTCTGGTAGCCTGGTCAGTTTTATGATTGCTGTGGATTCCTAAGCTCAGTGTAAGTTGTAAAATGTATTAGATTTAGGGAGAAAAGATAAATGTTTGGAGGGAAGAATGTGTCCAGCTGAAGTCATTCATGGTGGACTGATTTAAGCCAAGATGATTAAATCACTACAGGGGTGACTAATTTAAATTAAGTTTCTCGCTTGAAATCCACATGCTTCCTGACCAAACATGCATGCTAATTGGTCTATATCAGTTTAAAAATGCTGGTTTCTAATGGAGGGAGCAATCCTATCTGGGTCAGTGGTCGCCTCTGAGCCCAAGGGTGACCGCCTGTCCAGTGCAGGGCAGGAAGAGTGGTGAGGAATGGATCTCCTCCTCGCTCCCTCGCTCAGCTTTTGTGGCTAGACAGCTGATTTCAGCTGTCTAGCTGTGGGACCTCAGAGCGCAGGAAGCGGCAGGTGGGCAACACATAGGATGTGTCGTACCACATTTCCAACTTCCCTGCCCTGGCACGCCTCCAGGAATGCCCTGTTTTTGCCACTCCACGCTCCTCTTCTGAGCGGAGTGTAGGGCCATTCCGCGCTGCCTATGAGGTGGCATGGGAGGGGGTGGAGGTCGGTTCCAGGAAACTGACCTATCTTATGGCCATCTAGCTGCTGACTAGCAGCCATAGGTTTGCACCCTAAATAAAGCTTTTATACTACCTAGAAGTATATTTCAAAATCCTTGGTCCTGCAGCCCAGCTGTCATTATTACATAATTATAATTATATCATTTTAGACACTAGGGGGATAACTATGAAATTCTGTACATGTTCAAGGGATTTTAAACAAGTTCACTCACTTGAAAACTAAGGTGTGCCATCCTAAGTATGCTTGCTTAGCAGTAAGTCCCATTGGTGTTTACTTCTGGGTATGTATGGAGAGGATTGTTCTGAAGATGCTCAGTACTTTTCACAAGCAAAGGTGCTATTGCCTCGATGGTCATTTAGGTACTGCCTGTAGCTCTGGAGTTTGCAATCATGAAGACTATGGGACCTCAGAAACAGACCGCATTGAGTTGTTTGAGTCTGGATTACTCTTGTACATCCAGTATTCATGCGGTATTTACTGGCAGGTGGTTTTTACCAGGGTAAAAAAAAAAAGGCCCAGGATCCAAAGAACCATTCAACTAGTTTTGTCTGTCCAAAGTGATTTTGGATGTGTTTCTTGCCCACCATGTCACATGGCAAATCATTTTTAAAACCATGAAGTGTTTGAAAAGCTATTTGTGAATGAATGAATGAATGAATGAAAAGCTATTTGTAACATAACATGGGAGTCTGCAGGTCAAAGAAAAAAAAAGTTAGAATTTCCATTGGCATATTTTATCCTTCAGGACATGCCTAAGGCAGCTATTTTTAAATTGCTTCATCAGTGCATACCACATTGCATGAGATTAGTTAATTCTGTTTGAATTGTGTATTCACATAGTGATTCCATAAAATGTTAGATTCAAACATTACATTTTTTAGTGTTGTAGGAATAAAACCTAAAACTGGTTGAAATGCTCATGCAGGAGTAGGGAATCTGTGACCCTCCAGATGTTGTTGGAGTCCAACTTCCATCTGTCCCAGCCAGCATGGTCAGTGCTCAGGGATGATGGGAGTTGTAGTAGAACAACATCTGGAAGGCCAGCGGTTCGTTACCCCTGTGCTAATGGATTGGATCCAGAGTTGTCATGTGTGGAATTCTCACAGGTTGTTCCGGCTGAAGGAAGGAGGCGGCAATTTTCATTGATTCCTCGTTCCTCCTGCAGCACCTTGTGCCATCTGCAAAGCTGCTTTAGAAGCTTGGGGGTCATAGAATCATAGGGTTGGAAGGGGCCTACAAGACCATCGAGTCTAACCTCCTGCTCAGTGCAGGAAGCCTGATTCCCAGGCAGTCTCCCATCCAAGTACTAGCCAGGGCTGACCCTGCTTAGCTTATGAGATTGGGCGTATCCAGCCCTAGTCCCTCTGGAACAGCATGGCAGGTAGTGTGGGAGGTTGCAGGGGGAAGGGAGAATTGGCAAAATTCACCTTCCTCCAGTAGAAGTCTCTGCTGTCTGTACCTTTCATGAATAGAAGGAGCTCTTACGTTCTTCATGGTTTCTGTGCATCACACATACGGATTCTGTGCCTGTGCAGAGTGTAGAACAGAGAAGTTTAGGTGGGTAACCTGCCCCATTGCCCTCTCACACATGCCCAGAGAGCGAGGCTCAATTAAAAATTGAAATCTTGCCATGTATAAACAAAATTCAAATGACAATTTGGCACTGCAGTATTATCTGATCTTTTTTCTCTTCAGAGTCTGACTAGACTGCTACAGTTAGCAGAAGGAGTCGATTATTTCCATGTCCCCCTATTTTTCCAGTTCATTAACATTTTTTAATACACTCTGCTTTCCCATTCACCTTTTTCTTGCCATTTCAGTGCTTAAGGATCTCTTGTTATGTAAATTTCTTTTTCATATGAGTTCTCTGCCTGTGTTTAGTTCTAGAGCTCTAGCCAAGGAGAGATTTTCTCTCAAATCCTTGAGAGATTTTCGTACAATCTGTGCATGCCTTGAGATGTTGTTTGAGCACCTTCCTACTCAGTTTTCTTCCAACTGCCATGTTAATAGCAGCTCCAGGAATGTTCACTGCGGGGTCTCTTTCATAATGAGTTTAATATTCTGTTTTTCAATGTATAGAGAGCTTCCATTTTCTTTCTTAGATTTAGTGTAGGTGGTCATTGTTGTCACTATTGTTGTTTTGGGGTCCTTCTTTCAGTGCCAGGAGCAATAGATACAGATCAGGATTGGCTTTAGCTCCTGCTTCCAATTTATTTATTAAATTTATTAATCGCCCATCTGGCTGGTCACCCAGCCACTCTGGGTGATGTACAAAGTATATAACAGAATGATTTAAAACAATAAAATTCTACAGTAAAAACACCATGTTTCTAAAAATACCCTAACCCACCCCAAATGCCTGCCTGAACAACCAGGCAGTGATAGCGCACACCATGCTTTGAAGTGATCAGTTTAAGTGTTCTTTTAAAAATGGCTTCCAAGTAGTTCAAAACATAAATCAAAACCACCCTTTCAACCACTAATCTTTTAGGACTCCTAGACAAAGAAGCAGCACCATACTGAGTCATTGCCTTCACCTGACATTCTGATATTTATGGATAGTTTCTAGCAGTGTACCAACTACATCTTTATTGGCTTCAGCATTGCTTCTAGCCTCAACTGTGATTTTGATTATCCTAACATTACTAGAATCTATATTGTTGTTAGGGGTTGGGCTACGGCCAACTTTCTGTTGGCTCTGTGGTACAGCCAGAAGTAAACATAGCTGGGCTAAAAGTATTGTTGGGCCACTGACACCCGAGCTCTGACATCACTTATCCCCATGAGCTGTGGATGTAGTGAGAGAGGCTGGTGGGTGAGGCAGCAGCAGGCTGGAGGAATAATTTTCTCAGATCCATGATTACAGCAGCAAGGCTGGAGGGGAGCCATTGGGCTTCAGAGGCTGCATGGTGGAAAACCACACAGGCAAGTCCCATGAGCAGAATCAGGGGTACTGTCCAATTTTCCTTGCCAGGGAAGTAGTTGGAACTTTTGGAGCATATTCTGGTGTGAGCATAGTCATAGAGCACTACAGTCACAGCTGTGACTGAGCAAAGTTGGCGGCAGAAATCCGGTCTGCCAAGGGTGCAGTAAATACTTCTTTCATTCTTGAGGTTGTCGTAGAAGGTACTCCGGGGCCAACTTATGGTGCATGCTCGGCGTTGTGAGCATCCTCCTCTGAGTCCATTCCTCTCATAGGCATCATGGGTTGGGCTAATAAGCTGCTTCACCTTCTAAATATGCTCAAATTATGGGTTCATGGGATGGAGGTTCCACATCCTGTTGTGGAAGATCCCTATCCCACCTGTCTTGAGTGAAAATTTGTCATGTGGCACAAAATGGCCCAGTTTCTTGAACTTGAAGTACAATAATTTGTGTAACCCAGTTTTCAAATTGCTACCTGCCTTTTTGGTGACAAAAGTGTTCATGGAGCAAACTATCATCCCTTTCATAGCTCCTGGAAAATAGTATCATGTTCAGCAAAGAGGCAACTGGCTCCTAACTCACTTGTTAAGACATGCATAAGGAAAGGATGTTAGGTTTTGCACCCAGCAATGAAGGAAGCTAGATATTCGGGATAGAAATGTTTATTCTACAGTTGACCTATTTCTATAAATTTATAATTATCAAGCTTATATGGCTAGCTATCAATATTTTCTATGGGATAAACTCATAATTTATCTTGATTGCCCTCCAGATGACCAGAAGGGCTGAAGCCCTTCACTTAGCTAAGCAAGGAATAAATTGCACACCCTAATACTGATTGTGGCATAAAGGGCATGATGAGTTTTATCGCTCTTCGTCAACATGCCTGGTTCCGTTCATTTGTCCCAGAGAGCAGGACCAGCATAGAGGACTTGTCCTTTGATATAAAAGGCTGTTTTCTGCTCAGAAAGGCCCAAGAAGACCAAAATTATAGCTTGGTTTCTTGAGGTGACCCCTCAGTCTATCCGTTCTTCTAAACACTTTCCGTGGTATTGCTTTCACCAGCAACAGCCCTCTTCCAGATCTCCTACTGGACAGTATCCATCCAAGAAATACTGTACCTAAGCACGCCACTAGAGTTAGCGGTGTTATATTCGAAGCCAAAATTCTTGGCTAGAGCAAAGACAACTGGGATTATCTGAACAAACCCTTTGATTTCTATTTCCCTTCATCTCACCACCTTGTTGAACCTTTTGGTTATCGCCCTGTCATCAGTAGAAGTTGTCTGTACTACCTACTTTCCTTGCCTTTCTGGAAGACATTGATGCAGAGGAGAGTAAGGGAACGACTGAGCAGGTCCCAGCATCAGGGCTCCTAAAATATGCCCACTTTTGCATTTCTACCCACAGTACAGGATGTTTTCCCAATTTGACACAGGAACTTAATTTTTTTTCAATAGTGACATTTGCCTTTCAGCCTTTCCACCACACCAAAGTTATACTGCTTCTGCATTACCATTGTTGTAGTTTAGCCTCATTATGGAGGGATTACCATATTTCTTGTAGTAGGAAATAAGTGTAAATGAGGCACCACAGTCATACTGCAGTCACTTTACTAATCCAGGGAGAAAAGGTTACTTTATGTATATAAGTGTCATTGTGGTAAGTGTTTGGAGGCATTTATATAAAGATGTTTAGGGTGATTATTCAAAGAATCCTTAATGAAATTTCAGATTCTGAAAAGGTGATTGTGTAGCTGAGGCGCAGTCATAATACACTGGTGTTTTCACTAACTATGCTTAGTTCCAGTCCACCATTTGCAAGTATAGTTAAAAGTGGGGATGCAAATGGTGGTGTGAGCTAATCACAATTAGCAAAAAACATTCTGCCTCTTAGAATTGAATGTATATGCTTCTGTCAAAATTTACGGAATGACATATGAAGGAAAATCAAAAGAGCAAAAATGTTACTTTGTAATATTATTTGATGGAATAATTCTTTATTTTGATTATTTAACACCTTTAAATTAAATAATTTAACATTATTTAATACATAGTGGCTGACTGCATAGCCTAAATTACAAGATTGATAATCTTTATATTAGATAATGTTCTGTTTTAAAGATATGCAGAAATATTATTCATTCTGTTTTTTGTGTTCTCATAGGATTTTGAATGTGGAGGCATTGGCTTTAGGAAAAAAAAAACTCATGCGCAGCAGTAGGCTCCATGAATCTACATGCACAAGAATTTCTCCCACTGAACACATGGCTTGGGCTTTCAGCTTTAATATTGCTGATCCACTGTTGGGGTGGGGGATTTCTGTGAATTAGTCCTTCCCCAGTCCTGACAGATTATTTTCACTGTTAGAAGTGACATTACCATGCATTTTTCCAATGGGGCTTACTCATATCTGTGTGCTGGATGTGGGATTCTCCCAAAACATGATTCTACACATGCTTTGTGTAGCATCGCATTCAGAAACGTAGCTTCGGCATGCAAGTCTGTTTCGAAGCACAAATCTCTCTCTGGATTATGCTTGCCTGATCAGGCTGCCTATGTTACTACTTGGGTGCTTATTTAAATGAACGGTATAGACTGAGGGAAGGGAAATAAAATCTGAAACGGGTACTATGTATGTGTTTCTGTTGTAGAGCCAGTGAGTGAATTTAATGGATTTATCTTTTAAATTCTAATTACAGGAGGATGAGGAAAGGATGAAAGGATTTTCTTAAAAGCCTTAAATTCAGGATAGATTTGTTACATGCTCATGTAGGGTTAACATTTTTGTCTGAATCATATTCTAGGAATGTACAAATACAGCCTGTGGTCAAGGAAAAGTAGGAGTCTTTCTTCATGGGCAACCAATTGCTAAGAAAGGTTTCCATAGAGATGGAAGATCACGTGAGAGTTCTGCTATGTTAGCATTAATATTTAAAATTAGAAGCAGGCTTGGTAGGGTTAAGCTTTCACAGAATCGAGCATCTATTGTGCAGTATGTTGCGTTTTTCAAGACTTGCTCTTTAAATTGAATATATTAAGACTTTATTAACTCTTTATTAGGTACACACTTAAATTAAAGTAGTCTTGATTCTTGTGATATTTTGCCCCTTAAAACTATTGATCAACTCAAATTGTTATTTCAAGTATATCAGGCTGCAACCACAGTCTATTAAAATAAATGAGAAATTTGCCTCTTTTGCATCCATTACTTAGGTTAACCAGGAGAGCTGGTGTGTGTATGGATGTACAATATGAATGTAACTGAAAGCATTGTTTAATATTACGCTAAGATTCTAATGATTACACTAAGTGCAATATACTAGATTTGAGAATAATGGGCTTGCATCATTTTGGGCTCTCGGTTTTTAACTAAATTGGTTTGTCTTTGTGTCTTTGAAAATAAATGAGAACCTCCTTTTGTTTGTCTAATTTTACATTATTTCATGTATTGCTGCATTGTGAAAGCTGCATTGCATTGCTATAGTTTGAGATATTTAGAGATTAATAAATTAATATAAGTATGTGTTTATAGGGAGAAACTTTACATACTATATGAGGATGTTTTGTAAATCTTCCTATTCGCAAATGTGTAATGCAGTTTGCATTCTAGATTTGTAATGAAAATGTGCTGGTGACTTTCAAATTTTTAGAATCTCAGTTTCTTACAGAACAAAGAAACCAGTTTTCAGTCCTTGTAGGTGTAGAGAACTGAACAATAGAGGCTTGATATACAAGATTATTGTTCCTCTTAAAAACCAAAGAGGATATGGCTGAAAACGGCTGGGCTTATACCCTCTGCACAACTCCATGTCATTCCCCATGACCTCCTGTCCATGTTTCCTTAGATCTGTTATGTCTGTTGTGATATAACTTTCTGTGTCTTTCTTCCCGCTGGCCCACCAATCCCTTACTAAAATGTTCAAAGTGTTACTCCAACCCCAATCCCTCCACATTTGTACTCAGAATGAAATAAGTTTAATAGTAGATTTGTGCCCTCTTACATGATTTATACTACCACTACCAAACTTACAGAATTTCAAATCCCATATAAACTCATTGTGATCCATCATTAGAGCTTAACAGCACAATCCTATGCAAGTGTACTCAGAAGTGAGTCCTGCTGAGTTCAGTGGGTCTTATTCCTAGGTAAGTGTGCATAGGAGGGCAGTGTTAGGTTGTTTTGATCCTTGTTTGGAGGGTTCGCTCCAACATAGTTTGTTGATTTACCTGTGATAGCAAACTGTGGTTTGCCAAAACCAAGGTTGTTACTCAATAAGCTAAGTTTATAGAGAGAGGAGGGTTTGTTCTTTGTTTTTCAGACTGGGTTGGATGATTGGAAACATTGGGCAGTATCCAACAGTGTTATTCCTCAAACTCAAATAACGCTAGCAGAGCTGTTCCAAATCTCCTCCTTGCGCATAGTTTGGAACCTAGTTTCTAGTGCAGTGTCATTTATGCTAGCAGAACGACAGAGTTGGATACTGATAGGTGTTTGAACTATCTCTTCTTCCTATACCTAATCCCATGTTTTCTCATGGGGGGTGGGTTGGTTGACTTTTACGCTACTTTACAGCCATATGTGACATTTTTCCTAAACTGGTGTAGGCAAAAGCCTATATAATGCATGTATTTCATTATATGTGAAAATTGTCCAGATGTATCTGTTCCACCCATTACACAGTGGGCCAGTTCACATGACACCCCGTGGCTTAAACAACCCCTGGGCTGTCAGGGACAAGTGGGAGAGAGCGGGCGTGTTGCCTGCAGTGCACGCAGTACTTCCACCTTCGCTCAGCAACCCACAAGTGACTCCTTTGTAGGTTGCCGAGCCTTGAACCTGGGCCGCTGAGTTGTTCAGGGGCTACATAACCCAGCAGTTAACCCAGCAACAAACCATGGTTTAACCGCTTTCTCTCCCACTTGTCCTCGACAGGTCTTATGGTTTAACTCCACTCTCTCCTGCTTATCCCCGACAGCCCAGGGGTTGTTTGAGCCATGGGCTTTCGTGTTGTGCAAACCACGTCATTGTGCTTGGATGTCCAAAGATGTGTTATCCCAGTAAAGTAGCTATTTGCACAGTTTTCACACAGTGGGGTATTTCGCTCTCACACACACCCATGTATGTAAAATGTCATCTGAGAGGCAGCTACCCATAGTCTTTCAACTTGTAATATACCCCTTTGCACCATCTTACCTAGATGTTTCTCAGCTCTCGCACTTTTGAGCCTTCAGGTATATTGTCTCCCCCCCCCCGATATCTCTCCCGCAAAAGTCTTATCCTCTGTAATTAGTAGTCATGTTTCCTTTGGTCAGACTGTTCCATACCCCTTTTGTTTCTGTGGAACTCCATGGGACACAATCAGTTGGGAGGTTGATCAATAATTTGACTGGTTCTCTGAAATCTCAGCTGGTATTTATTACAAGCTGCAAAGCTATTGAAATGCAGTACTTTCAATTTTTTCAAACCTATGAACTTCCTTTAGTTCTGTTCAGGTGATACTCTTACCCCACACATGGTAGGTGAAGGAGATCATGTCTTTACGTCCATGCCCATTTAGTGTGTCTGTCCTGCTTTCAAGGCCACCGAACATCCAACCATGAGTGTAAAGTTTGTATAGCGTATATGTGTGTAAAATCCAGTGTGCATAAGTCTGAACAGAGCATTCAGTATCCCAGATAAAAACTTGGAATTGGTTGCACAGGCTAGGCCTTTCTTGGATTCTACATGTGTATACTGTCCTGTGGTTTTAGAAGTGAGATAGCCATGCTCTTGCTCCCCCCTCCCAATGCCATGTGGTGGTGGAGTATCCTCCAACCCAGACTTATGTCACTTTGTGCATCAGTTGTTTCTTCCTCCATAAATTATGCTGCTGTATTATGCAGCTATACTTTGATTTTAGAAACTGACACATATAGTTCTACAAAATACTTTATAAAGAATAATTGTTCTTTAGGTTATGGCTGTAAATAATGTGCTGTACTTTTCCTTATGCTAATTGTGTAGAAAAAAGATGAAATGCTTATTTGCTGGACTAACAGCCTCTCTTATCTTTCCCTTTGATACTGGTGATATTTATGAGGTGAACTTGATTAACAGTGTCTACTGTAATTGAGATGCAGGACTCCTTTTTCTTCTACGCTCTCATATGAAATATGCCTCTGCTGGATTCATACTGTGCATCCCATAGAGAGTAGCAATTCTCAAATTTGATATTTTGATTTAATCCCACCTTGACTCTTACACCTTGACTTGGTTTTCACGTAATGACAACCCATTGGTTTTTAAACTGATGTGTTGTTTTGCTTGAGCAGGGATGAGTGAGTGCACTTTTACAGCACAACCCATGATCAGCTCCTTCATAGATTGTGGAGCGTGATGTGTGAACCCAAACAGCTGGGTTGTTTAGGGACTAAACCCAGCTGTTAACCCGTGGTTTGTTGTTTGGCTAACTGCTGGGTTATTTATCTCCTAAACAACCCAGCACTGTGGGTTTGCATGTCACATTTCAGAATTTATGAAGGAGCTCGTTGTGGGGTAAAAGAGGAAGAGGTAGATGCGCTCCAGGTTTTAAAACCAGTGGGTTGTTGTTACGTACAAACAGGGCCCTTGATTTAAAGTTCACTAATACCCTGATCTTTTGAAGTTGCTTACAAGAGCTTGGTGCAATTTATACACACTTTTACACCTCGTTGTTGGGTCTTGATTTGCTTTTGGCACTATGCTAACTGAAGAAATTAGACTAAGCCTGTTGATGAGTTTGTTTTAAGTAACACAAGAATTGCAATTTTAATGACAGGAAATGTGATACTTAATTTTTTTGGTGGGGGAAACACATTTTATACAGTTGCAGTCACTGGTGAATTATGCTTATCCATGTAGAACAGGTGTTTTAGGGTTTCTCTGTTCAAGTCACCCACTGAATTTCGTAGATAGACATTGCACTTTTTCCTGTTTCTGGATATACTTAGGATTAAATTGAGGGGGCGGGGAAGGTGGGGGGAAACTATTTTAAGAGCTTTTGTTGTGGTAGTTCCTTTCTGTGGCATATAATAACCAGAGATAGAGGAGCTCTGAAAACTGTAGCATGGAGTGTGAGGGAAGGACATACTTTGACCTGGTTTGCATGTAAAGGCAGCAAATTGTGGGTTAATTAACCTATGATTTGCCATAGCTCATGCTGGGCATGTGCTGTGGCCATTTTGAATATTTAATCCTTGACCTGGGTTTGGAAAATTACTTACTGAACTCTGGCACTCCTGTTATTTGTTGGCATAATGAAATCGTACAATGGGAAAAAAGATAGTTGCACTTGCGCAATATGCTTTCTTGTGTAGGATGGAATCTGGATCCAACCCAGTGTCTCTCTTCATACTACTCCATAACTGTTCTTTGTTGTTGTTGAAAACCTTAATTGTAATCTTTGTTGTTTCTTGAGTCCTTCCACTGGTGTTACTCCTTTAAACTGCAATATCGCTAAAATTCAGAGGTAGATACGGCATTGAAGGTCTTCAGCTGTAATTGTAAGTGCATTTAGATAGAATCGCTAGGGCTTATTCCTAAGTAAATATGTTTAGGATTGGCAGGATCCTAGTGCTTTTACAGATTATAGTTTCAAATAAGGTAATTAAATGGAATTATCTTTCTGAGATGGTCTCAAACTCATTTATAGGAGGTACTCATTGAGTACTGACTCAATGTTTTGAGTCAGTACTATAAGGAAACTTTATATGCATGTCCAATAATATGTGAGTGTAGTTTAGAGATTTCTTGTAGGTGTGTTCACATGCATCCATGTGCAAAGGGGAACAAAAGCTTTTGACAAAAGCTCTCTCCATGCCATATTGCAAATTGCCTTGAAACTCCTCCGTGTGTGTGTTCAGAAGTAGTTTCTCATACATCATGTGGAGTTCCGTTGGCTATTGAATTTAGCACAATTAACTTCCGAGTAAACATGCTTGGATTTTAGTGGTTCCCTGGATCATGGCCTGTGTCATCCTTGAAAATAAATCCCCCAAACTTACTAGCCCAGGATTTGACGAGAGCTTGATGTAACCATATTTGAATTTTTAAAAATGGTAATTGTGATTTTAAAGATTAACCATAGTCATAGGCAAAGTGTAAATGTTGTATTTGCTTTAATTTGTTTTGCAGTAAGGTGGATGTTCTCATAACATTTGCTTTGCTTGTTTCTTCAAGATACCCAGAGAGTGGCATCGTAGAAATGACTGTCCGTAATCTACGGCCACGAGCAAGAACTATTTTGAAGTGGAATGAATTACGTATGGGTGATGTGGTGATGGTTAACTACAATGTAGAGAGTCCAGAAGAGAGAGGATTCTGGTTTGATGCAGAAATTACCAATTTGAGGGAAATTTCAAGGACTAACAAAGAAGTTTATGCCAAAATTATGCTGGGGTAAGATTTTATTGATTGATTTTGCAGTCCATCTACGATAAATAACCAAGGATTTCAATTTTCAGCTGTAATATCTCAGCAAATTGCAAAAACAATTTTTTTTCATTTCTCTATATTTTTGAATGCTGGAATTATAACCTTTGTTTCAAACAAAGTTGGTATATTAAAATTTAGATGTAGTTTATATTTATTTGATTGATTGATTGATTGATAGATTGGATTACCAATGTGAAGTTCTGTGCTAAGGGAGGAAACAGTCAGACAGTGTCGACTCCAGGTTCTTGAGGGCCTTTGGGCAAGACACCCTTAATGGGCCCCCTCCCTCAGTGAGTCTACCTTCTCACTGCCATTGTCATCAGCTGCTATTGCTCCTCGTCCTCTTTCTTATCATTGCTACAATTTGCTTGTTTGACAGGCAGGGAGCAAGTGGGCAGTGGTATCTATTGCTCTCCCTTCTCACTACCACCATTGTCTGTGCCAGAGCGAGAGGCAGGTGAACGGGCAGGTGAACAAGCAGGTTGCCATGGTGAAGAGGAAGAGCAAGTTCAGGGGGGTGCAAGAGCAGTGCCTCAGAGCACTAGGATAGGGGAGAGATTTTGTAACCGGCTTGTTACAAGACATAGTAACACATAAAGCCAGTTTGGATCATCATTATCTCAGCTTAATAAATTGAGATACATATGAAACTTGTACCCTTTTTCCTCTCTTCTCAGCATGCCATGATTAAACCAGGTAGTCTTCAGTTGACCATAGTTTCCTCATATGCATGAACATCAAAACTATGGTAACGAAATTTGGAACAAGTCAGGATCTTAAGCTAGCTTCAGATCATGACTAACCATGCATAGGTCATGGATGTTAATGTATTCACTGCCACTGGGGAAGCTTGTGGTAGTTACTTGCAGAACTGTGGCTATAATTCTCTTCATCTAAATATCTCATCTAAAGCAAAGATGCAATATTTGGTATTCATCACTTATTCCAGATACTATATTGTTAAATGTACAGATGTGAAAACTGTACATTTTCTTCAAATTCTGTGAATTTGTTTTAAATAGTAATCTGTCATGAATACTACTTGCTTTATCTTGAAGTTGTTAGTATTAGTGCATATGGAAAGGTTAAAGGTTTAATTTGGAAAAAGGTGAATCTTTGCTAAAAGTAAAGATATAACCTTATAAATCCTAGCATGTTTTGGTCTTGACTTCATACCCTAGAGAAAGCAAACTACAAGGCTACTCGGTACTCTTAAATGACGCTACAAGTATTGCCAACAAAATTGAAAATGACTTAATTGTTGGATATCGTGACTTTGACAAAATTTGCCGGTCAGTCTCATCTTTCATTTCCTGAATGAGGCAGAGAGTGCTGAAATGGCAAATGTAACTCTGCAATTTTCATCATCTAAAATACATGTGAAAGTATATTATTTGTTAGTAGAGTTCATCATCATTATCAGTTTATTAGTCAATCAGTTATAAATCAACAACATTAAGTGAATAGAGTCTCAATCAAAACAAAAGTACAATTGCAGAGATAGACAGTGTTGTCCAGCTGTGTGTGAGAGAGAGACTTTTTTAAAATTGAAAATTCATCTTGGACATACTGCATATGAATATGTTCTATATGTATCATATAGATACAGGCTTCCAGTTGCTGTGATGAAAGAGATATTTTCTTTGCTGCAAGCGTTCACGGACTACATACCTGCAAAAGTTGTTTAGGATGTATTCCAAAATAGCACAGTTCTATTAAAAATGGTCTGGAAGATGGTATTCGGAGTAACACCCAGCATGATTTTGAAAGGGAAGAAGATTAATTCATTTATTCTGTATTGTATGGACTAAGTTATAAATATTTTTCAGATGGTTCAGAATATTCCATATTTAAATGAATAAATAATAGGACTCAGTATTTAGGGGGTACTTCATCATTTGCAGGGTTTTTATTTTGTCAGATATACTGAATAATATTAGTTGAGCTATATATGTTCTTGCTTTCATTTACTCTGTATATAAAAATGACAGGAGTTGGGACTGTGCAACATGTCTAATGTACAAATTATTTCAGAGAACACAGGAAAATGGTTTCATTTCTGAAACATGGGCATCTTTTGGCCCATTTCTTGACCAAGCACCAGTCTGGAAGAATACATTTCAGTTATCATTAACACGTAACAAATGAGAATCAGCTTTTGATGTACATCTAGTTAATTAAGGGTGCAGTCCTATCTTGATAGTCAGCAGTCTCCGAAGTCAGAGGCTGCTGAGTATCCAATGCAGGGTGGCAGATCACCTCCATGCTCTGGCCATTCTGCATTTTCCCTAGACAGACGAGTTTGCATAGGAAGCTTAGTAAAGCAGCTTTCATGGTCTCCTCCCCTCCCTGCCCCCTTTTTTGCCATCCCTGCGCTCTGTTTGCGGGAGTGGAGATGTAGCTGGAGCAGAGAGAACCGCACCAGCTACTTGGCGGAGGGGGTGGGGAGCATGTTTTCTGGGCTCCGAGGTCAGAGCCCTGGTTCTCAGATCCCGGAAACTGAAATACCCTATCTCCCCCAGATGCTGTGTAGGGGACATAGGATTGTGCCCTAAATCAAGAGAATTGTATTCAGCAAATAAGGATAAAATATCTATAAAATGCTAGGCTTCAGTCATCATTTTGCTGAACAGCATACACACCCACATTATTTTGGTGTGGGTGATATAATTTTTTACTTAAAGTTGTGTGGTCTTTTACTGCTAAGTCGCATTATTAATTATAGTTGTCATAATTGTGTTAAAATATACTTTCAGTGGAGATTAATCTGCATTTCCTGTATTTCAGACTTTTGTCCTTAAATCTTCAACCTTCTGGCCTCAAATGTTTCCTTTTTGACCTTGAGAAGGGTCTTTGAGCAACTATAGCAACTGCCAAATTAATTAGTCGCTTGTAGTGAGTGTTAGTCTAAATATGGATCTCTTGCCAGAGGGTTTAAAACTAATCCTCTTGGCTATCTGAGATTCAAGATTTTTCTTTTCTTTTCTAACTATTATTTAGAATACTTACAGCACAGTCCTATATAAGTCTGCTCAGAAGTAAGATCTATTGAGTTCAATGGGGCATACTTCCAGGTAAATTGGCGTAGGACTGCAGCCTTATTGCCTTCTTGATTGGTTTTGTTTAGTGGCACTACCTACCTTTTGATACGGTAGTTTAATCTTGATTAAATTTGTGTAGAAGTTAGGCTCTTAGATTTTTGTTTATAAAGATGAAAATATGAAATAAGGGAAAGAAAATTTATGTAAGAAAATAAGATTGTTGTATAGGAGTTCTGTGCGCCACTCTTTGATGTTAATTAGCTACAAGTAAACTATTCTATTTCGCTCTTCAAAGATGCAGACAGAATGTGCAGAAAGGCAGTTTCACTCTTGTAATCTCCCTGCCCCCATCGAAGCCATTTCCTTCTTTCACATTTAGCATGTCTGCCTTCCAGAAGTGTGAAACAGGCTTAGGACTCCAAATTGAGCTAGGCATGGTTCCAGCCAGAAAAGAGAAATTGGCCAATCACAGAAGAATTAGGTGAATATTGTGATATGCAGTGTTCTGTTTAGGATAGGTGACTACTTCTGTTTAGGATAGGTGTGCCCCTCCCCCTTTTCTCCTTGCAGCTTGAAAGGTTCATTTTCTCTGCAACAAGACTTTCAGAGAGCTGAGGCAACTCATCACTTCCTTGGTTTTCCTCCCTCCCCCCGCCCTCACTCATTTCAGCAGTGCTCATAATCCTGTGGTATGAAATATTTTGGCAGCTTCGCCATCCTCACTGTGGTGGCAGAGGAAACTTAGATGAATACTGGTGAGCTGAAAGTCAAGAAGCCTGCTATAAAACCCGAAGGAGGAGTGGGAATGATGAACACATCCATAAAAACTGACACAACAGAAAAGCAGTAGCTGGGAGAAAAATTAAAGGTTTTCTTAAAATAAACAATGGGTTGTCTAGTCCAAGCAGATAGAATTATGTTCACATAGAGGGGTGGTGATTCCTATTTCTCTGGATTACTCTTTCAGTTGCAGCTCCACACACCGTATCCCATAGGGTTGGGGGCAGTTTTTCAGAGTGCTTCAGCAGGAAAGTGAAGATGGGGAGAAGACTCAAATTTATCTTAAACTCACCAAAAATGTTCAGTCTCAATGGTGTTGTTAGATAAGTTTGTTACAGTGGGGAGTATTCCTTTAGTAGTATGTTAGTTGTTGGTTTGCCGTTAAGAGTATTAAAAAATTAGCTTGATTCAGACATTTACCGGGCTGGCATTGAAGCTCACATGGTGGAGGAGTGCGCTTTGCCAATAGAGCGACATATAACATGGGGGCTCCATGCAAAGGCCCTTAATATCCAGGGCATGATTTGCACAAGATACCCAGTTTTTGAGGAGGAAGAATTGGACAAATTAGGCCATTGTGCACATCAGAAGAGGCACACTGGATCAAACTAAGGGTTCATCTAGTCCAGCATTCTGTTCACACAGTGGCCAACCAGCTGTTGACCAGGAACCCACAAGCAGGGCATGAGTACAACAGCACCACATGTTCCTCTGTGTGTGGAGCTCTCACAACACGTGTTGTGGTGGGCAGTGTATGCCTGCTCCACTGCCCACGGCAACATAAAATGGCCAGTAAACATTTGAACATGGGGTAGATGTCAGTGGTTGGTATGGAAAACTTTAAACTTACTCTCCAGTACTAGCAATTTTAATACTAATGTTTCTGAATATATAGTGTATAATTCCAGCCAAAGCTAAACACGTTTGAGCCCCTCTGATTTTAATACAAAAGTTTTACAGGTGCCTAACCTGTCCCTTAAAATCAATCAAGTGGAACCTTCAACAAAATTTGTATATCATCCCATAACAGGAGTGTTCCTGTTCAGGGTTCCAGCCAGCCAGCCATGTACCTCCCTGCCCTCAGCTTTCTGTTTTTTTTTTTTAATTTACTGTACTTTTAAACCACCCAGTGACCAAAAATCTTCAGGCGGTGTATGCTACATTTTCCAACTGAAGATTTGTATTTCATGTCTGCTGAGCATGCTCAGTCCTCATTGGACTGGAGCGGGGGGGGGTGCACCTAGGAGTTTTCTAATACTTCTGCAAACCTGGCAGTTCCCCTCAGCATGCTGATACCTCCTTCTTGTTCAGGGATGGGGAACCTCCAACTCACAGGCATGATATGGCCTGCAGGGGTTCCCCAGCTCATCCGCCAGCTTCATTCTCAGCCTCAACCGCCTCTCCCAGGAGGGAAAGCTCTTATCTCTGATCAGCAGATGGTCAGGAAGAAGAGCTTTTCCCTGCTGAGCATTGAAAAACGCTCCCTTGGTAGAGAAAAGCTCTTTTCTCTAATCAGCTGCTGACTGGAGATCAGAGCTTTTCCTGCCAGGGAGAGGGGGTAAGGCCTGAGGAGGAAGCTGTTCAGTGAATCAGGCCTGCTTGCTTCTGGAACTTGTCCTGCAGAGTCTTCTGCTTACTTCTGAGTAGTTATACAGAGGGTTGGTATTTGGGATGCTCTTTGAAAGTTATGCTGCGTTGGTTCATTCCTGTTTGCTTCTGAGTAGGCATTCAAAGGCTTGTCCTACTTACTTCTGAGTAAGCTTAGTTGGTAAAAATCCCCACCCGCTTAGCCTTTGGCCCCTCAAGACCTCTCCCAGACTAGAATTTGGCCATTGGAATGAACAAGGCCCCCCACCCCTACTCATGATTCTTAGTGGCCCAGTTTTGGCTCCATTTCTACTCCTCACCAGAAATTGCCATTACAGGGGGTGATAAAAGTGCTTAACCTTAGTCCTGTTTATTTTTATGTTGATTGTTATATTTGTTTCTATGTTAAAATCAATAAACTTATTGGGGAAAATGAAACTTTAGCTCTATTGTGCCTATGCTGCTTGATCTCTTGCTGCTATTATAGCAGACTGCTTATGTATTTTGTCTTAATGCTCTTCTTTATTGTTTTAGGGCGCAATCCTATGGCCGCTAGACAACTGCTAGATGGCCATAGGATTGTTAGGTTTTTGGGAACCGCCTCCCCACCGCCTCGTAGGCAGTGCGGATCAGCTGCGGGCTTGGATGAGCAGTGTGAAATGGGGCAAAAGGAGGTGTTCTCGGGGGCGGGGAGTGCAGATGTGCCGGTACGATGCTTCCTATGTGTCGCCCCGCCCCCCCGGCTCTGAAGTCCCATGGCTAGACAGCTGAAATTGGTGGTCTAGCTGCAAATGCAGGGCGACCAGAGTGTGGAAGAGAAGATCCCCTCCACACTCCGCCTGTCCTGATAGGATTGCTCCCTGGTTTATTTTAGATTATTGTTGATTTCATTGTGAATTACCCTGGCCTGGTCTTCTCCAACTTGGTACCTTCCAGATGTTTTTGAACGATAACTCCCAGCATTCCTGACTATTAGCCATACTGACTGGGGCTGATGGGAGTTTGAAGTCCAAAACGTCTGGATGGTACCAGGTTGGGGAAGGCTGCATTGGGCAATGTGCTTGGAAAATAAGTATAGATTCTCTAAATAAGAAATTTTAAAAAACCAAGGCTGCCTTGGGCAGTGTGCTTGGAAAAGAAGTATAGATTTTTGAAATAAGAAATTAAAAAAAAGCAAGTGATTGCTAATATCTCCATGATTTTCAGATAAATTTATCATTTATTTTATTCTGCTGTAAAAGTTTAATAGTTATGTTTCTGGGTTTGTATTAATAGTAATAATTAGTTTTAGAATTGCAGCCTGTGACATGCTTTTGATTAGTTTTGAATACAGACTTAAAACTTTTACCAGTTTTAACTTAAAAGTTTTAATTAACTTAAAAGTTAAAACTGGCTCCAGTAGTTTGAAGTAGCATTTATCTATGTTCCATTGGTCAACATTACAACTGGAATGAAAGAAACCGAACTTGAATGTTTTATACTTTAATTTTCAGAGGCCCAGAAGATGCCATAAATGATTGCAAGCTCCTTTTTATAGAGGAAATATACAAGATTGAAAAGCCAGGAGCATATCCACTGACATTTGCGGATGGAGAGTTCAAAAGTAGGTACTTCATATTCATATGCAATTTTCCACATTGTATAGAGTATTTTTAAATTCTCATTGATGAAAGTTGTCAGATAACTTTGGCAAACTATGCAGTGAATAATATCTTGTTTTTAGTAATATTTCAGATGTTTGTCTTTAACAGTAGTATATTTTAAGAGCACCAAACAAATCAATGGACCCTCAATATAACAAGGTAACACAAAATAAGAGTATATTTGATATATATTAAAAGTAGATACATCCACGCTGAGCAGGACTAGCTGTAACAGGTCTCAGATAGACAATGTACAAGGTCTCAGATAGACAATGGACCAACGTATCTGAAAAACACAGCCAGATGTGGTAACAATACACTTAATTGCAAAAGATTCTGTTTAGCAAGAATGTAGATATGACAATACTGCGAACACAGAGTCAAAATAGATAAGCATTTAATAAACTTGGGAAATACAGATGGTGTGACATCTGCCATGGAAAAACAAGTGATTTAAATAATTGATAATAAGGAATAATATACATTTACCTTGCAAATAATTACAATTTAAAATATGTCTTGATATTAACAGTGGTAAATATACTCATACAAAAGTGAATGTATTTGTAAAGAAATGAATTTAGTACATGAGTATTACTATTAAACGAGTAATAATAATAGTAAACAGTTATGACAGCTCTGGAATTTGACGCTGTTTCTGTACTTCATCAGAAAGAGAAACTTTTGTTAATGAGTAATCACCATGTAGCCAGTCAGAGTACCTCTCCAATAACACGCCCAGTTCTAAAGAGACAAGATAACAGGGCAAAGATAACTCTCACAAGGGCCTAATACAGATATCAATAATAATGATAAATTAACGTAAGCCTTACCTGAGAACTTGAAAAATATTTTGAAGCAATTGATTGGAGTGCTTCAAGAACTCCAGGAAAATGATAACTCTTTTGCCCTAAGATAACAAAATAATGAGTTAAATGACTGATAACAGTTGCTTGAGGCTTGCTAAGTATTAGCACCCAAAGGTTTGGTCTTACCAAGTGTATTCCTAGTCAGATGTTGCTCCTGAAAGAAGATAAACCTCCCAAACGTGTGGGAGGTTGTCCATAGCTTGTGAAAGGAAGAACGCCATAAGATGAATTTATGTGGTGTAATCAACATTAGCTGCAGTGACGTTGGCATAATGATTAAAGAGGCAGGGTAGCTGTTTAAAGTTAAAAACTTGACTATACATGTAAGTTGAGGTCCAACTGATATGAGGGACCCTTGTTGATACTGTGGCTGGACAATGATGTAAATAATTCAAATAAGTTAAAGAAAAGAAAAACAATTAAAGAAAAACAGATCTAGCATGTCATTTAAGCCCTCTGGAGCCATGGATTTTAGTTTGTGTATCCAAAAAACTTCCCTCTTGGCCAATACTTCAGACAAGACTGTATGTTTAAAGGGGATCCGTTGAATATGTTCCAAGGCAAAACATTTTAACAAGTCAGGTGGATGATATTGTTGCACAAAATGCATAGTCAGTGGGGCTTCTGCATTCAGTGTGTGTATCTTGCTTTTGTGCTCCGTGATCCTTAATCTGAGCTGTCTAGATGTTTGTCCCACATATAACTTAGGACAAAGACACCTGATAACATAAATGCCATGGTCTGATCTGCAGTCAGCGAATGATCTTAAAATATATTTCTTGGTATCCACAAGATTAAAAAACTCCTTGATTTGTAGGAATTGTGGACAGCACATACAGTACCCGCATTTGTAATGACCCATGACTTTTAGGCATAAGAATTGTTCTGTAGTACATCTCTGTGAACCAGCCTGTCACAAAAATTAGAGTTCCTGCGAAATCCCACAAGTAGAAGGCTACTGCAGTCTGGTACATCCCAGACCAAATGCCAATGCCTATAGATAATGTTTGATTCTCTGAGAATGATGATTGAATTCTAGAGAACAAAACAATCTGTTACTCCTTGCTCTAGCATGGGGCTCAACAAATTGATGACACAACTCAGAAAACCCCTATCTAAGAGTTCCCTGGTGAAAAGATCAGCATGTGTGTTGTACATGTAGTCAAATGTACTCTTTCTTTTGAAGCATAAAAATTGACCATAGGGAAGATTGAATTTCAAATGCTTGGGATGATTACTGAAAAGATGGAATTTTTATCTGTGGGTTTCACAGATATATTTTAAGAACCATTATGCAGGGCAGGGAGTGTCTTACTTCTATTGATCTGTAAGCTGTTCTGGGAGCCTTTTTTGGCTGAAGAACAGGGTAAACATTCTTCAAATAAATGAATAAAATAATCAGTATAATGGTGTGTATATTTCCCTTTAGGCAAAAGCACTAACACATTTCTAGTGGGTTTGCCTTCTTTAAAACAAAAACAAATGAATGAAGAACAAAATATGCAATTGCAGACTTCAACCTTTATTCCAATAATGATACCCCCCCCACACACAAGGTGTTTCATATGTAGTTTTGCCCAGTAAAAGCAGCAGAATAAGATATATATATATATATATATATCTCCATCCAGCCATCCCAGAGTCCTGTAAGATAATTAAAGATGAAGAGCTTGCCTGAAGAGAAAGGCTTGAATTGACTAAGCTTCCAGATGTGATGGCAGGAAGCTCCACAAGTTCAGGTCCACTACTGAGAGAGGTCTGTGAATTAAGACAAATATTATTTGCTTCCTGAACAGCATAGCGTAATCTGCATTATGCAGGACATTGTAGACATCCAAGGATTTAAGGCCTGCTTCCTGTAAATGGCTTGCTAATTCTGACTTAATATTACTCTTGGCCAGGTGTGGGCAGACCCTTGTGGAAACTTTGTTTTTTATTAGAACCCTGTGATCCACCAACTGGAGCATGGTGCAAAAGACATACACTTAGAATGAAAGAATTCTGTCTCAGTCCAGAGGCTCCTAGGGCTAATGGTATGATGACAGCTATCTTGCCCTTCACCTGTCTGGGGATGCATCCTCTTCAGTGTTGGTTCCTGGATGTGTTCCAGCCAGGGGTAAAGTGCCAGGACAAGTGTTTAGTCTCCTTTTGGATTTTGACATTCCCTGTGGTGGTGGATGCAGTCCAGCAACCTCCCACTCAAGAGCCCATTCATCCTGCAGCCCTCAACTGCTATAGTCACATCACTTCATGGGAGGGTGGCTCACTGTGCAGGACTCATGGTTAATGCCATGGTCCCAGGGTTGTGGTTTTCATATAAATGTCTTGAGCTGTTGGCTGTCATCAAGGCTTGTTGAGGTGGCCAGCAATGTGGCCACCATGCTTTACATCACGGGTGGGCAACTGAGGGAGGTCTGGCTGCCATTTTTGCCCCCCTGGATCCCACCCTATGGGCCACGGGGGGGAGGGATAATTTTTTAAAATTGGTGGCATATGATTGCAAAGCACTCAGTAGTGCTAAAATGGCTAAATTAGCTTAGTAGTAGCTATGGGCTGTTAAAATGGACAAATTTAGCTTGGTAGCAAGCTAAATGTAGTCCTTTTAGCACTCTGGATCTGTTACTGAGCGCCATTTGTTTTCTTTTGTTTTAAAAAAAATTTCGGGGGCACTGAGCGTGGCAAGGCCACATGTGGACCACAGGCCATGTTTTGCTCTCACTTGCTTTATATAAGGGAGGAAGGCAATACAAGATAGAAGATTCTTCTGGTCCTTTCACTGGTGTTGTGGGACTGGTACATACCTAGTTGCATCACTCCCATGGTGATTCGCCTTGCTGGCAAAGACAGTGACCTGGTAGACCACCTCAGCTGCACCACGCATTGCTCCTACAAGTAGACCCTTGCACATTGGGAAGTCCATTGAGAAGTTCCATCAGTGGGGGACACTGCAGATAGATTTTTTTACCACTTTCACCAACAGGAAGTGTCGGTGGTTCTGCAGCCAGGCAGGCATGGACAGCAGATCGCTGGGAAGTGCCTTCATCTTCAGGTGGGACAAGCGTTTCCGTTATGTTTCCTTCAATTCAGTTAATAATGAAGGTGGTCACAAAGATAAATCAGGATGTGCAGATTGTATTCTCATCAGTCTGTGGTGGCATCCGTTGCTCATGGCTCTGTTTCTGCTCTTCTGCTGGGATTACTCATGTCTGCTGGAACTGTCAGACCTGCACTGTCAGGACCGAGGGCCCATAACTCCATCCCAATGTCCTCATCCTCTGACTGACAGAATGGCAGATCTATCCCTAGTCCATCTTCCCAGCAAGATAGAGGGGATGCTGGAAGCAGCACATAAGCCATTTACACAGGGCTCCCATGCAGACCAGTGGTCTCATTTTCTTAACTTTTGTGGCTCAGTATGGGTTTAATGCTTTTTCATGCTAACTAGTGTTCTACGCTTTCTCTGTTTCCTAGATCTAAAGGGCTAGAATTCTCCTTCCTTAATATTTATTTGGTCGCTATTTCCACTTTATATCATATTGTGTCATCAACTGATGAAGCAGTTTATTTAAGTCCTATTTATTTAGTATTTATTTAAAAGATTTTTAATCCACCTTTCAGGGAGCACTGTCCTCACAAGGATGGCTTACAATATTATAAAACATGAACATACAAATTATAATTAAAGACATACCCACGCACACACAGCAGCAGCTATGATTTTAAGCACCAAATGCAGACTTGAATGAATGTGTCTGTGTCTTCAAGTTTTATTTAAAAAGCCAACAGTGCTGAGGCCATATATATCTCCCTGAGGAGGGAGTTCGAGAGGTATGTGGCCACCACTGAGAAAGCCCTATCCCTATTACCTGCCCGCCTAATGGCTCTTGCTGCTGGGCCAGAGAGTAAGACCCTGATTCTGACCTTAATGCTTGGGCAGGTTCACACAGGTGTAGGTGGCCTTTCAGATAAAGTGGTCCCCCAACCATTTAGGGCTTTAAAGGCCAAAACCAGCAACTTGAATTGAGCACAGAAACTAACACCTGTCTAGTGTAAGTGATACAGAATGGGAATATTATGATCCAAATGCTTAGCACTCACAAGTGTTCTAGTTGCCACACTCTGTACAAGTTGCAGTTTCCAAATCATCTTCAAGGGCAGCCTCACATACAACACATTGCAGTAATCTAAACTGGATGTAACCAATGTGTCACTTTCTGTGGCTAGGTCAGCTTTCTCTAGATAGGGCCACAGCTGTCAAACCAGCCTAAACTGGTTAAAAGCTCTTCTGACAGCTACCACCACCTGCGCCTCCATAGACGGAGCACTCCCAGATTGCACACCTGCTCTTCAGGGGGAAGTGTGACCTCATCCAGAGTCAGATCTAACCCACTATCCATTTAAGTGGAACTCCCAACCCATACTCCCTCCACCTTATCTGAATTGACTTTCAGCTTATTAGCCCTCATCCATTCCAGTACTACCTCCCCTGACTCCTGTCCCGGGTTTCAACTGCCTCTCTCAGATTAGATGGTGGAAAAGAGAGATAAAGCTGCATGTCAGCCACATATTGATGGCACCTCAGCCCAAACCTGTGGATAACTTCTCCCAGCAGTTTCATGTAAATGTTGAAAGGCATGGGGGACAAGACAGAACCTTGACGTTTCCTGAAAAGTTGGTGACCAAGGGGTGAAACAAAAGTCCCCCAGCACTACCTTCTGGGTCTGTTGTCCCAGGAAATGCTGGAGCCACTGCAACACCGTGCCCTCACGTCCCATCCCAGAGAGATGGTCCAGAAGGATTTCATGGCCAGTGGTATCAAAAGCCACTGAGTGGTCCAGGAGAACCAACAGGGTAATAGACTCCATATCCATTCCCTGGCATAGGTCTTCAACCAGAGTGATCAAGGCAGTTTTTGTCATGAAACCAGGTCTGAATCTATTGAATCTCTCCTGTTGTATTTGAGTTCTCCGGACTCCATGAAGCCTGCCAGTAGACCTCATTCAGCTGATCATAAGACTTCTGAGTCACTACCTACTTGGATCTGCAGTAGCTCATGTTCAGTGTTGCTTTCCTGGTGGCTTTTACCTCTGTGAGGTGGACTAACGAACTTTTGTGCTGCGCACTCGAGCCTGCTGTATTTAGCCCTTTACAGGGATAAGATGACACTCAAGCTAGATCTGTTGGCTATGTCTTTTCTGCTTGAGGTGGTATTGGCTTTCCACTTAAACCAGGCCGTTGTCTTGCCTGTGTTTTTATCTTAACCCCCCATCAAGAGTTTTTTGCATACATTGGCTACTGGTACACCCTAGCCTTCTACATTGACAGCACAGCTCTGTTCTGCTGTGACTCTCATCTTTTCATATGTTTTGAGGGCCCCAGGAAGGATCTACTGGTGTCAACTCAGCACTTCTCATGCTGGCTTTCGTCAGCTATCAAGGTCTGCTGTGATCTGGTTTGGCTCCTGGTACTAATGGATAACTACACACAATTTACGAGAGCCATCACATCTTCCATGGCTTTTCTGAAAAGCATCTCTGTCCTTGAACTGTGCTGAACCTGTTGTGGTCACAGCCATCGATATTGGTCAAACATTACATGTTAGAAGTTGGACTCAGTAGGGTGCCCCTCTCAAATGGGCTGTGCTGAACTCTGTTGTTGCCTAACATCAACTGCCCCAACTCCAGTAAGCCAACTTACTATTACTCCATATGTGGTACTGCACAGAGACCATGAAGAAGAAAAATAGGTTGCTTAGCTATAATTATTTCCTTGAGTGGTTATCTGTACAGTCACACAACTCACCCTTCTATCCCACTACAAGTGGTATTTTGACTTGCTCTTGCGCTTCCAAAAAGGATCTCTTCAAAGTCAGGAAATGTACGTTAAAAGGGCAAATGCAGTTTAGTGTAAGCCAAGTGCAAAGTGATGCACGTTGGAGCAAAAATGGTAACTTCACATATACGCTGATGGGGTCTGAACTGGCAGTTTACAGTAGATAGCACAATGAAATGATCCACCTGCTGTTAAAAAGACAATTTCTGTGTTGAGGATCATTAGGAAAGGAATAAAAAATAAAACTGCTGATAGTATAGTACATTTATTTAAATATAAAGTACAACCATTTTTGGGATACTTTGTACAGTTCTGGTTAGTGCATCTATAAAGGATATTGTAGAGCTGGAAATGGTACACAAAAGGGCAATGAAAATAATCAAGGGGCTGGAGCAATTCCCCTGTGAGGAAAGGTCACAGCGTTTGGGATTTCTTAACTTTGAAAAAAGGCACAGGGTGGGGTGGGGTGGGGAGATGAAAGGTATATAAAATGATGCATGATGTGGAGAAAGTAGATAGGGAAGAGGTTTTTCTCCCACTCTTAATGCTAGAACCTGGTGTCATCCAATGAAATTAAATCCAAGACCAACAAAAGGAAGTATTTCTTCACACAGCACAAAGTTAAACTGTGAAATTCACTACTGCAAGACATAGTGATGCTTGGAGTGCTTTAAAAAGATATTAGACAAATTAATGGAGGATAATGGCTATATCATAATGACTATATAGTACCTCCAGTAGCAGGCAGTGTGCCTCTCGATATTAGGTGATAGGGAACTTGAGGAAGAGGGTGCTATTGTGCTCATGTCCTGCTGTGGGCTTCCTATAGACATCTGGTTGGCCACTGTGAGAACAGAATTCTGGACTAGATAGGCCTTTGGTTTGATCCAGCCGCGCTCTTATGTTTTAAAATAGCTGTTATGACAGTCCATTAGGAATCACAAGGTGGGAGTCGTTTTTAGTGAGAATACTGATGGCTGTCACAACTCTTGGCTGCCTCTAGAAAGTTCTGAATGTTCCTTTGTGCAGGCACAGAACCCCCAGCTGTGAGTACACAGATGACCACCCAACGAACCACAGTCATAGGTAGCAATTCCCAGAGGACTAGCCTCTCATAAACTCATAATATTTCCCAAGTGTAGTATATTTTGTGGTATAATTAGAGGTGTAAAATTTTTGCAAATTATGAAACCTAGGAAAAAATCAAATCTGGGGGAAAATGGAAAAATATGCAATAGTTATTTTTAAGTGCTCTTTAGAGATCAGAAGTGACTTTGTTACTTTAGGAACATAAAATGTATTATGTATATAACTTGGTTTCCCCATAAAATTACCATTAAAATTACAAACATTTCAAAGTAATGTTGTCAGTAAATTTGTAATAACTGTATGAAGAAACTATACTTTTAAAGTTAATATACCAAACGTGATAATTTTATGAGAAAACCAAGTTTAACATAACACATTTTAGGTTCCTATTTTATGTCTGACCAAAAGGAACTTTGGCAAGTAGTTCCTGAAATATCTGAAATTCTAGAAGCCAGAAGAAGCAGGAAGATTTGAAGACAGAGGAAGACTGGTGGTGTTCAGCAACTGTTCCTGTTTATGAGGAAATTTACCTACCTGTTCCTATTTGTGGGGTGATATTTAGGAAAATCTAGTCTTAAGGAAAAGCTGTCGAGGGTTTATTTAGCTGTGGAAGACTCTCTTACGTATTAGGAATGATAACCATAATATTTTAAGAATGTTTCAGCAATCTTAGCCTATTATTTGAAGAGTGACATTTTATTCCCCTTTAAATAGTTCCTTTTAATAAACATCCTAATTTTTGTTCATTTTGAATGGTTCTCTGTAGTGGTCAATCCTATACCTACAGCATAGGAACCTACTGAGTTTTTTTTTTAAGGTAGAGAGGGTTTATTTTGGTGGCACTGGGTAAAGATTTTATAACCGAGGCAACATTCCCTAACAGTGAGGCCTTGGCAACTTTATTAAAAACTGTGGCAGTGAGATCCACAGACTGAACCTTCAACGTTTTTGGGGGGATAACCCGCGTGTTGTTCTATTGTATGTGGTGGAAGTGGCGGGATAACAGACAGCGTTTCTCTCCCATGGGCGTTTTAGGATTATATTCATTGACTGCTGTGGCCTCTAATCAAAAAAAGCCTAGAGAATCTATAAGGACTCTACAGAACAATACCCAAACTGTAGAAGAATGCACATTTTCTTCACATATTATATGGTGACTCTGCATTGGGAAACTAAGCCTGACTTGGAGCTTCCCTGCATGTATGTCAGTAAAATGTACTTTAGATCAATAATTTTAATAAGGAATGGAAGAAATAACTATTGGGAAGATTACAGAGAGGCTTAAAAAAATGCTTCTGCATGGCCTCAAAATTTCCAGAAAGTTTACATCTCTAGTCTTCCTATAAACTTCCTGTTACATAGTTTTTAGAAATCATTTTTTGGGGTGGGGACAACAATGACAAGAAAAGCAGGGGGTGGGGGTGGGGTTCAAAAGTTTTGATGTTTTTTTCCCCAATCCATCACAGGTATAATCTATAATTAGGGTGAGCTCTCAAAATACATATTTCGTAAAGTGTGGCTTAATATTAAGTATGCTTCAGTTTGTTTGTTAGTTTACTCATTCTTATGTGAAATCAAATTTAAATCCTCACTGTAAGAGAGAAGATCAGTTTGTTTCCTTTTTCTTTACAGGAAAAAGTGGGCCCGAATGCAAGCATTGCAGAGCTGACCCAGATAAAGAATGTCGATTTTGTTCCTGTTATTTGTGTGGAGGAAAACAGGATGCCCATATGCAGCTTCTCTGTGATGAATGTAACATGGCCTACCACATATACTGCCTGAATCCACCTTTAAGCAAGATACCAGAAGATGAAGACTGGTAGATAATGCAAGACAGATTTGTTTATAATTATTTGCTATGTAAGATTGTAGGGGGAATAGAGAATTTCAGTTTTATAGAGGTGTAGACATTCTAACTGCCCCTTGAAATGATAGGCCACTCTAAGTCTTTTTGAGGTAAATGGACCTTGCATTGAAGGAACAATTTGAGGATTAGAATTCTTTTGTGTTCAGTGAAAGAAGAAATTCTGGGATTGTTAATATTTTACTCACAGAGGAAAAAATTGCAAAATGAATGTTGCTTCCACTACAGCTGATAGTCATTTAATACAAATAGTTACTCCTAACCTGCCCTGTTAGTGCTTAAAGAATGGAAAAGGGTTGGATTTCCTTCTACACCTTTTTAATGTATGCTTGTAAATGAGATGAGGATTGTAATCCATGCTAACAATTGTGAATACAGAACCATAGAGATTCGTGGGAGTTGATGAATGTATGACACAATAAGCCACGTATTCTATTTTCTGCATTTGCCATCCAGGAAATTCATAGAGAAATGAATGATAAAAGATTACTCTGTAATATAAAATGTGTCAAAAACCATGAGTTAGAATCATCTGTGTAAAGCATAGATGTCAACAATTCTAGATCAGTAGTATGTATCTACAGGACGTATCTCAGGGACCTGTATTGGGTTGTTTTAGTAGATTATAGTGTTGCTCGGTTTACGGTGCAATCCTGTGTTTGTTTACTCAGAACTAAATCCCACTGCGTTCAGCTGGGATTATTCCCCAGGAAGTGTGCGTAATTCATTAATTACTGAATTTCAGGTCTTATTGGATACAACCAGATTATATATGTCTGAATGATGAGGAATGCTGTCCCTTCATGTTTGCTGTTTAAAAAGCACAATGGGATGCCTATTCACAAGTACATTTAGCTATGAATAAGCACTCCATTTGTTGCTTGGAACAGCTGGCTGACGCACCTACCTTTGAACGAATCTATCTGCAAATAAGAATACCAGCATGCTATTTTAATGTCATCTATGTTTTGTCCCTTAATATTCTCAAAAGTGTGTGGTGTGTCCACTAAAACAACTGTTTGGATCCAACTATCTGCCTACAGAGCATGGTAGGCGGATGCTGACTTTTCCACCCCTTCTGTCCACAGAGCCCCACAAAAATTTTCCTCAAGGATCGGGGGCCCGTGCTGAATGGAGTGGACTGTGATGCAGGGGGAAAGGGAGAGACTGCAGAAAATTGGGCAGTGGCACCTTGCGCTCAAGGGAGCATTTTTGGGGTGCTCTGGAGGCTGGCGGGTAGACTAAGGGTGCACCCCCTCTTGCAGGCACCTTCCGTCTGCCCCTTTGGTGGGCAGATATCTGGATCCAACATGTTGTTCGGTGGTGAAATAACTGAAATGTATCGTCAAGAGAAACTAAATTCTGGAGACTGTGCAAAATTATGTAGAGTCAGTAATTTTGCATGTATTCCTGGAATTGCAGAATTTATTTTCCTGCTAGTCATGGAAAGTAGCGAGAAGCTACAGAGTGAAGCACTTCCATCTGACCAGTTTAAATATCATTCAGGAATGCTTGCTCAAAATCAAAACTCAGCAATCTTGTTCACCACAGCCTTTATGGTGATAGCTCAGCCAGCTGCTGCCAAGCGTGATGAGCCAGATGTTTCCTCCCAGTCTGGTGCTGCAGGGACCAGCCTGACCCCTCCCCATTTCCAAATTTGGGCAGATGCCTGGGATTTGTTTTGGCTCTGTGCTTGCTTGGTTTGTTGGACATATGTGCAGAGCCAGAAGAAATCACTTCTTTTGTCTCCTTTCTATGGATCTGAACTGGAGCAGGGAAGTGGAGGCTTTTGGGATTGCTTCTGTACCTGCCATGCACTCAAGCTGAAAGCACCTAGCAGGTGCAGAGACAATGTGAAATGCCTCATCCCCTTGCCAGCTTCAACCTGGGAGGAGGAGGAGGCATGTTTCTATGCCTGCTGAGTGCTCTGTTGTAGGGTTGTAGAGTTATCCGAGAATTGTTTAACCCTTCCATAATGCACACTGGTTGGGCTCGGATGCAATGACAACCCCAGTCAGGGGCTGAATATGCAAAATGTGCACCAGCACTCACTGCAGCTCACCATGGCTTAAACAACCCATGATGGGCTATTGGATTGTGCAAACTGGCTTAATGAAGGAGAAATCAAGAGATAAAAATGAAAGAAGGGGTTATGGTGTAGAAGCATATTGTTTGAAATCCATTCGTCATTGCGCTTCTGGCTTATTTTTCACGCAATGGTTGTTATTTTTAAAAGATATCAATCTTTTTAGGTACTGTCCTTCCTGTAAAAATGATTCTAACGAAGTTGTAAAAGCAGGGGAAAAGCTCAAACAGAGTAAAAAGAAAGCAAAGATGCCATCTGCCTGCACAGACAGCCAGCGAGATTGGGGCAAGGTAAAGCATATTTAGAAACAGGTATTATAGTGTGTTCCCTGCAAACATGCATACTAGGATACTGCGCGCATGTGCGTGCGTGTGCTCAGACACACACACACACACGGAGTATGTACTATGAGAGTACTAATTAAAGACATGTTAGTCATCAGTTATTTGAGTTTTAGTCTGTTAATTGATAGGTTTTCATACCCTTAAGAAAGCTTCAGAAGCAACCCCCCCCCCCTCTGGTTGGTGCAAGGGAGGCATCCTGGACAGTGTGGGTTATGTTCCCTTACTGCCCAGGACAAGGCAGGAATCATGTGCCCAAGAATCTTTGTCTTGGTCCAGGAGACAATGGCTCCGCCTCTCTAATTCCTTTCCCTGCCTTCAACCGGGACAGAGGTCTTCTCGATTTTCCTGGTCTTTCATCTCAAACTTACTTTTTCTAAATCTCTTCTGGCTCTGATTCCACAAAAAGCATTTCCCTTCTAATCATCCCTCGTTTCACTGTTATTTCTCCACCACTTACTTGAGCAGGATTTAAAATAATTCAATCTGACTAAAAAGTCATCCCTGATACATCAGGAGACAAACTTTAATAAATATAATTACTCCATAAAAACTGTAGATGGCAGGCACACCCTCAGAAAAGGCATTCTCCCTTCACTCACATAGGAATGAGTGCCTCTTCTAAGATGGCACCTATTGCAATATGTACACAAACCATTTAAATGCAAAACATTTGAAGGCGCAAGTGACATCTGTGGCCTGAGTCAGTAATGGACTGGATGATGGTAATAAAATGAAGTTCAGTCCAGTTAAGACAGAGATTCTATCGGTGGGTGGTTCATCTGACCTAGATTTTGTCCAACCTGTTCTGGATGGGGAATTCTTCCTTTGAAAATCTGAGAAGCATGTTATAAATCTAAATATATCTATTTAATCTAAATAAATTTATTTGCAGTGTGAAATATTCAGTATAGTTTTCACCCTGTTTTTCATATGGTATGTGTTACAGTGAAATTCTCTCATTGTCTATAAAATCTTCAGTAGCCATTTTCAAAAAGTGAGTTAAGGCCACGATTCATAGAGCAGGGACATTTTTCTTGAACAACAGCCCATTCATAAAAGTGGTATGCAATGGAGTAGAAAGAGGGAATGTTTACACATCAGAATTGTGTTGTATGTGTATACCCCTCTCTTCATAAAACTTCTTAACCGTTTTGATTAATCACTTGTTGTCTCCCTTGTGTCTGTAGGGCATGGCCTGTGTTGGTCGTACTAAGGAATGCACTATTGTTCCTTCTAATCACTATGGACCTATACCTGGAGTTCCAGTTGGAGCAACCTGGAAATTCAGAGTGCAGGTATGAAGTTGAGATTAATTGTCCTTTCAGAAGTTTTGGCCTACAACTCAAATCTGCCTTCGGCAGCATAGCTAATAGTGAGGGATGATGGGAATTGTAGGCCAAAGCATCTAGAAGGCCACAAGTTGCCCACCCGGGTGATTAGTCTAAACTTTTTTCTTTTTCCTTGTGTCATTTTGTGAGCAGATCACAAAAGTTCGTTCCAGTTGCATTTCTGTGCATAAAACAGTTGTAACGTCATCAGCCGTGATCCAAAGATTCCAATGCACAATAGGCCAGTGGCTTTTCATTCTTTCCATTTCTGAATTTCCCCTAATTATTGGGTCTGGCTTGTCTGTTGGCAGACCTACCAACACATTAGTACAAGTGGACTTTTTTGATCCTGAGCTGAATTTTTTAAAATGCTCAGACAATCCTTTACTCTTGAGTAATGGCCAGGATCAGAAATCAGTTTGCGTAGTTCAGTGGTCCCCAGCTTTTTGAGCTGGTGGGAACATTTAGAATTTTGAAGGAGTGTGGTGGGTATTCTAGTGGCTGCCATGATGGGCATAGCCAGTCACAAAATGCTTATTTCCCAGAAGGAAAACTTTAGAGAATAAAAGAAAAATAACTTGCCCAAGAACCTAACTACAAGGCAGAGGTGAAGTCCAAGCACAAAACCATTCTTGAACCTAAATAAAGATGGCGCTGGGCAGCACTTCCCTTTGCAGCATGCCAGTCTCCTAGTTAATTTTTTTTAATTACAAAAGAAAAAATAAAAATCAGGAGGGACTGGGAGCCTGGTGGGTTCCAAGAGAGTTGTCTGCAAACATATTGGTGCCCATGGGCAACATGTTGGAGATCCTAGGTTTAGTTCTATGCACTCAGGGTTGAATTTACATTTCTTGAACTCCAGCCCCATTATGTATTACAGAAGGCTTTTGAAGCTGACAAGTTGCAAAAGCAGTTGGTTATGTATTATGGAAATCTGTATTCAAAGAAAAAAATGAATGCAAATTTATACTGGCAAATGCTGTAAGAACTTGTTTAAATAACTCTCTTTGTTTTATTTCCAAGGTGAGTGAAGCAGGTGTTCATAGACCTCATGTTGGTGGAATTCACGGACGTAGTAATGATGGAGCTTATTCCCTTGTGCTGGCTGGCGGATTTGAAGATGAAGTAGTAAGTTTTATATCCAAACTATTTTATGTGGGTTGTGCGTCTGATTAATTGATTTGCTCCATGTTGTTAATCAATAACTTACTTAGGTATAACTTAACAGTACTAGTAATAATTTCACAGAAATGTTTTAAAATGGGTGTATTTCTGGTTTATCTCTATGTCAGTAGGGGAGAGAAGAATAGCGGCTCCTATACTTGCAGGGAAATACTTGGGAGGGTGGCTCAAAACTACTCTTCCCACCCTCCCCTAAGACTTTGTCCATGGGAGGTACATGAATACTTCCCTCTGTCACTTGGGGATATTCCTGGCAGTTGAGGTCAGGGTGTAGGCCCTAGCCCTGAGTAGGATGGGGGTTTAATTGTGTTGACTGACCACAATTCAGACAATACAAGGAGCTGCAAATTCCACCCCCTGAAGAGTTGTCTTGAATGAAAGGAGATTGAACCAGGGTTGGCCCTACCATTAGGCAGAGTGGAGCAGTCACCTCAGGCAGCAGATGCTGGGAGGTGGCAGCAAGATGCTGGAGGAGAGACCTGTGTGTCATGTATCCTTCTCTGTGCCTCCTAAGTTGGCCTGCTGCCTTCAGGAGCAGTGAAGAATGCTATTCTATCACCACTGTTGAAGACAAGTTCATCTGTCAGTCTCCTGATGGGATGGTAGGGGACACCCTCTTGTTCTTTGCCTCAGGCAGCCAAAAGTCTTGGGCCGGCCCTGGATTGAACCATACAAAAGAACTGTGGTAACGGACAAGGAGAGGAAGAACTGGACTCAGAGACAGTGTGCCAATTGGTGTGCTGTATCTAGGACCAAGCTGCTTCCCTGATAACTGTTGCTGTGAGATGAAGGGAGGCTGAGGAAAATTCTCAAATCTTTCCTCCCAATGTCATCTTTAGGGATGAGAGGAGGGCTCAAAGCAGTCATTAGTAGCAGGTATTTGGGAATTGTGGCAGCAAACAGCTTGCTTTATTCCTTTGTCCTCCTTCCTCTCTTCCCACAATTCATCTCACCTTCTGGCCTGCAAATTTCAGGGGGGGGGGAATACTTGCATCAAATATTTCTTAATATACTCATAAAACTTAACAATGTATTTTTTGTGCATCCTCAGAAATTGGAGTTTCTTTGTGTAGTAAGAGATCAGAATCTTCTGGGAAGCAGTGTCCATTGAGGTCTTCACAAGTCTACACATGTGAAGATTGGAACTGCATATACTTACCCAGCTCAAGTTTCTTCCCACAGTGCCTCAGGCCAGAAATACAGAAAGTACTCTTTAGAATCTTCAGAATAGGATTCTCCATGCTTTAGAATTATTTTTAATATCTGGCATGCAGTTCCCAACCATGTTGGTGACAATGTACTCGTGTCACATGCACTTAGAAAAGAATTTGCATATGGAGGGTTGTATCCAATGGTGACCCTTCTGCTGACAGAAGTCTCTGATCTAGTGGGAATTTCCATGAGCAGAAAGTGGGGTGGCTGAGTAGATTATTTTTGCAAATTCCTCCTATCTGCCACCCCACAGGTTGTTCTCTCTGAAGCAGATTTGGTGGGGGGCACAGGGGGCTGCAAAGAGAAGGATGAATCAGTAAAACTTGCTTCTCGTCCCCCCCCCCCCTTCCTCTCATGGAAATTTCCATTGGATTTCTATATCTGTCAGTGGAAGGGACACAATTGGATATAGTCCTCAGTGTATTATTTTGCTTTCAATGGAACTTACCAAAAGCACATTAATGCCTTGATTATATTATTACATTTTCAGTGTTACAGCACTCCTGTTCCTTTCCACTATAATTTAATTTATTTATTACACTTATATCCTGCCTTCCTTCAACGATGGAACTCAAGGCGTTGTAAATGGGTTTCCTAGGCAGGAGAATCACGCCACCATAATTTCAGCAAGGTGGCTGCATCAGAATGTTTCTGCAGTTCAAAAGTGTCTTTCATGTTAGGCCTAAGGCTCACTGAGGTGACAACTTGTGTCTGAACTATATTATTCCTGGCTCCAAGATGGGGTTCACATGAGCAAATGTTCCTCTGTACAATAAATAAATAAATTCCTGCAAGAAGAAAACTAGCAAATCAGAGAAAAGACTAGGATACAATACCTCTCCCTGCTATGCTATTTTTTAATGTGGTTTTATATGGAGAAGCATCCAGTCATGCCACCACCCCCCATCCCCACCGCAGCAGTCTAAAGTGGTAGAGGCCAGATACAGATTTGCCATACCAGTAAGAACTAAATCTCAGTTGGGGGAAAAATAAGAGATTGAGAAATGACACAGTGAAGTACTGAGCTTATTTTTTATACATATTGCCATTTGTGGCAGATTCTCAGACTGATCTCAGTATCTATCACCTAGAAGCAGATGTTGGGAAATATTTACAACTCATAAACAGAGCAGCAAGCTGTTCTGCTATGTGATGAATCTATCTTTGTGTCTTTTTCATTTCAAGAATCTAGCCATGGTTTGTTTAGGCATAAGCTGTTTTCTACAATCAGAGTAATGTTCACACCCTCTTCTCCAGCTCTGTACCATCAGGAGGAATTCTGAAGCATGCTTCTGGTGAACGATAAAGCAGTAAGCAATGTGCTAAGAGTTGTTGTTAAGAACCATTAGTAAAGAAAATGAAATAAACATTCTCAGTAGCATCAGAATATTATGTATTCTTTGCCAACAACACTTACTCAGCTTCTGCCACTGTGGGAGTTTGTCTCTAACGGCATTGGTGACTTTTGGTTGGAGAAATTCCATCAGAAAGGGCGTGATGCTGAAACATTACTATAGCACTGGAAAGAACTGCAGAAACATAGGCATACCCTAATAGCAGATAATGGCTTTGAGTATGTTGGCTTTTTTGTGACACTGACATTTATGTTAGGTTAACAAGTGAAGTATTTACATAGTGGCAGCCCTTTGGGATATAGTTAAGCAGCATTCTAAAGTAGCAAATTACTTAAACGTTTGTGCACTTTCATTTCTTCTTGTAGTGACATTTTCTTACAGAAGTTTCACCCATTTTACTATTTACGTATAGACCCAGTTCACATCTATCAAGCACACATGGATTGTTTAAACCATGGGTGGTTGGGACTGCGTGGGAGGAAGTGAGTTCCCTCCTGACCCCTCGTCCACTTCTGCTTTGTTTCTGCTTTGGTAAACAACCCAGGTTGTGTTCTGTGATGTCTGAGAAACAACTCAGAGTTTTAACTCATGGTTTGTTGCTGGGTATTATTCTTGAGTTATTTCTCCCTCAACAACCCAAAGTGCTGGGCTTGAACATCACAGAGCACAACCCAGGAACATTCCTGGGTTGTTTAACAAAATGGAAGCAGGTGAGTGGTCATGAGGCAGCATCCTGTGCTGAGGTGGCCAGAAAGTAGATTTCCAGATGATTTGGCCACAAAACTCACAGCATCCCTCACCATCAGCCATGCTGGCAGTGGCTTTTGGGAGTAAGTTCAAAATATCTGGAGATCTGCTTTCTGCCTTAAACAACCCACAGGTAGCTGTTACGTTGAACTAGGTCATACTGTCTATATGTCAAGGTTTGCTAACTACATATTTGTAATTCCAAAACCTCTCTGTCAAGGCTGCAGTCTTGAATCATTATATATACAGCCTGTTAACATTAGCAGGAGTAAGCATGCATAACCGGTTACAGAATTTCTGCCAGTCTCTGACAAGTTGCCTATCTAAGTTAGTTCAACAGAAAATCTCAGAAAAGGTTATAGAAATCCCAGGTTGAATAATTGTAGAATAACTTGCTCATAAGGAAATCAAGCTTCTAAATGCAGGGCCCTATTAGCTTCTAGTTGCTGCCTTTTAGTAAAAAGATTAGTGGGTTAATTTTGTAGCATTCTTTATTTGTACCAGTTTTAAAGTTGTTGGTCTTATGTATTTAATTATCTGTCTTCTTAATTTATAATTTTTTGTTCTAAGTTTTGTTACTGTCAACTAAATATCTCTCATTGTGTTAATTTTAGGGTAGGGAAAATATTAAATGTTGCTTTTCTAAAATTTCTTAGGCAAGAAAACTATCTCTAGAGAACTGTTTTAGTTTCGCTGTGTCTTCATTATGAGTCGCTGAAAAGAGATAAAAGGAATATTTATGATGTGGCTATAAAATCAATTTATATAATGGCATTATAATAATTGATAGCACTTTATGCTTTCATAAATTGCTTCTAAAGTGCTACAAATCATTCATACATGCTTGAGAAATCATTAATCAATGTTTAGTTTGCAAGACAAGTCAGTAGGTTGCTACAGCCTTCTACCAATTTGCTTATTACTGTCTATAATATGTGAAATGGTATTAGCTAGCACTTTTTAAAACATTTGTTTAATACATCTTTTTTATTTATAGTCTGTTTTCCATGCTCACATTTTGAATAGGTCAAGAAAAAAGAAAGCATAAATAACTCATACCTTTTCCCCTACCCCCTTTGGCCTGCTGTTACCAACAATTTTGTGATTAATGTTAATAGTGTGCTCTGTTTTGTTGTAGTAGGTTTGTTCTAGTTCATTTGTGTCATGTGCTGTTATTATAATGTGGTAAGAGAGCTATTGCATATTTTGTTACTGCTGCCTTCAATTGTTAGCTGAAGTATGTGACATTACTTCTAATGCATTAGAAGTATTTCCCCCCATGAACAGTTGATACAATTTGTTTAGCCCAATAGCGCTGCTTTCATATTTCTGTAAAAGGTTGCAGTCGTGCTAGTGGCTAAATTCATCTCATCTTCATGGATGGGAAATCTGTGGCCTGTACCCCCGCCCCCGGTGGTTAACACCACCTTCTTCAACATTAAGCTTTTTTTTTTTTAAGACCATTGATGCCCATGGCAGATTTTTAAAACCTAATTGCAGTTGGGGGTGGGGCTTTTCAGAGGGATCCCAGCTGGGAAGAGTTAGCCCCTCCATTCTTGCTGTAACCCCCTGAAAATTGCTCCATGCACAGCAATTAGGCTTTTAAGAAGGCTCCTGTTGGAGCCAATGGGAAGCTTTTTCAAGCCTAATTCCTGCACGAAGGGGCCATCTTCATGAATTCTGTGTGTGTGTTTGGATAGGGTTGAATGGGTAGGTGTATGAAAGAGAGAGTAGCATCCACAACTGACATGCCGCCCCTGGAAGGTTACCCACAATGAAATGTGGCCCTTTGGCTGAAAAAGATTTCCAATCCATGTTCTGGATGTTTGAATTTGTTTAGTTACAGATTTGTTAAAATGCCTCAGGAAAGGTGACAAACCATTGAGTTGTTAAGGGAGAAGTTGGGTGGACTTCAAAATAAGTTAGCCTAATGCAAACTATTAACAGATGTTGATTCCATTCTTGATACTTTGGAGAAGAGATGATGTAAGATTACATAGCTGAATGTGCTAAACCATATTATAATATATCATAACTGAATAGTTCTTTTTAGAACATTAAAACACATACAAAATATATAATTAGTTGGAGCAAAGGTTTTATGGGGAGTCATCCGCCTATCTGCATACCACTCAACCTTTTTTCCAAAAAGGTACGGACTAGGGAGTGCAATCCTAACCCCCGATGTCGATGGTGTGTTGGTGCCCCTCTGCTGGTGGAGAGGAGCACCCCTGGGCAGGAGGACCGTGATGCACCCAGGTGGAAAGCTGCTGCTACTGCTAGATCCACCAGTTTTTTGCTGGACCCAGAAGTGCTCCATTCTCCCAGATGAGTCTGATTTGGGCCTGTCAGCTACACCAGCCCTGTAGGTGATGTAGCTAATCTTACCCATCGTTTGCTCTCACTGGAGAGGGGGAATTGTGAATCCAATCCTGATGACCCCCTCCCTTTCTGCCCTGGCCAGCATAAGCAATCAGGCTTGGGATATGGTGGGAAATCTGCTGTGCCTTTCCTCCCTAGCCCCGTTTAGGATTGCTCTGTAAATAATCTGTTCTCCTAAAAAGCTACTTAGGGAAGCCAGTATTTTTATATGTATTATAATATGTATATATTACTTACTCTCACACACACACACACACACACACACACACACAAATAGCTGTGGCATCAGCAGACCAAGTGTTGGCACTTTTTTATATGTAAAGCCATTATTAGACAGGGCACAGTAAATTTTCCAACAGAATATTTGAGCTCTTGCAGTCCTGTATTCTTAGCTTGACATTTTAAAGAGTACTTAATCTTCTCATATAGGATCGAGGTGATGAATTTACTTACACTGGGAGCGGTGGAAGAGATCTTTCTGGCAATAAAAGGATTGGAGAACATTCATTTGATCAGACCCTAACACATATGAACAGGTAGGCAGGTGTTGAAGATATTTGCCAGTTCATTTTATTCAAAGGAGGAAGCATCCATTCCTTTTAATAAGGAACTACCATTTAGAGTCATTGTTCTTGTAATCTTTATAAGCATTACTGTGGAATTTCCTTGACGTTTATATATGATGTGGATTCTAAATTACCTTGGGCAAGGGCCTGCCTTTTGTGTTTTCTTTTTACACTGATGATGAAAATCATGATGATTGGAACATGTAGAAGATGTGTGTGTGTTCTGTCAGTATGATAAAGTAGTTATAACCCTTTTTTACCAAAATGAAAGTTTCTAATGGACCGAGAGAGAAATTCAGCCTTAAGTGAAACCTCCAGTAATTATGAGGCAAATGTTGGCATGAATTACTCATTGTTCATAGGCGGCTTTTCTCTAGGAGAGATAAAACACTCTAGTAAAAATATGCTGCATTAGGAAGACAAGGTGATTCAGCATTCTAGATACCCAAAGATCAAATTGTGTAGTAGGTACATTATATTGGAAATGGATCCATTCATTAAAATACCCATTCTGTGTCATTTCATAGATCAAAGAATCTAAGAAAATGATTGGGATGCCAAACTATATGGTTTGCTTAGATACAGTCTATCCCCATAGGACATAATGGAGCCCTTCCTTCTCCAGGTGTTCCCTCGAGTTGTGCAAAGTGTACCACAATGTATCTGGCCAATACTTCCAGTGGGATGTTTTTCACACCTCGTGTAGACTCAAGCAGAGGCTCTGCTGCTCCTGAGTCTGAAAGGATTGCATTGTGCAGCTGGTTCTTACACTGTAATCCTAAGCATTTTTATTTGGAAGCAAGGTCCCCAAATTTGATATGACTTACTTCCTAGTAAGTGTGTTAAGGCCCCTTCATGGATCACTGCCTTGATGTGCGAAGGGGCTTGCGTAACTCAATGAAGCCATAAGCTATGCCGTGCAGGGCCACCCAAGACGGACAGGTCACGGCGGAGAGTTCTGAGAAAATGTGGTCCACTGGATAAGGAAATGGCAACCCACTCCAGTATTCTTGCCAAGAAAACCCCATGGAACGTATCACAAGGCTAAAAGATATGACGCCGGAAGATGAGCCCCTCAGGTCAGAAGGTGTCCAGTATACTACTGGGGAAGAGCAGAGGGTATTTCCAAGTAGCGCCAGAAAGAGTGAAGCGGCTGGGCCAAAGCCGAAAGGACACTCAGCTGTGGATGTGTCTGGTGGTGAAAAGAAAATCCGATGCTGTAAAGAACAATATTGTTTAGGAACCTGGAATGTCAGATCAATGAATCAAGGTAAGCTGGAGGTGGTCAAACATGAGATGGCAAGATTGAACATCGACATCTTGGGCATCAGTGAACTAAAATGGACAGGCATGGGCGAATTTAATTCAGGTGACCATTCTATCTACTACTGTGGGCAAGAATCCCTTAGAAGAAATGGAGTAGCACTCAAAGTCAATAAAAGAGTGGGAAAAGCAGTACTGGGGTACAATCTCAAAAATGACAGAATGATCTCAGTAGGAATCCAAGGCAAACCATTCAACGTCACAGTAATTCAAGTCTATGCCCTAACCACTGAGGCCAAAGAAGCTGAGGTTGATCGGTTCTTTGAAGACCTACAACACCTTCTAGAACTAACACTAAAAAAAGATGTCCTTTTCATCATAGTGGATTGGAATGCTAAAGTAGGAAGAAATAACCGGGATAACAGGCAAGCATGGACTTGGTGTACAAAATGAAGCAGGACAAAGGCTAATAGAGTTTTGCCAAGAGAACCCGCTGATCATAGCAAACACTCTTTTCCAACAGCACAAGAGACGACTCTACACATAGACATCACCAGATGGTCAATATCGAAATCAGATTGATTATGTCCTTTGCAGCCAAAGATGGAGAAGCTCCATACAGTCAGTAAAAACAAGACCTGGAGCTGACTGTGGCTCAGATCATGAGCTTCTTATTGCAAAATTTCAGCTGAAATCGAAGAACGTAGGGAAAACCACTAAACCATTCAGGTATGACCTAAATCAGATCCCTTATGAATATACAGTGGAGGTGAGGAATAGATTTAAGGGATTAGACCTGATAGACAGAGTGCCTGAGGAACTATGGACAGAGGTCCATAACATTGTTCAGGAGGCAGCAACTCAATCCATCCCAAAGAAAAAGAAATGCAAGAAAGCAAAGTTTCTGTCTGATGAGGCTTTACAAGTAGCTGAGGAAAGAAGGGAAGCGAAAAGCAAGGGAGAAAGGGGAAGATCTATCCAACTGAAGGCAGAGTTCCAGAGAATAGCAAGGAGAGACAAGAAGGCCTTCTTAAATGAACAATGCAAAGACATCGAGGAAAACAAGAGAATGGGAAAGACTAGAGATCTTTTCAAGAAAATTGGAGATCTCAAGGGAATGTTTTGTGCAAAGACGGGCATGATAAAGGACAAAGAAGGCAGGGATCTAACAGAAGCAGATGAGATTAAGAAGAGCTGGAAAGAATACACAGACAAACTATACAGGAAAGATCTGAATGTCCCTGATAGCCATGATAGTGCGGTCACTGAACTTGAGCCGGACATCCTCGAGAGTGAAGTCAAGTGGGCCTTAGGAAGCATTCCTAACAACAAAGCTAGCGGAGATGACAGTATTCCATCTGATCTATTTAAGATCCTAAAAGATGATGCTGTTAAAGTGCTGCAGTCAATATGCCAACAAATTTGGAACACTCAACAATGGCCGCAAGACTGGAAAAGGTCAGTTTACATTCCAGTTCCAAAGAAGGGCAACGCCAAAGAGTGTTCAAACTACCGTACAATTGCGCTCATTTCACATGCCAGCAAGGTTATGCTCAAAATCCTACAAGCTAGGCTTCAGCAGTATGTGAACCGAGAACCACCAGAAGTACAAGCTGGGTTTCGAAGAGGCAGAGGAACTAGAGATCAAATTGCCAACATTCACTGGATCATGGGGAAAGTAAGCGAATTCCAGAAAAACATGTATTTCTGCTTCACTGACTATGCTAAAGCCTTTGATTGTGTGGATCACAACAAACTGTGGCAAATTCTTAAAGAGATGGGAGTACCAGACCACCTTCCCTGTCTCCTGAGAAACCTGTACGAGGGTCAAGAGGCAACAGTAAGAACCGGACATGGAACAACCGAGTGGTTCAGAATTGGGAAAGGAGTATGACAAGGCTGCATATTGTCGCCCTGCTTATTTTACTTATATGCAGAGTACATCATGAGAAACGCGGGGTTGGATGAATCACAGGTTGGAATTAAGATTGCCGGGAGAATTATCAACAACCTCAGATACGCAGACGATACCACCCTAATGGCAGAAAGTGAAGAGGATCTAAACAGCCTCTTGTTGAGGGTGAAAGTGGAGAGTGCAAAAGCTGGTTTGAAACTCAACATTAAAAAAACTCAGATCATGGCATCTGGCCCCATCACTTCCTGGCATATAGAAGGGGAAGAAATGGAAGCAGTGACAGATTTTACTTTCTTGGGCTCCAAGATCACCGCAGACGGTGACTGTAGCCATGAAATTAAAAGACGCTTGCTCCTTGGGAGGAAAGCTATGGCAAACCTAGACAGCATAGTCAGAAGCAGAGACATCACTTTGCCGTCAAAGGTCCATCTAATCAAAGCTATGGTTTTCCCAGTTGTAATGTATGGCTGTGAGAGCTGGACTATAAGGAAGGTTGAGCGCCGAAGAATTGATGCTTTCGAACTGTGGTGCTGGAGAAGACTCTTATGAGTCCCCTGGACTGCAAGGAGGTCAAATCAGTCCATCCTAAAGGAAATCAACCCTGAGTGCTCATTGGAAGGACATATACTGAAGCTGAAGCTCAAATATTTTGGCCACCTAATGCGAAGAGAAAACTCCCTGGAAAGGACCCTGATGCTGGGAAAGATCGAAGGCAAAAGGAGGAGGGGATGACAGAGGATGAGATGGCTAGATAGCATCACTGATGCAATGAATATGAACTTGAGCACACTCCAGGAGAGAGCAGAGGACAGGAAGGCCTGGCGTGCTATGGTTCATGGGGTCATGAAGAGTGGACACGACTTAACGACTGAACAACAACAACAACGAAGTGTGTTAAGGAGTGCAGCTTTAGTTAGTTAAATGCTCTGTTTTCTGTTGTGGTTTTGATTTGTATAGAGGTGTTTCAGGAAATACCTGTAACAATGTGGAATAAAGTACTAAAATAAGTTTTAACAATATCATTTCTGTTTTGTAAGTCTTTCCAAATTATGCTACATTTTTATTAATGTCTTAAGTATTACTGTTTGGGGGCAGGGAAACCTGATTTGTACAATTTATCAAATCTAATTCCCCATAATTTTTCCTTCACTGATAGTAGCAGAATTCTTGACATTAGAAAAATGGTCACAGCGCTTTAAATAGTGCCTTGATTTGAACATGACAAAAACCAATTTGGACATAACAGATCATGAGCAGTGGTGCACCTTCACTTTGTGTTTTCCCTTCTCTTCCTTTATACCCGAGAGGAGGGAACTAAATGCTTTCACTTCTTGTTTGCAGTGAACCATAGTTTGCTGTTTTGTCCAAATGGAGCAAGCTGTGGTTGTGTGTGTGTGTGTGTGTGTGTGTGTGTGTGTGAGAGAGAGAGAGAGAGAGAGAGAGAGAGAGGGAGGGAGGGAGGGAGGGAGGGAGGGAGGGAGGGAGGGAGGAGTGAATGCAGAAGCCTGAGATGAGGTGCTGGTTGTTCTCATAACAAATCATGGTTTGGCATTTTGTCTGAATGGAGCCAATAATTCTTGACTTGAGGGTTGACTGAAATGCTATATCCTCTGCTAACCAAATTGAAATAGCTGGGTGTACCAAGGTACTCCCCAGTGCTGCTAATACTTTAGGAAACATTCCATCCTATGAAGACTTCTAAAAAATATTTTTCAGGGCACTGGCCCTAAATTGTGATGCCCCACTGGATGATAAAAATGGAGCTGAATCTAAAAACTGGAGAGCCGGAAAGCCAGTTCGAGTGGTTCGCAGCTCCAAGGGTCGAAGGATCAGCAAATACGCCCCTGAAGAAGGCAATAGATATGACGGCATTTACAAGGTGCATGTTTTTCTGCTATATCCTTCCTTCCATTTAAAAATGCAAATAGGAAAGCATTTCTCATTCTACTGGAAATTTATATTGGGTCCAAAATTGTGTGAGTGGAAGACTGCTTGTGCAAAAGAACTTTCCCAACCCCTTCTTCCCATTGCAGCTTCTGGAAAAGCCTCTCTAGAGGGTTGGGGGACCTTCCTTGATTGGGGTGCAGGGAGGGGGGGATTGTTGAACATTACATGGAGTCATGGCACCTTGTGTGAGCAGAACTCCACTCGCACAATTTTTGGTGATTTTGCCCTCTCTCTGTAGTTTCCCCGTGTCACAGCCCAGCAGGGTCCTCTGACCCTTTGGAGAGGTGGTTAAGGCGGCATGGAGTCTACAGTGGGGAGGAGAAAGTGGAAAAGCCCCATTGTGTAAGCAATCTTTTGTTCACACAACTTTGGATCCAACGTATTATTTTTTTTAGAAAACTATTCCTTCTTGTCATCAGTCCTCTTAGAGTGGTATTCACTAATTACTGAATTAGTTATCTGTATTTTCAGCTTTGCACAATGTATTCGAAGAGAAGGAAAGAGACTTATCTATTACTTTTAACTGCTATAGCAGTTGATAGTAAAGGAAAGAGAGGGAGAATAAATTTCTTGTTCAGAAAACTGAATTTCTATCTTTGGAGCATGAAGTCAAATACTCAGTTGTTGAAAACTAGCTTCTGGATCACTTATGTGAAAAGAAACTTAAGACACAGCCAGTATTTTTAACCTGCTTGCATATTGCCCTATGTTTAGGGTAACTTAAAATACATAATCCTGAATATGGCATATGTCCGAATAAATTGTCTTTGGCTTCTTAAAAAGAAGAAAAAGTGGGATATACATTTTATATAAAGAACAGTGTAGATATCAAAGGTTCTTTTTGCAAAGACAATCACTTACTGACTATTCTTCCCTGAAGGTTCACTTGTATTTTTTCTTTTTCTTCTGACTAAAAAATAGCAACAGGCGTTTATGGCAAAACTCTCCACTACTTATTGAATATATTGGAGAGGGAAGGTACTAATATGGAGTGCATTCTACTTGCATAACTTAAATGTTTACTACAGATAGTAGCTTATGCCTGAAACAACTTATAAGCATTCATGGGACAGAATAGAAAAGGCCACAGTGGAACTTCTGTAGTCTTCCTTCCTACATCAAAACCCCATGCAATCTGTAAAGTTGCTCTGAAACTTTGGGGACCTTGAAAAGTAGCCTTCAGTGCAGTGCATGGAACTGTAATCAGAAATGGAAAGTGAGGAACTCCTGGTTCATGCATTGGGATTTTTGGGTTGCAGTCATGAGCTGCAAATACCTTTCCTCTTGCATGAAATGATATTAGTACCTGTGGAACTCATAGTTTTGTGTAAGGCGGCTTTACTCTTCTTAACCCACAGGGCACATAAAGTAATAGGCTGTTTACATAGATATTAGTGATGTTTTATCTTTATAACACTGTTTGCTTAGGAAGTCGAGCACAGAGTGGAGCAGATTATCAGAGCTATAGGTTGTATCCAATTGTGGTGTGTGTCAATGGAAGGAAGACCACTGGTGGAACGGATTTTCCCTCCTGCCTGCAGCACACCTAATCTGCTTCAGAGTGTTTGGGGACCCTCTGCAGCAGATTTGGGGGGTGCATGGGGTGCTGTCAGGAGGAGAAGATGGTGAAGTCCCTTTGCACAAGTGGACTTCCACTTGTGCAACATTAGCTCTAAGCCAAAACAGATATGTTCAGATCAGCTTTCCTTTTTGTCTGAACTGCTTTTCATATAGCACAAGTTTTTCCTAAAATGAATGAATATCTGTAGAAGTGAAACTTACTCAACTTCTCAGAATTAAAAGGAAATATTTATAAGGAATCTAATGGACAGACCTTCAGACTGTGGAAACTAATACATAAATGATAGGAACTTCTGTATTTAGGTGGTGAAATACTGGCCAGAAATTGGAAAATGTGGGTTTTTAGTTTGGCGCTATCTTCTGAGAAGAGATGATGCTGAACCTGCACCTTGGACTTCAGAAGGAACTGAACGGTCAAAGAAATTGGGCTTGAGTTTACAGGTTAGAACTTAGCTGCCACAGTTTTACCAAATTTTATTGAAACATAATCTTCTAACGTCTATGACAGAAAAACTCAGTGCTCAGTTGAAAATCTCTTGTAGTAAGAGTCTATTAAGATTAGCTTTGAACATGTTGGATGATTAGGTAAAGCAAGATGAACTATACTTTCTTCCTTGATTGAAAGGAGGAACATTTTCATTGAAAATATTCTAGAAGCTCAAAGTAGATGCACACCTTATTTCATGTAGTGTGCAATCAAGTGAGTAGCCTAGTGTGCATTTCATTTATTAATGTTTTGATTCCTAGATAGGTTCCTAAAAACAACCCTCAGACCCCTAATCAACTTCAAAAGCTACAGCCCCCAGGTTCTGACAATCTGTTCACTATCCTAAGATAGAAACATAGGAGCAAGGTTCAGCAGGGATGCCATTTTGTGAGTTAGTTGCATGGGTGCATGCTCTATATGTTCTCCCTCCAGGGGTACAGTCCTCTTTCACATATAAGATCATGTGCTCCATTTTCCTAACAAATTGTTTTAGAAGTAACTTGTTGTTCATATGTGCGTTATATAGGTTAGTTTAATTTTAAAACATCTTTATTTGTATGTGAATGTTGTTTAATATACTTCTCAAATGCAATGCTCTTCTGTTGTAGTACCCAGAAGGCTATTTGGAAGCCATGGCTAGTAAAGAAAAGAAGGATAAAGTAAAAAAGCAACCTGTGAGACAGGAGCCAACAGAACAGAGCAATGGAAATCAGAAAAGGCCACTTGATGATGGTATGGCTGCTGGGGGTCACTTAACTAGGGTCCATCAATTGTCAGACATAAAAGGTAGAAGGGCCTGTGCCCAAGTACGGTTTCTTTGGGCCCCATACAAGCTTCTCTCTCCCCAGTATTGAGAAGTTTACATTTTCATATCTACTCTTGTGCTCAGTTGGATTTGCTTTAAGTCTGCTACCTGCGTTCTGTCTACCCATCTGTTTCTTCACTCCCAGCTAGTCAAGTGAATCAAGGAGCTGAATGAGAACAATTCACAGAGAGAAGGCATTTAAGAGCCATTGTGTCAACCACCCGAGTCATCTCAGGATCTCAAAGAGTGGCCAGGGTGTCAATAGGAGTGCCAGTCATGCTGGGTGGAAACTCCCCAAGAGCTCTCAGGAATCAGTCCATATGTATTAGCCATTAGGGTTGATCATTCTAATTCGTTCCGCATCCCTCCAGAGGGAAAGAGTCACAGCAAATCCAAGCCACACCAAGAAGTGATGTGACCATGGCACAGAAGTCAAAGAGAAACCCTCACATCATCATCCAAGTGGTCACAACAACAGGTCTGAGACAACCAGTGTCAACTCAGCTAGGGAGCTTGTTGGGCAGGTGGGGGTGGTAGGTAAACCAAAAAATCCCTACTCTGTCCTGGTTGCCCAGTACCAGATACAAACACGCAATAATGCTGCCCACACTTGCAGAAAGCCTTGTAAGGGAGATATTAATTAACATAGGAAGCTGCCTTATGCTTAGTCAAACTATTGGTCCTTCTAGCTCAATACTGCCTACACACCAACTGGCAGAACAGTGAATATTGTATCATCTACAATCTTACCAGCTTCATTTTTTGTTTGTTTTAGTATTCATTTTGTTAGGTTTTATTCTGGAGAGTAATACAATAACGGGATGAGTTCTTATAATTTCATCAGTAAGCGTACCCATGTTGGTTATCTAGATATCCTAAGAATTCATTGCAAGATTATAATAACCGATTGCTGATAATATTTTTCAGAAGGTATAGAGGAACCTACAAACACAGCCAAAGCCATGAGGATGGGAGGTGGAGGGAAAGGAGAATCTTTCCAGCTAACTCAACAACAGCAATGGTTGATTCAGGAAGACTCCCCGAACCAGAAACTGTGGGATGAAGTTCTAGTTTCTCTAAAAGAAGGACCAGTATGTTTTTATTTGCTTTTTGCATTTTTAACCTTTCTTACAATGACTGGAAGGGATTAATAAGTAACATATTTAATAAAATAAGAGGCATAGTTCAGATATCCGGTTCTAATCCTCCATAAAATGAGGGTTCTAATCCTCCATAAAATGGAGAGCCAGTGTGGTGTAGTGGCAAGATTATTGGACTAAGAGCTGGGAGATCCGGGTTCTAGTCCCCACTCGGCCATGGAAGCTCACTGGGTGACTTTGGGCCAGTCACAGACTCTCAGCCCAACCCACCTCACAGGGTTGTTGTTAGGATAAAATGGAGGAGGATAATGTAAGCCACCTTGGGTTCCTTGCAAGAGGAAAAAAGGCGGGGTATAAATGCAATAAATAAATAATAAATAAAATAAGATCTATAGAAGGGGCTGCGGCAGTTACTTTGATAGAAACAGTATCTTTTAACGAAAAGGTTATTAGGCTTTCATCATCTGAGTTATTTTTTGATTCTCCTGTCTTAGAATTTTTTGAAGAAACTGGAACAATCTTTTATGTGTGTCTGCTGCCAGGAGCTGGTTTACCAACCGGTGACCACAGAGTGCCTCCACAACGTCTGTAAAGTAAGTATTAGTGATCTTTTGCTCTTCATCCTGGTTCTATTGAAGGACTTGTAAAACAAGTCATCTTATTTTGAACTCAAATGTATCCCTTCCCAAGGCAGTAACTAGACCAAGTTTTCAACCTGAAAAAATCCCCTCCAACTGTAACTATTGAGGCTGTGTTTAAATAATCGTTTACTGGTTTTCATTTTGTTAAACTAGTAAAAGTATGCATGGTAGTCAAGCATGTCTGCGATACTATTTTATTGTAATCTCTGATGTTTCTGTATAGTTGCTGAAAGAGAAGGGAATTCTGGCATAATTTTTGATGGCAATTAAAATGAGTTAAGGGTTATTTTATATTTTGATTGAAAGAAAAGCTATCCATAACTCTTCCTGTTCATGGGCAGCATCCAGTAAGTTCAGAGTCCCTTGTTGTTGTTTATTCGGTCAGTCGCTTCCGACTCTTCGTGACTTCATGGACCAGCCTACGCCAGAGCTTCCTGTCGGCCGTCGCCACTCCCAGCTCCCCCAAGGTCGAGTCTGTCACCTCCAGAATATCATCCATCCATCTTGCCCTTGGTCGACCCCTCTTCCTTTTGCCTTCTACTTTCCCTAGCATCAGCATCTTCTCCAGGGTATCCTGTCTTCTCATGATGTGGCCAAAGTACTTCAGTTTTGCCTTTAACGTCATTCCCTCAAGTGAGCAGTCTGGCTTTATTTCCTGGAGTATGAACTGGTTTGATCTTCTTGCAGTCCAAGGCACTCTCAGTATTTTCCTCCAGCACCACAGTTCAAAAGCATCTATCTTCCTTCGCTCAGCCTTCCTTATGGTCCAGCTCTCGCAGCCATAGGTTACTACGGGGAATACCATTGCTTTAACTATGCGGACCTTTGTTGTCAGTGTGATGTTTCTGCTCTTCACTATTTTATCAAGATTTGTCATTGCTGTCCTCCCAAGAAGTAAACGTCTTCTGATTTCCTGGCTGCAGTCAGCGTCTGCAGTAATCTTTGTGCCTAGAAAGACAAAGTCTGTCACTGCCTCCACGTTTTCTCCCTCTGTTTGCCAGTAATTGATCAAGCTGGTTGCCATAATCTTGGTTTTTTTGAGGTTTAACTGCAACCCAGCTTTTGCACTTTCTTCTTTCACCTTCGTCATGAGGTTCCTCAGCTCCTCCTCGCTTTCAGCCATCAAAGTGGTATCATCTGCATATCTGAGATTGTTAATGTTTCTTCCAGCGATTTTAACTCCAGCCTTGGCTTCATCAAGCCCAGCACGTTGCATGATGTGTTCTGCGTACAGGTTGAATAGGTAGGGCGAGAGTATACGACCCTGCCGTGCTCCTTTCCCAAACTTAAACCAGTCCGTTGTTCTGTGGTCTGTTCTTACCGTTGCTACTTGGTCGTTATACAGATTCCTCAGGAGGTAGACAAGATGGCTTGGTATCCCCATACCACCAAGAACTTGCCACAATTTGTTATGATCCACACAGTCAAAGGCTTTAGAATAGTCAATAAAACAAATAGATGTTTTTCTGAAACTCCCTGGCTTTCTCCATTATCCAGCAGATATTGGCAATTTGGTCTCTAGTTCCTCTGCCTTTTCTAAACCCAGCTTGTACATTTGGCAATTCTCGTTCCATGAATTGCTGGAGTCTACCTTGCAAGATCAGAGTCCCTAAGGAAGGAGATTTAAGTACATTTTTAACTCTTTTATTAAAATCAGTGGACCTTTGGCAGGATCATGACCTGTGATTTTTGTCCAAACATTCGTACTCCTGGCTTAGCTTGCAGTTGACATGTAAGCACTTCATAAATGTTGGCAGAGATCACGTTTGAATCTGGTTTCAAAATCGGAGTGAGATGTAGACTACATTTAAGGGATAAAGAGAAGTGCTTCTGAACCTACACAAGAGTGTATTTCCCTAATCTCTCAGGGCAGCTGGAAGATAACTCAGTGACCTTTCATTACGGTTTTCACCAAACAGGCCCAGTTCACACTTAATGTTGATCCAGTATTTAAACCAGGGGTGAGCAACTTGTGGTTGCATTCAACCAGATGTTGGCTGCAACTTCCATCAGCCAGAATAGCCAGTGCTGAGCGATGGGAGTCTAACAACATATGGACGGCCACAACTTTTTCTACCCCCGGTTTCAAGAGTGGGCCAAGTGATCGCATTCACAATACTCCTGCCTCTCCCCTCATGTGCTGATTACCCCTCCCTCACAACCGAGGTATGTGCCTAAATTAACTTTTAAAACCCAGTTTTAATTAGAGCTCCCAGGAGAGGACTGTGGTTCATTTTAACCCACGTTGGCAATGGTTAGATGTAATGTTGAGCCCAGGTCCAGGGGGTAAAGAGAAATTCCCACACAAGACAGAGACATGGGGGAGATCCTACATCCTGATCCCAGTCACTAACCCCAGATGTTCATTTTGTCAACCAGGCACATACAGAAAAAGATCACTGAGCATCCATAATTTACATAGGGGCTTTATCCAAGTTTTTATCTGCCAAGGGCAGGTCACTTAGGATTTTTCCTCCATGTGCCATAGCTCTTGCCCGTTAAAAAGCACTTTACATTGCTCAACGGACAACAGTTTAAAAGTTCACACATTCAGCTTTAACATATCTAGTCACGTCTCAGTATTTGTGTGAATTTTAGCTGTGTTATATTGACAGGCAGGCAGAAGGCACTTTCACTTGTGCAAGGTGGATACCTCAGTTTCCTCTTGCACTGCATCCCATGCTATTCTAGAAGCTGATACAACCCTCGGGAGCATAAGGAGCTACAGCTGGTTCCAGTCAATACTGTTTTCAGATTTCTCGCACAGGCTTAAACATAACAGGACGTTATAATTTCCCACTATGTGAATGAGTCCTAGTAATCCTAAACTTGCCTGCTCCATCCTCTTCTTTCATGTGGCAGCGGAAGAGATCAGAAGCCTCTGCCTGCAGTTTTAAGCTAACCACCTTTACCCATGATCACAGACCTGGAGGACTATGATTTGTTTAAACTATGCTTAGTGAAAACAAACTAGGATCCAACTGTTGTTTCAGATTCTGGCTTTTTCTCCAAATGTGGTTCAAACAAACCATAGTTCCCCAAGTTCATTCATCTTAAGGAAAGATGATTAATTTAAATCAGATTAATTTAAATTGCAAGTGGATGCTTTTCTACTTCTCAGGCACATAAAGAGGAGAGGAGAAGAGAAGGGGAGGGGGGCACATAAGCCCAAAGCTTGCTCCAGCTCAAACCATGATTGCTTGTTATATCTTAACTGGGCCACACATAACAAACTAGGTCTCAGTGCACACTAGTGATACTGACTTTATAGATGTCCAATATAATTTATCTGTTCAGGTTTATTGTTATAATATGTGACAGAATAGTGTTAACAAAATGTTGGGCTATCTTTATACAGAAAAATAAGACAGTACCAATATTTCCCTCATGCTATAACTGAAATAAAAATGTTCTTGTGGACTAGGTTTGAAGTTATATCATAAACACATATTCTCGTTATCATTCTAGAGCTGTTTACAGCGGTCTTTCAGAGCTGAAGTCTTCACCTGCCCTGCTTGCCGACATGACCTTGGAAAGGGCTACACCATGGTTCCCAACAAGGTACTGCAGACACTACTTGACCAGTTCTTCCCTGGTTACAGCAAAGGACGATGATACGTGTTCAGTCCCCAACATCCTTCTCCTAATGACTTACAGACTTTAAAAAGACAAGAAACTAGGAAAACTCAACAGTGGACCAGCTGGCTTGAGGGAATTCACTTTACTATCCCATTGTGAAGCAGCTAACTCAAGCTTTTTCCCATTTAGCAATCTTTTTGTGTAGTACGAACTTCGAAATCTCAGCTGTCTTTCAACACTGAAGGTAGTTTTGGACAGATGACAACTAGTTTGTGCACAGAAAAATAGAAGCCTCGGCTCTGGCCACAGTAGCAGTGGATGCTTCAGTTTGTTTTTGTAACTACCTCAGATGGAGGAAAACAATTTGTAAGGAATTTTAAGAGCACGTCAGATGAAGTTTAGCTACACACTGCCTCCTGAATATTAGTTTTTCCTGGTCCATGCAGCTTGACTTTACAACTAGAAAACAGCACTTAAGCCAGTTTTTATTACTGAACATCAAACTCTGTGGTGTGCATCATCCTTTTTTGTGTTTCCTCCCATTATGCTGTATTTCTTACTTCTTTTGCAAGAACAAGCTTTTAGTCTATTTTTGTGAGCGTACTTGTGCTCTCGTATCTTATGCAAGTTGACTACTAATGACTGAGAACAATATGAATGCATTGTCGCTGTTAATGTAAAGTGATTTGTGTTTTTTGCACTTAAAGAGGGTATTCAAGACACTCTAGTTGTGTAAAAACTATTTCATATGAAACAAGCCACTTTTGTATTAGGTAAAACTGTATGCTTTTAGTAGGTCTTGTATCAGTGGCAATACATCTTCTACAGCATTGAGAGCAGTACTAGCTTGGAGAGGGCTCAACTCGCTTCATATTGTGATCTGAAATTTTATATACAGTATATTCCCCTCCCCTGAATATACCTTATTAAATATTTTATGATTCATGACGTGTTAATTGTTTGTATTTTACAGCCATAACATTACGCTAGTAAGCATTGCCTAAAGGAGAGTTTTTATATAGGACATGAGGATTCCATTTGACAGCAGGTCAAATAAGTCTGGGTTGTCTTTTGGGCATTTGCCTTGGAAAGCCTATGTTATAAAAATGGTATTTTAAAAGGAAGGCCTTAGTTTCGAGGATTTACATTTTCATATCTGCCCCAGATTGCAGTTGAGCAAGAACTTAGTTTCCACAACAAATAACGTTTACTATTTATGTGCAGCTTTAAAGTGTACAAAGCGTATTTCTCAGTTATTCTTACAAACTCTCAAGGTAGGCCAGTATTATCTGTATATTACATATTGGAGACTTGGGTTTTGAGATACTGGGTTGGTCCAGATGTAACGCTAAACCACGATTTAGCATTATGTGAATAAACCTGCTTGGGCTCTTGTCCCACTCCACCGACAGACAGACAGAGACACACACACACACACCCCTCCTCCTCCAGCACACCCCAGAGAAGGTGATTAAAATTGAAAATGGACTCAGGTTAATATAACTATAGTTAGTGAACAAGCCAGGATCATAAAGCACAGCTTTTTGGAACTAATTATGGTTTAGTTCTCTGCGTTCAGACATAGTGGGAATGTTCTCTTAGTTAAAAATTGAAAGCTTTCAAAGTCCTCTGGTGTGCACCAGATGAGGGCACAGGAGAGCACATGAGTGTGAGGCTCAAGTAGGCTCATTCATGTAATGATAAGCTAGACCACCTAGTGAATTTGTGACCAAAGCAAGATTTGAAAGATGTGGCTGCATTCACACACAATGCTGAACCATAGATAGCTCTATGTGCATGAACAGGAACAACTTGATGTCATACACTCTTTCTCCCTGGCCCTTACTTTGATGCTTGCATGAGATTAGCTTTTATTTCTGTGCTTAACTAACCATGGTTACTTGTTGTGTCTAAACTTGGACAACTGCAGCTAGTAACTATAGCTTGGACTACAACTCCCATCATCCCCATGCATTGGCTGTGCTGGCTGGGGTTGATTGGAGTTGCAGTCCAGTGACTTCTGGAGGGCCACAGTTGCCCACCCCTAGTTTAGGGAAACAAACCAATTTCAAACTGTAGTTAATGATCCTGGCTTGTGAAAACCTACTTAACACTAACCACAAGTCCTTGGTTTGGGCAGACAGTAGTTGCAGTTAGTTGAAAATGGTGAGAGCTTCTGACTTCGCAGCTGTGCGAGAGAAGGCAGGGATAGAGGGAGTGCATGAGCCTGAGGGCTGTCCGCATAACACTTAAACTATGGTTTAGTGGTATGTTTAAGCCAGCCCAATATGTCATCACTTAATTTGGACATGGGACTAATTGTTACATTGATGTTGTCTTGTGAAATGTTTAGTATCCTCTTAGTATGATGTGGAAGGCTTATATTTGATATTTCAGCTATTTAAGATCCTAGTGATACAATCCTATTTCTTCCTCTTTAAGAGCGGAAGCTTTACTAGATCAAAATGTATACATGTTACTGTATACTGTAGTCTAGCTATCCTGTGCCAAAATAGCTTCCACTGTAGAACTAAAAATAAAGCAAAATTCTAATACAAGGAGGTAGATCATTTTCCACTGTGCTAGATGCTATCTACTTAAACTCCCATTGAATTCATTGGAGCTTACTCCCAGGTAAGTGGGTATAGGATTCCAGCCTCAGGCTCTTTTGGAACACGAACACACACACACACACACACACACACACACACACACACTATCACTTAGATCCTAACTACCATAAGCAAAAGAGGACTTTCCCTCCCTACCTGCCCCCAACTTCTCTGGAGGATGGGGAGACCCTCCTGAACTGAGGGTGGGAGGAGACAGACAAAATCAGGTGGAGAGACCTTACATAAGGTGCTCTGCTCACATGTCTCCCTGCTTGATATTGGCTAACTTCCCCAGGATCTGTTCTCATGCTATTTGGGAGGGTCCCCCTACCGTCCACACAAGTTTTTCTGGAGGCTGTAGGGGTGGGAGATGGTCATCATCTCTGCGCTTCCTTCTGTATGTAGTAGGATCTAAGCCTTGTATTTGCATCATATTTAGACTGCTGATTAACACAGAATACAGAGATATGAGGGTCAGACCTATGTGGAAAAGTTGGTATAGTTCCTGTTTGTGTAAGACACAACTTTTATAAACGAGCTGTCCCTTGGTGTTGCTCTTTCCAGCCAGCTGTGTAAAACAGCTACACAACTATTCTCATAGCAGCAAGATTTACATCAGTGACTTTAGCATGTAATTCCATGTTGGTAATTGCTGACACATCTTTGTTTATTGTAAGATAGCTGCTTTAAAAAGTTACTTGTTTTCTGATGTGTGCTGTAAAGGATGTATTGTCATCCTTTATATTTCAACTAATAAATTCAGATTGTTTGTTGCACTTGCGTTAATTACCCTTGCAAATTGCTCTAGATACATTATCAGTAATTCCTATGAGTGACCTGTTTTCCAAGGCAATCCACAGTCAAGAGTATCAAGACAGGTTTTGCAGGAAGTCGCAATCTAGTTAGCTACTAAACACAGTTGTCAAAAGCAAGAAATACCATTCTTTCCTTCCATGACAAAAGGATAACTAGAACAATTTGAGGAGACTCATCAATAAGCATCAGGAATGCCCTTAGTTCTGAAAGTGTCTTAAGGTGATCTTTTGTTTAATAGAAAGTGGATATTTCATTAATCTAAATGAAATCAATGCCAGAGAAATCTGGATACTTGCTTGATAATAATGAGCAGCATAAAAAGGAAGAGATTTTCTGTATTTCAGCAGCAGTTAATAACTGCTTTTTAGCTTTAAAAATCAACATGGTGCTTTAAAAATCTTTAAAGTGCTTTAAAAATCAACATGGGGTCTAAAACACTACAAGTATCAAATTCAGTAATTCAAAGTTGTAAATAGGGAGTTAGCAACCCATATTTTTAGGGATTATTTTATAAGACCCCTGAAGTTGACATTGGCTAGATTTTTCAGGATATTCTTCAAAACGTGATTCTGATTTTCATAAACCCGACTCACATAACTGGAAAGTGACCATATACAACTGGCAAATGAACATGATAATATGCTCTCCTTTATGACCAACAGAAGCCACTGCAATGATAACTTAGTAGTATTTCCTGCATGGTGAAGTTTCTTGTAGTGGCTTAAAGAGAAAAGACGTTGAGGAAATTTGATGATGAGGTAGGTTTTTAGAGCTATATGCAAGACTGTACCATTGTTTTGTTTTCAGTCAAACACTTGAAAATAGTAGAAGAACAGCAAGTTAATAGGAGATAAGCATTTAATGTGATGGCAGCTTCAGGTGAGGCTAAGAAGAGTTTGTCTACTACATTGGTTTGTGAGCACTGAAACGAAACCTCAATGGGTTGTATCCAGTGCTAGCATGAGCAGAGAGGACACTTTCACAAGGGAAATTCTTGGTCTCCTGAGCCCTTGTAAAGCCTTTCCTGAGAGCTCCTGACGCTCAGCAAAGGCCTGAGATGTGGGGGCAGGGGGATACAAACTGTGCCTTACCCTCCCCTCCAGCAGCCCCTCACCTTGGGCTTTTCCGGAGGGTCATGGGATCCTCAGGACAGGCTTTCCAGGGCCCCCGAACTAAGAGTGGAGAGGATGCAAACCACTATAAATAGTTCACAAAAACCTGTGCTTAAGTATCACACTCTTTCAGAAAATCCTGAGTTTGAAATCAGCTATCAAGTCTACTGTTTTTTATTGGAATGCTAACATTGAGAGTTTAAAAAACAGAAAAAATACTTAATGACAAGATCAGTGGTAGAGGTAAAACATATAAGCTCAATTAATATAAACAACCTAAGCCTACAGCCACAATCTTAATACAGAGTGAGGTACACACTGAAGCTTATTTTACTGGTTTTAAGCATACCTATGTTGATTGTGGCCTGTGTCTTCAGTTTATACAAAGTGAATAGTAACTATATTTAGTCACCAAACAGCTTGAGCCTCAAAAGGAATAAAACGGTATAGACCCTTTAAAATAAATTGGGGTTGCTCTGTCCCATAGAGCACTTTGAGGAGTATTGCCATGGTGCAGTTTAAATAAAAATGTTCTAGTTTATTTCATACAGTTCTATGTTTAAATTCTTAATCCCAGAAAAGCAGCCCTTGTTCTGAATAGAAAAAGAGTTCTAAATCAAGGCCACTTCAGCATGGACTGCTGGGGAAACTGAGGCACTGCACTGTCCATTTGTTTTCACCTAATGCTAGTCTATTTACATGTAGCTGCACAGGAATTTAATTGTGAAGATTACAAAAATATACACTGTATATAAAGTTTCTTCACTGGGCCAGAAGAACCCATCCATTTTCATGAAATGAAAAGTAGCAAGGGAGATTGACTCCAGTCACCTCAAAAGAAACAGCATAAGTTGAGGGGAGGCTGGTCCTAAGATGATGCTCTCTTCTGTTCAGAGAAAGGAGATTCATAGACTTCCATTGGTGGGCAGGTACAAACCAGATGCTGATCTCCATAGATGTCATCAATTCTAGCTACTGTGGGCCAGAATTTATTTTCAGGTTTCACAAAAGGCTAAATAAGAAGAGGGAGAAATACTTAGAAAAAAGTATCCAGTATGTAACTTAAATGTATGGTATATTAAAGAGTAACGGTTATACTGTGGCATGTACAGGAGGCAACAGCCAATTTCATTAGATGCATACAAGAGCTGAGGGACATTGGTTTATTCTTCAAAGCCTGATTTAAAAAAAATAAAATCTGATGGGATTAGTTCCATGTTTAGGCTTATACAAGGAACTTGGGGCAAGTATCAATTTCTTTTTTTTTGAACAGCTGACCACCATGCATGATCACAAACTGCTTTTGATACTCCTAGTTTCCAAAGCAGTTTGTCAACTGGCACTGGTGGCGGTCCTATCCTTCGAGTAATAAGTATGAAACCCTGTTGAGCACACAGATTTAATCTTACAGTTCTTTAGACCCTGGCACTTGTAAATACAATGGATTGGATCCAATTGAACCATACTTACAGTAGACCCATTGAAATCTATGGGATTTAACTCAGTGACTAACTTCAGCCCCAATATAATCGATTACTATAGGATTTAATACTGGTGCCCACTACAAAGGAGGGTTTCATCTTTCTAGTTCAAATGGCATATTCCTACTGAATAATCATAACATTCAAGGTGGTTGTCTGCTGTCTAAACTCTAGACTACCTTATATGGGTTCCACTGTAAAATGAACCATATGAAACTCACTTTAGCCAGCAGTCCTATACGCACTTGGCTGGGAGTAAGCTCCATTGAAAACAATCAAAATAAACCACCAACAGCCCATGGGTTACTGGAGGGTTGTTTCCCCCTCCAACAAACCATGCTGCCTGGATTCGCACAACATGACAAGCTGCGCCTATGCAGTGATTATGAAAATCATGCACCACGATTTAAATTAGCCACCATGGGTTATTTTGATCATGCAAACCAGCCCAATGAGACTTAACTTCTAAGTAGACATATATAGGATTGAACTGCATGTCTCTACACTTTTTATCTCGCATGTTCTGTATTATGAACCACTCTGAAGTTGCTTACTTCAACTGGCCCTCAAACACACCAAAACATAGAAAGACATTCACCATTTTGGCAAATCTAATGTGGCTTCAATAAAATAATTAAAAAGAAAGGTTTGTCAGAAAGTTTCTAATAAAACATTTTCCAGTAGAAAATGCTTTCTCTAATAAAATGTAGTTGTTCAAATAATAGTTTAAAAAAGTTCCAATAATAATTCATTACTTACTATTGGGAAAACAGCTACTTCTCTAGAGTAAGGGCGATCCCAGTTTTGAGCAGCAATGCAAGTCAAGGTGTGTGGTGACATCTAAGACAACAAAATTAAGTTTAAAACGTACAAAAGAACTGGGCTCCGGGAAAGTGCTCAGCTAGTCAGATTCATCTTGTTCAATTGCTCAAAGAGAAAATATAGTTCAATTGCTCAACTAATGGCAATGGCCTCAGTCGAGAAGTATGAAGTCCCTTTAAAATCAATTGAACAAGTTCATAAATGATGAACATGCCCCACTGATTTCAGTGAGACTTGAGTGTGACTAACTTTCTCTGGATGGGGGCCAGAGACTGAGAGATTTTCTTACAGACACGTTTAAAAATAAAGTGAGGCCATATGCCTCTAACACTGGGGTCTCCAGTGGGATGCCTATGGGCAGCTCTCTTGGCACTTGCAGACCCTCAGCCTATTGTTTTTAAAGATTTTGTCAAAAGTTTCTTTTAATTGGGAAGCTAGCATGCTGCAAAGCAAAGTGCTGGACTCCAGAGCCATTTTTATTTCCAGGAATGTCTCTGGGTCTCACTTGGCCCATGAGGCATTGCTACAAAATAAAAAGCTGTAGGTGGCCGTAGCCCAGTGCTTTGTTTGGAAATGTGCCCAGCAAAAAGGAGAGGTAAGTGGGGGGTGGCTGGGCCTGTCCTGGGGGGTAGGGGAGGATGGGGAGTGTTTTGCCTGTGTGTGTTTTGATGGGGGGAGTGGGTCTTTGGTATGGGTGGATGTTTGTGTTTCTCTGAGCATCACCAGTTTGCCTTCTGGGAAATGGGTGTTTTGTTGTGCTGTGCGGGGGCAAATCTGTGATTTGGCATTTGGGCCTCAGATCCCACCTCTGCTCCTCATCAGGTTGCCTTCTGTGAAATTGGTGTTGGAACAAAAAACTCTGGGCTCAAAAGAGTAGCTTTCTGTTTTGGCATTTAGACCCCTCCTCTGCCTTGTACTAAGGTTCTTGGGCAAGTTACTTTTAAATTAGTCTCACCACTTTGCCTTCTGGGAAATGGGTGTTTTGTAACTAGCTCAACTGCAGCATACTGAGGTCTATAGTATAGTCTGCAGATTCCACCCCTCTCATCCCCACCTTCCACAACGGACAATTTACTTGAACAGTATTTCAGCCACACAGAGAGGGAGCAACTGCTACAAAACTGCAAATGAATGAATGAATAAATAAATCCTGCCCGCAACTTACCTTTAATGGGTTAACCCTAGCATCCATTCGCCCTTCTTCTATATCAGCAATTTCTTGTCGAATGTTGATCATTGCATCACAAAATCTGTCTAATTCTGCCTTGTCTTCAGACTCCGTTGGTTCAATCATAAGCGTCCCTGCCACCGGCCAGGACATAGTTGGAGCGTGGAATCCTAGCACACACAGATTCTAATTACTGACCTGAAAATCCGGCAGAAAATACACCACTAGCCAAGGAGCATCCACCCCACCCCTGGCAGGCTTAGAACAGACCCTACAAAAGGTCTAAACTGCTTTAAGAGCATGACATGTACAGATCTCAATTAATTCTCTCTGGGCTTACAGATTCTTCCTCTGTACATAAGACCATCTGCAGAGCCCAATTACTGACCTATCATGATGCAAACGACCCCAGTTCTTTGCAGAAGCAGACTTTTCTCTTGCCCCCACCATGTGGATTCATGTCTTGTAGCAGCCATTAAAACCCAAGGGACACTGCCTGGCAGATTTGTGGCATCCAAAATAAGCACATTCAAATGGCGGTAAAAAAGCAGGGCGGGGGAGGGGGCACAACACACCCAGTCTATCTCTGTCTTACCATAATCCTGAAGCCGCTTAGCAACATCGACAGCGTCAATATTTGCAGTTTTCTTGAAAGGTCGGGTGTCCAAAATAAATTCATGAGCTACATAACCTGAATATAACAGAAATATTTTATGTGCGTGCACATACACAGTATTAAAACTGCTCAAATAATTTGTAGGGCACAGGAGGGGGCCCACAGATTTCACTGAGAAAGGGACAAGCTCACAGCTGCTCCTACAGCTTTTGAGAATATCCTCTTAGGAGGATAAATTCATCCACGAATGCCTTTCTTTCTGTATTATTTCGATTGCCGCTGGCCCAGTGCTCTTCCCGATCATGTTTTCCCTGAGTAGCAGGGAATAGGAAGCATGTGGAATAGGATGATTCAAGGGCCCTGTACAGATGCAACAACCAACAATGCTCAGACATGTCCCCCCCCCTTCTCTGATCTCGCAGCCATACCTGGAGGAGGAAAGTTCACTTCCGATTTCAGTTAGCCATGGTTTCTGTCTGAAACTTACACTGTAGTTGAGCTTAACTAGAGTTGGAAACAAGCTAGCTTCATCAACTGTTTGATTTTTTCTCTAAACCACAGGTAAGATTAACCAGCGTTGCGTTTAACTGTGGTAAGTTAAAACAGAAGCAAAAGCTTCCAATCTCCTCCTTGCAGTTGCACCTGAACGAGGCCCAGCAGCCTCGCAAAGGACGGGCAGGAAACAAAGGCTTCTTGCGGTGCGGGGCTGTCGAAGCTGCTGCTTGACTGGGCCACGGCTGGACCGATCCTCCCTGATACCACGGCAGACAGAATGATAGCAGTAGCCTCTTTCAACTAGGGGAGGGCTGGTGTACCGCTGCAGCTTGGCATGGATTAGTCTGCATATTGGACAGGGAAGTAACGGCTACAGAAGCCAGAAGGAGTTATTTTATTTGTATGGATGGATTTTCCCAAAGGGAAAAGTTACTCTCAGTGCTACTACCAAGACCTTCCTTTGCCTAGTGGTAAGAGCTAGTCACGCTCTTCTTAACTGCTTCCCTCATTGTTGGTGCATACCAAGGCACGCTGGGACTACAGACTGCTTCATGGTGAGCAGGAGGGAATTTAAGGTGAGAATACTTGCCTCTGGCTCCTCTAAAGAGGATTTTGTAGTGCTTCTCTAACCTCTTTGCCATGTAGTTAGCATTTAATATTGCAATCTCAGATGCGTGTTTAAGGCCTTTTCCTCCCATCATCTGCAGAGACAGCAAACAATAATAATGAAAAACGAGGTGAAAAAATGCCCATGTTATTTATTTATTAGATTTATTAGCTGCCCATCTGGCCAGCTACCCAGCCACTGTAGGCAGTGTACAGTACAAATAACACAAATACAACATAATCAGCAAAACAACACTGCTCTAAAAAAACCCTAACCCACCCCAAATTCCCGCCTGAATAGCCAAGTTTTCAAAGCCCGATGGAAGCTCATCAAAGAGGGGGCATGGCGGAGGTCACTAGGGAAGGAATTCCACAAAGTGGGTGCCACTACAGAAAAGGCCCTCTCCCTAGTCCTCACCAGACTAGCTGTCCTGGCTGATGGGACAGAGAGAAGGCCTTCTGATGTTCCACATCTTACCCCCTTTTTATCCCATCGAAGTCATTGTTTAAATGTGGGCACTGTGCTCTCAAAGCCATTTCAAAATGTTACTGGACAAAGTTATAGTGGAAACCTGCAATGTTCTCTCTACAATTTGCAAGGGGAGCAGTACATAAGAGATGTAAGGCTTGGATCCAGCATTTTCGTTCTGCCAGTGGAAGGATACCACTGGGGGCCGGGACAAGAGGGTGCAGAAGTCCTATTCTGCCAGTGGTATCCTTCCATCAGAGGAACAAGGATGCTGGATCCAACCCAATGGAATGTGTAGGTTCTGTAACTACATGCGCTCTTCAGAGATCCATTCAAGAAACTGGTCTACCTTAAATGGAGGTTGAAATCAAGATACTGAGATACAAGTTCATTTATAAATGTATTTAGTAGCCTTGCTTGCAAAGCTGTGGGAGCCATAATATGCATAACACAACTTACTTCAGCTCAAGGAAGATCATGCATTTTGCAGGCTTCCAGAAAATTCAAAAAGAGGGACTCTGCCTTTATATTCAAGTGATACAAAGCAGGGTAAGCAACATGCGGCCCTCCAGATGTTTTAGACTACAACTCCCATCAGCTGTAGCCAGCACAGCCAACGTTGAGGGCTGATGGAGGTTGGAGGCCTAAACATCTGGAGGGCCACAAGCTGTCCACCCCCCGATATATAGGAATTTAAAAAAATTCTACTTGCCCATGTCCAGAATGAACACACGTAAGCAACTTTAAAACTTTAGCTGGTCAGATTGTATGTGTAGGCACGATTAACACTGCCCGCCACCCCCATTTTCCCTGTCAAGTGTCCAAACCTTGATGCACTGGGGAAATATACTGGCTTGAATCCAGATTTGTGTGAGCATACAGTTTTTTCCACAACAGGCCTTTCCACCCCCTTCTCTGACTGCAGGCCCCTGCATCCCCAAAATGCTACTCTGGCAGGCCAGGGAACCCTCCAGAACAGCATGGGATGTGGTGCAGTAGAACAGAGGAAGCAGCAAAAATCAGAGAGGGCACCTTGGATGAACAGAGCTTGCCCAAGGTACCCCAAATGATTTTCACCAATTCCTCCATCCCTCTACAGCATCCTACACACCATCCCATGGCATTTGGGAAGACCCACCAACCCTGTGGAACAACTTTTCAGGGGCTGCAGTGAAGAGAGGAGAGGGGAGGGTGCGAAGAGCCCATGACAGGAGTGGCCTTCTGCTTCTGCAACTCTGGATCTTACCCATCTGTAATCTCTTCTCTTATGGTCAGGCTAATCTTAATATTCATGCCCATCTCCACAACCTTATTTTTAAGATTGGAAACAGCCCCAAGACTATTACTGCATAAATCTAATAGGAAAGAAGAAAGGGAGGGGAAATCACAGTAATCCAATACCTTGATATAAGCCCAGGAGATCGGCAATATTGCGCTGGACCCCCAAGGGGCAGCACTGATTGTTCCTAATGGGCTGGAATCCTTATCCTGCTGTAACGCAATGACAGGGTGGCTAGGCAGGAAGCGAGCCAAATGCTTCTTCCTAAAAAGGAACAAGGAAACAATTTCACAAATCAAACTCCTCCTCCTCCTCCATAATCATCAAACCCTTAACACTCTCTTAAGCCGTTTTGGAGAGTGTCTCACAATAGTCCAGTATCCAAGGGCAAAGTTCCACTTAAACATCTTCCAATCAATATCATCTCCAAAATAAAACAAAGGTTCTTTAAAGCTACAAGATCATCCTTACTACAACATCCTCTACCCTCAAGCAGTATCCAGCTTGCCACTTTCTATCTATGAGATGGGACAATAAATTATTTTGGCCCACAGAAGACAGATGCATCCAATATTCTGAAAAAGAAGTATTGTATTCTTATATAAAGGAAAGGAGGAGTGTAAGCATAAGTGGTCCACAACTGCACATCAGACTTCCTTTTCTGGAACTATGTATAAACTATGAATCCTATTCATGTTTACTCAGAAGTCTCACGGAGGGAGAAATCCTATGATCGCTAGACAGTGGCTAGACAGCTGTAGGATATGCTGTTTTCCGGGAACCGACCTTGGAGCCTGCACGCCAAGGTCGTTTCCCGGAAAACTGACCTCCCCCCACGTCAGCCCTGTCCTCTGCGCCTGCAAGAGGAGCATGGAGCAGCTGAAAGAGGGCGGGGCTGGGGGCGCTCCAGGGCAGAGAGAGCGGATCTGTGTGTATGACACATCCTATGAGTCGTACAGCAGTATTCTCTCCCGCTCAGCACCCCTCGCCCGGCGGCTAGACAGCCGAAAACAGCTGTCTAGCAGAAAAAGCAGGCCAGGAGAGGCATGGAGGGAACGATCCCCCCGTGCCTCTCCTGCCTTGCTTTGGATAGGCAGTCACCTCCGAGTTTGGAGGCGCCACCTATCTAGATAGGACTGCACCCTTAATTAACTAATTAATTAAATTTCTATACCACGCAATAGCCAAAGCAATCTGGGCAGTTCACAACAATTAAAGCCATAAAATACAACATAATAAGATGTATTCACTGGGGCTTACTCCCTAGTAAATGCGTTTAGTATTGTAGCCTTAAAATATAAATAAACAAACATATAAGTAAATATAGTCGATGCTCCTATTACAAGAGACAAATACTAACACTCCAATTGGTCCCATTCCAGGTCCTCCTCCACCGTGAGGAATGCAAAATGTTTTGTGAAGGTTTAAATGAGAGACATCTGACCCATAGTCTCCGGGACGACACAGGCCAACCTATCAGAGAAAGGACATCACAAAATGTCAAATACCACAGACAGGGGTGTAGAGCTGGGGCGGGGGACTGTTGTCTGAGACTGCAAGCAGCCCTCCGCATCCTCAGGCCCTCCAGATACTGTGGGCCCACTCTTGTTCTCTGGGAAATCCCATCAATAGACAGCCTCTAGAAATAGACAGCCTCTATGGGAAATCCCATCCTATTCTGCTTCGCGTGTTTGTGAAAGAAAGGGGAAACGGACAGAATGGCTCACAAAGAGAAAGCTGTCTATTCATACCATACTACCAAGGCTGCTCGCTTTTAACTCTGGTTCAGCCAAGTTTTGCCTCTAATTCTTCAGAGCATTGGCTGCTGCCACCAATAGACTTTCCCTACAGGTCAATGGCCCTTTATCAGAAAGAGGTTCCCCGCTAAAAGCAGTATCGAATATTAGATGAATCTCTGCTTAGGAATACACAATCAATTCTGTCAATGAAACATATATTTTAAAAGAAGGATTCCTCTGCCATTCCTTAAAAGTCTAATCAAGTCTAATGTTTCTTAAAAGTCTAATCAACATGATGAACATAACTTGCCCTTACATTTTTATTATAGCTGAAACTAATCACAAATGTGAATTTCAGTCTCAAATCATCTCAAATATTCTAGATGACTATTTGAAAATTAAAATTCTAAAGCCACATTTTACATTTTGTGGAATGTTCAGAGATCAATAGCAAACTTCAGGGCTTTTTGCAGTTAATGGCAAGATTCAGGTGTAGTAAGAACCTAACATAAGAGCATAGAATCATAGAATAGTCGGGTTGGAAGGGGCCTACAAGGCCATCGAGTCCAACCGCCTGCTCAATGCAGGAATCCAGCCCTGCTGGATCAGACCAAAGGCCTATCTAGTTCAACACTGACTGGGTTTGCATGTCGTGATAGGCCATGGTGGGTTGTGAGCCTTGTTTGTGCCACCGTGGCTTATCACAGTGTCTGAACCCGCCACAGACAATTCAGCGTGATTTGTTAACCATGAACAAGTCACCCTGAGAATCCATGACTTCTTGTTGGGTTGTTGAGGGTGGCTTATGACATGCAAAACCAGCAGCATGGCTTGTCAGCACCTTCTCGGCACAGGCTACACAGCTGCCTGGCAAGAGTGCGAAAATCCTGGCCACTCCTTGAAATCTCGCTACTGCCACCTCCAGCCTCCCTCATCCCGCATCAGTGTCCTCCCCTCTGATATCAAAAATGGCACTTGGGAATGTCTGTAACTTGATCGCTACCTTAAAAAAAATAAATTATTTTGGTGCTTCAGAAGTACGCTAATGGCTTTGTAATTTTTTTTCTTGCGCTTCTCAAGTATGCAAATACGTTTGTAATTTTTTTAAAATTCCCAGTCCTTTGCAAGTGTGCGGATTTGCCTCTCCAGTATGTACAAGCTGCAAGTAGTACAGTCGCCTTGTAAATTTTCTTGTAAATTACCTACTCCACCCAGCAAACTCCAAAAAAGTGGAGTAGGTAATTTATAAGGAAATTGAGAATGCTTTTTGATAAATCTTTGATAATTTTTTGGTTTGCATTAACTGAAGGAACCGATTTCCTACCTGGGCATTCATATTTGCTCCATCTAGGTAAACCTGGCCTCCATGTTTGTGAATCAAGTCACACACATCACTGATGTCCTCTTCAAAGACACCATTAGTGGATGGATATGTGATCATGATAGCTGCTAGCTTTTCCTTGTGCTTATCCACCTTCAGGGGAAAAATGAGAAGAATGTGAAAGGTCAGGGAGATCAAAAAACTCATAGCTTTTCCCCACACGACCAAGCAAAGAGCATCATGTCTCTGGTTAAGAAGAACAGGACCTATCACCCACCATATCACTTGGTGCACCAAACACTCAGTAGGCTGCAGTTGCTTCCCATTTGCTCTTTTAAGTGGTTTTCTCTTATAGCCACTCAAATATTATGTTAGTAAAAGCGGGAAATGGTAACTAACCATGAAAGACAGACGCAAACAGATTCTCAAAAACAGGAGAGGCAACTAAATATTAAAAAAATTACTAATAAGGATAAGTCATTTAGCATCAAAATGAATTTTAAGAGACAAAACATAGTCTTCTGTTATGTACAGTTTCTCATCTCACAGAAGATGCTGCTGCTGCCTGGTTTTCAGGAGTCTCCCCTCCTACCTGCACCAACCACAGCCTACATCATTCAGCAGGCTCCCCGGCTCCTCTGTGGTGTGGCATTTGGGGGGCTGGAGTAGACGGCACGGAAAAGAGGGGGTGGAAAATTCCATTCACCCAGCCGCGTGAGCCTAAATCTGGATCCAGCCCATTGAAATTAAGAGACAAGCATCAATTGAGGGTTATAATACAAAAATGTATTCGGAAGAAGAGCAAAAAACCTCACCATTGCCTTAAGATGGCCAACATCAATGCTTCCATTTTTATCTACTTCCACTGGCTGGATCTTCAGTCCCGCCATCTGAGCGCTTGCTGGGTTGGTCCCATGTGCAGATTTAGGAATGAGACAAACCTTAAAGGGGAAAAGAAATGTGATATTAACATAATGCCAGTTTTGCACAAGCCAGCTAAAGACAGCAGTAGTTCAGTGCCTAACCTAGTTAAGCCCTGAAGTTTTTGGACTAAATTGACTTTTTAAAAAAAGTCCTGAGCTTAACTGTGTTATGCATTGGACAGATTCTTGCCCCTCCTGGAGTTCTGATTAGCTAAATGCTTTAACCATTACCTTAAATAGATTTCCACCTACCATCAACCCTGTATTCTCCTATTATAAAATATTGTGATATCCAAACTCTGCTCCACATAATATGCTTATTTTCAAGGTTCTTGCACAGACGGATCCATTTGAAAAGCAAATGTTTTTTCTTTTTAGACAAATTACCTATGAGTTTTTGTGTATGTGTTCATGACTTCTGATATCCTTTTTGTGTGTGAAGGTACTAAGAAAGCATGCAGGGTATTTTTTTAAAAGCACCCCTAGTTTTGGGAAAGAATGCATACTTTATGGCTTTAGAATTGACCCATTTTGAAATGTTGTCATTTTAGCCAAACCTGTACGTCCTAGACATTCTGTGAAACTGCTGAAAATATTAATGTAAGTCACTGTATTACAAGACAGTATAAACCATTTTGTGAAGTTTGTTTGTTCTATAATATGGACTGGTCTAGCAAAATATTTTTAAAAATCAGTTCCTTTGTTTTGTATCTTGCACTCTCATTGGTGTCCATTGTTTTATATCTACAATGCATAATGGCAGAGTAGTGTAGAACTGCCACAATTTTGACAAGGTTGTTTCATAATCCCACAGAATGACCACAAAAGATAGTTGCTGAAAAGAGACTGTTGCAACAAATATTGCATTACAAATATTTCTCCACTAGGGAGCCATTACATTTAAAAATATGCATTCTTTGAAATATTTGATCAAAGAAGATATTACCCGCTCCCCCTCTTTATTAGACTGAAAAAAACAAATGCCCCTTTGCCATGTGGATCTTAACTGCAGATCTGAAAGCAAACAGAAATGCTGGCCTGCTTTTTTACAATCAGATTCAGGGGACTATGTAGGCAGAAAGCAAGAATATGAATATTCAAACGAAATCCTACTCATGGATTTAGAAGCTGACACCTGTGTGTGTGCAAAGTGACCTAGCAGTGAATTTCAATGCATAATGCTGCTCTAATCCCAACACAAAAGCCTTCTGACTGCCCCAAGGAGGTTTCGAAACGTCATCATACCCAGGGCCAGGCCTTGGCAGGTCTTCTAATCCCAACTTTGCTTAAATGCTGCTAATGAGCTAGTTCCTGGATTTCTGCAGTGAACCTCATAATGTGTTCATAGCTGTTCTCCAGATACAAGAGAAAGTGCCTCAGTAAGAACTTCCCCCGACTTGAATTCACTAAAGAACAAAAATGAGTGAGCTACCACTTTGTTGTTGGCAGGAGTCCACATTTTAGCTGGCTTTGATAGCCGAAACTTGTGACTGGCTCCAGCCCTGCTCTCCCCCACTTCTGGGGAGGGGAGGGGGTCTCATTGCTGCCGTAGGATTTTGCTCTGACACTCAGGGAACAAATCTCTGCCCCGTCCTGCTCTGGAGAGAACAGTCCATATAGGCATAAAAAGCTTTGGACTGGAGGCAAAAAGCAGTGTGTTCTTAATGGCTTGCTGCTTCCAAGAGCCTCCAAAGTCCAGCATGAGCCCAAAGATGAGTCCACTGCCGCTCACCACTGGGAAGACCATTTCAGGGACCCCTGGTTAACCGAGTCTTTCCTCCATGGGCTTTAGGTATTGTGGGGGAAACAAAAGGAGTGGGAACCATCCCTGCCCGAAGGCTGAGACTGGTGGTCACGTATCTGAAATCACACTTTATTCACCAATGTGTATACATGGGTAATTCTCCCACGGTATTCCACGTGTCCATGGAATCACAGCGCAAGCATGGAATACAAAATGCAGTTTGTTCTGGCCCTTTCCTCCATCTGTTCCCCAGTAAAATGAAAAGGGTAGGTTTACAGTTTATTATGCACTTTTCTATAGTAAAATATTGAATAAAACTAATTTTATTCAATGCTGATAATGCAATACATGCACTGTAGTATTTATGCAGTCCTTATGGAATAGCTATTTGTGCATATAAAGGAAAGACATTTAGAAGGAGGCAACTAAGCCCACGAGAGGTGCATTGAAAAAGATGCCCCACTTCCAAGGACAACTAATGGCCTGCAGGATTGATAGTTCAGGAGTTAGATTAAGTCCACCTTTTCCACTTACACTTCGCTGGCCTTCTCCTTTTGCATTTAAATAAGCCTTGATTGCTGCCAATCCAGCGTATTCGCCTTGAGCTCCACTGCAAGACAACAACGCTTATGTTTCAGAGTACCCCAGTTCAATATCCAGTCTTTAAAACTAGTTAATTAAGCACACTGCATGGTCTATAAGGGACAAATGCTACTAATGTATATATTTTGGACTGCACGCACAGTGGAAATATACACACATAGAACATAAATGTAAAATACGATGTGGCATTTAGTCTTTTAATCTATGTTGCAAGTGAAGGCATTATGGGAGGATATTAACATCTGTCACATTCCTAAGTGCTTCTTGCTACTTGTTGGGCTTCTGGCTTTCCTGAGGAAAGAAAGAAACAGGAAAGGTGCTAGGCTGTTCAGTTGACCTGAGTGTTTTGGCAACATTGGTCATGTAATGTTTGCTCATTCCTGACCCAAAGAGATCTCTTGTGCCTTCACAGCTGTGCAAAAGGCAGCAATTCTGCCAGCATAACGTCTTCTGTCACAGAGCTTCTGCAGTGGGGAAAAACTGCTGCCATACAGCTATGAAATGGAGACAAGGGAGAGTGACCAATCTGCCATCACTTCACAGAAATTCTCCAAAGCACACGCATCTGCAGAAATCAGATTGGTGCTACTGGAATCAGGCGCCTGGTTCATCCAAGATAAAGATCTTGTAATCATTTCTGCTACCCAAGCCCAAATCTTTTATTCTTAAACTGTAACAAGAATCTGCACTTTCTAGTCACTCTGATGTTAGGCAATGGCAGGTTTATGACTCTTGCACATAACCATTTTCCTCCCCAGTTATCCTTTCCATGCAAGAAAAAGCACGCACACAGCATGTATGCTATCATACGAAAGTACCCATGTCTATTTCACCACGTGCACACATGACAAAATAGTTATTTGTCACATGTGATCACATACATGCAGTGGACATGCTTTTTCCAATACGGAAGGGATATTTGGGAAGGAAAATGATTGTGTGAAGCGGCCCTTAGAAAAAGCAAAATGAGTGGATTTAAAGCCTGTGCAGGGAACAGGGACCCACGCAAGACTGCTCCTACCTGTTTGGTTGAAAGGAAATTTTGTCATAGCCTGTAATTTCACACAGATCCTTCTCAAGCTCCCTGAAAAGTCTCTGGTAACCTTGAGCCTGATCTAGAGGCACAAAGGGGTGGATATTGGCAAATTCCTTCCATGTAATAGGCTACGGAATAAAAAAAACAGACAAATGAGAAGAAAAATAAAGACTTTTTGGTTGAAGAATTTATGTAGACAAATTATAGGATGTTTATGATATGTGACTTTCAGCTTATCGACTGGATAGGTTTAACATTATAACAACCCTCTTTTGAATTTGGCTATCATCTAGAGAAAAAGTTTTTTATTTAATCCCAACACAGTGACATTAGATATATTTAGTATACTCTGTTCCCTTCACATTATAGAATGGATGTATTTTACTAAACAATTCATAAAATAAAATCAGCTAGACAGCTGAATGAAAACAAACTATTTATAGAGTTAATATTTTAGCCTAGGTTATCAAATACGTTTCCACCATCATGAATTTAAATAGGATTCTGGGTTAAAGCTGTCTCAAGAATGGATTCTACAACTACTTTCTGACACGTCTGCAACTGTTTCGTGGTGAGACCCACATGGTGAAGGGTCCTGTGAACAGGTCAAGTTCAAACACTACCGTATGCCCAAAATGACTGGGCCTAGTCACAAAACCACATCCACATGGATCTCACCAATAAGTCATTTAAAAAGATCCTTGAGAAGAAAGGGTCGCGCAGTCTACCCCAAAGTCTTTGGTTTAAATCCAGCGTTTCACAAGCAGACTTCTGCTTGTGTGACGGGTCTTCCTCTTGCTTGCCTTCCCACTGCAGCCCCCTGTGTACCTCCCAAATTTGTTCCAGAGGATCAGCCAGGATTGATTACAACCCTCTGACTTTGTAAATGTTCACAAGGAATTATAGGTTAGAGGCTATTATTGCTTGCTTATGTATACTGGCCTCAATAAAGTAATACATTTGTCAGAAACGCTTACTGTAAGTTCTGATGAACTATTCAACTTCATTGTGCAGGATCCCTGGGGAGGGGGGGAATACAGTCAGTTGATTTCTTCCAAGGAGATTAGCAACTACCAATTTTTCCTTTTAAATTAACACTCACCAAAGGAATCATGCTATGAACAAGGGAAATATCTTTGTTTTCTAATCTTTTCATATACCGGACAATATTCGTTTCAGAGTGATAACTGGAGACACAAAATCTTATGTTAGCAAGCCAGTTAACCATACAATACATATGTCCCCAAAGAACTTGTTAGGTTATTAGTAATTTCAAACCACTGGACCGTTCCTGTTCCATCTGCTTTAAGTTTCATATTTGCCCTCAAACATAGGTTAAATGTATTTGTCCCCACCGTGCAATCAGCAAGAAAATTAAAGTAGCGCGCATCTCTTAAAAGGTGTGGAAGGATGAAGCTTTCAAATTAAACTTAAAAACACATGCCAGTTAGTAATCCCTTCTACTGTCTTATCAGCAATATCAAGGAAATAAATACCAAAGGGGTAGAGAGAATTCACTAAGTTGCACAAACCTGTTGAATACTTGATGTGTTAGAAATTTCGACGTTCTCTTAAATGCAGTACCAAAAATGCCTCTTGTTTCTTCATCCATGTTCTCTGCAACCAGTTCCTGTCAAACACAAGACAGACAGACAGACAGACAGACTCTTAGGCATGGTTTTTCCACTCTCAGAAAGAATTTATTCTAACTAGTAATGGAAGAATTTTGTCCCTATTTCAGCACTTCTACCTTGATGGTATTTCTCTTTCAATAACACATTAGACACAGGAAAAGTGTGCTCTGCCCAATGCTGAAATGGGACAAATTACTCTCAAAATATGCCAATGAGCATTTTATCTACAAATATATAATCCAAGAGAGTTATCTTGGTCTGAAGCATATACATGGTATATGAATTAGTCTTTCAAGGGGTGAAAGTCACATTTAGCGTGCAAAAGACTCAATGTGGAAAAGTCAACACAGGTAGTTTTATCATGTTGGAGAGGCAGAGCAAGTTGTCTCTGAAGCACCATTCACATTGCTGAAAGCCAAGTTTTCCTTCCACATCTTGTGCGATCAGAACTTTGCTGTTCAAGTTCAGTTAAGAATCTGGAGCCATTACAAAACAAGTTTCTGAGATCGATCCCTCATCTCCCAGATAATACTCTAACCTTCTTAGCGAGAGGGGAAACTGGAGGATTAAACATTAGGTCAGCTGCCCATTTAAGAGCTTCGTATTACTGGATTAAAATTATGCAGGGTGTAGTATATTAGAGTTGCTTTAAGACCAATTCCCAGGGACCATCTAGCAAGTGGAAACTAGTGATGTGGCTAGAAACTAGGGGCAAGCTCAGTGCAGTCTGAACCTGGCTGAGGCCTGTCACTAGCCTTAGTTAGCTAGTTGTACCTCGGTTAACAGTTTTTTGTACCTCGGTTAACAGTTTTTAAAATTTTTTTTATCAATCATCTGGTCTCAACTAAGGTTTCCTGACCTAATGAGAATACTACATGGAGAACTGATATCCTTATGAAACTTGCTCTGATTAAGCAGATTGTTTTTTGTTATTTCATTATGCTGTGATTTTGATTGCTTTTACTGATTATGTGAGTTTTTTTGGTTGCCTTTGAATTCTGGAAGCTGCCTTATAAGGAGTTATCCTAAAAGGTGGGGTGGGGTATATATGTAGAGCAACACAAAGCAGCCCTGAAGCAAGTTTTGTTTAAAAATGTGTTTGGGTTACGTATGTGCAGGCTATTCCAACGGTGTGGTTTGTCCCAGTCTGAATTAACTAAAAACGTATCAGTCACTGCTAAAGTTGGTCTCTGTCTCCCAGAGAGTTAGAAATACAAATTGATGTAGCAGTAATTTCTTCTAAGTTTTGTTCAGATTTGAAACAGAGCTTTGGATATGAGTATTATTTGACTGAACTTAAAAAAATATTGAACCCCAAATTGGCTTACAACAGATTAAAAATACAGAAAACCCATACTCAGCCCCTAGTAGTCAGAGCGGAGTTATTTTTGGCAGGAAGGAGTTGGGGAGGGGCGGGCGGACAGAGAGAAAGCTCTCTGCATCTGCTCCTTCTCAGCTTGATGGATGGTGTATTCCTGGGAGGGATGGGGTACAACCTCTCAGTGGCCATTGTTCAGAGGCCAGTGTGTCCTTTCCCCCACTTATGCGGTATCTGGGCAACAATAAACTATTTGTGAGTGTGCGTTGCTAACTAAGGTTTATCATTTGTCCACCTTCCCACATCCCCTCCCCGCTCCTCTCGGGCCAAGTCATTCATGCACTGGGGACTGGAAACAAAGCCCTACGAAGAGAGACTGAAAGAACTGGGCATGTTTAGCCTTGAGAAGACTGAGGGGAGATATGATAGCACTCTTCAAGTACTTGAAAGGTTGTCACACAGAGGAAGGCCAGGATCTCTTCTCGATCATCCCAGAGTGCAGAACACGGAATCATGGGCTCAAGTTGCAGGAAGCCAGATTCCGGCTGAACATCAGGAGAAACCTCCTGACTGTTGGAGCAATACAACAATGGAACCCATTCCCTAGGAAGGTGGCAGGATCTCCCACACTGGAGGCATTCAAGACGAGGCTGGATAGCCATCTGTCAGGGATGCACTGAGCAGGGGTTGGACTCAATGGCCTTGTAGGCCCCTTCCAACCCTACTATTCTATGATTCTATTCTATCATCTTGGGAGAGGTGTTCAATCTATTTTAGATGGGCTTACAGTCCTCCCGAAGCAACAGCTTTGCAGTTTGTGGGGTACTTCTGAATCTGGCCTTACTTATGGATGGGAAGCTACAGGCACGGCAGTGGCCAGGAGTGCCTTTCACCTACTCTATCTGGCTCGCCAGCTAAGCCATTTCCTGCAGAAGTCAGACTTACACTCTGTTGTTCATGCCTTAGTTGCTTCCAGGTGGAATTACGGTAATGTACTCTAAGGGAGGTTTCAGTTGGATCAGAAAGTGGCAGCCAGACTTGTGTGGCGGTAGCAGGATGGACCAAGTAGGCCACTTCTGTGCCACCTTCATTGGCTTCCAATTTCTTTCAAGGTTTAATTCAAGCATGGCTGGCTGGGGAATACCAGGAATTGTAGGACTTTGTGTCTAAACAGGCATCGGATTGTGCCCTAAATGGCTATGGGCCATTGTCTCTCAGGAACTGTCTCTTCCCCTATGAACCTGCTTGAGATCTGCACTCAATTTGAGGCCCTATTCATTGTCCCTTCATGAACCACAGTAGGGGCAGATGGGACAAGAAAGAGGGTCATTTCTGTTATGGAAACTAAATTATGGAATAACCTCCCAAAGGTTCGTTAGGCCCTCTCCTTGCCTGCTTTTAAACAGGCTATGAAACCTGTTTTATTCTGGTAAGAATTTTTAGTGAAGCCTTTGATATGGCTTTAGTTCTAGTTCTGCTGTTGTTTTTATGAGGATGTTTTAGATAAGGATTTTTAAAGTATTTCTTTTGAATTTTTGCTGATTTATATTTTTATTTGTAAGCCACCTTGAGTATGATGGTGATGATTATAGTAATACATTTCTTAAGTGACTTCCTCAGAAAAAAGACTGAAGGTGTCTAACAAAAATTAAATGATACAAAAATGTAAAACAGCTAAAAACAATGAACAATAAAATACCACAACCTGATAAAACTACGAAGTTATCATAGAAAAGTAGGATATAAATGCGCAAATAAAATAAAAAAATAATTTGTATCAAGGTGAAAGGGAGGGAGGGATGGGGGTATGGGTAGCATGGGCCAACTTTCCGTTCACCCTAATGGCCCCTTTGACTGTACACAGATGTGTAGATGAGGAGAAGGGCTCTGTTAAGCACATGGGAATCTACAGGCTGGAACTATGCCTGTAGTAGACTGTTTCATGCCCTGTGTGTATGTAAGCTATTTAACACTGGCACAGAAGTGCTCACCAATTAGATATTAAACACTCTGATCTGTGATCTACTCACAGCTGAAGATTCACAGCCAAAGATCCATAATAGGTCATCTAGGTCTTTCTCAGTTACAGTTTCATCAAGAGATACTCCAAGCTATTAACAGTTGGGAGAGAGGAAGAAAAGAAACTCAAAGTTTAGCCATGCAAATACTTGTGTTCTTATTTTTATTTTCTTTTATTTAAGGTATTTTTATGCCACTCCTCAGCTCAAAAAACCCACTCCCAGAGCGGTTTACAATCAATCAGTCAAAGACAGTCCCTGCTCGTAGGCTTACAATCTAAAAGACATGATACACAAGGAAAAGGGGATGTGGAAAGTAAAGGAAAAAAACAGATTTTCAGCAGGACTGGTAGAATGGCCCTGCCTTGCTTCTTATATCCTAGAGGAGGCAGCCCAACTAGAGCAGGCCCTGTTGTTCCCTGGGCCTGCTCCTGTCTCCCTCACTCCTTCTTCCATGCAGGACATGTCAGTTAGCCAAGGACTGAGAAGAGACCAAATGGAGCAAGGCCCTGATACTCTTAAGCTCAAACCAAAGTGTAAAAGCAGTATATACGATTTGGACTCGGTTTATGTTGACACTTGCAACATAAAGTGTACATTATGTACAATGCCCCAATTGCTACAAACAGCAACAGAAAGTTAATAAATTTTCTACCTCATGCTCAAACCAAACAGAAACTGCGAAACAGGAAAAACTGTTATACTAATCTTTCTTCATTTTCAGTCCCAACAGGTTAATTGTATTCAGTTCTCCTAGGCCTTTTAATTATTAAAGAGAATTGTGCTTTAAATGACTGCTAAATAATCTCAGCAAGTTTCTATTACGTATGGTCAGATATTTTCAAGCGTTAAATATAATTTTAGTTTTCTGTGGTAATGAATGTGAACTCTAAGGATATAAAGCAGGATCAAAGAGATCAGAGACAGAAAGGCCAGGAGTATGCATCACTCCATCCCCTACCGTTCTGTGAATTTCACCTATGGATAGCATATGAAACAGGTTCTGCCCAGGGGACTTTCTCCCATAACTAGCTTATAACTAGAAGAACCTTGGTCCAGGTAAGGGTCTGAAGACACATGATGCAGTTGTACTACTACAGCTAAGCAGGTTTGATACTCTAAGCTGCCTGGATGGGAGACCTGGAAATCGTATGCAAGACAGAATTTGTGCTACTTTGAGGAAGAACAAAGAGAATAAGGGATATAAATAAAACAATGTGCTACCTTAAAGATCTCTCTATGGATATTTCAAAAGGAATTCTGGAAGTATTAGACAGAGAGTAGCGTGAAAGAAACTGCTAACTCAGTATATGTGGAAACTTGCTGACAGTATTCCTGGTTTGTTGTTCTTCAATACAAATAGTCAAGAGACTTTTAAGAACATGCTATATGAAGTAGTATCTGAGCTTCTTCAAAAAGTTACACATTTTTGTTGTGTACCCCCTAACTTTTTTTCTTTTTTTTTAATGTTGGTGCCTGACAATGAAGAGCAGACAAAAGCGGTAGGAACACACCTGAAGATAATTTAACCATCACTTACTGTGCCACCACTGTAAATCCGCAGGTTTATCTGCCTCTGAGCTGCCCTGTGCAAGAGTTCTTGGACACCACACCCACACTGGATTTTCAAGGTATCAAAAAATAGGTCATGTTGGAGTTTATGACCAGCTCTCTTCAGACCTAGCAGAAACAATACATGAACTCTGTTCCACTGGCTGCTCACATTTCCATAAGGTTCTCCATGCTGGAGGCGAACTTATCTTTTGGTTGCTACTATTTTATCGGCAACTGTGCTGGGATTACTGACCATTGGTATTATAATAGTCTTACCTAAATTTGTTCAGGGATGGTCAAGGTAACACGGTGGGGAAAAAGCTGGTAGCAAAATATGTCTTATGAATCACTACACAGGTCAAGTTGCATTGCTGCCAATTTTCCACATTGTTTAAGAGTGGCAATGGCTCTTCTGATGAACAGTTCCCCAATTTATTGTCATCCATGTGTAGACTTCAGCTTTTGCACAGAAGATTCAAGTTTTTAAAGACTTACTATCTTTCAGTCATTAAATAGTCACTCACCTTCAGCTAAAATTAGAGTGGCATTATGTACTCTTTTGGCAATGTGCTTTAATCCATTTGCACCATGATATATTCCAAACATGGCAGCCATGTTAGCCAGAAGGGCCTAAAAGAGAAAAAATTGGGAACAAAAAAATAAATCTGCTTGCTAAGTAGGAGTATATTTAGTGGGGTGGGGAGTCAGACATTGATAGTTATATTTTTGATGGAGTTCTAAATAACCTACACAGCTAAAGGCTACAATTACGTGCCTAAAATGTCAAAACAGTAATCAGGCAGAGTTCATGAATAATAACAGATGTACAGGCACTTCTTACCAAAGTTTTCAATGGCTAACTTATGAATTCTTATGACTGTCAGCTACTGCAGTAAAATTTAGCACTATTTCAAAATTATCCTTCCAATCATCACTGACGATGAAGTAAAGTTCACCTGTGCAGTGCAGATGTTGCTTGTAGCCTTATCCCTCCTGATATGCTGTTCTCTGGTTTGTAAGGCAAGGCGATATACTTCTTTTCCATTAGCATCCCTTCAGTCATAGAAGAAAAGATTACTCTTTCATTAATCTAAGCCAAAAGAGGCTCTCTGCTTTTGTCAACAAAATGTAATCAGCACTCATTTGTGGCAAAAAGGTACAGAGAGAATAATAAACCAGAGCAAAATAAAAACTGGCATGAAAAATTCCAGAATGAAGGAAGCCTCTCTTCAGTATCACTTGAAATGAAATGGAGCAACTGGGTGACCTAGTTCACTTCCATAGTCCAGCTGTGCAAATTACAGTCCTGCAAAACAAGGCATACGGGCAGGTCCCACAAAGCCTTCCAGTCTGTATGAGCCCTGTCCTGCCTGATGCAAACACTGTGTCTTATATTGCCTATCCTTAATCTAAACCACATACACCACTTTCTTGATCACTAGGAGATGACAAGTCTTCTTCAACTCTCTGCTAGAAACACTGCCCCAATTTAGAGCTCTGCAGATACTCCAGCGGGGGCACACAATTCTTGTGGAAACAGTCCTCCAGGTTAACAGATGTGGCATCCCTGCATATATGAAGGAATGCATGCGCAGAACTGAATGAGGGCTCCTTTGAGAGTACGGAAGCTCCAGGTGCACACTGAAGCTCCCAATCTATCAGATGCTGTATCAGAACTTCGTAGTTGTATTAATGTTGTATTCAAATGTTTAGAACATTGATCTGTCCCAGAGATGAAACAAAACAGCTGCTCTTATAAAGCAATAACAATTTTGCTATATAGGAAGTACAAAAGGTTCCAAGATGCTTGGATAAAATGGGCCCAAGGAAGACAGAATTACTTGTTACTAGGCAAAAAAACACAACCACATATTTTCTTTATAAGGCTAATGCAAGGGGCCACTGGCAGAGGAAAATCAGTGGCAGGAGTCTTCACCTTCCATTTCTCACTTGAAAATCCAACTTAGGTTTTTTTTTTTATCATCGTTATCATCATCCTGATTTCCCCATGAACTCGGAAGAAGCCTGGCTACAGGACAATTGCAAGGGAGAACCGGCAGGCTGAGGAAAATTAAAGCACCATACATACTTTAAAGTAGTATGAAAATTAAAGTCATACTACTTTAGTATGACATGTATTTCTGCCTATAGTTTAACTAGTGAATCACTGAATGGGGTGAAATTTAACTCTTACAATTCAGGCATGGGAATTAACTAGTTAGGGTGCAACTGTATTGGATCCACCCATCATACTCGTAAGCCCCCGAATTTGGAGGCTTACGAGTATCCAAAGCAGAGCTGGATACTCATAAGCTTCTGAGTAAGCCATGCCTCATACTCTGCAATTTAGCTAGATGGGCGTTTTTGCCTGTCTAGCTGAGGCATCGGGGAGGGGGAGGGAAGGAAGCTGGGAGGGCTGGGGATACAGCATAAGCCCACTGACATGCACCCTTTGCCTCCTCTCCAAGCTCACGTTTGTGAGCTTGTAGAGGCCATTGGTGCAGTTCTCTCTGCACCAGCTGTGAGCGGGACAGGGAGGGGATCTCTAACTCCTGGGTCCAAGGTCGAAGTGCTGCCTTCAGCCTTGGATCCAGGAATCTAAAAAATCCTATGGCCCCCGCAAGATGCTGTCTAGGGACCATAGGATTGCTCTCCCTATTAACTAGTTAAAAGGTTAAATAAATGGCTACCTTAACCTTAGGTGTGCGCGTGTATGTTTTTAAGAAAGTTAAAGTCAACTTAAATTACTATTTTTTAAAATTCACTTTCCAGAGTTTTTCTTGATACAACCACTCTCTGTAACTCTATATGGAAGGACATTTATTTATCTAAACACCATGATTTCTTGCTTGAGAGACAGACAACTCATAGGTATGGTCTCTTAAAAACTACAAGGCCCAGAGTTTCTTCGTTCATGGGGGCATTCTGTGTACACTTGCAGAAGTCAACAAGGCAGCCAATTGGCTGAAGGAGAGGGAACAAGCAGAAGCAAGGAGAAACATTGATCCCAGCAAGAGTGAGAGGAAGCCACTTCTGTTTGAAGATGTGCCAGTAAATAAACTGTCCTTAAATTTACAGGCTTATAAGCCTATCAGATATTTATGCCAGTGTGATTTTATAGTAATTCTTTCAGAATTCTAGTCATTTTAAGAGTAGTGCTAGTTTCCTAAAGTAACAATAATTTCATAATAAAATACAGGCATCACAATACCTCATTACAGAAACAAATGTGTTTCAAAGTATGTTAAGTTCTAAGTAATTCTAAGTAATTTAGGGAGCAATTCTATGGCTGCTAGTCAGAAGCTAGACGGCCATAGGATACGTTGGTTTCCGGGAACCAACCTTCCCCCCCTCCCGCGCTGCCTCACAGGCAGCTCGGAATGAACCTGTGCTCCATGCTCAGAAGAGGACTGTGGAGCAGCAAAAATGGGGTGTTCCAGGGGGCATTCCAGGGCGGGGAAGGAGGAAATGCCGGTACGATACATCCAATGTGTCATCTGGCACCTGCTTCCCTCACTCCACTTTCCCATGGCTAGACAGCAAAATCGGCTGTTCAGCTGCAAATGCAGGGTGGCTGAAGCACAGCAGGATGATCCCCTCTGCACTTCTGCCCTGCATTGGATAGGCGGTCGCCTCCGAATTCGGAGGCGGCCGCCTATCCTGGTAGGATTGCTCCCTCCGTGTGCTTCTGGGGGCTTATGCAAAAAGAATCCACTCACTGCATAATTTTAAGAGGCAATTCCCCATCTTTCACACATTTCTCATGAACCAAAAACTTTTAGCTGCAGTTAATTTTAAAGGCTGCTAATTTTTAACTTTGACTAGTTATATTTGATATGGTCTGCTAATGCTACAATATGTTAAGAACTAGTTTTGGTGTGGACTGTGGTAAACAAGCTGAGACAACTGGTTTTAGGTTATGCTGGACTTCCCCTGAACAAAGAAGTGCACAATTTGGGAGTAGACGGAGTATGAAGATAAAGCACACTTGTGTCTTCAGCACAAGCCTCATGAAAAGGGCTAGGATTCATGTTTTCAGTTGAAAGTTAGCTTACCTTGTCACTCCCACCATCCTTCCAGGCATCATTCGCACCAGGTTCTCCTTGACAGCAAAAAAGGCTGCATGCGGCCCTCCATAACAAAGAGGCACCCCAAACCTCTGGGAGCTACCCAGAGCAACATCGACACCAAACTCTCCTGGAGGTCTCAAGACGCACAGAGCTAGCAGGTCAGTAGCACAGCAGACAAGAGTCTGAAACAAGAGAAGAGGTGGATGCCATCACCAGCATTTCTTTTTTTACAAACAATGACCTACATGGGTGCGCAATCAAGGATGTGAATTAGAATTACCTCAGGTTTTAGAAAAGTCACACTGGAAATTCTCAAAAAAAGGGCTACCAATTACAACAGAAGAGAACATCAGTGTTTTAATTTTGTATTCAATGAATGCAGGGGCAAATAAATGAATTATTCCCAATAGCTCATATATAACAAAGAATATAATGATGTAACTCTAGTGCATACATATAGCATTAGAAAGCTGCCTTTCACTGAGCCAGACCACTGGTCCAATCCGCAAGAGATCCTCTATTTATCTGAACAGAGAGAGCAGATTCACTCCTATAGAAGAACCTGCACACAGATCAGCTACAACTACTGAGATCAAATGGGTCAGGAGCTCTGTGTGGTAAACATTATTATCATCTTGTTTTACCCCATTCTGATGGGCTTGATCAACCAGACCACTGAAGTCTTCTATCTTCCCCTCTGTATCTGGGTACTGGAACAACACTCCACTGACATCTTTACCACTGAAGTCCATCTCATGAGGCAGCTTCAACTCAACAATGATGCCAGTGTAACTGGAAAGCAAGAGTTGCATCAGCAATAAAATAAGCTATTTGTTTCTGGTAAACATGTTTTAAAAAAGATTACACACATATGTATAGTAAAGCTAATGGCAAAACAGGAATAAATAGATGTTCTTTAATTTCTATCAAACGTTTCGCTTTCCGCCTTCTTCAGTGACAGTAACTGTCTTCCTAACTGTCACTTATGAAGGTGGAAGCCAAAAACGTTTGGTAGAAATTAAAGAACATCTATTATCCCTGTTTTGCCAAATACATTACTTTAAATATTGATTCTTATCATGGTTGTATCCCTCTGGGATCCAGGGCTTGCCTGATTGCGGCGTTGTTTGTTGCTCTCTCTCTCTCTCTCTCTCTCTCTCTCTCTCTCACACACACACACACACACACACACACACACACGCAGGGATATTTGACGGAAAATCAAAGATCTGATTTAGTGTTTCTTAGCAAGAATTATTTGCAAGTGAACAATAGCCACATTGAATATTCAATATTCAATCTTATTAGTAAGAGACTCTCTGTCAAGAACAGTATTTTGAATTTTTGCCTATATTGTTCTTTAAAGAAAATCTGCAGAAAACATTACTTTGCTCTAGTCTGCACCACTGCTATCGTCTGGGGATGGCATCTGATGTCAACATAAAACTTCCTCTGTTTATTATGCCTGTTAGAGGAAGAAAACACCCATAGTGTAATTTCAAATACGTTTCATACGATTTTAATTGCACAAAAGCAAGTTTTTATAGCCTACACTATGCAAGCAAAAAAAAAAAAAAATCCTGCTTCTGACTGGCTTGGACATCCCCTGCTCTATGATTTAGAATTCCATTCCTTGGAAAGTTAGCAGGAAATACTCAACAGTGGAATCAAGCAAAATTCAAGTCCCCAACCTATCAACCTCCATATAAAGAGTCAAGAAACAATGTTCTTTTTAAAAAACAATTCAACACATTTATGTAGAATAGGTCTATCAATGGCTACTAGCCCCGATCACCAAACACAATGCCCAGTTTCTATGTCTCTGAATACCAGTTGCTGGAGGGCTGCAGGGGAAGGGTACTGCCCTCACGCCCTGTTTGTGGGCTTCCCAGAACCATATTGGTGGTCACTGGAAACAGGATGCTGGATTAGATGAATCCTTGGTCCGATCCAGCATGACCCATCTTACATTCACTCCGTTTATTCAAATTCAATATGCATTTCCTTCTTTTGTGTCCTTTCCCTTCCTACATGAACTTCCTTTTATTTTAGACTATAGGCTTGCGGGTAGGGTTCATTCCATTTAATATAATTACCGTACAGCACCTAACCATTGAGGCCCTTCATAAATAAAACAACAGAATTACTTGTATTTGAATTTGTTACCTGTGACACAACTGCATAGCTTCTGCTGCAGCAGTTCCTTCATCCAGTAAAGAGGCATTGGCCACATCCATTCCTGTGATGTCACACACCATGGTCTGGTAATTCAACAAACTCTCCAGCCTGCCTTGGGATACTTCCGGCTGGTAAGGGGTATACTGAGTAACCCTGTTAAAAGTAATGTATTTCAGACATAAAGCTTTTACTTGTTCAAACAGTGCAAAAAGAGCCATGGTCCTAACAATGTCACAGTTGCAAGCTCTAAGAGATCACAAATATTTTAATTTGAATTTGACCAATATGTATGTTACAAATAGAACATGCACCACAGGAGAATATTAATGGAGCTCTTAGAATGTTAATATTTGTTCCTGAATATAAAATGTCTTAATTGTCTAACAGCTATTCTGCCCCCCAAATATACTCTGACGTGTATTTCCAGAATGGGATTAATTTGAATTCCTGATAGATGTTCAGGTTAAATAATTTGGCCCATTTAAGATTTTCTGTTTGATATCATCTTCTGGTTAAAATAGCTTTAAAAAAATCTTATAGTAACAGGAACAAATAGCTGCTTGTTGAAACAAACTAGAAGAAAACATATTACATCCTCTTAATGGTGCAGTGTAAATGTAATGCCAAACCATGAAGCTTAACTATAGTTAGGCATTGCATCCAAACCATAGCTTGCAAAAATCGAACAATACAAACCATGGTTAATGAGTGCATCTATACCAAGAAAATACGTGTCCTCAGGGAATGTCTACATGTGGACATAGCCAAGTGACTTCTGGCCATAGGGCTATATTTTAAAGAAAAATGCTACAACAGGATTTCTTGAACTTCAAACAACTAGGCATTGACTAAAGGACACGTTCCAGATGAGTAGTCATGATAATCTACAAGCATGAAGATTCAGAATGATATTGCAGTTAGATTAGCCAGTTTATTTTACAGTAACTTCAATTAATGTTAATTAAATGATCTTACGAAACATTAGGCGTGCTTTAGAGCAGGGTGGGGAACCTGTGGCCTACCAGACAACAGTGGATAACAATTCCCATCATCCCTAACTACTGGCTATGTTGGAGTTGGAGTCCAACATCATCTGGAGGGCCACCAGTTCCTCACTCCTGCTAAAACATTCCTAATGTTTTAATAGTAGCCAATCCTGATTTATCAACACAGGAGCTGTTAGAAACACCAGTTTAGTAATACAACAGTTTATGGTCATGATCTAAACAGTCCTTTAAAACAAAACTTCACCACAACACAGAACAAATATCACAATTGACTTTGCTGTGTGGTGTTGTAAAGCTGGGTAAAGCCTTATTTTTTATGTTTTTAATTACATGCTAAACCATATTGAGTAAATATTTTTTGAAAATAGCACAGAAAGAAAATTACTGTGTCTAAAACAAGGCAGGTGCCTTGTTATCTCTGTAATCCTAGGAAACACTGATATCACATGTAAGGCAGGGCTACAACCCAAAAGGAACAGATTCACGAACACCACAAACATCTAACAACTGTCTATAGATTTCCAATTTTCCAGTAAGACAGAGCATTTGGATTTTATTTTATTTTTTACTTTGACAAGTTATAGAAGTTTTGAACAAAAGAAACAGGGTTTTAAAAATATAATTTTGGATCTCTGACATGCACATAGAGAAGTTTCAACTTCAGTTCAGGATCTCCTACTCTCTCATTTACTGGGAAACCCACAGGCTCTGAAGCTGTTTCAGCCCAATACGTAAGATCAGTTTCTGAATTAATTTTAAGACATGATTAAGCAGCATCAAAAGAGAATATACAAACCATATTTAAACTCGGATTAAACCAGGCTTCCAAATACCACACACCTAGGGTAAGAAAGAATCTTCGGCAGGCAACCAGGCAAGGAGACACAAATGTTTGTTTTTTCTTCCCCTTGAAGCTACATATGACTAGCATAGACATGTGTGGGCAGGTGTGCTATTCAACATTTTTATTGTGGAATTTCTCAAAATAATAAGTTTTGTGGATTTATTCACAAGTTTCGATAAATCTATTTTAAAATGATTTAACTAACTGTACTAAGAACAAAATAAGGAGTAACTCACCTCTATTATTCAGTCATTGTGCTTTTTAAGCTAGCAGTATTTTGGCCAGGATTTAAAGATCTACTTTAGGAATGACTAAGGACTTGGATGTCAAGGGCTCCTTGGAGGGCTCTCAGTCTAATCCAGTAGCTAAGTCTAGACACAGACAAAGGGATTCTTTTTAAAACTTTATTTTTCTTTTACAACTTAACAGCTCTACAGGTAGCAACTAGATCTGACCAGCAGCATCCCTATGCCCTAAGTTAGAACAGTTGGTCCCCGTTTGAAAGGGAATAACTGGCAGACCCCTGAATATAAGGACTAGGGAGAATCCCTCCCCTTTTCCCTTGGATCCTCTGGGCGCAACCGTTCTTTGAGCGCCAACCGGGCGCTACGCCTCCTTTCCGCGCTCTCCATTTGGCGCCGCTCTCTGCGTCTGCGCCGCGCATCCAACCAGTCTGCTATTGGTGCTGGGTCACTCCCTGGACTGCTTTCTAATCTAGGAATGTGGGTGGGAGGAAACTCTGTCAGCTGCAGGCCCTGGGAAAAAGGGGCACGCTCCTCTCCCAGGAGCGACTGCTCTTCCTCCGAATCAGAACTACTCTGGGATTCTATGGGCTCAGTGTCCACCCTGACATTGGATATGCCCAAGGGATTTTAAGAATTTTTTCCCCTTTGAGATCACTAAGCCACATCAAACCGTTTTAGAAAATCTTGAGTTCAAGAGATAGTTTATCATGGGCCATGGGAGCTTGTTGCCCAAAAAACACATGCTCAAATCTTCCTTGGGCACACAGAATTAGTTGAAAAGTAATTGGATCCCAACCAATATACTGCTGTCTTATAAAGACAGTATCATTTTTAACTAGTTGTATTCACAATAAAATATCTGAAAACATATGGGTATTCTGTCCAATATAAAGATCACTAGTTCTTGTGGATTGGTCAGGCTATGCTTTAACCAACTTTCCTGAAATAAAATATTAACACTTCTGTTCGATGCCTCAGTTTACCCATATAGTAGCATTCCTGCACATAATCCACGATACTATTATACAAGTTGATTTGCTTGCCCCCCTATTTTTGCATTGTTTTGACTGGATACCTGTAGTGAATACACACAAATTCCACACTTTAGGATTATCTATTAATTTTCATGGGAGTTGGCATTTCTTGCCAAGTCTCTAATTTTTTTTTTAATGTCTCTCTCTACCATAATCTAATGCATGTGAGAAATGTAACTGAAGTACAAGAAATCACATAAATTTAAGAAGCATTTTGGAATTATTCTATGAATACAATAAATACATAAATGACATGCAGGCAATGATTAGTACGACAAAGTAGATTTCTAGGGTTAAGTCTAGACTTATTGTCAACTCAGTCAAGAAGCCAAACATACTTTCTATTCTTTGTTCATTCATTTGTGTTCATGTCACGTTGCTTGAATTAATTAGCTTGGTTTCTAGGGCAACACCACAGTAGACAGATAATGTGAAGCCAGTCAGGAAGTATTAGGCAAAAAAATGTGTGCAACCTAACACAGTCCCACAATATTTAGACTAACTGCTGATTGTACATGATTGAGACAAACATTGTTTTAATTAACCCATCCTATTCGTAGTACTTAGGAGAAATAAAAAAATAAGAAGTTCCAGACAATCTAAGGAAACAAAACTCTGTGCCCCTTTACAAACCATTTTTGAAATGCAGTTGTAAATATTTGGTAGGTATCACAAGAGCAAATTCTGTTCATTCAGAAAATATAGTTGCTTAAAACCAACTGTCCTCTATCAGATTGTATATATTTTACAAGCTATTCTAGTTTATTTATTTTAAGTCTTGGATCTCACCATGATACTACCATATGGGCTAAACATGTCAATTCTCTTAAGTTTTGTAAAAATAAAACAAAAGAATAAAAAGAAATTAATGGTGAATTTATACAATCCTGCTGTTCTACAATATCCACTTTGAACAGGCTCATGCAAATTAGCCCAATATGCAACTGAATCCGCAGCCCCATATTTTCTGTAAGCTTCACTGTAATTGCAATGTTTTCATAAGTCAGCTTCACACAGCCTAATTTCATGAGAACGTCACTGGTCAGCAGCTAAAAACAAAACATGCTGCACCGTGTGAAAATTGCTTCTCCATTTAATTGAACCTTCAGAAGCAAACTGAATGGTTATGGCCCATATTAGTCATGGGAATCTCATGTTCTGGGGACTGTTCTGGGGCAGTGTTGTTGGTTCAAAGTGGGAGGACATCACAAATTGTAGCTCACATGCATTCAAGTTAGGTTGGCCATATGTTCTACTTTACAGAGGACAATCCTCTACTTGAAGGGCCGCCCTGACTGTCTGGCTTAAAATTAAAGAACCGCAAGAAAGGCGATCAAGGGCCTTGAAGTTGCCCCTGAGACAGCACCTGGACAGCAGACTGAGCAGGCACGCAGGTCACAGTCTTCCAAACTATGGAGAGATGTATTGTCTATTTCAATCAGAAGATAGGAACCTCAGGCCCAGGGGCCAAATATGGCCCTCCAGAGTTCCCAACCTCCTTCCCCTGGCTCTACCCCTTTCCCCTTCAACCACCACTTGTTTGGTGAATTCCTAGCTTTTGTACCGTTTTTTCCCTATTCTAAAAATGCCTCTCCTAAGGGTTACTTGAAACAGTAAGAGCTTTCAGCTAAAATGTGCTGGTGTTTTTGGTGTTATGGCCCTGCCCCTTTTGCCTTTGGTTTTGCCCCCACTGACCACTGAAATGTGGCCAAAAGCTTCTCCAAAATGGAACTTGGCCCTCAGGCTGAAAGAGCTTCTGTACTCCTGATTTAAACGATAGCCATTATTTCTAAATGTGCATCTATACATTTAAAGTAGCCTATGGCAATATTGTGCAAATCCATGTCCTCTTTTGCTCACTTTTTTTGGTGAACAGTGGCCACCCTAACTCAAGCTGACTCTGAGGCAAATAGCCTATCCATGGCTATGTGTTCCTCTTTTCATTTCCCAATTTAGTTATGGCAAGTATTGTATATCCTTCTCTCTCACTATAAGCAAATTCATCATGCATTTGCACAAATCAGCCTCTTAAAAAGCTAAAACAAATAAACCCAACCTGAGACACACATTGAAAATAGTTACAGCATTTAACCCCAGGGCTCAAGCACAGGGGAGGGAATAGGTACACTTCACCAGGACCCAGTGATAGGGGTATGCATGTATTTCTGGCCTGGACTGCAAGCTCATTACCATGAGGGAGAAAACTGAGGCTAAATTTTGTGTGAGCGCTCTCTCTCTCTCTCTCATACACACACACACACACACACACACACACACAGAGATGTGTGCCTCCCTATCTCAAAAACAATAAGCACCAATGTTCCTTAGTTCCTGCTGGCAGGAAGAATCAACAGGGTGTGGCAGTCTTACAAGATTTATGGGCCCAGAGGAATTATGCTTGTGCACAGCTTGACTCTGATGGCAATAGTGGCAGACTGTTGCCAAAACAGGGGGATCTGAAGCAGTGACATATGTCCCTCTTTATTCAGGTAGACTTTTCCTGTGCATCACACTTTGCCGACTTCTCCTGTGTATAAATATGAACAATACGTGGCAGATAACAGAGGGCTACATTCTACAATATAGATTGGGCAGGTAGATTACAATCAATGTCTACCTGAATTAAATAGCCAATGCAGACATGGCCTTAAGAGAAGCAAAATATTACGTGCAAATAAATTCCTCAGTCTTAAGTGAGTGACTGTGCACAACCGCCCACATGAAGTATAGGAATCATCTATTTCCAAGATCCCCAACCGTGTTGCATTCTTGCTAGAAGAATTTAAGGGTTTGCTTGCCAAATTTGTCACTGACTGCTGCTTGCCTCACACAGCTCTTTGCTGTTAGTCTTTTATAACTTTTCAAAACATTAACACATAAAACAAACCCCTGGATCTTTCTGTAGCCTTTTCTCCAGTCTTTCAGTTCGCAACTCCTACAAGGGCAAATTTGGCACACCCATATACATTTTTCATATTTACCAGATACTGGAATGTACAGACTGTGGGGAGCTGTTCTTTCCACACTCCCTTTGAACACTTAAAGGCTGTGATGTATTTCAGTATTGAGAAGATAATTTTTTTTCTTTTACAATAACTTCAGTTACTCGCATGCTGTTGAATGACTTCTGGATATATATATATATATATATAAAATATGGCTGTATACAGTTTGTGAGGCAGTAACACATAGCAAGAAGACAGCAGAAGTTTAAAGAATCCCATGTAAATTCAGAAGTCTGTGATACTTCATAAATACATGATTGTGACCAACCTATGCTGCAATCCTATACACACTTATGTGGCAGTACTTTCCATTGAGCTTAATGGGGCTTACTTCTGAGTAGACATATGCCATTAGTTGCTCAACATTACATACACCATACCTAAAGACTAATAACAAAAATGTATTTTCAGTATCATGGGACCAGGGTGGCTTAATGGTTAAGATGCTGAACTGCAGACTGGAAGGTCGGCAGGTCAGCAGTTCGAGACCTGAGTGCCGCGTGACCGAGTGAGCTCCCGTCTTCAGTCCCAGCTTCTGCCAACCTAGCAGTTCGAAAGCAAGAAATTGCAAGTAGATAAATAGGTACCGCCTCGGCGGGAAAGATAACAGCGTTCCGTGCACCTCGGTGTTCAGTCATGCTGGCCACATGACCACGGAAGTGTCTTCGGACAGCGCTGGCTCTTCGGCTTAGAAACGGGGATGAGCACGGCACCCTAGAGTCGGACACGACTGGTTGGGGACACCTTTACCTTTACCTTTTATTTTCAGTATTCTGCAGACCCAAACATAGGCTATATTTGAGCCTACTATCTTAACCACATAAACTCTATTTATTAGGGCTGCAACATTTAATTAATTAATCCATTAGAAACCTTCTGTCCATCTAAAACATATTCCAATTAATCTGGTAGATATTTTTAGATGTATTTTTAATACAAGAACTCATAAAAAATAGCAGATGTTGAGGGCAAAAGCACGTAGCCTGAGCAAAAAGTGCAAAACAAGATGGTCTCTGTGAAGAAACTTGCTATGACAGTTGTGTTCATCATCTATAAACAAAGTATGCTTTATGCCTCAAAACTATGGCCTTTACTCATATGCAAATCTATACAAGTGTAATAAATGAATCAATCTAAAACTCACAGAAGTAGTTGACTCAGATTTCTTAGATGGGCTGGCAGTCTAGTTTTTTTTCTTATCCCCACCCTCTATTATATAGCCTAGACTGGTTGCCTGTAGGGAGTAAGAATTGTTTTCTCAAAACAAAATAAGGAAGCTTTACAATACTTCTTTGATGCTCCAAATGATTAACATAGGTGCAGAAGGTCTACTAAAAATTGTTCTGAGCTAGTAACTTCTATCAATGTGCTTACAAAGTTGATATTGCCCAAATGCAGCATTCTATGTTGTACGTCAGAGGGTGGGCACAAGATAGATCAGGATCTACCCGTAGATCTCTGGGTGATTTGCAATAGATTGCCATGGGTTTCTGACTCCCAAGTGTAAAGGGATAGGGACCGTCCGGACCATGGGGGTTCCCCGTCCGGACCACAGCTTCTCTCCCAGGCCCTGTCCCATGTTTAATGCTAGACAAAGGTTGCCTGAGCAGGGAAAGGCAGTCCCTTTCTCTTACCTCTCTTTGCATGGAGAAAGTGAGATGTCTCGGAAGGCAATCTAGCTCCCAGAACCAGAACAGTTCTGCACTTCTGGTCTAATAGCAACTAAAAAGCTTTCCCCATCCCTATATTAGGTTGCTGTAAAAAAAAAATGCTGGGTGGGGGGAGAAACTTGAGCAGATTTTTGTGCAAAAGGACTGTTGAGCTTGCTTTTGGTACTGATCTCAAATTCCTGGGCTGGGCAGTTGCTCCAAAGCACCATGTTACTTAATTCTTGAGAACGTCTGCCCACCTGAGCCACTATTTTTGTACCTGGGTTCAGTGTGGCGCAGACTGGTAGGCAGCAGTATTGCAACCGAAACTCTCCCCACAACCTGAGTTCGATCCCAGTGGAAGCTGGGTCTCGGGTAGCCGGCTCAGGTCGACTCAGCCTTACATCCTTCCGAGGTCGGTAAAATGAGTACCCAGGTTGCTGGAGGAAAGGCAGTCACGACTGGGGAAGGCAATGGCAAACTGCCCCGCTACAGTCTGCCACGAAAATGCCAGCGAAAGCAGCGTCCCTCTAGGAGTCAGTAATGACCCGGTGCTTGCACAGGAGGAACCTTTTCCTTTCAGTTATTATAACTCAGGTTTCTGGCAAAAAAAACAAAGTAGAGCTCACAAGCCTGATGTCTGCCCACCCTCGTTGGCAGTTCCCATTTTTCCATAATAAACCTCTTTCCCCAAATATACAGTAGCTATCAGTGCTGCATCTTTGGGCTGGGGTGAATGCAAGAACACACCACACGAGGGACTTTGTTAGGACCGAATGGGAGTAGGGGGACACCACTGGCCTGTGCAGCCTGTCCTTACAAGCCATTAGAGGAGCTTCATGTGTGTTCCTGAAGCTTGGATGGACAGCCTTATGCCAACCAGGAACTGAACCAAAGGGGTTTCCCTTTATTTTTGTTAGTGGCAAGTGGCCTGCCTCACATGGACGCTACCACAGCTGCAACAACTACAGCCAGAGATAGGATCTGCCTATCTTACCTTTCAGCCGCTTGTACTATATATTTACTACTTGCATTTAGTACAGAAACATTCACAGTTTCTCATTTTCCAAGTTCTAGTATATGTGTTGTTGGCACTACAAGGACAGACCATACACACACTGGTACTTTTAAAAGTAGCATGATTTTATACAAGTGAACCAATGCTATTTTTAAAACAAAAAACAAAAAACACTGGTTGTTGCCTATACAGTCTCTGTTCCTAGTTTTATGGTCTTTGAATTTCTACAGCCAAGAATATTTTAAATATAAATGGATTTTTCCATGAAAGAAACTTTGAACAAGCTAAGCTTTATTTTGCAGACAGATTTCCCATTACCAACAATAATAAGATGATATCCAGTTCTTACAAATGAAGGAAACAATGTGGCCCTACGACCACAGTAATGTATTTGAAGAAATATTTCTGTTCCACTGATAAAAACTTGATTTTGACCAATAGACTTATAGTAGCTCCTTCTGTCACTGACATCTTGTATCACTGCAGAGTAACACAATAACTTGGGTGCCTCTATGTATTCAAACACATTAACAACGTGAAAAATATGAACTGTGTGTGTTTAATGATAAAACGTGGTACATTACCATCCTGCATTCTCCAGCAAATTCCTTACAATGGTCTGAGGCACTGAACAGTTGTAATAACCCATGCCAATATAGGATCTCCACATCTTGTTCTTGCTGGCAATATTGTGTAAAGTTTCAAGAATTTCATTCTCACCTAATTAAAAATAAAGTTATAGAAGAACACTTGTAAAGGAGTTTATAATGTCAAACATTTTGAGCCTGTTGCCCCATACTTATTTATTTACAAGATTTATATACTGTTCTACATCCATTAAAACATCTGAGTGGTGAACAATATAAAGGGGAGAAAAATAAATAATAATAATCAAAATACAAAAATAAAATACGTAATTAAAACGTATCACCTACTGCAGGCATAATACTAGTTGAGCGCCTGCTATGCAGACTTGACTATTTAACCTCCTGCCCACCTCCCTTTCTGCTTCATTTTATCTGCCTGCTTGCCCTGCCTATGTTCAATGTTGAAATCCATAGAACTGAGGCAAATAAAGCTTTATTACAATAAAAAGATCATTCACAATTACAATATCCCACTGAAACAATAGAGTCTTGTGACATCCTAAAGAGTAAGGGTAAAATCAAAGGTCAGTCCTACTTAGAGTAGATATACTGAAATAAATAGTATTTATTTATGTACTAAGTTAGTCATGACTAATGTAAGTCCCATTAATTTCAATGGGTCTACTGTTAGTAGGACTTATGTTGGATTTTACTCTAACAATTTTATTCTGGCATAAACTTTCATGGACTATAACCCACTTTATTAGATGCATGGAGTATTATGGAGAGTTTCAGTTTTCTGTACAGGGGGTGGCAGGGGAGATGGCAGGGGGGTTGTAAAGAATGAGGTCAAAAGACCAATATCCAATTGGTCACTCACATAGAACTTTTCAACAATGGTCCTTGTTGACCTACGGATGAGTTGCATAAAATAGCATGTCTTTTCTGTGACTTTTAAAGTTTTGAAACTTAGGTAAGATACAAATGACTTATAAAAGAGCTGTATTGCCGTCTCTGCATTGTCACATAAGCCAAGCAGAGCCAGGAGTGCGCAGCTTGTGGCCTCCAGATCTTTTTACTCAGATATAAAGAACGGTGGACACGAATGCCAAAAATTTGCTGTTCTCTTATAACATTTTCATTATATAGTCTCATACGATAATAGTTTTAAGAAAAGCTCATTGTTTCTCCTAGGGAGATTGGGTATAATGCCCTTGCTTGCGAACAGGGTGATCATGCAAGCCACTTACTTCAGGAAACAATGATTCCATTGCTTCTCCTGGGAGAAAACATCCTACAAAACTTATATACAATTCACAGTACACAATGTCATTTCAACTATTAATTCCCTCCATTTCCAGCGTTCAGAGGAGAGTGCCACTGGTGCTATCCTGCTATCCACACACAGGAGGTATCAGCAGGCTTGTGGAAAACCCAAGGTTTGCAAAACTACAAAAAATATATATTAAAACAATCCCTAATGGAGGGTTGTGGGGAGACAGTCCAAGCACAGCCCAATGAGGGTTGAGCATGCTCAGTGGCTACAGCAAGGACATAAGGGGATCTGCACTGGATCAGGCCAAAGGCCTATCCACTAGTCCAGAATTCTCTTTCCCACAGTGGCCAGCTGGATGCCTACGGGAAACATACAAGCAGGACATAAGCATAACAGAACCCTCTTGCTAACTGACTGCCTGAGTATACATATGTTACGGCTGGCTGGAAAAGTGAACAGGAACACTCCACACGGCAACATTTTGTATTAGGTCCCACTCATGAGCCTTAAATCACAGAATGTACAGATCTGACTCACACAGGCAGTTTGGAGGAGGAAAGTCAATCCATATGGCTTGAAACTAGCTGCATGAATAGCCTGCTATTAACACAAAGTGCAAGCAGTGAGCTGCATGAGAAAATCTATACAGCTCACCAAGGACATGCTGGCAATTTATTTTGTTGCAGTTATCACTATATGGTCCCTTTGTCATATGCATATTAACTTTATGCCCAGAATAAGTTCCACAAACAAAATACCATGTGAACAATTAACGAAGGATCTTTGTGGTTAAAATGCAACCAGAGAATTTAAAATGCAACAAGTGAACCTTTTATGAAATAGAAGCCCCTGCCCCAAATAATTAGGAAATAATGTAACGGTTTTATTACGTTCAATGTAATCACTCCTGTCACAAGAATCCATATCAGACATTTTGGTATCCATTGCTTCTAATTCTTAGACAGACAACTCTGTTATTAACATGGCCTCAACATGGGGTTATGATCAGAAATGGTTTTTATAACATTACCTGAATTTATTTGAATTTAATTTACTCTGGAAATTGATTTTTACTAATGGAAATCTGACCTACAACAGCAGATTTATATTAGGTAACATTTACTTAAACGTGTCTTCAGTCTATCAGGTTACATCATTTAGGTCCTACACTTTAGGTCAAATGGGACTACTTGTTATGAACTATTGTATATGTAGGCTCGGCGGGGATAGAGACGTGAAGCCCCCGAAACCTCACTGTAAATATTCAGATCAAAGAAGGTCTTTCTCTGGTTTTTCCCAGGACCTTTGTGTTGTTCTGCAAAATTGGAAAAATTGAATAATTTTGGATTATGAAAAACTTTTATAGAATTATAAAAATAACGTTTAAGGCAATATGTTCATATATTGCTCCTTGGCAATATATGAGTTCTAAAAACTACACAATAGGGTGATTTTGAAGAAGACTAGAAATATAAGCTTCCTGAAAATGCTGAAGGCATGGGGAAAATATCTTTTTAAAAATCTTCCCTGTAAGATTACCAGCATAGTTATTTCTTCCATACCTTATTAAAATTATTGATCTAATGTATCTTTTACTGATAAGTATTTAGGGATATTCCAAGTCATGATCTGTCTCCCAATATGTGGCCAGAGCCATTATATGTGAAGAAAATGTACATTCTTTGACAGTTTAGGTTTTGTTCTATAGTCGAATCTATAGAAATTATAGAAGCTCCAAGTCAGGCTTAGTTTCCCAACACAGAGCCACTTAGCCACCTTGAAGAAAATGTGCATTCTTCCACAGTTTCAGCTTTTTCTACAGAGTCCTGTGTTTGGGGGCTTGTTCTGGTTAGATGCTGTAGCAGTCAGTGAATATAGTCCAAAAACCCACATGTGAGAGAAACACTGCAGGTTATTCTGCCACTACCACCACATGTGATGGAACAACGTGTGGGTTATCCCACCTATGTTTCCTTAAACAACAACAACTTTGCGGCTGGGGTCTATGGAATTCACTGCCATACTTTTTAATAAAGTTCCCATATAGACCTCACTGTTAGGAAATGCTGCCTCAGTCATACAACCGTTAACTGCTCCCACCAAAATAAACCTACCTAAAAGGGATCCAGTAGCCTAATTTCTATGGCTTAGGCATGGGACTGAGACCACCGCTAGAGACAACATTCCAAAGTGAACAAAAATTAAGGGATTGTGCTGCACTCCTGCTGGTTCCATGGTACTTATGGGACCAACCGCTTGCACAACAGGAATTAGCACTTCCAACAGTAACCCTGGAAATGAGCAGAAATGCTCAGGTCTGGAATGAGGCAGGTCAGTGGAGTGCCCTTCTGCAAGCTTGACTGACCCAGTCCATTTCAGCAACAAGCATTTCCCTCGTTTCTGATTGTTGCAGGATCCACTAGCTTCCCATTGCACTAGCGGACAGTCCTGCTAGTGCACAGGCAGCATTGGATACTGCCCACTATATATTTTTATTAAGGGGAATTATTTACACTCTTCAAACAATAGGCTGAGATTGCTAAAGGGTTCGTAAATTAAGTATATTTAGTTACCTTTCCCAATAGCCCAGGGACTGTACTTTCCTACAGAAAGTAGAGGAAGGAACTAGAGGATCGGCTATCCTTGACTTGATCCTAACCAACAGAGATGACTTAGTGGATAAAGTAGTGGTTACAGGAACTCTGGGGGAAAGCGACCATGTTGCACTTGAGTTCTTGGTTCTAAGGGAAGCAAAAGCCGAGTGTAGTCAAACGCGTACCCTGGATTTTAGGAAAGCTGATTTTAATAAACTCAGAACAATGATCAGTAAGGTCCCATGGCAAGCGATGCTAACGAGAAAAGGAGTCCAAGATGGGTGGGAGCTTTTAAAAAAGGAAATTCTCAAGGCACAATCACAAACAATTCCAACAAGAAGAAAAGGTGGAAGACAACAGAAGAAGCCAATGTGGCTTCACAAAAAGCTTAGGGATGACCTGAAAACAAAAAAGGACACATATAGGAAGTGGAAAGAAGGCCAAGTAACAAAGGAAGAGTACAGGCAGGTAGCAAAGAATTGCAGGGATGGCATCAGGAAGGCTAAAGCTGAGAACGAGCTGAGGTTAGCGAGGGATGCTAAAAACAACAAAAAGGCTTTCTTCAGCTATGTGCATAGTAAAAGGCAGAGGAAAGAAATGGTGGTTCAGCTATTAAATAAGGATGGCAAAACGATAACAGGTGACAAAGAAAAGGCAGAGGTGCTCAATTCCTACTTTGGCTCAGTCTTCTCCCAAAAGAGAGCCTATGACCCCCCTGGCAAAGGCGAAGTGCAGGCTGAAGGGGCAGGATTGCAGCTTGAGATCGATAGGCATATGGTCAAGGCACGCCTAATGACTTTGAATGAGTTCAAAGCTCCAGGGCCAGATGAACTGCATCCTAGAGTAATAAAGGAACTGGCAGAAGAACTCTCAGAACCGCTGTCTATTCTCTTTGAGAAATCATGGAGGACGGGGGAAGTGCCAGATGACTGGAGGAGGGCTAATGTTGTCCCTATCTTCAAAAAGGGTAAAAAGGAGGAACCTGGGAACTATAGACCAGTCAGTCTGACATCAATCCCTGGGAAAATTCTGGAGCAGATCATAAAGCAATCCATCTGGAAGCACCTTGAAAACAATGCCGTGATTACTCGAAGCCAACATGGATTTGTCAAAAACATGTCCTGCCAGACAAATCTGATCTCATTTTTTGATCAAGTCACCTCTCTTGTAGACCGTGGGAATGCTGTAGACATCATATACCTCGACTTCAGCAGAGCTTACAACAAAGTGCCCCGTGATATCCTGATGAGCAAACTAGCTCAAAGTGGGCTAGAAGAAACAACGATCCGGTGGATCCACAGTTGGCTACAGAATCGGACTCAAAGAGTGCTTATCAATGGGACCTTCTCAAACTGGGGAGAGGTAACGAGTGGGGTACCGCAGGCTCAGTCCTGGGCCCAGTGGTCTTCAACATTTGTATTAATGACTTGGAGGAGAAGGTGCAGGGAATGCTGATCAAATCTGCAGATGACACAAAATGGGGCGGGATAGCTAATACTTTGGAAGACAGAAACAAAATTCAAAGTGATCTGGATAGACTGGAGCACTGGGCAGAAAACAACAGAACGACATTTAATAGGGATAAATGCCAAGTTCTGCACCTAGGAAAAAGAAACCAAATGCACAGTTACAAGATGGGGGATAAGTGGCTCAACAACACTACAAGCGAGACGGATCTTGGAATTGTTGTCAATCACAAGCCGGATATGAGCCAACCATGTGATGTGGCTGCAAAAAAGGCCAATGCTATTTTGGGCTGCATTAATAGATGCATAGCTTCCAAATCCCAGGAAGTACTAGTTCCCCTCTACTCAGCACTGGTTAGGCCTCATCTGGAGTACTGTGTCCAGTTCTTGGTACCGCACTTTAAGAAGGATGCAGACAAACTGGAAAGGGTTTAGAGGAGGGCAACAAAGATGATCAGAGGACTGGAAACAAAGCCCTATGAAGAGAGACTGAAAGAACTGGGCATGTTTAGCCTTGAGAAGAGAAGACTGAGGGGAGATATGATAGCACTCTTCAAGTACTTGAAAGGTTGTCACAGAGAAGAAGGCCAGGATCTCTTCTTGATCATCCCAGAGTGCAGGACTCGGAATAATGGGCTCAAGTTACAGGAAGCCAGATTCCAGCTGAACATCAGGAAAAACTTCCTGAGTGTTAGAGCAATACAACAATGGAACCAATGACCTAGGGAGGTGGTGGGCTCTCCCACACTGGAGGCATTCAAGACGAGGCTGGACAGGCATCTGTCAGGGTTGCTCTGACTTGGATTCCTGCACTGAGCAGGGGGTTGGACTCGATGGCCTTGTAGGCCTCTTCCAACCCTACTATTCTATGATTCTATGACTCTTCCCCAAGCTCTCAATAGCTTTTCCTTCAGACCAGATTTCCTTAAACTCCAACCCACAAACAGAACAAGTTTAGGAACCCCCCTCAATTTCTCACAAACAGGAACACATGCTGTACGCAAATCTTCCTCTGCTGCCAGCTCTTTCTGCTTCTTCTGACTTTTAGGATAATTCAGATGTTTCAGGGACTACTTGCTAAAGCTCCCTCGGGTCAGACATAAACTAGGAGCCTAAAATATACGTCTTAGGAATGTCAGAGAAATCTGCAGTGGAATGAAATGAGTTCAGCTTTCTATGAATCTGACCCATGGATTCTGCAGGGGACTTAAAAAAAAAAAAAACCTTCTCCAGAATTCTACACAAATGTAGTCATAGAAAAATATATAACATATTCACAAGTGTGAATTTGTGCAAATGCCAATTTATTTATTTCCAATATTTATATTCCACTCCATATCAAAAGATTTCAGAGTGGTGAACAGCAAAGATAAAAGAATAAAACACCATATTAAAACTATTAAAACATTTTAAAAGAAACATGAATTTGCTCACATTTGGAAAACTGGAAAAGACCTGATTCTGCCAGTGAGCAGATGACAGAATGAAAAACAATTGACAATCCACGAAACGCAGATGGAGTAGATTTTACAAAATTCGTACATCCCTGTTATGTCCAGCTTGATTTGCTCATAAAATTATCATGCCTGCCATATTAAATTTAAAAGTATTATTTATTCAGACAATTGTTACACGTCTACCGAGTTGAATTTGAAATGTTTAATTTTAAGATAATTTTATTAGCAAGCCAAGTTATACGTAAAACATTTTATGTTCCTAAAGAAACAAAGTGACTTTAGATCTTTAAAGAGCATTTTTTTTAAAAGTATTGCATATTTTTCCATTTCCCCCTCAAATTCCCTTTTTTCCCCACAAAACCCCCGGAGGAAAAAAACTTCCCCCCCACCCATGCTTCAAAATTTCCACGGGGAAATTCTACAACTCAAGGCTGGGATCCCAAGTGCCATGTTCCACAGCAGTGTTTCAGTTTCTCCTTTGGCCAGCATCCTTCGGCACCCCCAAAGAACCTCCCCCGCAATCAAGGTTGTCTGGAACAGCAGCCCGTAAGTCAGGGGTGGGTAACATGCAGCGCAGCCACCTCACGCTGCAGTCCCCGCCACCCCTGAGGTTCATTCAAAAAAATGAACATACATCTTTTTTTTTTTTTTACTTTGGGGGGTATTTTTCAGCACCTGTGTGTGTAGGGGCAGGTGCTGCCCTTGATCTCCCAAAGTTGCCCATCCCTGCCATAAGGTTAGAAGGGCTGGTGCCACCAGGAAAGTCAGCCATCCTACTCCCTGCCTCCTGTCTGCAGGGAGCACTTTAGAGCTGGGATCTAGGGAGACTTACAGCTGCTTGTACAATTTTTTCCACACGCAATAGGGCCAGGATCCAAACAGCATCTTAGATTCATACAAGGAGCTTGCACTTGTCCAGTGGAATTGTTGCATCCACAATCTACTTCCATGTCGTATTACCAACTGCTTTTGAGACTCCGCTCAGTTTCCAAAGCAATTTGCCATAACATAGCAAATGAGTGTTCAAGAAAACATCAAATGCCCTCTCAGGCTCACGGAACTAGCTTCATGGTTCTTTGGACCTTAGCTAACGTTTTCATCAAACACTGCACATAACACTGCTGAGGTAATTAATCCATCGTGTGCACCTCTTAAATCAGTCTGTCCTGAAAACTTTTCGCACTAGCGTAGAATACTCAGGGACGGGAAACATCTGGCCCACCAGGGATCCCCATCTGGTCTGCCAGCTATTCCCAGAGCGCCCCGCTCCCAGAACAAAAGTCTCTTATTTTTGATCAGCAGCTGTGGGGGGACTGGGGGGTTGCTGCTGGGGAGGGAAAGAATAACTCTTCCTCTCCGCTCCCCAACACCACAAGCCCCACTAAAAAAACATGCCCCTCCCCGGCTGCAATCAGGCTTTTAAAAACTTTCAGAAAACTTAATTGCGGGTGGGTGAGAGGAGGGGGGACTTTCAGGAGGGACAGTTTGCGGTGTGATATAGTGTGTGCGTGAGCGTGCATAAAAAAAGAGGAAGTGTGCATGCATGCATGCACGTGCACATATATAAGAAATCAAGTTTAGCATCAAGATGATTGCCACTGCTGTCCTCCGTGACCAACTGAAGAAGAGATTTTGTTCATGGGGTGTGTGTTCTGCATTGACATTTCTCTGCCTAGTCTTCAAGAAAATCTAAACTGTAGAATGAGTAGTTTGGATTGTTTTACCATAACATTTTTAAACCACTTATTTCTTCTCCCCTTCACTACAGGACAGACTTTGCTTCTTTTCTTTGCTTTTCTTACAAGCGATGGAAAAAGCAGATAGAATGCAAATTTGAAGAATGTTTGTCATAAAGACTTCTGAAGAAAGAAAACAGTGGACAGGGAAAAGATGTAAAACAATGATGGATGCCAGACACCACAGGCATATATCTCAAGGGAATGGGGCAGCCCAGAATAGTTCCATGTAGATGGAAGATACACTCCACTATCAAAACAAAGTCAAGGAACAGATGGCCCCATTAACGTATTCAGTATGCAGTATTCCCAATCCCACGTTAAAGAGAATTCATTACAAACACGACCTTTCAGTCTTTTGGTGCATGTTAGTCTGGTAACCTGTTCCTAAACATTTGCCCCTGTATGGGACTCTTGCATATCATCCTATGCTACTCATGTCAGATTTGTGATATCTTTCTTTGCCCAGTTCTAAGGCCTGGCGTGCTATGGTCCATGGGGTCACGAAGAGTCGGACACGACTGAACGACTGAACAACAACAACAACAAATCATTTGTGTGTCTTAAGATCAGGATCATGCCACTAAGAAGTTACTGCTGTCATGCCTCTAAGAAGTTACTTCGACCTCTATTAATGACTTCACTTTTCCCGTTTCTTCCCGTTGGCTTCTCATGTTTGGCTCAACAGAAAATGACCAATCAAGAGCTCCCAGCGCTTCCAGACAGAGGGCTCCCAGTGCTAACAATCAAAAGGCATTGTGCAGCTATTAATTCTGCACTTTGACTGCAGATGCCTATTCAACAACTTAATATTTTATAGGAGTACTTTTCCTTAGCTGACAGGTAGCTTAGACCAAGGTACAAAACATGTTGAAGACTTTTGTATACAATATTTACCTTCATATTCTAGAATAGACATTGGCCTTTGATTATAAATCTACTCTGTTAATTTGAGGCTCCCCCCCCCCTCCATTGTGCAATGAGAAAGCTATAAAGCAATGTACTCGGTGAAGGGGGAGCTGGAAATACAAAAGGACCGTAAACACCCATTAAGAAACACTTGGAAATCAGCCATCCTACTCAGCCTACTGCTTCCAGTTTTCTAGGGCAGCAGCTAAGATGAAATGCATTACACCAAATCCACTACACTGAAAATAGTTGAGTAATCCTCCAGGAACTTTAGCTAGCAATTCTTTTTGCTGAACAAATGCCTGCCACTGACCTTGTTTATTTCCCCTAGCTGAGAATATTGCGTAACATGATCAGAGGCAATGATATTAATGTACCAAGGAAAAGTTCATTGATCTTTTGCACTGTTATCTCAGAACTGGGGGTGGGAGGAAAGTACTGCACATACAGTTCAATGTTAACGTTTATGGATCTTCAGAAACAAGGTGCTACTTTTCCCTGGAAGAGTGCCCATTTCTACTATTTTGATGCTATGTGTCTGGAAAAGGGAGTTTTCCAGACACATAGCATCAAAATTCAGTTTCCACACATCACAAATGTAGCTTATCAGCCTACCATTAAAACATTTAAAATAGAGAAAAAAATTAAGAGCATGGTTAATTGTTAATTAACCAAAAACCACACACAAAACTAGAATACAAGTTCTGATGGCGTGTCATATCACTTCATGAATTATATAACTACAGGGGTACACCACATTTGCGGCCCTAAGGGCTGCATCTGGAGTCAATAGGGGACACAGACTTAGTTGTGTGTGTGGGGGTAAATGTCACCCCTGTCCTAGCAATCCTGCACAAGATCACTGGGGTGGGGGGAAGGCTGGTTCAGGCTTCTTGCGGGAGAGGAGGAAACTTTACCTCCTCCCACTTCCAGTGACCTCAATAGGCATAGGGGCCACACAACAGACTCAACGTTATGAGAACTGTGCCCTACCTGCATCTGGATATATCTAAAACACATTGTGTGGCATGTGGAAACTCAATGAAATGGCACCGTTTTTGTTTTAAAAAGCACCACAGGTGCATTTAAAAGTAATCATGTGCATTCTGATCCAGTTCTGATGCACATACAGGCATTCTGATCCAGCTAGAGCGCATAGATGTGAGGAAGCAGGCTTCCATGCACATAATTGTTTAGAAAAACCACACATGAAAGCAAGCGCTGCATGCATGATTCCCAGTCCCTTATGTATGACTCCCACAGGTTGTGCACACGTGGCCCTTTAAAGGAAGCTGGAATCCAGCCAGACAGCTGTCCAGGATGGGAAGCAAGTAGCTGGATCCAGTTTTCCCTACCAAAGGAAACTAGGATTGCATCAAAGGACTACAATACCATGCATAGCCCTGGTGGATGCACAAGTGAAATTTTACATGGGCACAGACTGCCCCCCTTCTCTTCAATATCAGTGCATGCTCCTAATGTGCAATTGATGCATGTACAGACATTAGGGAGAATGGGGAAGCCTCTGCACATTCAATTTTAGTTGTGTATCAGAGCTTTCTTAAGAATGGCCAAATATATATAATTGTTGTTGTTGTTCAGTCGTTCAGTCGTGTCCGACTCTTCGTGACCCCATGGACCATAGCACGCCAGGCCCTCCTGTCCTGCGCTCTCTCCCGGAGCGATATATATAACAGTCCCCCGCAAAATCACTCTAGGTTATTGTTAGCTCTCATCAGATGGATCCAATAGGAACTTTAAGTATTTATTTATGTAATTATTACTTTTCTATACCACCCATATAAAGCTCTCTGGGCAGTTCAAACAATTAAAACCATAAAATACTACGTAAGATACATTATAAAAGTTTAAAAGCTACAGTATAAAATAAAAGTAAAATCAAGACAAGACCTACTAGCAATGCAAAGATTTTAAATACAGTGAGAGATTTAAAAGAACAGAACTAAAATGCTTGGGAAAATAAAAAGGTCTTCACCTGGTGCCAGGAAGTGCACAATGTAAGCGCCTGGCGAGCCTCTCTGGGAAGCTCATTCCACAATCAAGGTACCACAGCAGAAAAGGCCCTCTTCCTGGTAGCCACCTACCTCACTTCCTTTGGCAGGGGTTCCTGGAGAAGGACCACTGAGGATGATCTTAGGGTCTTGGAAGGTAGATATTGGAGGAGGCGATCCTTCAAGTAACCTGACCTCCAGCTGTTTAGGGCTTTGAATGTTAATACCAGCACTTTGAATTGGGCCTGGACATGGAATGACAGCCAGTGCAGATAACGAACCACTGGCATAATATGATCTCGTTGCCCAGTTCCTGTTAACAATCTTGCTGCCCTATTTTGGACCAGCTGAAGTTTCCAGACTGTTTTGAAGGTCAGCCCCACATATAACATATTGCAGTAATCCAGACAAGAGGTCATCAGAGCATGGATAACTGTGGCTAGTCTATCTCTGTCCAGATAAGGATATTGTTGGTATCAGCCTAAGCTGATAAAAGGTGCCCCATGCCACCAAGTCCACCTAAGCCTCGAGTGACAGTTCTGGATCTAAGAGCACCCCCAAACTATGAACCTGATCCTTTAGGGGGAGTGCAATCCCCAGCAGAACCAGTTGAACATCACTTAGCCAGGCAGATGAACCACCCACTAACAGCACATCCATCTTGTCTGGATTGAATATCAGTTTATTGGCCCTCATCCAGTCCATTACCATGGCCAGGCATTGATTCAGAACAGCCACTGCCTCACCTGAATTTGATGAAAAAGAGAGACAAAGCTGAGTATCATCTGTGTATTGATGACAGCTCAGCCCACACCTCCAGATAACCTCCCCAATGTTGAACAGCATGGGAGATAGAATAGGGCCCCGTGGAACCCCATAGCATAGCTGCCAAGGCACAGAGCAATATTCCCCCAGCATCACCTTCTGGAATCGGCCATCCAAGTAGGATCGGAACCACAGTGCCTCCAATTCCCAGCCTAGACAATTTATCTGAAGGATACCATGGCCAATGGTATTGAAAGCTGATGAGAGGTCCAACAGAATCAACAGGATCACACTCCCCATGTCCCTGACTTGCCAAAGGTCATCCCACAGGGCAACCAAGGTAGTTTCTATTCCAAAGCCGGGCCTGAAGCCTGACTGGAATGGATTTAGATAATCAGTTTCATTCAGGAGTGCCTGGAGTTGTCCGGCAACCACCCGGTCACGCACCTTGCCCAGGAAGGGGATGTTGGCTACTGGCTATAACTGTTAACATTAGAAGTACAAAGTGTTCAGTGACAAGATCCAGTAAAGGAATTTAGTGATTCATAACCATGTTGACAGGGTAAATACATTAACATCATACACCAAATTAGAAGACATAAACTACCAGATTGCATAATCTTGTATTCCTCCCTCAGCCTTTTGAAATACCAGAAAATTCCAGGTTACAAATTTAAGATTTGAGGCAGTTGTCATCAACCTTAGGAGATGTTTTACTAGAGAAGTGCAATGTTCTGTAACAGCCTTTAGTGACCTAAACCATTAGTTTACCAAAAAAGGCTTGCTGTAGCCATGAATAGAAATGCTCCAAACTGCTGCCACTGTGTTATCAGAGGTTCACTGAGTAGGTGGCAGTCTATTACAGAATGTTACTTAATCATACTAGTGACCAGTGGACCCAGATGGAGTTCATGTATTTTCAAAGTCAGCCAGGAAGGACACAAGCACAAAAAGGGTGGTGTTCCATAATGTGTAACCTCAACATTAGATTAACTATTTATCACACAGAAGACACTGAACTGTGAAAAGTTTAGTATTACTAATTCAGCTTGTTAGCTGTAACAAAAATCCTGTGGCAAAAGCTATCTTGCAAAGGCTAAAATGCAGTGCAGTCAATTCCCATCTGCATTTTTGGCTTTGCATAATTATCCTGCAATATATAGGACAGCCTTCCCCAGGCTGGTGCCCTCCAAATGTTATTGAACTACAACTCCCAGAATTCCTGACCATTAGCCATGCTGGCTGGGTCTGAATGGAATTGAAATCAAAAATATCTGGAGGGCACCAGCTTGGGCATGGCTGATATAGGCCCATAAATAAGGGACTGAGAAGAAAGACTTGCTGCAGAGAGTAAGGAGAACAGATCCTTATTGGGGATTGGGGAGGTAGAACTCACCTTTAAAAAAAATTGCAGGCTGTGCACTTCTGGAGAAGGAAAGTGTACAGCCTGAACATTAAAAGCAAAAGAAAGCTGCAGGTTGAGATGGTGGCCTAGATGACATTTACTACTGTTTTTTTTAAAAAAAATTGATACATGAGTGCTCCTGTAGTTTGCTATTATAGTGTGGAAGTCCCCAGCCACTCAGGAACCTCCAGGCCACAGAAGATCCGCTTCTGACCCATGGCGCCTCCTTGGGATCCTCTAGGGGGCAGGGCTTAGCCTCCAAACCCTGTGCCCTGAAGGAACCCTCCCATTAGAAATTAGCAGGGATGCAGGCAGTGGGGAAACTCAGCCAGTGCTGAGAAGAGCAGCTGCTCTTCCCGGTGGTGTGTGAGTGGCTTTGCATGGCACACACTACTCCCATGGGGATGGTGCACGCTGCATGAAGCCAGGAACTTGGCTGGTGTTGGGAGAAGTTTCCCAGTGCTGGCCAAGTGGGATCATGCAGCCCGGGCCTCCCTCTTTGGGATGCTGTAGACTGCACGAAGACCCTCGGAACACAAGCAGAGCTGGGAAGAGTGCCTGCTTCTCCCAGTGGCAGCGGAGCCCCTTTCTCCCAGGACAGAGAAAGGTGAAATGGGTGGAGGAGGATGTCAGTGAGTGTGGCCATGGCCAATGATGTCATCCAGACTGTGAAGGTCTGGTGGGGGACAATTTGGCCCCCCACCTCAATAGTGTTCTGCAACCCTGCTCTAAAAAAGAGTAAACAGAGTATCTTAAAACACTTGCAAAATGGCCTGGGGCTGGTTCATCAATAATGTCACAAGTATAATTCCATAGGAGCCAGCAATACCCATGCCACTGCCAAAACAGCGCTAACCAGTAAAATGGAAGCATTAGCTGGGGGCAGGAGGGAAACCACAGTGTCAGTCTATATTCTGGCCCTTATAAAAATCAATTTTCCCCCTTAACAGAGCTGCTTCTGAGGCAGGACATTTGTATCCCCTGCAGTTATTAAGAGGCACTTCATACAAAATTGTGTGATATTCACACTGATACACATTTTTCATGTCAGATAGGAAAAACACATTCCTGTATTTTTTGCTGCTTGCCTCTTTAAAAGCGCAATGCTATACTTGTTTAGATGGAAAAAAAGGCCTACAACTCCCAGCATGCCCCATACTTTTGGTTTTTCTTCTGATGCACATTTTCACCCTGTCTGTTTTAAACTGATTGCGTACTGTGCTGTTTTTAACTTGGATTTTATCTTTATGGTTTGTTGCCCTGAATGCTTTTAGCTATAGGGTGTCTAATTTATTTATTTTTAAATACATGGAAGGAGCAACTGGGAAAAGGGCTGGCTTCTGTTGAAGTATTCTGTTGAAAGGGACAAACAGCAAAATGTACAGACATGCCACTTCCCATCTGACACAAAGTGCTTTATGTATTGTGCTGGGAAGTTATATCGAGGTATTGCCCATAATCACATGTTGCTGTAAGAAACCATTGCTCAAATCACCAACAGTCTGAGAGAAGCCCCAGATACTGTGTGAATAAATTAAGGGCACAATCCTATGCATGTTCAGACAGAAAAAAAGACCTACAAGACCCAGCTGGCTGAGGAATGCTGGAACTTCTAGATCTTTTTCCTGTCTAAACATCCATAGAATTGCACCCTAAACTGTGTATGTGTTAGTGAAAACTCCCGAGATAGATTTAGCCATACTCCCCTCAATATTAATTCTTAGAGCTGACTTATTTAGGAAGATCCCAACTTACAAATATTATTTCAGTTAGAGATATGATTTCATTTGGAGGTTGTTCTTTTAATGTTATATTCAACCATAAACTGAAAGAGAGAACGTAACTTATTCAAGAAATAAAACCATATAGGCATATATAAAAGGTGACAATCAAGAGATAGAATATCATGGAAAGTTTATTACCTCTGACTAGAATCTCCCTTTTCAGGCTATCCTTCCCCTGGCTGTTTCATCCCAGCTGCTGCCTCTGTTCTGTGATGTCATCACAAACTAACCAGATTGAACTGGTCAGGAATCTTTCAGAGGCTGATGGGCCTAAAGTTTGCATTCAAATTGCAATTTGCTGATGAGCACATCAAAAGGAGAGCAAGATGACTCAAAATCACTTGTGTTACATGTGTTGAAATGTCGCCACAAATTAAAAAGAAGAGATTATTATCCTTGGTGAAAGTGTCTTTGGGGAATCCAGGAACTACAGGATTATATTAATGCAATTGTTTAATCAAACCTTGTTTTTGCTAATGACAGACTGTTTTGTTTAGATAAGTACTTTTATGTTAAGTGTTTATGGACGTCTTTATAAGACTGGGGATAAGGCTGGGGATAAAAGCCGATTTAAAATAGTATTGTTTTGAAGCTGTTTCTCTTTCTCCCCCCACAATGTTCCCCCAGAAATCATAATCTGTTACTGAAGTACTATTAACAACGTAGTTCTAACCAAAAGCCTTCCAATTATTTTTAAAATGAACCTCTATAATCAACTAGGAAAAAGTGTTGAGGTTGAAGTTGTACAGACAGGAGCAATTTGTTGATTAAAATATTATTTCAATTTGTGCATCAACAGCTACTGATGCAACATTATCACATGTAGCATTTCATTGGGATTGCAAAATGCTATAGTAGAACAAATAGTTTTCATCAAGGAACTAGAATATGTTCTCCTAAAACAATAAATTTTTCAGCTAGTACCTCCTGCACACCAACTTCTTAGCACCAAATAAAATATACAGTGCAAAAAAAAAATCACATTCTGATGGACAAACCTTGAGTGGATTTCATTAACGTAATGATGTAATGATGCTTAAAGCTGCACAATTGCTTCATAACGACACAAAACGGTGATAATTCTTAGACTGCAGAAGAATGTAATAAACTTTGTGCCAAGATGTTTCAGACATTTTGAAATAGCAGCATTTAAATATATATCTCAGTATTTCTTTATACTCTTTAACTTAGAACACATTGGAAGATTATGACTGCTCTTAGAGTACGATTTTAAAAGTTCTCATGTTTTTTATTTAAAAGATTTCTAACTCTCCACGAGAGCTAACATTTTAAAAACAATAAAAATATGCATATACATAGTATATGGGCTTATTCATACGATGCCATATTTAGAGATGATAAGAAATGAACATCAGGGCTGGATTAAAGATTAACACGTTTGCTATTGCATGTTTATGCAAACTCTACACTACACTACACTTTAGCTGCGGGTGGGATTTGAATGGCAGTCTTAACCTTTCAGGCAATTTCCCCTTACTTAACCTACTACTGATGAGAAAATGTAACTCTCCTAACTGGCTATGCTGATTTAATACAGTACAGGCAATGAAAGGCAGAGGAAGAGAAGGAGACTTCAAATGAAGCTTTTAGTTGTATCCAGGGTGAAAGGGAGACTTACAGATATGGTCATCCATCTTCAGAGGCCGTTGCAAGCGGATATTAGCAGGAATTGTTTTATCCATCAACTCATCAATACTCTATAAATACAAGGGATATATCAGTGCATCACATGAATTATTTTCAAGTTTAAAGTTCTACACCCAATACGCTGCACCAGAGGCGCATACTCAAACAAAGAGACCAAAAGAGAGGAACTGTAGGGAAAACTCAGGAAACCTCGGCTTCGAGGAATCTTTGTTAAAGACCTTGGTAACAGAGAGGATTTCACGAAACTCGGTTTAGATCTCTCCTCCCCCACTTTTAAAAAAGAAGCTTAAGTGAAAGGAGGCCAAGTGACGTGACACGCGGTGGAAAAGCGATATCGGTGGGATGATGGAGGAAGGAGAGGGACGACGAGACAAAGCGAGGCGCTACACGGGGGGCAGCTACAGGGGGGGAGTGTCAGATTGGCGTCTTCATGGGGGAAGAGAGCAACGGCAGCGTAGTCAAGGAATATAGAGAGCGAGCGCGAGCAGGAAAGGCGTCCTAGAGAGTTTCCTCACCGACAGACCCACGGTCTGCAGCATCTCTCCTTTCTCTTTGTCCCCAGGGCCGATGTGCCGCTCGGAGAAGTCGTCGTGCCGGGGCAGGAGCCTCTCGATCTGCCTAGAGCTGCGCTCGGCGGCGGCGGCGCTCGCCCCGACGGTGCTGCCGCTCCTCCTCGCACCAGCCAGCCTCGGCTGCTCCCGGCGTCCCCATCGGCCTGGCGCCTTCCTGCCCCCCAAGGCGCCGCCGCGGGGCCCATGCAGATTGGCCCCCCGGCTCACGAGCCGCCCCCACCACTGGACCCAAGCCTGCATGGTGCCCCCCGAACCGGCCGCCCCGTTACGCGCGCGCGCGCGCGCACAAAGTTAGTTCGCTCCTCGGAGGCGGCACCTGCGGCTCGCTTTCTTGGCGCGAGCACCCCCCAACTCCCCTTATAGCCCCGCGCCAAGGGGAAGCCGAGGAGGAGGGGCCCCGCCGGCCCCGCCCTGCCTCCGCTCGCCCGGTCAAAGCCACCTGCTGAGGGGGCTGCTCTCCCCGCCGCCGCCAGCGCCGCTGCCCCCTCCCTCGCAAGGATGGGCTCGGACGGAACGGCTCGGAGAGCAAACGACTCGAGGCGGGCTTGCAGCCGCGCGCCGTCAGTGTTTTCTGCGCCGAGGGCGAGAAGACCAAAGGGCCGTTGCGCCCAAGTTTCATAGGCAGCGAGTCACGCCATCTCTTACTCGCGCCTGGGCTTCCCCCCAGTCGGCCTTTGTTATTCTCGGAGGCTTCTCCTGTAGCCTTTATCAGCCCGTATCTCTGTGCTCTCCCCTCCTCTTGTTCCTGGCCCTCTGTCCTCTGCAGTCGTAAAATTATATGGCCTTCTCCAGCAATATCTCCGCCGTCTTTACTTTCTACTTCTTTGCTGTAATCCTTTTCTCGCCTCCTTCCCCCTTAACTCCAAAGTTTAACTTGCATTTCAGTAACGTTGTGTGCACAAGGATTACACCTGTTGCCAAAGTGATGTTCTGTGATATAGGCAGCACTGCCGCAGTGCTACTTTAGTTCAATTAAGAAACTGCAAAAGCAGTGTCCAAGATTAACACAGGCAGCCTATTCTACTGATGTACCAAAACAGTTGTCTTTTCTTCCCGCTATAAAAGTGTTTTATTTCATTCTGCCAGTCCACAAGGCAATCTTCTGCTTCTGGGTAAGTTCCAGTAGCAGTTGGTTGGTCCTTGCACTCACCTGTGCAATAAGGGATTGATTTTCCCACTGCCTGTCCTCTCCATGCTGTCTTAAGAAGACAACCTAAAAAACCTTAAGCACTGTATATGTAGGAAGGTAGCAGTTATCTTCTTCCCCATCACTGAGCCAGGCCAGAGAGTGGTGGGGACATTGCAACAGAATAATTCCTCCAAAACAGACCTAGTTTGCCATGTGTACAATACAGCAATGAAGTATATTACTGCTCTACTACTATTGGGATATATCTACTGATTGCTTTCATGAAATTATGAAAGCATAATTTTCTTTGAAACAACCAGGTCATATCTGTAGGTATAGTTGTCTAGCAAATTAGATTTTCCTTGGCATTGGTTTACAAAAATTTGTGTTGGACACCTGGGAAATTACAGCACGCACACCACAATTAACGGCAGCAACGTATATTTATTTAGAACATTTTTACTCTGATTTTTTTCCGCAGAATTTCAAAAGACGCTTACAATAAATAATGCAAATAACATGTTTCTGCTGTAAATAAACTGCCATGATCTCCTGCCAATGCTCAATATATATTCTTTATCATTTTAAGGTGCAATCTTAGGCATGTTTAGACAGAAAAATATGTATAGGATTGTACTCTTAATGTTATTTCTTCCTTCACTGACACTGCTTCATGTGCTGCTAAGTGCCTTCAGAGAGTCTCATCTGGGCATTTATGAACAGAGCTTCCTCTTGGTGAAGATGGATGTTTTGAGGGGTGGGGTAAAGTCAGGGCAATTGTTGAAGCTCTGAGAGGTGGGCAACACCAGCCAAGTTCCCTCTCCTCTCTGTCACTAGGCCTGGGGCAGCTGGAATGGCCATTGATGCTTCTGGTTCTTACATCTCAGCAACAGTGACTGATAGTACCGGGGGGCGGCGGGGATGGTGGTGGCAAAGGTTCTGTTCGCATTCCTCTTCTGCTGCTTGTATCATGGAGCCTGCAACCATAGGACACCTGCCTCCCAATATACACATAAACATGCTAATTTGCTAACATATGAAATTGCCCTGAAACTAAGGGCCACTAGGTGAGTGCCACATGAAAATCACTCCATGTGGCTGATGGCTGTCACCACATAATCAGCCCCTTGTGTCAATGGAAATCAAAACTTTTCTTTATGGGACTGCAGAGCCATTTGCTCGCTCTATCTATCTATCTATCTATCTATCTATCTATAATATACATATATATATTTGCTAGTCTCCTGCTACTTCCTTGCCATGTTCCATGAATTACCACCTAATAATGAACGAAGTACTGTGCTTAATATTTAGATGGTGTTTCTACATTTTACTTTTTTCCTAAAATGCCCTAATGGGAAAATAAACCCCAATATCTTCTTTAACTAGCACATCTACTTAAAATCCAATTTTAAGATCACAATCTATATACTATGCAAGCAAATTTGGAGCTTAAATTAATAGAATTCTACTTTTGGCCAGACAAATCCTTTATATCATTTTATAATGTTCTCAGCACAGATGTAAAAATAATATGTTAAGAGCCATCACATTAAGTTCCTTTCCCCTCCAACATACTGTTCCCTTGACCGACAAATAGAAATAACAACAACAATATCTAGGAAATGAAAAGAAGATATTTAGTAAGCACAGAAGCAGACTGATTCTGAAAACTGGAGAAATAAAATGCAACTAACAATTTTTATAGGAATATTTTTAATAATACATATTCAGTTTTTAATACAAAGGTGTAATTACACATTTTAAGACTTTAAAGTCCTGCTTGTCTAACTGCTTCTTAAATCCACAAAGGGTGACATCCAATGTCATGTGAGGAAACTTCTGCTCATGCAACAAGACTTCCCCTTCCTCCCCTCCCCTTGCACCCCTTCTCAAATCTGCTCTGGAGCATTCTCCAACCCTCTGGGGGCACCACACAGAGGGAAGGGGAATCTGTTCCACTGTTGAATGGACACAGCTGGATACAGCCCAGAGTCTAGATTTAGAGAATTTCTTTATTATTTAAATCAGTAAGCCACATTCCCCACCCTACAAGATACAAAGATTTTATAGTTTTTCAAATCTCATGTTTAGCTGACCTATTGTTACAACTACTAGAAATAACACTTTTAAGGGGAATTCTATTTATTTATGTACAATATTTGTATACCACTCCACATCCAAAGATTTTGGAGCAGCGAACAGCAGATAGGATAAAAGAATAATTTTTTAAAATTACTATTACTAATTTTAACAATTTAATAAATTGAATAATTTAATAACTATTTTTTAAAAGAAAGAGTTCTAATAAACCAAGTTCTGATAGAACCACGGCTGGTCACTCAAGGAAGCCTTCCTGAAATAACAATGTTTTCAGTAGGTGCTGGAAGCAACCCAACTTTGGTGCCTGCCTGACCTCCAAAGGTGGGGAATTTCATAGGAAAGGGCCACCACACTGAAGGCTCTTCACCTGGTGAACTCTAATCGTGTCATAGGTCCACCACCAGGAGCATCCCATCTGATGACCTCAGTGACTGGGCAGGTTAGTAAGGGAGAAGGTGCTCTCAGGTATCCTGGTCCCAAGTTGTTTCGAGCTTCGTACACTAGCATTAGAACTTAAACCTGGCCCAGTAGCAAATAGGCAGCCAGTGCAGTTCCTCAGCAAAAGAGTTGCATACTAAAAAGGGGCAGCTCCCACCAACAGAAGAGCTGTTGCATTCTGCACTTTCTCCAGCTTCCGGAGCAGCCTTAAGGGCAGCCCCACATAGAGCACATTGTGGTAATCCAGTCTTGAGGTTACTAATGCCTGGACCACTGTGGCCAAGCTATTGCAGCTGTCAGGTTATTTCTCAGCATCCTATCCAAAGTTTCCCTACTTTATAACTGACCTATTAGAGCTGTTCACTGTTGTACAATGACTTTTAATCTGAACAGTTTTATTTTGAGCTGCTTTCTGCATCAGCTCCGTCTATCCCAGGGGTAGGCAATGTGGTGCCCATGGGCACCAATGCCCAACCAGACACTTTTTTTGGCACCCGCCCAGGTACTCTACACCTCCCACTTTTAAAAAATTAACATACTTTCTTACCAGCAGCTGAGATTACTGTGACATAGCTTTATCTGTTCGTGCTGAAAACTGTGGGTTCAAAGGAGTTGTTTAGTGTGTTGAGACTCAGACCCATCTCTGCCTTGTACTCAGTCTTTCGGGCAGGTTTCTTGTCCTTGCCACACCTCCCATGGCAGCCATTTTGTGGTGGTGTCCAGGACAGTTTATCAAATAACCAAATGTGCCCACAGCCCAAAATAGTTGCCTACCCCTGTTCTATCCTGTTGTTCAGTCATTAAGTCGTGCCCGACTCTTCGTGACCCCATGGACCATAGCACGCCAGGCCTTCCTGTCCTCCGCTCTCTCCCGGAGTGTGCTCAAATTCATATTCATTGCATCAGTGATGCTATCTAGCCATCTCATCCTCTGCCGTCCCCTTCTCCTTTTGCCTTCAATCCTTCCCAGCATCAGGGTCTTTTCCAGTGACATTTTTCTTTGCATTTGGTGGCCAAAATATTTGAGCTTCAGCTTCAGTATCTGTCCTTCCAATGAGCACTCAGGGTTGATTTCCTTTAGGATTGACTGATGTGACCTCCTTGCAGTCCAGGGGACTCGTAAGAGTCTTCTCCAGCACCACAGTTCGAAAGCATCAATTCTTCAGCGCTCAGCATTCTTTACAGTCCAGCTCTCACAGCCATACGTTACTACTGGGAAAACCATAGCTTTGATTATGCGGACCTTTGTGGGCAAGGTGATGTCTCTGCTTCTGACTATGCTGTCTAGGTTTGCCATAGCTTTCCTCCCAAGGAGCAAGTGTCTTTTAATTTCATGGCTACAGTCACCGTCTGCGGTGATCTTGGAGCCCAAGAAAATAAAATTTGGCACTGCTTCCATTTCTTCCCCTTCTATATGCCAGGAAGTGATGGGACCAGATGCCATGATCTTAGTTTTTTGAATGTTGAGTTTCAAACCAGCTTTTGCACTCTCCACTTTCACCCTCAACAAGAGGCTCTTTAGATCCTCTTCACTTTCTGCCATTAGGGTGGTATCGTCTGCGTATCTGAGGTTGTTGATAATTCTCCCGGCAATCTTAATTCCGACCTGTGATTCATCCAACCCGACGTTTCTCATGATGTACTCTGCATATACGTTAAATAAGAAGGGCAACAATATGCAGCCTTGTCGTACTCCTTTTCCAATTTTGAACCAATCGGTTGTTCCATGTCTAGTTCTTACTGTTGCTTCTTGACCCTCGTACAGTTTTCTCAGCAGACAGGTAAGGTGGTCTGGTACTCCCATCTCTTTCAGAATTTGCCACAGTTTGTTGTGATCCACACAATCAAAGGCTTTAGCGTAGTCAATGAAGCAGAAATAGACGTTTTTCTGGAATTCTCTTGCTTTCTCCATGATCCAGTGAATGTTGGCGATTTGATCTCTAGTTCCTCTGCCTCTTGTAGTTTGTAGTTCCGGTAGTTCTTGGTTCACATACTGCTGAAGCCTAGCTTGTAGGATTTTGAGCATAACCTTGCTGGCATGTGAAATGAGCGCAATTGTACGGTAGTTTGAACACTCTTTGGCATTGCCCTTCTTTGGAATTGGAATGTAAACTGACCTTTTCCAGTCTTGTGGCCACTGTTGAGTGTTCCAAATTTGTTGGCATATTGAGTGCAGCACTTCAACAGCATCATCTTTTTGGATTTTAAATAGCTCAGCTGGAATACAGTCATCTCCACTAGCTTTGTTGTTAGTAATGCTTCCTAAGGCCCACTTGACTTCACTCTCGAGGATGTCCGGCTCAAGTTCAGTGAGCGCACTCTCATGGCTATCAGGGACATTCAGATTTTTCCTGTATAGTTCTTCTGTGTATTCTTTCCACCTCTTCTTAATCTCATCTGCTTCTGTTAGGCCCCTGCCTTCTTTGTCCTTTATCATGCCCGTCTTTGCACAAAATGTTCCCTTGAGATCTCCGATTTTCTTGAAAAGATCTCTAGTCTTTTCCATTCTATTGTTTTCCTTGACTTCTTTGCATTGTTCATTTAAGAAGGCCTTCTTGTCTCTCCTTGCTATTCTCTGGAAGTCTGCCCCTTTCTCCCTTGCTTTTCGCTGCCCTTCTTTCGTGAGCTACTTGTAAAGCCTCATCAGACAGCCACTTTGCTTTCTTGCATTTCTTTTTCTTTGGGATGGATTTCATTGGTGTCTCCTGAACAATGTTACGGACCTCTGTCCATAGTTCCTCAGGCACTCTGTCTATCAGGTCTAATCCCTTAAATCTATTCGTCACCTCCACTGTATATTCATAAGGGATCTGATTCAGGTCATATCTGAATGGTTTAGTGGTTTTCCCTACATTCTTCAATTTAAGCCGAAATTTTGCAAGAAGCAGCGCATGATCTGAGCCACAGTCAGCTCCAGGTCTTGTTTTGACTGACTGTATAGAGCTTCTCCATCTTTGGCTGCAAAGGACATAATCAATCTGATTTCGATATTGACCATCTGGTGATGTCCATGTGTAGAGTCACCTCTTGTGCTGTTGGAAAAGAGTGCTTGCTATGATCAGCGTGTTCTCTTGGCAAAACTCTATTAGCCTTTGTCCTGCTTCATTTTGTACACCAAAGCCATGCTTGCCTGTTATCCCAGTTATTTCTTGACTTCCTACTTTAGCATTCCAATCCCCTATGATGAAGAGGACATCTTTTTTGGGTGTTAGTTCTAGAAGGTGTTGTAGGTCTTCATAGAACCGATCAATCTCAGCTTCTTCGGCCTCAGTGGTTGGGGCATTGACTTGAATTACTGTGATGTTGAATGGTTTGCCTTGGATTCGTACTGAGATCATTCTATCATTTTTAAGATTGTACCCCAGTACTGCTTTTCCCACACTTTTATTGACTATGAGTGCTACTCCATTTCTTCTAAGGGATTCTTGCCCACAGGAGTAGATATAATGGTCACCAGAATTAAATTCACCCATGCTTGTCCATTTTTGTTCGCTGATGCCCAAGATGTCGATGTTCAATCTTGCCATATCATGTTTGATCACCTCCAGCTTACCTTGATTCATTGATCTGACATTCCAGGTTCCTAAACAATCTTGTTCTTTACAGCATCGGATTTTCTTTTCACCACCAGACACATCCACAGCTCAGTGTCCTTTCAGCTTTGGCCCAGACACTTCACTCTTTCTGGCGCTACTTGGAAATACCCTCTGCTCTTCCCCAGTAGTATATTGGACACCTTCCGACCTGAGGGGCTCATGTTCCGGCGTCATATCTTTTAGCCTTGTGATACGTTCCATGGGGTTTTCTTGGCAAGAATACTGGAGTGGGTTGCCATTTCCTTCTCCAGTGGACCACATTTCGTCAGAACTCTCCGCCGTGACCTGTCCGTCTTGGGTGGCCCTGCACGGCATAGCTTATGGCTTCACTGAGTTACGCAAGCCCCTTCGCCACAACAAGGCAGTGATCCATGAAGGGGCGTTCTATCCTACCTTTGCTCAATGACATCCATGACTATCTTTTGTGTGCTTGCAATTTACACATATATAGTACTGTAGGAATAAGAACAAAAGAAGAGCCATGCTGGATCAGACCAAGAGTCCACCTAGTCCAGCTTTCTGTTCACACAATGGCCAACCAGCTGTTGACGAGGAACCCACAGGCAGGACACGAGCACAACAGCAGTCTCCCATCCATCTTCCCCAGCAACTGGTGTATATAGGCTCACTGCCTCTGGTACTGGAGGTAACACATAGCCATCAAGACTAGTAGCAATTGATAGCCTTTTCCTCCAGGATAGCCTTTTCCTCCAGGAGAATACCACAGAACAGGCAATCCAGCCTGTCACTTTAAATAACAAATAGAAGGCTTGTTCATGATTAAATCCGCTTATCAACACACAAGCTATTTCAAATAACAAGGTGGAACACTTACTTGTAGGCATACCCACTTATGGGTTGGTATACTACCTTGAAATGGCAGTTGCAGAAAGATCAACTAGTGAGGAAGTACCCCAGACTGTCAATTCAATCAGCAGTCTTACAGGGTATAACGTTCTTTGTGAATGTTGCAGACTAGTGAGGTACTGCCTCCACCAAAAGACGTGAATGAGGGACTTAGGAACTTAGGAACAATGAATGGTTCAAATTTTAGAATTCTGACTGAATCAATCTTCATTAGATATGTATAATGGAAACACCACAGAATAGCATCTTCTCTTAGTTTTTCAGAAGCTCTGCCTCTTGTAGTCTCTACCTTGTAAGATATTTTCTGTTCCTAAGAGATTCTTTTGGAGTTTCTGTTGCTGCAGGGTAAATTGTTTGCTGTGGCTTGATCAGACATCATGTGCTTGAGGACAATGGAGGTTGGTCATGTGCGTGCTGGGTTTTTGGATATAACTAATACAAATATGGACCCACTCCCATGGTGCAGAGAGCTTTTTAGAAACAATGTTCTTGTTTTTGAATGCCAAGTAATCTCAATTCCTAAAAATATACCTATTTTTAAAATTAATTGTACTAATCTGATTTCCTCTGCTAAGGTCTGCCTAGCTTGACTTTACTGGCTTCCATTTTAAAAGGGAAAAGCCCTATTTTTAGACCTCACAAGTAAGACAAACTAGCTTTGCTATGTGTATTTCTGGACAGAAATGAGAGGGATGAGGAATGAAATCCATATGTGTTCTATTCTGCTATATACTACTGGTAAATGAACTTTTTTGTTCTATACTAGTTGAGGCACCTTCAAACGCTCAGCGATAATAAAAAGGAAATTATTAAGGCCCCTTTGATGTTGATGCTTTTTAAAAAACACTTTCAGGAATTAGTCAGCATACAGACTAGCACACGATGTTGTCTTTGTAGAGAGTACAGTGAACAGCAGCAACCAGTGAACACATGGACTTAAAGTACAAGAGACCAGTTCACCATGTAGGCACTATATGCCACATGCAATGTTGTGGGATGATGTGGTAGAGTGCTTGTGTTTTTTCTGTCTCATCTTGTGCTGTAGCCCCAATTAGGGCTCCACTTCTAGTTTTGTTATAAGGAAACTAGTACCCTCCACTATTCCTGCAATGTTGATTGCCATGTTTGGCCAGACACTGTAAGGAACATTGTCTCCTGCAAGCTTAGTACTTACTTGCTTAGAGCAGTATCCAATGCAACACTACCGCTAATGTAAATTTCCCAGAAACCCCATTGTGCAAGCATGTGCTATTGGTGTTGGACTAGAGGTTGTTTATGCTTATTACATTGTTTATTTACATTATGCTTATTACAGTGTTTATTACATTGAATAATGTAATTTATATTAGTAGTGTGGTCACGTTGGATATTGCCCTTATTTAGTGCTTACAGTGGGTAGGCAAACTTGAGCACCTCTCCACAAGTGGGCCTACTTGCAGCTAAGCACTGTATTGGCCCCAGGAGTGTAACCAAGTCACCTGTAGCATTACAGGGGCCTAGAGATCCATAACACTTGCTTAAGTTCATTATTGGTGCAATTCCCTTGCTAGTAGGCCTCTGAGCATGTTGAGATGAGTCAAAGGCCGATATCAAGATGTGCCTGGGAAGTGAAGTTTGTTTGTCTTAAAGCTGCAGGTGGCTGTGCTGAGAACCAAACACTTCTAGTCTATGCTGGGAATGAACACTAGGTGGCGCTTGCTGCTGTCATGCTGCCTCACTGCTAATATGTATGGTATAAAACTCATTGTACCCCATGGCTCTGGGTTCAGAGAAGCTGTCTGATCCAACCACTGGGTATGCCTGTGTGCTGTAAGTTACTCAATAAAGTACTTCTAAGTAAACCTGGATCTGATTTATCACTATCTTGGCACCTCTAAATTAAGAGTTCAAAGCCTACTGCAGGGGCAATACAAGCACCCAGTCTGTTTAAAGCACATGGACTGCAAACATGAAAGAGTGGCAGAGAAATGTACCAGGAAACTGAGGGGCGAAAAGAAGACAGATGGTGGGTTACTTTGGACAGGGGCTAAACCCACTGAAATCCATAACTGAAGTGCTATATGCTTACATTTATTTATATGCCACTTTTTAGAGTAGGAGGCAAGGTTAAGGGAGCCAGGGAGCAATTTTGCCCCCCCCAGCCCCCACTGAGGGCCACACTCCTGTTGCCACTGGCACTCCACCCCCCTCCCATTCAGTTTGCCACCAAAGTTTGGCAGCAAATCACTATGAAGTGGTAAGTAGGTCAAATTTTTCTTGAGAACAAGCTAAATTTGATCTATTTACCACTCCATATCAATAAACCACAATTTTTCAAAATTAATGTTTTTATTGCAAATTTCAACAAAACAAAAGCATAAAAGAAAAAAGTAAATACATAACTGAATTATCAATTTCAATTAACCACAAATTTTTTGCCACCACCACAAATTTTGGCAGTGCAGCAGTAGCAGCACTGGGAACAGGGGTCAGTGGGGCAAACTTAGCAGTCATGGAATAAGGGGAGATGTCCTCTTAGAGATCAGTAACTGGTTAAAGAACAGAAAGCAGAAGAAGAATAAATGGTATTTTCCCAATGGAGGGATGTAAACAGAGCGGTCCCACAGGGATTTGTATTGGGACCAATGCTTTTCAACTTATTCATAAATGATCTGGAGTTAGGAGTGAGCAGTGAAGTGGCCAAGTTTGCTGATCACACCAAATTATTTAGGGCAATTAAAACAAAAAAGAATTGTGAAGATCTCCAAAAGGAACTGTCCAAATGGAGAGAATGGACATCAAAATGGCAAATGTGGTTCAATGTAAGCAAAAAAATGTATACACTGATGGGATTTGAGCTACCAGTGACTGACCAAGAAAGAGATCTTGGAGTTGTGGTGGCAATTTGATGAAAACATTGACCCAGTGTGCGGCTGCTGTGAAAGGCAAATTCCACATTGGGCATAATTTGAAAAGGAATTGAAAATATAACTGCCAATATCATACTGCCCTTATACATCTATGGTGTGACAGCTCTGGTCATCACACCTTAAAAAGGATATTGTAGACTTGGAAAAAGTGCAGAACAGGGCAACTAAAATGATCAACGGACTGAGCAACTCCCCTATGAGGAAAGGTTACAACATCTGGGATTGTTTAAGTTAGATAAAAGGTGAATAAGGGGAGACATGCTAGAGGTGTACAAAACTGTTAATGGTGTTGAGAAAGTGAATAGGGTGACTTTTTCTCCCTCTCTCATAATACTAGAACCCAGGGTCATCCCATGTACCTGATGCGTGACAGATTCAGGACAGATAAATGGAAGTACTTCTTCACACAGCGCATAGTTAAAGTATGGGATTTACTTCCACAAGATGTAGCAATGACCACCAATTTGGACGGCTTTCAAATGGGATTGGAAAAATTCCTGGAGGAGAAGGCTATCAATAGCCACTAGTCCTGATGGCTATATGCTACATCCAGTATCAGAGGCAGTATGCCTTCATATATTGGATCCTGGGGCATATGGGTGGGTGGTGTTGCTGCACTCATGTCCTGCTTATGGGTTTCCCATGGGCAGCTGTTTGGCCACTGTGTGAGCAGAATGCTGGACTAGATAGATGTTCTTATGTTCTTAAAATTGCAAATGTGAGGTTAAATAAGAATTGTAAAACATTTTATACACTGAAAAGTATTATATAAAGTGAGCATGAGCCTGTAGGTCCAGACAAACTGAAACATAGTTAGGGATTCCTATGCAATAGCAAGTTCTACTGAGCCAACATAGCACTGCAATATGGTAATCGAGTTACGTCATATAATGACATCTACTCTGACTATTCTGACAGGCATACCAGTTGACGATATATTTGCCTTTCCATGTCCAGAGGAGAAGTGGGAGGTGGTATTTGTCTTTGTATATAGAAGTTAAGTTAGAAGTTGGCTTTCTTTATACAGAGGTCTGTTAATTTATTGGATTGTACCCTCCATGACCTCAGCCTGTCCTGCCTACAATGACAGAATTTCTGCCTTATCTATTACGAAATATGTAGCTTCTCTGGCTTCAGTGTATCCTATGTAGGTGCCTTTGTAATTAAAAATCTCCTAAGAACATAAAAAGTGCTAAAGTCTTTCTCAGCAAATATTGCAAAATGAGAATTTAAGAAAATTAGGCATGACAATACTGCAATGGAGCCTGACAGTTTTCTAATCTCTCCAAGTCCCTTCCCTCCACCTAGTACAAAGGTACATTTCATAGAATGCTAAGTTAAGGCACTTTTATCCTCTGGATACTCTGTGCTTAGTGTTATCAAATTAAATAGTACTCACCTTTTAGTACTAAATATGGCCAGGAATATGTACAGCTGATAAAAAAAAACGCTGCCTGTTACAATGCCTGCTATCAGTTTTGTTATCTATACCAGGCAACCACGTAATAAGCACAAGGACTTCCCTTGCCCAATCTTGGCTTCTTGGGCAATTAGATGTGGTTTCTGTCCAGATTTAATCATTTCTAGCTTTGTACGAACAGAAGGTTGAGATACCTCTTTGAAAATGTGCAGATCTGCACTTTCATTTTTCTGACAGAGAAAAGAAATAAATTTACTTATATTGCTTTAAAAAATAACTGAGCATAATATATTGAGAAAACCATGTCTTTACCATTAAGCTGTCTTTTTAAGGGAGATACTTGCAATTAATTTAAAATCATGGTAATATATACTAATAGCAAACTAAATTCTCTGAATACCAATCTATATGTAATTAAAATGCCACCATTCATACCACCATTCTTGTGCAACAGGGAAGCATCAACAGGCTTGGGGGAATCCCAAAATTTGCAGTTGTACACCCCCCCTTTATATATACAAATACTCCAAGTGGGGGTGGGGATGGGGGTGGGGATGCAAACAACTCAGTGAGGGCTGAGTGTGCTCATTCAGCATGGAATTCTGACTAGCTCCAGGGATGTGGAGATGGAAAACCAGGAGGGAGGGACAATGGATTGCTATATCCTGGAAAAAGGCATAATTGCCTGGGTGGCTGGAATCCTGAAGAGAACTCCATACTGAAACTTCTTTTTTTGCAGGCCCCACTTGTCAAAAGAATAAGCAAAACAGCCACTAACAAAACATTACAAATTTAACACTTTCAAATCCTTTCACTTCTCTATGCTCAAAACTCAGTTGTTTGCCTTTGCTATCTGTTAATATCTCAGTAATTTCAAGATTGCTCCAACAGTACTGAGTACATAATAAAAGTCATAAGCTATGTGTTTTGCCCTTTTTGTGAGAGAACAAGAGATGGCAGTCTTAGGCTCTCTTCACACCTGGCATTTTATCCCACTATAAACCGGTCCTTTTGATTTCAGAGTTTTCTTCACATGGAGGTTTTATGCTTTGATTGAGATTGCTCCGTGACCCTCCAGGGCATCTCCTGCACTAAATGCCCTTTGTTCTGTTTTTAAATAGATTGCTGATAATGAGCTATCAAATTACCCCATTGAGTTCTTCTTGAGTTCCCTCCATGAAAAGAGGAAAAGTGGCAAGAAGAGGAGTGAGATCAATGAAAGATAATGGAAGACTTCGATACGGGGAGAAGGAGAGGGGAAGGGGAGGGGGGAAAGGAAGCGGGTGAAAAAGGGAGTTGTTGTGATCCGCCCCAGATCCTTTCCGGGATTTACACTGGACCTGTATACAGGCATCTGTCATAGCGCGTCCCTCCGCATTATATCTTTTCTTGGCTGGGCAGAGCTGCACAGAACAATCAGGACAGAAGGGGGCTGTTGGCTCCATACCCCTCCCCTCCCCTGGTCATTGGTTCCTGTAACATGATTGATGGCTGCGCCCCATCCCTCCCCTCCTCCACGGCAGGAGGGAAGTCAGAAGCGCCTCTAGAGGCCTGGATAGGGGGCTATTGGTGCTGGTCACCTCCTTCCTCCGAGGGAGAGAGAGTCTTCTTGGTGGCTTTCACGAGGTTGCTGGTGCTGCTAGTCCTTCTCTGCTAAATATGTCAGTGTGTGATGGAATTAAATGCAGTATATTGCGTGCACTACTGAGTTTGAAGGGCATACCAATTTTCCTGTTCCCAACTAGAGAAGTAAGAAATCCACAAACAGACTTGTATACAGTGAATGCACCAAGCCATCCCTAGCAGTCCCCCCTACCCTCCAGCAACTGCTTCACGGAGACACCTTCATTAGACCCAGCTTGCTCCCCAACCCCGCACTGTTGTTGCTCTTCCCCCTTATTCTGGCTTCCCAACAACCCTGCAAGGTGGGCTAGGAGAAGAAATAGTGGCTGGCTAGGCGGGAGGTAGTACTATGGAAAACCACCTCAGCATTACTGCCTTATCTAAAACAACTCCACACCCCCAAAGGAAGCTATTAAAAATGACAATTCCAAGCTCTGCATTATGAATTTATTCAGGGGAGCAGAAAAAGCACTTTTAATACCCATTGCAATCCTAACTGTCAAGACTTTCTCCTGTGTGGCTGAGAAGGGAGACTCCCCCATCCTCCCTGGGAGGAAAAAAAGCCCATCAATCTGGTGAGCAAAAGGGAGAAGTAGTAGCCAGTGAAGTCAATGGGAAGGGGAGGTTCAGAGTAAATGCATTGAAGGGGATAGGAGACCTTAAGACTGCTACTGTAAGTAGACTTACAATGCACTCCTATGCATGCCTACTCAGAAGCAAGCCACACAGATTTCAATGGCACTTACTCCCAGGAAAGGAAAGCCTTACAGCACATGAGTGTACTTAGAAGTAAGCACTGCTGTATTCAAAGGGATCTCAAAGCCCGTAGTGGAATGGGAGAGAGGCAGAAACGGTCACTGGAAGCGTGGTCAGTGACCTGCACCCCGTTCCCACCAATTTGTTGTCATGACAATGTTATTCAGCACCGCCCAGAAACACCCCCTAGCACACGCCCACACAAAGTGGGACAAAGTGCTAAAGGAGAAATACAGGGGGGAAATGATGATTTCAGTTGCAAGCACAGAAAATGCCGGGTTTTCCCCATTCTCAGATAACACAGGAAGAGGGAAGGAAAGTTGTGAGATAGCAGGAGAGCAATGGCAGCGTTTAAAGCTCCGGTGAAAACCAGTGATTAAAGAAGAACAATCCTGCTAAAATAGGTGTGAAGAGATGCTTAGTGGATGCCTTCTAAGTCAGGTACCATAAGCGTCATGCCTGTAAAGGGATTTGAGCTTGGATTCCCCACATTCAAACCACCAATTGGTATCCACAGAAAACTTCCAGACTCTCGCTTTTTTGCATAGACGTACAGAGATCTAGAATGGAGTCCCTGGGACATATTGGACTTACCCTAAAAGGCAGAGCTATCCTTTAGACAAATAGTCATATAAAATGTGAAGAATCTTTGATTTTGTAATGTTACAGCCTCTGTTGGAAGTTGAAGTGAAGTTCAGCCTCAAGATATGATACAATACCTTAATAGTGAGAACTATTAAAATACAAATGGCTCTGAAAAGGAGATGGGTGAGAGCGAGGGCAGTTAGATCCTCAGTCAAGACTGGGAATGTGTTTTAAAAGTGTATTCTAATCCAACTGAGACAAAACTCTGTGCTGGTGTATAGAGCAGAGCTGAGTGGCCAACTGTGGCTCAAGAGCTACTTCCCCTTTGACGGGTCAACTGTAGCTCTTAAGCCAACAATGCATTTTGTGGTTTATGTATTCTGTGGCTCCCAGCATCCTCCCAACGTACAGCCATACCAGGCAATTCCTGCCCTCTGGAGCCTCTTTGGCTGCAGGTGCTGTTGAGGGCAAAGGGGGAGCATCTAGCATACAACAGTCAGAAGAAACTGAAGAGGTATGGAGAGCCTGCAAGAGAGAGGAGAAGGAAGCTGCTCGAGACACATGTAGCAGCAGCAGACAGAAGCACCTGCCTAAGAGGTGTGGATGGCAGCAAAAGCAGAGAGTTGTTGGATGCTGAAGCATGCTGAAGAAGTTTGATGGAGAGGAGAGAGCAGGCTCAGCCAAAAATCAAACAAACAAACAAACAAACACCACAAGCCTGGGGCAGTGTGAGACTAGGCCTTGCATTTTCTGTATTACATTTGATGTATGTCTTATCATGTATGTATCCACATTATATATTCGGCTTTAGGTGAATGGGTTCCCGAAGTATGAATGATGATGGGTTCCAACAAGGCTGTGAGCTATGGCATATTAGGGGTCTCAGAAACCATGCCATAAGCACTTCTGAAAACTGGGTGAAGAGGCCCTCACAGTTTGAGATCAGCAAGTGTCATGTTAGCGATTACAGCATCCTGTAGAACAGCGGCTTGAAATAGCCATTGTAACATCCTGTGGAATAATAAGTAGGCCTGTGGTCAGCTCACCCTGAAGCATTGTACCCTCAGCAATAAGACTGTCTTTTGACTTGTGAGTCAGTGGTCAAAAGTCTATGAGAGACTGCAGCGACTCTGGTTGCGAGTCTACAGCTAAACCATTTGTGTGGTAATGCAAGGGCAGTGGACTATGGGTCAATGGCCATGCAGTGACTGTGGACTAATGGATATAAAAGTGGGCTTGGGATCATCCCCAGTGAGGAGTTCTTGCAACATCAGGATGGAGTGCACCTTGAGACCCCATAATCTCCAGAGCAAAGTCTCACTGAGTGGGGTTGGCCTCCCATTTTAGTGAGTTTGATTGGATAGGAACCAAATTCTATTGATATGATACCTGTGATTTGAAGTGCAAATTCTATATATACTATTGGTGTGATCAATAAAGCAATGTAAGATTAGAAGAGCTCTTGTGTGCAGCCTCATTACTCCAACTCTTTTTCGATCCCAGGTCTGATTGGGACTGATCATCAGACAGGTTTGGTAATGGCAGACAGAAAAGAGAGGAAGCTACCAAGGCCTAGAGAAGACTGAGAGGTTAGCTAGTGATGCCCCTTGGCCAACTTGCAGGAGTTAGGCCCAGGCTATGTGGCCTTCCCGGTCTTTCTACTCCGTCAGTGCTCTGCAGGCCTCTCCTAGGAAGAGGATTAATATGCCCGTCCAAGGCCTTTCCCCTTTTTTACAGGTGCAGGGGATTAACCTGGTCTTTCCCATCCACCCATGTTCTGCATTCATGTCAGGGTTGTATCTGAGCCCATAGAGTCCCAAAGCAGCTCTGATTCAGAGGAAGAGAGGCAACTTTGTGGGGGAGGAACTTTCCCAGACTTCAGAGGTGCAGCTGGAGGGGGAGCCCCCCCTTCTCACATCCCTGGGAGTGACAGTGAACCAGGCGTGGAAAGGGAAGGACAGCCTGAACTTTTAGACGTGAGGCGCAGACACAGGCACAAGTGAGAGATCACAGGGGCCGAGCTTCGCCGCTCAGCCCAATTGGCTCGACGACAACAGCTGCGCCCAGAAGCATCACAGGAGAGGGGGAGATCTTCCCCTCCCACCCCTTGAGTTCAGAGAGCTGCCACCCTTTTCCCAAACGGAGATCCACTGACGTAGTTTCCCTTTGAACCCCTAGATGGCTGTTCCTTTGTAGTTCTCTGAGTCTCCAGAAATTAGCATCTGTATGCTTCATTAGGGTAAATGGAATTAAAGCCTTGGAAAGCAGCCCTTTTGTCTGAGTGTTGATTTGGCTATTGGAATATTCAGTAGGCAACAGGGGAATCCTGACAGCTCCTCACCTAGGAATGGGAGTGGGAAGGGGTCTACAATTTTTGGCTGGCATTACTAGCCAAGCCAAAAGTTGTGGCCGCCAGTTTCCTCCCCACCAGTGGCAGGAAGCACCTGTGTGCAACACCAAAAGAGCTCTGGACAAAGAGTCCCAGAGAGAGCAATCCTATGGCCCCTAGACAGGATACTTTGGATTCCTGGATCCGTGGGCAGAGACAGCGCTCCGACCTTGGGCCCAGGAGTCAGAGCTCCGCACCCTCTCCCCCACCCAGCTGAGAGAATTGCACCAGCTGCCTCTACAAGCTCGCAAATGCAGCTCGGAGAGGAGGGAAAGGGGGCATGCCAGTGGGCAGGGAGGGTAGGGGACTGGGGAAGCAGGGATACAAGCTATCTCCAGCCTTCATCCCTCTCCCTCCCCGACGCTTCAGCTAGACAGGCAAAAACACCCGTCTAACTAAATTGCAGAGCCAGTCTAGCTAAACGTGCCTCCCACTTTGCTTTGGATACTTGCAAGCTTCCGAGTTTGGAGGCTTACGGGTATCAAGGGCGGATCCAATAGGACTGCACCCAGCATCCCTCTGTTGAGCAATGGGAAAAGAGAGGCAGGAAGTGTGCAGGCTTCAAATTACGCTTGACGAAGGAGCTTAGCATCCCTGCTACAGCAGCTACTGGAGATTCCCCCACTCCTGCGGAAAGGAGAGGGGAGTGTGCAGGCTTCAGCTGATACTCAGTGGTGGGTTTCAGAGTCCCACTGCTGAGCACTAGCTGTAGGAGCTTCCTCACTTGTGGGAATGACAAGCAGGGAGTGAGCAGGCTTCAGCTGCTGTTCAGTTGGGAACTCTGAGCCCTACCATTGAGCAGTAGTCAGAAAAGCCTGTTCCTCTCCTCTCCTCTCCTCTCCTCTCCTCTCCTCTCCCTGATTGAAAAGAGAGGCAGGGAGCTTACTTTCAAACTCAACAGCTTTCCTTTAAACCTTAGAGTTGGGAAAGGAGGGGGAATCATTGGAAAGCTTCTGTTACAATCTGAGCCCATCTCTGCAGCTTCAGTTGGGAGGGAGGCTTTTTGCTTGTCATGCTCACAACACAGATCCACACTCACCATAGAGAGTGTGGAGGGTACAATGTCAAAGACAAGGGGAATTAACCTTTACATTCAAGGCCTTTTCCCTTTTCACAGGGCATTACAGGAGGTGTGGATTAATCCACATCTTCCCCAGGACTTTCCCCTCCATCCATGCTCTGCAGGCCTCACATAGGACCAAGAGTGAGGGAGATTAATCTGCCCTTTGCACATCAGGAATTGCCTGATAGTGCTTGTTTGTAGTGTTCAAATCTTGTGTGATAAATATGTGCAGGCAAAGAGTTGTACATCTCACCACTCTCTACTACACCCTTTCTAATCTGATGTTGGAGTTTACTGTGGCATAGAATCCCACATCTAATTTTATATTCTATTCAGGCAAGGGTCCTGCAAAAGCATGACATCATCAAGTTGTAAGAAACACAAGTATGAAGAAGAAAACTGACATTTTAAGCCAGGATGTGAGGAAGATTTGCATTCTTTGTTAAACCTCTGCCTACAGTCAACTAAAAGCCTTCTGGAATAGCCATGTTTTGGCCAGACACCTGAAAAAATAAAGTATCAAGGCATAGTGAATGTCCCTTGGGAGGGCATTCACAAAATGGGGCCACTCCTAAAAATGCATCTGCACCTAGTGGCTACCCATATTATCTCATTCAGCTGCGGAGTTTGGAACAAGGTCTCAGATGTTGAACAGAGCATGTGGGGAGGGTCATATGGAAGAAGGCCATCCTTGAGGCACCTGGTCCTAAGCTGTTTAGGGATGTGTGTGTTAAAACCAGCATGTTGAATTGAGCCCAGAAACAAACTGGTAGCTAGTGTAGGTTGAACAACATAGAAATCTTGATTCTGCTCCCCATGCCAGGATGCAACAGCATTAAATGCAATTGTAGATAGATTGTAGCTGCTTCACTATAGGACAGGAGTAATAAGAAAGGGAGGAATGTTTATGTCTGGCTTTGAGAAGTAAACTGGATGGTGATTGTGTGATCAGAATACTGGACTAGATGGAACCTAGATGAAGAGAATGAATCTTCCTAGGTTCTTAAGTACTTGTGTGGAACATCAGTTTTAATTCTGCTCCAATGTAATTGTGAAAAAGTAATGCCTCAGCAGTACTGAAGGGCTCTAGTGTAGAAGCAGCCTAGATGGCCAATTCCTTTAGGTAATACCATCTTCCATTGATTAACATCCTCCTAATCAGGAATTTCTACATTGCCTTTTCCAGGTATCCAGTACCAATATAAAGAAGCAGGACTCAGATGCATCAACTACATTATCTAACATTTTTGAAGGGGTCAGAACACTTTTTAATTCAGTAATTTGAGGAAAAGAGCTTGAATAGAAGACAACTGAAATGTGCTGTATATAGTAAGGCATTTATGACACAGGACTACTGTTATTGTATCTTATTATATACTGTATTTGTGATTTTAGAATTATGAATTTCATGGTATTTGTGTATCGTATTCTGCTTATGAAGGTTGTTAGCTGCCTGTCCCCTCCCTGCCATGAAAGTTAGTTCCCAGCCTTACCCGGAACAGCCTGTGGTTTAAGGACCAGGAAGGTCAGGGGAGATGTCCAGCAGAGAGCACAGTGAGAAAGCTGTTGCTTCAGTAAGGACTTGGCTCCAACTGAGCAGTTTTATAGGGAATGCTGATGCCCCACTCCTTCCTGACTTGTCTTTAGGGCCCTGATCCAGAACATGCTTCCTCCTTACAAGTAGCACTCACATCTGTCCTGCTGCTGCCAGACGAGCAGTGTGTCTCCGGCTTTGGGCTTCTGTCCAGAACAGCTGCTGCCTTTGTTTCTGGGAGTGATCCTGGTGGGCTCCTGGTGGTAGTCTTGGAAGAGCTATTGGCATCCTCAGACTTCCCCTGATCCTCAAAACCACTAGGACCGGTGACAGGATCCTCCTCTTCTTCTGAGGTGACCTCAGGTACCAGGGTTGTCCTGGCTGGAAGATGGTGGGACACGACATTGCTCCGGGCTCTTTGTGAGGAAGGACTGGATGTAAATGCAACAAAAAGAAAGGAAGGAAGGGTCTCATAGGTATAGCAAAATTAAAATAGCCCATTTATCTGAAAGGAACACAGAGAAATTGTATTCTCAATACAAATACTTCTACATTCTGACTTTGGACATAACATCTGTAGAAGCAGAAGTTCTTGTCATTTACAAAAGGGCAAACATGACTGAATGAAAGGGTATTCACAGTCTTTGTGCAGCCATTTGTGTTGAACACTCTGCAGCAGGGCCAGCAAACTATATTTCAAGCTGTTTGCAGATATTCATAGCCAAAGATTTAAGCAAAATTGCAAGCTTGAAGGACTGCATTTTTAAACCAAATATACTGTTAGTTCAATAGAAGTTACCAACTTGCCTTGTGTGTGTGTCTTTTCCCTGTGACCAACATAAGAGCTCTCTACCTCAAAACTAAATTGTAGGCACTGCCAGGCTCCCTATAGCCAAGAGGATTATTCATTTTTGCAGGAAAGTGTTCCTGAGCCATTTGGTTCAAATGAGAAACAAAGACTGCCACCTTGTGTGCACTAAAAGGCACACAAATTCAATGGACAGTAAATGGGTGTACACAGTGACCCAGTTTGCATGATCAAACAACCCATGTTAGTTTCTGCCTGCATGATTCTGCATTCAATTCACCCAGTTTCTGGATTGTTTTGTGATGTGAGAACCTGGAAACTCTGGGTTGCAGAGGGGTTACACAACCTAAAATTAATGCATGGTTTGTTGTTGGGTTTATTCTGGGAAGTTTAAGCCCTAAATAACCCAGAATTTCTGGGTTCACATGCTACAAAACAACCCAGGAAGGGGGTGTTTCTGGGTTGTTAATTGAAAGTAAGTAGTGAGTGGGCGGGAGGCAGCATGCTCACTCGTTCCCATGCATCCCTGCCAATTCCTGGGTTAAACAACCCAGGAATTGGCCATGACATGTGAACTGAGTCAGTAAGGCAAACAGACTAATACTAGAATCTGTTCAGTACATTGAGGATGAACAATACAGTTGTATCAACTATCTTAAAACTGTATTTTTTCCTGTATTGAGAAGTTGCTTATTTTGTGGTTAAACAATACATTTTGCAGCAGATTGGACAAAAAGTACATAATACATGATTAAAGTAGGAGCTGGTAGGAGAGATGGTTTTCAAGAACTTTCACAATGTGTATATAAAAAACCTCCACAGCTTTCAGTTTCTTTGTTTAAATAGCTGATAAACATTTGGTTTTTTGGATGTTTTATTTCCTTAACTGTCTTCTTCAAACTTTAGTATGAATTAAGCTCATTTTAAAAACAACCACTTTTGTTATAGGATGGTTATTTTAATGCATGCTTGCGTAAAGTGACTTATCAGCAAGTAAATTATAAATAATTAAAGTAGTTACTACCTAATGGAAAAGGAGACTTGGACTCCAATATCAAGAAACACTTAAGAGTGCAATCCTCGACATATCTTCTCAGAAGTAAGTCTTATTGCATTCAATGGGGCTTGCTCCTAGGTAAGCGAGTATAGGATTCCAGTCTTGCTTCACTCTAAGCACCACTGAAATCTATGAGCACAATCCTCTCAAGTCTCATTGATTTCAATGGGAGAGATTTATGGCCATGCTTATGCATTGATAAACATACATAACCAAACCATTAACATGGTTAAGTTTAACTGGATCATTCCCTAATCAGCAGGACCTGTGTTTTCCCACTAATAAATCTACAGAGCAAATAAACTCTGAAAAACATTGGTCATTTTCATAGCCCTTTACTGACTGTTGAACTCTTGCGTGTCTAGCCATGGTGCTAAACTACTAAGCTTGAAACACAACATATCCTAGATTTTCAGGCACAGAGTTTGAAAAGAAAGATTATACACACACACGCGCGCACACACACACACACACTATAAATCTATGTAAATTACTGTCCCTGAATTAGCAATAGCTGTAGCAATTGACATCTAAGGGGAATGTTACCAGGTTTTGTTCAGTAAAGGGCAATAAACATATGTTGCTTAGGTAGAGTTTAGAATTATTATGCTACAGTCCAGATTTACATGTATGATATAGTTTACAAATCAGATACAGCTTTAAGGGTAAAATCCTATGTATGTTTAGACAGAAAAAGTCCTACAATTCCCAGCATGCCCCAGCTAGCATCACTGACTGGAAGGATGTTTGGAGTTGTACAGCCTAAACATGCATAGGATTGCACCCTAATGTGCTTAAATCAAGATGAACGTATTACTGGGCAGCAGCTAGTTTCTCTAAAATAACAAGACATGATTTCTGCACAGAAAGAATGAATGGTAGTCGGATAGAATTTCAAAGTCCATCCGATCTTTGTTTGCTGTCTCATCACTGCCATCTGGTGTTTGTCATTCCAGTAACCTTACCAGTGTGCAATGACAGTTTCAGTAATAAGGCCAATTGATATGGCTATGTCATAGGAAGATTAAAAGCATAAATCACACGTTTACCTGAGCTCTGGTAACATGAGAGATGGAAGCTCCCTCCTATCTAGGGATTATGAATAAATACATTCTCTGGTTTGGACTGAAAGTTGCTCTTGTGCAAGTAAAAGGCACTTCTCATGTTAAGGTTGCTCCCTGCTGCCTGATTCTGTTGATTCCCCCCTCCCTCCCTCCACTGAAGCCCTCCAAGCTACATCCTATCCAATTCTGGAGAGTCCCCTGGCTCTCAGGTGCAGTTTACTGGAGAGTGCAGTGAGGAAGAAGGGGGAGAAAACCCTAGTGCAGATTTGCTTGAGCATCTTTGAATTCAGGCCTATCTACAGGACATGAAGCTGCTGTAGGCACTTCATTAACTACATTTATTACATGTGTGTAGGCATTTGTTATTTATCTATTTATTTAAAGTATTTATCACCTTTCTGCCCACCAGGGCCCTCAAAGTGAAGCACAATTTAAACAAGCAATATAAACCTCTGGTCTAAATTTTAGGATTAACTCCAGTGTAAAATTTCCATGTCAATTTTGGAAGAGGAATTATGGTACAATTTTTCATGCATATTCTTCAATTATGATAGAAGCAGAAAAAGTATTTTAATGAAAATTACTGCATATTCAACATAATCAGATAGTTTAAAGGAGGCATGTCTTTCAGCATACAGCTGCCAAATGATTATAGGCATAATCCAGCCAAAAGTTAAGAACAGGAAATCAAGTCCAATTGATTTCACTGGCAGAAAGTTAGGAAGTTGCTTAATTTCCCCACTGAAATCAATGGGACTTTCAAGGCTGTAACCACAATGCACATTTATTTGGGAGTACACCCAACTGAACAAAGTGGGACATCTCTTTCAAGTAAACATTGGTGGAACTGGGCTGCTCAGCTGCAATCCTAATCGTCCTTACAGACAAATCCTATGTGTAGAGTTCTACACATCTAAGACAACTGGTAAAGACCATTGAAGGGCTGCAGTGGCTTAGTGGTTAAGACGCTGAACTGCAGACTGGAAGGTCGACAGGTCAGCAGTTCGAGACCCGAGTGCTGCGTGACGGAGTGAGCTCCTGTCTTCAGTCCCAGCTCCTGCCAACCTAGCAGTTCGAAAGCAAGAAATTGCAAGTAGATAAATAGGTACCGCGACGGAGTGAGCTCCCGTCTTCAGTCCCAGCTCCTGCCAACCTAGCAGTTCGAAAGCAAGAAATTGTAAGTAGATAAATAGGTACCGCTTCGGCGGGCACCTCGGTGTTCAGTCATGCCGGCCACATGACCACGGAAGCGTCTTCAGACAGCGCTGGCTCTTCGGCTTAGAAACGGGGATGAGCACCGCACCCTAGAGTCGGACACGACTGGTTGGGGACACCTTCACCTTTACCTTTAAAGACCATTGAACACAGAACATCTGACATCTGAGTAAATATACGAAGGATCTGTCTGTCCATCTCATTGAACTCAGTGGGCCCAACAAAACCTGGCACTGGCCAAAAAGCTTAAAAACCAGACCCCCTGTCCTAGCAACTCTCCTCAAATATATAGAAGCGGGCTGTCACAGTTGCTCTCACTCAGCATATGCTCAAAAGCACAGTTGTCTTTCTTTTTTCATGTGTTCTAAACCACCCTTCCCCACTCTGGTTTTCTAGACCAGCCCTCCCCACTGTGGACTTCAATTCCACCAGCCCCCAGCCAACATGGCCAATGGCCAGGAATGCTGGGAGTTGTAGTCCAAAACATCTGGAGGGCTCCAGGTTGGGAAGGCTGTTCCAGACGGACTGTGGTGCTGAAATCAAGTTTGGTGCTGCTAAGCCCTAGTTCTAATTATTTCTTGGGTCGCTGGAATAAACACAGCACTATTTTATGGGCTAGGAATAGGCTGGTATGGGCAAAAATGTTTAATAGAGGAAGAGCTGCGAAGGCTGCCCAGCCGTCCCAGATTATGCTAGAGCAACGGGCACCCACTATTTTTGTGTAGGGGCAGGGCAACCACAAACACACGCTTCTTTTTTTCGTTTACTTCACATGTTCCTTCAAAATAAGGGCGGATATTTCTATTTGCGGGCGACGTACGTGTATGTGCATCGGCCCCGCCTTCCCTGGCCTTTTCTAGCCGCGTCTTGGCTCTACAGTCTACTGCCCAGTCAGCTGGTGCTGGGCAGATCGACAGGCGGCCAACAGGCGAGCGCACCACCATTTCCTTCCTGCCTTGCCGCGCCTCCCGAGGGGGTGGGGCGGGGATCTAGCCGCCCCGAACTGGGCGTGTGGAGAGATTGCGCGCATGCGCAAATCAAGAGCCCTCCGAGCCACACAGGCGCGCGGTACCTGTCGCTGACTCGAGCCTGTAACGCTACGCTCAACGGGAAAGGGACGGGAGGGGCGGGGGGAATACCTATTACCCTAACTCTGTTACAGCACCTGTGATTGGCGCGCGACGCCCCCATCTCGCACCAGGCGATCCGTGGGGAGAGCTCGCAGCCGAAAAGAAAAACGGAACCCAACTGTCGGCATCCCACGTGGTGACCCCACGTGACTTCACAACAACAGGCCTTCGCTTTTTCCCCCTTCGCCTCTTCCCCTCCCCGCCCCCCCCCCCGGAACGTTCAGGCGAGTGACACCATAGCGGCGCAGGTCGCGCGAACACCTCCTTCGGTCACGTGACCACCGGAGAGGAAGCCGCTTTGCGTCACGTGACGCCACAGGGGTTCTTTCCCCCCGAAGATCTCGCGGCGACCGACGGTGGAGAGGAGGAGGCGGAGGAGGAGGCGGAGGCGGCAGGGGGGGGGTTATATGTGTGTGTGAGTGGCCGACTGGGTTGCGCGTGCGCAGCCCGTAGCTGTCATCCGCGCAAAGAACAACAAGTCCCACCAAATCAGGGGGACGCAAATAGTTACAACCACGGTCGGAAGTGCGGCGGCTCTTGGCGGACAGCGCTCCCGGCTCGGGCACGGTCGACCGTCAGCCTCACGTACAGGTAAAACGGGCGAGGAGATACCCAGTTATGGAGGCGGGGATAGGTGGGCTTGCCCGGAGAAGGTTGTGTTGCGCCTGAGGGCGGAGCGGCGTTAAGAGGTGGGAGTAACAGGTGGAAGGGGGGCACCGTGGTGGAGAGCGAAGGCGGACGGGGGGCACCGGCCCGGCCGCTGGGGGTGGTGGGTGGGGACGTGTAGGGATGGAGGGGCGGCCCCCTGGGATGGAGGGGTGGCCCTGTGGCACCTGGGCGCGTGGGGGAGGAAGGCGTGAGGGGGGGGGTGTTGGGAGTTATGTTGAGAAGCGGGGTGGGGAAAAGATATGGAGTTAGAGAACGGGGAGCTGGGGAGACAGACGGGATAATGGGTGTGTGTGTTGTGGGACCTGTCAGAGGGATGGGCTGGACGACGAAGGGGCTGACCTGAGTCCCACCATACCAGTGAGTGAGAAGGGCTGGAGGAAGAAACAGAGCAGCTAGTGAGAAAGACTTACGAGTGAGGAAATCACTCAGGACTTTTGAATAATGAAATGGTGTGTGTGTGTGTGTGGGGGGGGGTAGGGATGGGCCTTTCTCTGGTCAAAATTTGTGGCTCTTTGCGGGTTGGGTGCCTCTCAAGATTGTCTGCTAGTAGCAAGTTGGAGAATGTCCACGTAAAAGCAATTTCCAGTAAAATAAATTCTGGTAAAAGTAGGAACCCAAGAGGGTGTTTGGTGTCCCTGTCGGTAGAACTTGATTGAGCAGAGAAATGCCTGTTGGGTAGGAAGAAACGAAAGCAGCAGGGTGTATTTCCAGATTCTTTGTATTGAGAGTTGTTCTAACCATAAGTGAGAAAAAAAATTGGACAGGAAAGAGTCTCTTAAAGCCCAGCTGTCACTTAAGCTGCCTTTGCTTAAAATGTTGTTTGCGGGTGTTTACTTTTATGGTTTCAAGAATTAGACATAAGTAGTTATTCATGTATGGGCTTCAAGATCTGGTCGTTGCTGTTCTCTCATTGATTTTGTATTGAAGTTGCCAGTTATTTCTTAAGTTAAAGTTGTGTATCCTTTATCTCTTTTGAAATTTATCTTGCAGTTCTAAAGTTCTCAATGAACCCCTGTACTGTACAAAGCCTGTATCTCTCCCTTTGCTTGAAAGTTATAGCACACTGAGCCAGTATCAAGGCCATGGGAGCTATATCAGAGGCTATAATATCTACTTCATTATTTGCATTTTTGAATTGAGTGTTACCTAGTGATAGTTTCAACAGTAGATGAAGCTAATGCTGTGTAACCAGAATCTGACTTACAGGGATATTTTCTAGTAAAAACTATATAAATGAAGCTGCAGTCATGACATAATCTACATATGCCACAATGGCTAACTAGTGAGACTCCAGTTAATGTATTTAGTCCATACATGTACAAGGATTGTTGTTGTTGTTCAGTTGTTAAGTCGTGTCTGACTCTTCGGGACCCCATGGATTACTCCCCAATTATTAATACATTGTAGGGAAGTAAGCTACAAATAACATTCAAATCAATGAAGCCTCTTTCCATATAATAAGGTTAGCATTTTCACTATGCATAAAAAAACAAATTAAGCCGTCCATTAAAAAACACACACATAAAATCTGCAGATAGGCAATACTATTATTATATAAAATTATGAGCAAGCTTTTGAGATCTCCAGATCTCTTAATGAGGCAAGATGTCATAAAAAGTGTGGAGAGGGGGCAGGGTTGGAGGGAAGGAAACTCTCAAAGTGTAAATTTCAGAATCCAAGCAATATATTAGTACCAAGCCTAACCCATTTAAGACTGTGCTCCTTCCTCCACTGCAAGGAATATGAATTTGGGAAACTTGTGATGCTTGCACCAAATATAAGACTAGTATTATGGTGACAAAAGGCCTTCTCTGGCTTAGATTGTAGTCCAAGTCATTCAGTCCTTCCCTCCCTTCTTCCTATCCACACATCCACCTCTAAACCCCTTCTCTTACTCTCAATTACCTTTGTTGTTTTGGCACCAATTGAATGGAGGGAGGTTTCTTTCCTCCTTCCCTTCTCTGATGCCTGGAGTGCTAGTGATTGGGCTATGTGCCAAAAATGTAGTTTTCCCGCTGCTGCTTACATGTGTCACTATACCAGAGGCAGCAAAAATGGGGTACAGTTGCAAAGGAAATACTTTTAGAAACTGACATATTTTAGCAAGGCAGTGACAGAAGTATAACAAATTCCAAAATGGCTTTTGTTTGGATGGGTTCTTCATAATGTTTTTCTAGCAGCATAGTAATGGTGTTTATTACTATGATGGCTGTTAATACTTTTAAAGTTCCAGTTCTAACTTTGACTTTTCTCATTTGAACATTTTATGAAAGTAAAGCAGTAATTTCTTAAAGAATGTAGATGGTAAATTTTTTAAAGTAAAACTTTTAAATTTGTTTGAGATCCCAAGGGGACTATTGTATCAACTTCAAATCTGACATTGGGGTAAATCAGAGATCAAAGAAATGCCCTTTTCCAACATTGTTTCTCTGCCTCTCTTTCTGCAGTTTCCGGATTTGTTTAGGAGAAAGCCCCATATATACATGCACAAATGGAAACTTCTAACATATGTATATGCTTTTGCACTTGGATGGGTTTTTAGCCATTTCTAAAACTGCCGTACAGGTCGCAGTTCTTTATCTGAGCAATGTGATGATGCATATGTTCCATAATAGGTACATCTAGATAATGGCAAGAAACCTGAGCTTCTTAAAACATACAAAACATACTTCTAGTAAGTAATCGTCATAGGGCTTTCCTTGGAAGCTTCACTTGTATTCTGGTTGGCATGTCTGAGAGATGTATTTTATTAGATTGGCAATTTATGCATCATTGAAAAAGAGGAAATGCATGACCAAAACAATTGCTTCTTTATATGTATATATGCTCATTTAGAAATGATTACTGTAATGTAAATAGAAATGTAGTACATCTCACCATAGTGTGGAAGACTGAGACCAGGTGACCTGTGTGCCTGCTCAGTCTGCCCTCTAGGTGCTAACTGTTGGTGGGCAACTTCAAGATTGCCCTTCTTATGCTTCTTTAATTTTAAACTGGACAGTCAGGACAGCCCTTCAAATAGAGGACTGTTGTCTCTAAAGTAGGAAACATAATTTTACAAGATAATAAAAGCTGCTGATGTAACCAAAGAAATGCTTGAAGGCTACCTCTGGGGCATTAGTTGTGCTGCACAGGGATTGAATGAGGTGCCTGTTTCTCTATTTCAGGAAACATATATAAGCAGCAGAAGGGTCTTTTACCCATAGTAAATTAAAACAGCTAATATTGATAAAATGCTAGAAAATTCTTCAAGGATAGATAGATTCATGGCTACTACTAGAAATCTCTTCCTCCAGTACATGGATTGTTAACGAGTATAGTGGGGGAATTTCTACACCCTTGTGCCATCTTCAAGCTTACAGTCATAGCTGCCAATGAAAACGCTTCCCATCAAAGGCTGCTTCAGAACCTCTGCAGCTCAGTTAGTTCCATATGACACAACTCTGTGGTGGAGTGCTGGTCTCCATTATGTGGCAAACATCACATTCCTGTCCAAACCCTCTCTGTCAACAGAACCAAGAATCTCTTCCTGTACTCTTGCGAAGTTGCCATCAGAAAATGTATTAACTGTAAAAAAAACAACCCTTTTTTTAGTACCATAATCCATGGTCCAAACTACCTACAGGATGACAATTAGGTTGCACCAGCACCAATGTTGGTGCTGCAGCAGTTTTTGTAGACACCCAAATCTCAAGCTGTCAGGGTATCTTGGGTTTAGGCTTTGGTAGTCCCACCTATCAAAGCACTGTATGGATATTAGCTCTTTTGAGGAATGGTTAGAGTGATTTGCAGACTTATTCTGTGTCTGTACAGCTGTGTGTATATAGTTTGTTTCAGCTGTTATGTCTTCTTTATTTACTCTAGAATTAATTCACCTTTTCTTTCCCCCTGTATCTGTACAGATTTGGTCATATGGGATCACTGGACTGTTACAATTTATAAACAGATTCTGTTTCTGTTGTTCTTGCTGAAAAAAGCAAGCTTTGGATGTGAGAACTTTGTTAAATGAAATGCGTGAAGCTCTTTATTGGACTTTGTCCAGTAGATACTTTTCGCCCTACTTTCTTGTGTTGAATATTATTTTAGTTTGTTTCTCATGTTTCGATCTATTCCATTGGCAGTACAGCTCAGTGAAACCTCATCTTTACAGGATGGTTTTCTTTAGTCAAACACTGGTTTCATCTTAATAGGCAGTAATGCACCAATACACATTTATAGTATCCAAATGCCTGAAGTGCAATGTATGTTCAGGTCAAGCAATGTGCTGGTGCACACTATTCAGTTGCTTGGCTCCTACATGCTTGGGACTCTCTGTGGTTTGCTCAGCATGATGTCCAGATTGGGACTTCTGGCTTCTTCCTTTTTTAACAAGGGGTTGTTCTTGGCTTACGAATCTGACTGATTAGGAGAGCATGGAGCCAGACTTTCCAATTCGGACATCACACTGAATAAACCATGGGTGGAGAGTCCCTGGCTTGTTTAGCTGCTACCACTGGCAAGAGGAACCAAGTGGGAGTGATTGAACAGTGTGCACCAGCATGTTGGCTCATTCACAATAACAATTCTTTAGAATTCTGGCTTATTGTGAAGTGCAAATGCAGCCATTGTCTCATTTTTTGTGTTTTGAAAATGAAAGTTAGCATGTGATATTTAATAGCTTGACAGGTTTGACTGTTGCAAAGGTTTTGTGTTCAACAAAGATCCTCTTGGCTCCCCTTGTTTAGAAGAAAATCACATCTGGCATAATATAATTTGGACACGTGAGATTTGGTTAACTGTGGCTGAGTCTGGAGGCCTTTTTCTTTGTTATGTGATGGAATAGCAGTGTAACAGTATATTCTGCTTTGCTGAGATTGAGACTAGGGCATGTAATTAAACATGGAATATGGTATATGCTTTGTTCTGTAAACTTAGGTGACTATTATATATTTCTCTGGCCAGACATTTATGCTGGAAGACATCTGGTTCACTGTTTTTCTATCCCTTTTTGACAGTACATTCAAATTTGGTATAGGTGAACTGATGGCAAAATTGCATGCAAAATGAGAGATAGTCATGTCTAAACAAAAAACTGCCTAATAGCTCAAATGGCAGTTATAGAGCAAAGTTTAAGGCTTCCATTAATTATATGAGCCTTAGTAGATCCTAGGAAGCATGCCATGGACAACCTGGTCAAATGAATGTCATTCTTATGGGCTTAGTAAATGCTATTTTAATTTTCTGACTTTGCCTTTAAATCCTTGGAGGGAAGAGTTAGAATCCTTGTGCCTATTTGGTACCAGGAAGGTGTGGTGTATGGACCTTGGGCATTATCCAACACTGCCGCTCTGCTTACGCCACTGATGTAGCACTAGCATAAGCAACCTCTAGTGCAATGCCAATAGTGTATACTGCCAGCAAACACTATTGGCGTTGCTGTAGAGATCACTTATGCTAGCACTATGTCAATGGCGTAAGCAGAATGGCAGTGATGGATACTGCCCCATGAATCCATCGAGGAGAGTGGCCTGTGTTAAGTTTGCTAGTTGAGAGCCTTAGGATAGTAAGGTAGGTACAGGCACTTACATCCTGCATAGTTACTGAAGTTCAAGATCCTTCCCCAGAAATATTTACACTCTTTCTCAACCTCTAAGACCAAACAGAGTCAGGCCTTCAGTATCCAGTTATAGCACCGTGGTGTCTCAGTTTGGCACAACTGAAGACAAAGCAGGTAGTTTAGGAAGCACCTTTTAAAGTCAAGAATAGCAATGTGATTTGAGATGATCGCAGGTAAAATCCAACATAAGTCCTACTGAGAGTACAACCAGTGACTTAAGACCCCTTCATTTTAGTGGGTCTACTCTAAGTAGGACTTATGTTGGATTTTATGCCATGAACCCATGAAACTTTTACCCAGTCAGAATACACTTCCCTGGGGGCCACATGAGAACTAAAAGGTGTTCATATATATATTGGGCAGTATCCAATACTAGACCTATGTAAACTAGGGCCATTCACTTCAATAGGTCTACTCTGTGTAGGAGTACAATTGGATACTACCCTACATACATAGACTACACACACACACTCACATATAGAACCTCTAATGATCCCAGTACAGGCATCTTAATCTCCCTGGCTAAATTGGTACTCATTTGCAACAATTTCATGTTCAGTGACAATCAGTATTTACAACTCCAAGGTATAGCAATGGGAACATGTATGGCCCATCCTATGCCAATCTATTCATGGAACAATTCAAAGGAACTATTGGCAGAACTTTCACTTATAAGCCCAGCATATGGTGGCGTTACATAGATGACTGTCAGGGTGGACACTGAGCCCATAGAATCCCAGAGTAGTTCTGATTCTGAGGAAGAGCAGTCGCTCCTGGGAGAGGAGCTTGCTCCTCTTTCCCAGGACCAACAGCTGACGGAGATTCCTCCCACCAGCATTCCTAGTTTAGTTAGCAGTCCGGGGAGTGACCAGGCACAGATAGCAGACTTGGTGGATGCGCGACGCAGACGCAGAGAGCGGCACCAGATGGAGGGCGTGGAAAGGAGGCGTAATGCCAGGTTGGCGCACAAACAACGGCTGCGCCAAGAGGATCCAAGGGAAAAGGGGAGGGACTCTCCCTAGTCCTTACGTTCAGGTGTCTGCCAGTTATTCCCTTTCAAACGGGGACCAACTGTTCCAACGTAGGGCATAGGTACTGTGCTGCTCAGATCTAGTTGCAATCAGTATAGTTGTTAAGTTGTAAAAGAAGAACAAAGCTTTGAAAGGAATTCCTTTGTCTGTGTCTGGACTTGGCTACTGGATTATACTGAGAGAGGCCTCCAAAGAGCCCTTGACAATGACATCTTTGTCATCTTGGACTATGGAAGGGATAGCTTGGAGAATTTTATTAGGTTTATCAAAACTATCCATCCAACAATAAAGTTTACCAGCAACAACAAAATTGAAAACCCAAAATTACCCTGCCTGGATGTCCTCTTAACCACTGAAAACCATTAAATTGTCATAGACTTATAATTGTAAACCTACAGATTCCCACCTGTACCTTAACTACAAGTCATGTCATCTAAACCATCTAAGAAGAAAGTTATATATAGTTTGGTTCTTAGGATAAAATGCATCTGCAATAATGAAAAAAATTTCTCAAAAAGGTCTAATGAGCTTAAAGAACATCTCTAACAATGCAGATACCCTAGTCTCATTATTGAAAGATAGTTACCCTATTATGTCTTATTGTGCTCATTTATTTATTTATTATAAATTAATTATAATTTATAATTATAAATTAATTCTTCACCATGCATTGCATTCAGAAAACCACCCAATTTGCGTAAATTGTTAGTTAAAGCAGCACTTAAACAAGACATTTGCAACCCAGGATCACATCAGTATAAATCAGCACATTACATTACCTCCAAGAAACCACTTCTTTTAGGAGCAAACAAAACTTACTGCATTAGACAATCAGTAATATGCATTTCCACTAGTGTGAGTTAATTGAATGTAAAAAAAAGGATGTCATATGCAACCTCCAGGAAAAACTACAACGGAGCTAAGGACAAGATTCTGTAACCATAAATCTGTGATTCTTGCCACTCTTGGTATCCATTTAATATTACAGCTACTGATGAGGGTGAAAGCCAAAATGTTTAGCTCTAAATACATTTTGAAATTACTCAGTTAATCTGTCTTTCTGTATACTTATACATACATGCACACATACATATATCCTGCCATATATTGTATTTCCAGGGAGGCGTCCATAAATTCAATAAAAATGCAAAACATATACAACACACGAAAACAACAAATGACTCAGCAGCATAAAATTACCCTGACTACCTCGGTTCTGTTGGGATTCAGTTCACTTTATTGTCCCTCATTCAGTCCATTACCAATCCCAGACAGCAGTTCAGCACACTCAGTGCTATATCTGAATTGGATGTAAAAGAAAAATAGAGTTCAGTGTCATCAGTGTAGTGATGCCACCAGATTCTTGGATGACCTCACTCAGTTCCCCAGCTCCACCTTCAGGAATCAACCCTCTTGGTAGGAGTGGAGCCACTGAAATATTATGTCTCAAGTCCCAAATCTTGAAGCCTGTCCAAAAGGATATCATGGAGGCTATCAAAAGCTAGTAAGGGCACAATATGATGCATGGCTAGATAGAAAAAAGTCCTACAACTCCTAGCATTTCTTTGTCTTAACGTGCATAGGATTGCACCCTAAGAAGTCCAGGGGTCTTCCTCCTATCCTTCTCCAGCATAGGTCATCCATTAGGTTGAACAAAGCAGTTTCTCTTCCAAAACAGGCTTGACATCAGATTGAAATTTCAGTACCTAAACTGATGGCTTGCTGGACCAAATAACTAATTTAATAGGGAGATGGGTGGTATTTGTACATGACACATTTACTCTATTTGAGAGAATCTCCGGCAAAAGGTCTTGATGGGTCATTATTGGGAGATGGGGGTTGGGGGAGAGACTACTAAGGATTAAATAAAACTTGCCTTGAAAGCCTTTGATATGACTATAGATATTTATGGGTTTTTTTCCCCCATTTTGGAAAATTAGCTTTCACTGTCACAACTATTGGATTGCAGGGAATAGGACTGAAACATCTCTAGAAGGATTTGGTGTTTAATCATAATGGTTCAGCTATCACAGACAGAGAAACAAATATATAACATCATAAACCCTTCTTGTCACAGTCTAATTTCCTGCCTCTAGCAGTTTTCCAGAACAGCTTCAGCACATGAAGTTTATGCCTTTTGCAATTGCTGTCTCTTGGGGAATATAGAAGAAGTTAAAAATTTAAAGACTTTTGCTACATCCACATTAGAAGTCAAAATATATTTATTCTAATCAGACGTATTCCTTAACTGGAATCAATATTGTAACAATTAAGCTTCTGACAGGTCTTGGTTGCATGATGTCCACTGAACAAGCTTAATTGGTTTTCACAGAACAGTACCTTTTCTAAAATTGATAAAAATGCATTGCTACATTTGTGAGTATATGGAAGTATTAATTTATAAACCAGCAGTAATACAAATCCATCTCTCTCTCTCTCTCGCTCTCTCTCTGCACCCCGCCTCCCCGTACATAGGTGGAAGGAGGCCTGTTTGTTGGGTTGATGTAGAAGGCACATATTAATTAGCAGGTAAAAACTATACTTTTAATCCCTCCACACTCTTCCCCAATCTCATATACTTGGTCAGAATTGTTTAGAATACTAAGTAAAATGTTCCTTAATTTTTCATTTCTGAGCAGCAAATATATAAAAAATAGGATTCACATTTATTGTTTGATACTTGTGCCCTGGTAAGTCTTAAGTAAATCATTTATGGCTTCAGTACTTTTATAAAGCAGGAGCTTGGCCTATATAAGCAATGAATTGCGTTGCTTTTAATGTTTCCCTTAAAAAAAAAAGGAACACAAAAATCCTATTGTGGGCCTGCACAAGAGGGATCTTCATAATTCCCTCTCCTATCCCCCCCCCCCCACATGTGCACAGATATCGTGCTAGACCATTATAGGGAATAGGAGACATGTGCATATTTCACCTACCCTGTCCAGTTTAGAGGTTGCATTTCTTCATTGAGTGAAGGGCTGAATTAGATATGGCAGATGATCTCACCTTCCCCATAATGGCCTGGCTTGCTGAATTCCTGTACGTGTGCACTGAAAAGAGGGGTAGGACTGTATTATGTCCTATGGAGAGCATTCCACTCATGAATTAGGTATCAAGGTCCAGAGTCTCCATAAAACTATATGAAATCCCTCTGTGTGAGATTTTGTTTCTGTAACAAAGGATAGAGTGAATGAAATCACATCCCTGGTCAGACGTATCGGCATATGTAATTGCATTGAAATAATGGGGGCCAAGATGCAAAACCATGTAAGCAACAGTGATTACTTCTGAAAGTGTTTAGACTTATGGGCTGTGTATACACCATCTTGTTTCCATCTTTGTTCTTGGCCTCCTCTTTACATATTTGTATTATGCACAAGCAATTAATACAGGAACAAAGAGTCTAGAGACACAACATGGCCCTGATTAGATTTAGCTGCATTGATATAATACATTTATAAGCCATTTTTAATATTTTCCATTCAAATATACTTTAACATGACTAATGTATATTTGCTTACTAGCAGGTTCAACACAGAGCAGCCATGGCTGCTCAATCATTGGACCCTCCACCAAATTCAAGCTGTAAAATCATGATTTTTCGGCCTACAATGGATGAATTCAGGGAATTTAACAAGTACTTGGCTTACATGGAATCGAAAGGTGCTCATCGTGCTGGACTGGCAAAGGTAAATTGCCTTAAAATACTGTAGATGACAGAATAATGAATTTTAATATGTATGTTCCTTATAGAAAGCTTCTGACAAATGGTTCTACAATACTAATATGCAGATGTTTTAGCTTCTTAAACATTGCTTGGTAAGTATTATTTGAACAAATATTGTTCTTATTATCCCAAATAGCAAAGTAAATAGTAGAAAAACTCTATATGGCTTTGTATGCTTTCTTATTAATACTTGAAAATGTTACATAATAATGGATGTAAAATTCTGCATGTTCTGGGGACAAAGTTGGCATTCAAATACTATTGCTACAATATATAAACTACTCAGTGATATTTCCTGCAATAAAAATAACATGGCCATTGTTAACAAATTTAAAATTAATTGTCTGTACGAACCATGAAATGCTGTTTACAAATTCTTTTTTTGACACTTTCACTTCTGATAGTAGTTTTACTCCATAATGTATCCTACATTTACACTATAAATAGTGGTCTAAGAGAGCAATCCTACCAGGATCAGTGGTCGCCTCTGAACTCGGAGGTGACCGCCTATCCAATGCAAGGCAGGAGAAGCGAAGAGGGGATCATCCCCTCCGTGCTTCAGCTGCCCTGCATTTGTGGCTAGACAGCTGATTTTGGCCGTGGGAAGGCAGAGCGGGGGAAGCAGCTGCTGGACAACACGTTGAATGCATTTCCGCCTTCCCTGCCCCGGAATGCACCCAGGAATGCTCAGTTATCGCTGCTCTGCGCTCCTCTTTCGAGCGTGGGGCCATTCCATGCTGCCTACGAGGCCGCGCGCGGGAGGGAGAAGGAGGTCGGTTCTCAAGGAACTGACCTTGGAGCGCGGGCTCTGGGATCAGTTCCCAGAAACTGATGTATCGTATGGCCGTCTAGCCACTGGCTAGCGGCCATAGGATTGCACCCTAAGTGGCTAACGGTAAAATATAACATAAAATGTAACATAAAATGTATTATAATTAAACCATCAAAACAGTTAAAACATATCAATAAAAACTAAACAGCACCCACCAGTTAAAATCTATTTCAGCAAACAGCTTAAAAGCCTGTGTGAATAAAAATGTATTTGCCTGCCAGTAGAAAGACAAAAGAATGGCTTCTCTTGTCAGAGAGTTCCAGAGCCTGGGAGCAGCAACCAAAAAGCACCCTTCTGGCATTCTCACCAAACATGCCTCCAATGATGGCAAACAGAGGGGCCTCTCCTGAGGATCTTAAAACCTGTGTACGCTCATATGGGGGAGTGCAGTCTTTCAAATAGCCTTGTCCCAAGTCGTGTAGGCCTTTATAGGTCATAACCAGCATTTAATTTGAATAACCATGAGCTTTTTCAGGGTTGTATCTGAAGCATGTCTCCTCCTACTGGAAATACATTTAAAAGCTGTTTTCAGGTTCTATTCAGTGTTGCATGAGCAGACTTCCTCTTCCTCTCTCCACTGCCCCGCCTGCCTATCTGCTCTGGAGGGCCCTCTAATGCTCAAGAAAATTTGGGGGCATGTGGGAGGACTGCAGGAGGAGGCATATCTGTTCCACCAACAGTGTCTGTTCCATTGGTGAACAGACACCATTGGATTTCATCCTTTGTTTGCACTTGTTCTTGCTCGTCTTGCATATCTCAGCCCCTCTTGCAGGGCTTGAGACTCACTAGTACATGGAGCTCCCTTGACTTGCAAGAATTCTCCATTGTCTTCAGTGGAAAAGACAGCTGTCTACACACAAAGGATTTTGTGTGCATCTTCTCAGGGGAATTTTTCAGGGAAACGTTAGATTTGGATTAATACTTGGTTTGATACCTTGGTTGTATATATAATGATACATACTGGATAAATAGAGAGGAACAACTCTCCTGAGATACTGTTTTGCACATTTGAGACTTCTGTAGTGTAGTGTAGTATGCAGGTGTTTTCTGGAACAGTGCAACAGGATATGGCTAGTGAGATCTCAACTAAAGATACAGTAACAACCAAACAAAAATGATGAAATAAGGCTGTCTGAGGCCATATGGTTCAAGTTTGTGACCCAAGAATTATGTCTACAGTAATTATGACATTTAATTTCATAATTTACTGTAACAATAGTAAGACTATAGATTGAATATTCTGCCTCTCCATGGCAGCTAAAAAGTCAATGGGCTATACCTTATTAATTAAAACATGTACAAATCTTGTTGCACTGAAATTTTCAAAGGCAAGAAACATGACTCCTCAAACAAGGTATGACATAAACAACCTTAGTTCTTTTCTCATTTTGACTTGATTGACTGCTTCAGGAAAGAGTGATAGTGATATTTACTTATGTCCAGTGTTACCTATATTGGAATCAGTAATGGGTGTGTTTGGATCCTGCTATTCTAATGGAACAGTTATGATCTTTGGTCAAATAAACTATGTCGTGATGATAAATACAATTGTATGCAGTAGCGCTGAATTTGTTCTTTGTCTGTAAGTTTACTTGCTGTCAATTCCTCCAACCCTAGCCTTTAAATTTTTTTTAAAAAGACAACATACTGTATACCTGTTCTGTTTGATGTGGAAGGAGTGATGCAAACCAACATAGTTATTATTAACATGTTGACATTCTGGATTGAATATTGTTTACTGAAACTTGTGATATGCCCTAGCAGCTGTATACTATTTATTTTGAAATGTATTCCCCGCCCCCGCCTTGCCCCAATTACAATGCCCTATTTCTGTGGGTCTACATCTCATCAGCAAACAATGACTAGGGAATGGGGATAAAATACTGTATTATGGTATAACAGTTTGTAATGTAGTAAGTATATGTGTTAGTAAACATATTACACTAGGAAATTTGATCTGTGATTTACAGATATCTTGAAAGTCATGCTTTAGAGGCAGAGTCTTATCGTGTATTATTTACTTATATCCAGCTTTTAAAATCAAAAGATACACAATGTGGCTTACAATAATTATAAAAAATGAAATAAAATAAGATACACAATACAAAACAATCATATGGCAATAAAAAAGACCATTTAAAACTTCAGCAGCCAAATCAAAAGCAGAGAATAGCAATTGATCAAATACTACAAGTCTGCTGAAAAAAGTGTTTTACCTTGACCTCCACTGCACTTATGTGATGTAATGTTGATGGAATAAGGAGAGATGCTCCTTGGTCATAAGAACATTTTCCTATGGTAGAAGTGAAATGTTATCAGCAGTACAAAGTATAATTTCAAAGGATAACATGCAGAGTGAGGTCTACTTTTCAGGCAGATTAGATGGCCACCTGTGTTAGTGCAATCAACACTGACTATTCCATTGTTGTTAAAATGAACAGATGGGCTAGGAAAGGTTGCCATGAAGCCTTTGGATCCACTCAGAGGAATTTTGGTAGCAATATTGACATTTTCCCATTCTAATGAGAGTGGAGCTGCTTATATAAAATGGACAGGCCATGGCTATGCCTAACTTTTGATCAAAAGACCTTCATTTTCTATGTGGTGTAGTGATGTGGCACAGAAATGTTTGAAAATCTCTCTCTATATATCTGTATATATGTGAGGCTGAGTACCAGCACAGGGGGATGTCTCCATGAGTGATTTACTCTGAGCTGGCTGCGTTTGGAGGTTGTTAGGGATATAGGACATTGTGGTCATCCAGCAGCCACCCCAGAGCTTATCAGGGAAAAACTGGATTTCCTGAGACTGCTTAAAGCCCAATTCTTTTCCTTAAGTTGGGTTCTCCCTGGTATGGTTTCTGTGTGCCCCAACATCCGCATTTACCTCAGTCATGCTAACCCTGAATCAGAGCATTGAGATTGCGCTTTACAGCACTTATGGAATTTGGGCTTTAAACTGTGCCATTTCAATTTAGAGGGACCTCTGTAAGTTCTGATGTGGACATTCAGGGGAGAAGGCTCACTGACCACAATGGGAGTTACTTCTGAGTAGACACTAACAGGTTTGTGCAGGGATGGGAAACGGACAAGAAACACACAGGAAATACCCCTTGACCAGGTACAACATAGGATAGGAGACTTTTCTTGTCACAGTGTGTATATGAGGGTTAATGGGCCAGGGATGGTTGGGCACATCAGTGCCTGATCTTGTCTGATCTCGGAAGCTAAGCAGGGTCAGCCCTTGGATGGGAGACCACCTGGGAATCAGGCTTCCTGCACTGAGCAGGGGGTTGGACTCGATGGTCTTGTAGGCCCCTTCCAACCCTATGATTTTATGATCTATGATCTGCTTTGTGATCTTGTACCAGTAATTTTTACCGGAACTGTGTTTTCCCACTCAGAACTAAATTTTTCCTATATAATGTTATGTCTCATAATGCTGCACATTCTTTGGGATGAGACTAGCTCAGTAAGATTTCAGTGATATGTTATAATTTTTCAGAATTTATTCCTATTGACTACAAGGGGAGATAATTCAGTTTTTAAAAATTCTTATATTATGTGGCATTAAAAAAAATCATATTTGACCTTGAATGAAAGAAAAGCATGCAAATGTTCTTAAAATATTCACACTTTGTATATAGCTCAGATTATAAGTGCATGATTAATAGTCATGAAAATGAGAATTTCTATGCACATATCTGATATTTATGCATATATTTGAGTGCATGGCTTCTCTGCCTCCCAAAACAACATTTAATTCTTTTTCATGTGTGCATACATCTCATGAAAATCTTGTTGAATAAGTAGAATGGGAAAGAATCTTACTGAAATCTTACATGGCTAAACCTTCTGTCACATATGTTTATCTGTTTTATGTAAAGGAGTAATTTAGATATCTCTTTTTAAGTGGCAACATCTCTTGAAGAAATTTAATTGACATGTATACTTCAGAAGTGCGCAGTTTCATATAGTTAGACATTTAATATCAAAAGAATCTAGTCAAAGAGAGCATTTTAAAAAGATTTGTGTATTATGTTTACCTGGAAAACAAATTCAAGTTTGATACCAAGAAGAGTCATTCTTTTGACCATATGCCAATATATTATTCATTCATAGACTCATAGAATAGTAGGGTTGGAAGGGGCCTACAAGGCCATCGAGTCCAACCCCCTGCTTAATGCAGGAATCCAAGTCAGAGCATCCCTGACAGATGGCTGTCCAGCCTCGTCTTGAATGCCTCCAGTGTAAGAGAACCCACCACCTCCCTAGGGAATGGGTTCCATTGTCATATTGCTCTAACACTCAGGAAGTTTTTCCAGATGTTCAGCTGGAATCTGGCTTCCTGTAACTTGAGCCCATTATTCCATGTCCTGCACTCTGGGATGATGGAGAAGAGATCCTGGCCTTCCTCTCTGTGACAACCTTTCAAGTACTTGAAGAGCGCTATCCTATCTGCCCTCAGTCTTCTCTTCTCAAGGCTAAACGTGCCCAGTTCTTTCAGTCTCTCTTCATAGGGCTTTGTTTCCAGTCCCCTGATCATCTTTGGTGCCCTTCTCTGAGCCCTCTCCAGTCTGCATCCTACTTAAAATGTGGTGCCCAGAACTGGACACAGTACTCCAGATGAGACCTAACTAGTACTTCCTGGAATTTGGAGCTGTGCTTCTATTAATGCAGCCCAAAATAGCATTTGCCTTTTTTGCAGCCACATCACATGGTTGGCTCATATTCAGCTTGTGATCTACAACACTTCCAAGATCCTTCTCGTTTGTAGTGTTGTTGAGCCACGTATCCCCCATCTTGTAACTGTGCATTTGGTTTCTTTTTCCTAGGTGCAGAACTTGGCATTTATCCCTATTAAATGTCATTCTGTTGCTTTCTGCCCAGCACTCCAGTCTATCCAGATCACTTTGAATTTTGTTTCTGTCTTCCAAAGTATTAGCTATCCCACCCAATTTTGTGTCATCTGCAAATTTGATCAGCATTCCCTGCACCTCCTCCTCCAAGTCATTAATACAAATGTTGAAAAGCACTGGGCCAGGACTGAGCCCTGAGGTACCCCACTCGTTACCTCTCCCCAGTTTGAGAAGATCCCATGGATAAGCACTCTTTGAGTCCGATTCTGTAGCCAACTGTGGATCTACCAGATTGTTGTTTCATCTAGCCCACTTTGAGCTAGTTTGCTCATCAGGATATCATGGGGCACTTCGTCGAAAGCTTTGCTGAAGTCGAGGTATATGATGTCTACAGCATTCCTACAGTCCACAAGGGAGGTGACTTGATCAAAAAATGAGATCAGATTCGTCTGGCAGGATTTGTTCTTGACAAATGCATGTTGGCTTCGAGTAATCACTGCATTGTTTTCAAGGTGCTTCCAGATGGATTGCTTTATCATCTGCTCCAGAATTTTCCCAGGGATTGATGTCAGACTGACTGGTCTGTAGTTCCCGGATTCCTCCTTTTTACCCTTTTTGAAGATAGGGACAACATTAGCCCAGAATGACAGTGGTTCTGAGAGTTCTTCTGCCAGTTCCTTTATTACTCTAGGGTGCTGTTCATCTGGCCCTGGAGATTTGAACTCATTCAAAGTAATCAGGTGTTCCTTGACCATATGCCTATCGATCTCAAGCTGCAGTCCTGCCCCTTCAGCCTGCACTTCGCCTTTGCCAGGGGGGTCATAGACCCTCTTTTGGGAGAAGACTGAGCCAAAGTAGGAATTGAGCCTATTACATTCATTTATTACATTTCTATACTGCCCAACAGCTGAAGCTCTATGGGTAGTTCACAACAGATAAAACCATAAAATACAATATAAGGTAAAATATAAAAGTTTAAAGTTTAAAACCACAGTATAAAAATAATAAAAACCAAAATGGAACTTAGCAGCAGTGCAAAGATTTAAAATACAGTAACAGATTTAAAATAGAAGCTGAAAGACTAAAATGTCTGGGGAAAATAAGGAAGTCTTCACCTGGCACTGGAAAGAGCACAACATAGGTACCAGGCAAACCTATCTAGGGAGCTCGTTTCACAGTCAGGGTGCCACAACAGAAAAGGCTCTCTTCTTAGTGGCCACCCACCTCTCTTCCTTTGATGGGGGCTCCTGGAGAAAGTCTGTTGAGGACGATCTTAGGGTCCACGCAGGTAGGTACGGGAATAAACAATTCCTCAGGTAACCTGGCCCCAAGCAGTTTAGGGCTTTGAATGTTAATACCAGCTCTTTGAATAGAGCCTGGAAATGGACTAGCAGCCAGTGCAGATGGAAAAGTACTGACATAATATAATCACGTTGGCAAGTCCCAATCTGGTGGCCCTATTTTGGACCAGCTGAAGTTTCTGGACAGTTTTCAAAGGCAGCCCCATTGTGATAATCCAGATGAGAGGTTACCAGAGCATGGATAACTGTAGCTAGGTTAACTCTGTCTAGATAAGGATGTAGTTAGTATATTAACCTAAGTTGATAAAAGCTGTTGAATGCCATTGAGTCCACCTGTGCCTCTAGTGACAATGCTGGATTTATGAGCACCCTCAAACAACAAACCTGATCCTTTAGGGGGAGTGCAACCCCCTCCAGAACAGTTTGAACATCACCTAGCTGGGCAGATGAACCACCCACTAATAGTACCTCCATTTTGTCTGGATTGAATATCAGTTTATTGGCCCTCATCCGTTCTGTTACCATGCCCAGGCACTGATTCAGAACAGCCACTGCCTCACCTGGATTTGATGAAAAGGAGAGATAGAGCTAGTGTCATCTGCATATTGATGACATCTTAGCTCGCAGCTCTGGATAATCTCCACCAGCAGTTTCATGTAGATGTTGAACTACATGGGGGAATATTCACCCTGTGAAAACCCATAGCATAGCTGCCAAGGCCCAGAGCAATTATCCTCCAGCTCCACCTTCTGGAATTGGCCATCCAAGTAGGAAAAGAAACACTGCAGTGCGGTGCATCCAACTTCCAACCCAGACAACCTGTCCAGAAGGATACCATGGTCAATAGTATAAAAGTGTCTGAGAGGTCCAAGAGAATCAACAGGGTCGTACTCCCCCTATCCCTCTTTTGGCAAAGGTCATCCCACAAGGCAACCAAGGCAGTTTCCATTCCAAAACAAGGCCTGAACCCTGATTGAAATGGGTCTAGATAATCAGTTTCATTCAAGAGTGCCTGGAGTTGTCCGGCAACCACCAGCTCAAGCACCTTGCCCAGGAAAGGGATGCTGGCTACTGATCTATAACTGTTAATGTCATCTGGGTCCAGGTTAGACTTTTTCAGAAATGGCCTAATTTCCGCCACCTTTAAAGAGGCTGGCACCACTCTCTCTCAAGGAGGAATTTGCAACCTCCTGGACCAAGCACCTTGTTTGCATCCTCAGGCCTCAGCAACTGAAAGTCATCCAATAAAACTGAACCAGATGGCGCTCGGGCACCTCTGCTAACGGAGCGGCATTCATTGTGATGTCCAATTCTTGATGGATTTGAGTGACTTTATTTTCAAAATGCTGTGTAAACTTCTCACAGCATGCTACTTGAAGGTTCCACCATTTCTCTCCCTGGCCCAGATTGTAGCAGGCCATGAACCACTTGGAAAAGCTCTACTAGATGGCACAGATGCAATCCCTTTTTGCCATCATCACCACCACAGAGTAGGCTTAATAATAAGCTCTAACCTGTTTTCGGTCAGACTTGGCACGAGTTTTCCTCCACTTGAGTTTTAGCTGTCTTCCCTCTTGCTTCATTGCCCTCAGCTCAGGTAAATACCAAGAAGCTGGAGTCATGGATAGGGATGGATGGACTCGCCTGTGCTCGCCAAGCGCAGATGCTCGTCAAGTCACTGCTGCTGCCTACTGGGCTGCATGAGCTCTGGAGGGCTTGGTGAACTGTCTGGGAGCACCCTGCAGCCTCCTGCTGCGACCTGCCATTTTTACGCAAAATCGGGGCTCCATAATTTCCATATATTTAATGTTGCACAAAATGGCAGCTGTACAGGGCCATCTCTACAACATTAGAGGTGTAAAGGGGCCTGTGAGTGGTGTCTGGGGGGCTGAGTGTGGGGGGGGGGTGTCCATCAGACTCCACCCTACTGTCAGGTACTCATGACATTCCTAGTCACGGATGCTAAGCCCTCCTTCTGAGTAATGAGGCAACAGAGACTTGCTGTGCAATCCACAAACTCTTTATTCAGCTACTTCAGTCAATCCCAAAGCTCCCCCCCCCGACAGAGCCTGGGTTCCCACGGGGAGGGGGAAGATAGTCTCTGAGTCTGGTCCTCCTCCTTGATAAGCCCCTGGGAAGGTTGTTTGCTGGCTCCTGGGGAGTCTTGGGGAATTTCCTCTCCCACTCCCTGTCTCTTCTAACTCTGTCTTCAAATCAGAATCGGAGTCCGAAATCAAAACAGAAGGCCTTTGCTTAATCCTGATAGCTGGCTGGCCTCTGCTTAGAAGGAGAGGGTGCGTGGGTGTGATGGTGTCAACTGCCCGAGTCATTCTCTGCATTCCACAGAGTGACCTGGGCTTCGACAGGTGCACCAGCCATACCAGGAGGAAAATCCTCCAGAGCTCTCTGGAATCCATTGGAATCCATTAGCCTCCATGGGTAGGCCATTTTAATAGGTCCCTCACCCTAGCACAGGGGAAAGGCTTCTGAGAATCTAAACCTCAATAGGAAGTGATCCGGCCATGACAATGGGATAAATGCTAATTTCCCCACTTTCACCATCACCATCCTCCTGCCCAATCAAATCAAGAAAATCAAATCAAGCATGTGTTGGGCCAATGATATGTTGAGACAGCCCCATGGTTGTCATAGCAACCATGAAGTTCTGAGCCACTCTGGATCTGGGAGCCTCAGCATGGAAGTTGAGATCTCCCAGAAACATCATTTTAAGGGTCCTCATCACCAAATCCAAGACCACCTCTGTCAGCACAGGAAGGGAGACTGAAGGGTAGTGGGCTGGGTGGTACATCAGCAGAATCCCTAAACTGGCCTGGGTACACAACACAAGGTACAAACACTCAAGATCAGCACTTTAATGGGCAGGAAACGTGAGAGGGAGACAGAAGTCTTATGGACCATAACCCCCCCCCCCAACCTCAAGTTGATGTTTGTTCTGCACCGAGTACCCAGGAGGGCACAGCTGGGAGAGACTAACCCCTCCCAGTTCCCCCACCCAGGTCTCAGTAATACACACCAGGTTGGCCCTCTCATCCACAATTAAATCATGGATGAGGGATATTTTGTTTTGGACTGACCTGGCATTCAGCAAAAGCAGCACCTCCACCAGACCCTAGGGCAAGCTGGTAAGGCAGCCAGAAGCCATCTAGTTAGAGGAAGAACCAGAAGAGGGGATTGTCAGGATTCCCCTGTTGCCTACTGAATATTCCAATAGCCAAATCAACACTCAGACAAAAGGGCTGCTTTCCAAGGCTTTAATTCCATTTACACTAATGAGGCATACAGATGTTAATTGCTAGAGACTCAGAGAACTACAAAGGAACAGCCATCTGGGGGTTTCTAAGGTTTAGGACGTCAGTGGATCTCCGTTTGGGAAAAGGGTGGCAATTCTTTGAACTCAAGGGGTGGGAGGGGAATATCCCCCCCTCTCCCATGATGCTTCTGGGCGCAGCTGTTGTTGTCGAGCCAATCGGGCTGAGCGCCGAAGCTCGGCCCCTGCGATTTCTCGCTTGTGCCTGTGTCTGTGCCTCGCGTCTACAAGTTCAGGTTGTCCTTCCCTTTCCACGCCTGGTTCGCTGTCACTCCCAGGGATGTGAGAAGGGGGGGCTCCCCCTCCAGCTGCACCTCTGAAGTCTGGGAAAGCTCCTCCCCCACGAAGTTACCTCTCTTCCTCAGAATCAGAGCTGCTTTGGGACTCTATGGGCTCAGATACAACCCTAACAGGGATAAGTGTAAAGGGTCGAGCTCCTCTTCTCCTCAACTGGCCTGTTAATCCCCTAATGCCATAGCTCCCCCTACCCATAACCACACTAATAAGGGCACCCCCTTCCCCTGATATCCAGTGAAATCCAGTGAATTTCCCAGGTCTGTCTTAAAGTAACAGTATAAAATAGAGAGCCCCGATCCTCAGTGCAACAGCTAACAAGGAGCAGGTGAACATCCACAATTACTCCTATGTTCTCCAAGCTCCTTCTGCTGCTGGTTGCTGGGGTGTATTGAGCTGAACAGCTGTGAAGTGCTCACCTCTGCTGGTATCTGTCTTTTCCTCAAGCAGGCAGACAAGGCTTTGGAGGCAAAAGTGAAAAATTCCTCTTTGTCGAGTTGTCCAGCATGCTCTCCCCAGTGATGCCACAGGCTCAGAGCCACAGGCTATATATAACAAATATATGTATTTGTTTTGCATAGTTCTACAAGTCATGGCAGAGGAGAAAAAGGTGCTTTGCAGGGCAACGACATGCCATCTTCTGACACTGGCAGTCAAATTCTGTTCCTTGACATACTGCCTCTCTTCCCCAGGCGCTGCCCAAGTGAGTTGAAGCTTGCTTCTTTAGTAGGGGTGCAGAACCTGTGGCCCACAGGCAGCCCCCACCCTAGCTGTTTTCCCAGCCGCTGCTGTGAAAACTGCCTCTGAAAAAAGTGGTGCCATAGTGTGAACCACAAAAAGAGGGAGAAAAATTCAGGTGCTACTAGAAAATTATCCTTAATTCTTGACCCAAAGTGTTTCGGATTGTAAATCCTTCTTCAGGGGCATTTTTGCAATAACATCCACAATTGCTATGGAGCCATTACTGGATTGATGGCAGGTTACAGAAAATATTGTCTAAACCAAAGGTTTACAGAATTCGCAAAAACCTGGATCCACTTAGAACCCCAGTGTGCAATATAGGACCCACTTCCAGGAGCCCATGACGCTAGAAAGTGGAGTCCTGTGATAAAAGGATGGAGACCCATGCAACTGGAGGTGAAGTCAAAAACTGAAGGGATGGGCCAAGAGAAAAAGCTTTGTTAAAGTGTGTACCATTCTTCCCTATGCTTACAAGTCTCTTGTCATCAAGCAATGCAAGTGACATGAGCCTAGGCCAATACAGTTACTACATACATAACTTTTCTACACAAGGCATTTATCCTGTGCCTGTCATTCCCCTACTCATTGTTGTTTATGGGTTCTTGAGATGACAGTGTGACCCTCCAGTTTTGCTTCTATGTCTAAAGTACACATTCCGTGCCTTTTTTTTTTAGAGCAAGGATAATGTATTTATTTGTAAAAGCAAAAGAAAATATTTTTTCACTTGTGTATTTGTGCTGTTCCACTGTACCAAAGTGCCACCTAGAGTTTATGTAGTGGAAATGCAGGGGGGAACGCTCTTCGTGTAGTGTTTGGATCTTAATTCTGCAACAAAACTGAAAGTAGATACAGCAGATTAACAGCCTTGTGTAGAAAAACTCACATATTCCTGATTACAGTTGTATCATAAGCACAAAGGAAGAACTGAAAGTGCATGACAGAACTATCTTAGTGGAGCTGTAGTTTACATGTTGGTCACATATATAAACACACCCAAGACGGACAGGTCATGGCAGAGAGTTCTGACAAAATGTCGTCCACTGGAGAAGGAAATGGCAACCCACTCCAGTATTCTTGCCAAGAAAACCCCATGGAACGTATCACAAGGCTAAAAGATATGACGCCGGAAGATCAGCCCCTCAGGTCGGAAGGTGTCCAATATACTACTGGGGAAGAGCAGAGGGAATTTCCAAGTAGCGCCAGAAAGAGTAAAGCGGCTGGGCCAAAGCCGAAAGGACACTCAGCTGTGGATGTGTCTGGTGGTGAAAAGAAAATCCGATGCTGTAAAGAACAAGATTGTTTAGGAACCTGGAATGTCAGATCAATTAATCAAGGTAAGCTAGAGGTGGTCAAACATGAGATGGCAAGATTGAACATTGACATCTTGGGAATCAGTGAACTAAAATGGACAGGCATGGGCGAGTTTAATTCAGGTGACCATCATATCTACTACTGTGGGCAAGAAACCCTTAGAAGAAATGGAGTAGCACTCATAGTCAACAAAAGGGTGGGAAAAGCAGTACTGGGGTACAATCTTAAAAACGATAGAATGATCTCAGTACGAATCCAAGGCAAACCATTCAACATCACAGTAATTCAAGTCTATGCCCCAACCACTGATGCCGAAGAAGCTGAGGTTGATCGGTTCTATGAAGACCTACAACACCTTCTAGAACTAACACCAAAAAAAGATGTCCTCTTCATCATAGGGGATTGGAATGCTAAAGTAGGAAGTCAAGAAATCAACGGGATAACAGGCAGGTATGGCCTTGGTGTACAAAATGAAGCAGGACAAAAGCTAATAGAGTTTTGCCAAGAGAACATGCTGATCATAGCAAACACTCTTTTCCAACAGCACAAGAGGCGCCTCTACACATGGAGATCACCAGATGGTCAATATCGAAATCAGATTGATTATGTCCTTTGCAGCCAAAGATGGAGAAGCTCTATACAGTCAGTAAAAACAAGACCTGGAGCTGACTGTGGCTCAGATCATGAGCTGCTTCTTGCAAAATTTCAGCTTAAATTGAAGAATGTAGGGAAAACCACTAAACCATTCAGGTATGACCTAAATCAGATCCCTTATGAATATACAGTGGAGGTGAGGAATAGATTTCAGGGATTAGACCTGATAGACAGAGTGCCTGAGGAACTATGGACGGAGGTCCGTAACATTGTTCAGGAGGCAGCAACGAAATCCATCCCAAAGAAAAAGAAATGCAAGAAAGCAAAGTGGCTGTCTGATGAGGCATTACAAGTAGCTGAGGAAAGAAGGGAAGCAAAAAGCAAGGGAGAAAGGGGAAGATATATCCAACTGAAGGCAGAGTTCCAGAGAATAGCAAGGAGAGACAAGAAGGCCTTCTTAAATGAACAATGCAAAGAAATCAAGGAAAACAACAGAATGGGAAAGACTAGAGATCTCTTCAAGAAAATTGGAGATCTCAAGGGAACGTTTTGTGCAAAGACGAGCATGATAAAGGACAAAGAAGGCAGGGACCTAACAGAAGCAGATGAGGTTAAGAAGAGGTGGCAAGAATACACAGAAGAACTATACAGGAAAGATCTTAATGTCCCTGATAGCCATGATAGTGCGGTCACTGAACTTGAGCCGGACATCCTCGAGAGTGAAGTCAAGTGGGCCTTAGGAAGCATTAGTAACAACAAAGCTAGCGGAGATGACAGTATTCCAGCTGAGCTGTTTAAAATCCTAAAAGATGATGCTGTTAAAGTGCTGCATTCAATATGCCAACAAATTTGGAACACTCAACAATGGCCGCAAGACTGGAAAAGGTCAGTTTACATTCCAATTCCAAAGAAGGGCAACGCCAAAGAGTGTTCGAACTACCGCACAATTGCGCTCATTTCACATGCCGGCAAGGTGATGCTCAAAATCCTACAAGCTAGGCTTCAGCAGTATGCAAACCGAGAACTACCGGAAGTACAAGCTGGGTTTCGAAGAGGCAGAGGAACTAGAGATCAAATTGCCAATGTTTGCTGGATCATGGAGAAAGCAAGAGAATTCCAGAAAAACGTCTATTTCTGCTTCATTGACTACGCTAAAGCCTTTGATTGTGTGGATCACAACAAAATGTGGCAAATTCTTAAAGTGATGGGAGTACCAGACCACCTTACCTGTCTCCTGAGAAACCTGTACAAGGGTCAAGAAGCAACAGTAAGAACCAGACATGGAACAACCGAGTGGTTCAAAATTGGGAAAGGAGTACGACAAGGCTGCATATTGTCACCTTGCTTATTTAATTTATATTCAGAGTACATCATGAGAAACGCTGGGTTGGATGAATCATAGGTCGGAATTAAGATTGCTGGGAGAATTATCAACAACCTCCGATATGCAGACGATACCACCCTAATGGCAGAAAGCGAAGAGGATCTCAAGAGCCTCTTGTTGAGGGTGAAAGAGGAGAGTGCAAAAGCTGGTTTGAAACTCAACATTAAAAAAACTCAGATCATGGCATCTGGCCCCATGACTTCCTGGCATATAGAAGGGGAAGAAATGGAAGCAGTGACAGATTTTACTTTCTTGGGCTCCAAGATCACTGCAGTCGGAGACTGTAGCCATGAAATTAAAAGACGCTTACTCCTTGGGAGGAAAGCTATGGCCAACCTAGACAGCATAGTAAGAAGCAGAGACATCACCTTGCCGACAAAGGTCCGTCTAATCAAAGCTATGGTTTTCCCAGTAGCAATGTATGGCTGTGAGAGCTGGACTATAAGGAAGGCTGAGCGCCGAAGAATTGATGCTTTCCAACTGTGGTGCTGGAGAAGACTCTTACGAGTCCCCTGGACTGCAAGGAGGTCAAATCAGTCAATCCTTGAGGAAGTCAACCCTGAGTGCTCATTGGAAGGACAGATACTGAAGCTGAAGCTCAAATATTTTGGCCACCTAATGCGAAGAGAAAACTCTCTGGAAAAGACCCTGATGCTGGGAAAGACTGAAGGCAAAAGGAGAAGGGGACGGCAGAGGATGAGATGGCTAGATAGCATCACCGATGCAATGAATATGAACTTGAGCACACTCCGGGAACAACAACAAAAGGTGACATAGGGCCAGCATAATATGTTCGTAATGCCTGGTCCCAGCTAGAATCCTCACAAGCACATTTTGCATTTCTGAATCATCTTCAAAGACAGCCCATTGTACAACACATTACTGAATCCAATGTGAGGTTACCAGAGATGGTTCACTGGAGCCAGATTGTCTACCCCCGGATACACTTAAGCCTTTAGTGACAGTGATGGATCAAAGAGCAGCCCCAAGCCATGAGCTTGATCTTTTAGGGGGAGTTCAACCCACTCCATAATAGGTTAAATCCCCTCCATCAGCCTGTGGAACCATCTACTAACAGAGCCTCTGTCTTGTCTGGACTGAGCCTCAGTTTGTTAGTCTTCACCTTTACTCATCCAGTAAGAAAAAAGACAGAAGCAGCACTGCGAAAACACACAACCTCATTTGGATCTCCCATAAATTGTGACTGAATGAGTCATGGCAATTCCATAATAAATCCTTGTCTGGAAGCAGACTCTGTTAAAACATTGGGCTCTATGGCCATGGACCAAAGAACATAAAACCACCTATCCACATTCAGCAAAGGTTTTGACTTTTTCTTTTCTTGCCTTATGGCAAGCTGGTTTGAAGCTCAACATTTTCAAAAGTGATCTCTGATATGGGAGTGGGGCCTGCTGCTGAAAGAAAAGAGTAAAAGGCTCCATTGGGCACACCTAAAGAAGCTTTCTGGTAACTTTTAGCCTTGCTATTATGCCACCAAATCTGTTGATCTTACATAAACTCTAGTTCTTTCAGGCCATCTTGCTGAGTTTACTTATACAATGCAACCTTTGTTCTTTATTGTTTTAAGCGATATTGTAAGTTCCTTTTGCTGCTGCTGATGTGCTGTTTCCCCAAATTTCTAGGTAATTCCTCCTAAGGAGTGGAAGCCAAGGAAAAGTTACGATGATATTGATTGTCTGATGATTCCAGCACCAATTCAACAGATGGTTACTGGTCAGTCAGGCCTCTTCACGCAATACAATATTCAGAAAAAGCCAATGACTGTGAAGGAATTTAGGCAACTTGCTAACAGTGGCAAGTATGTATATTCATTCCATGCTTTGTTCTAGATGGAGATTATATGGCTGCTCTCTTAGGCTACTGTGTACAGACCCTTTACTTCAGAATATTTAAGTTCAAGTTCAAAGTAAATGATGTATGTATTGCAGTTTATAGTTTCTAAGTAAAAGCTCTAATTTAGAAAAAATGCAAGTTAACATAAGACCACTTTTTGGATACCTATACAGCTTGTTACGCATCAACGGAGAGATAGCAAGTGATGAGGGAAGGGTTTGGGATGAAATGCAATCTCATGCTCACATTCCTCCAATAAAATCACTTCATACATGTTTACTAAGAGCAAATGCATTCCTTACATCCTTTTTACACTCATCTTTTTCACATGCATATCCTCCATGTAGTGTATGTAGGTTATAACCTACTACAAGACTTGTAAACTTTGGTTATGGTGCAAATAGTTATATATAGCTATTTTACATATGCAACATAAAAATATGTCTACAGAATAGTCAGAGTAAAAATATGAGATTAAATGAGACTACCTAGATAACAGAAAATGGCTTGCGCATTTGGGATAAGCACAGAAAACATGAATGCATTCAAAGGGTATATTTTATGAATATGGTATGTGTACAAATGTATCTCTGAAATGAGATCAACAGATGAGTGCTTACAAAATGTATCCTATTTAATTTTTGACACCATGGTTTATTTTCATGTAGTTTAGCTCTGAATTCTTCTACATTTATCTGTGTTTTCATTCGTATAGTGTATTGGAGAGAAAGGAAACACCAAGCCTCCTTGCATATCTAGGAGTTCTAAGTGACTTAGGTCCAGGATACATGAAGGACCATCTCCTCTCATGCCATTTTGCCTGCTCCGTAAGATAGAGGCCATTCTTTGTGACCTGTCTGTGGCGAAGGCACAATTGGTTTGTGAGAGCCTTTTTATTGGCTGTGCCTGAATTGTGGTACACTATACCCTGTGAAATCCGTTTGGCCCCTGTCTTACTGTTTTTCACCAACTAGTTAAAACTTTCCTCTTCCAGCGAGCATTTGTTGTTCGTATATCCTAATTTTAAAATGTTTTCACCTGCTGAACCTTTTTCTGTTTTATGCTGTTAAAAACAAAAGATTGTTTTGGTTGGATCCAGGATCTGCCTTCTGTGGACAGACAGGCTCTGTAATCTGCCCTGAGTGAAGTAAATGCATTGGAAGAGCTGGGTACACATTTTCTAAATAAACAAATATTTTTTTTTTATTGGCTTGGATCATTGGGCCAAATTTTGTAAGAAATGGATATTAACTAGTAGCAGAGTTAGACTCACAAGCATTTTTGGTACAATAAATACTTTTTGCTGGAAGACCTATGTACACACGCAAACCTACTTCAAAATAATACATAATGTTCCTTCTTCTCTTAAGGGGTAATGATACGTGAGGCTATTTGAACAATCTCATCAGTTATACGAGGCACACAAACCATTTAATATAATCCATAAATGTTGGTCTTTTGTAACTATTGTGTCTTTTTTCTTTTTCACTTTCTACAGATACTGTACCCCAAGACATTTAGACTATGAAGACCTAGAGCGTAAATACTGGAAGAATTTAACTTTTGTGGCACCAATCTATGGAGCAGATATTAATGGAAGCATATATAATGAAGTATGTGTTCTGTTCAGTTATCCTTCTGAATTATCTGATGTTACATCGTTTTTCACTACAAATAAGAATGATAGTTTGAATTTTGTCTGATATTTTGTTGGAGTGCATGTGTACTTTATATGATGAGCGCATACCATTGTCTCAGTATTTGGGCATTTTAATGCAACTGGGTTGACAACTCAAAAATCATGGTGGAAAACTTCTTTTAGGGGTATCTTGACTGGGAATTGATGACACTAAATGCAGTCTTCCCCAATCTGATGCCCTCCAGATGTTTTGGACTACAACTGCTATCATCTTTGACACTGGCCATGCTCTCTGGGTCTAATGGGAGTTGAAGTCCAAGATATCTGGAGGGCACAGATTTAGGAAGGCAGTTCTAATGCCTCTTGAGAATTAGTGGGCTATACTAATTTCCATGCTATTTCCTGTCTCAATAACCATCAATAGAATATGTTGGCACAGGAAGCATGAGACATCCCACAGCTAGAATAAGTTACCAGCATCAGAGCAGCCAAAGGGACTGAATAATTTAAGCGTGATGAAAAATTAGATAGGAAAACAAGAAGATTGGCAAAAAAGGAGCATTCGAAGGAAATTTCTGAAAAAATAGAAAAGGCACAAGGGGAAGTGATACTAGACTAACAGTGTAATCCTATGCATGTCTATTCAGAAGTAAGTCCCATTAAGTTAAATGGAGCTTATTACTCCCAGATAAATGTGTATAAAACTGCAACCTAAATGGAGTTTGGGAAAGGAGCAGATGGATGCTGTAGCCTACAAAGGAATGTGGAGATAAAAGTGCTGAGGGTCCTGGCATCTATGCATTTTAACCTGTGATAGTTCAACCTGGAAAGCATTGTTTGCATCTGTCAATTTTTTCTTCAGCCACCTGATGGTGCCCTTGCACAAAGATAGGTTTTAATGTATGATGTATGCTATTAGCAAAATCTTTTCTAAATTTAGAAACTAGATATCTCATATTTATTCACATTAGGGATTTTCATGAGGATGGATGAAATACCGTCTGTCTAGAAATGAGGCAATGGAAGGGGAGAAAGTGCATGGTATAGGTATTTCCTCACAAGAAATCATATGTGATAAATGAAAGGATATGTTGCAATATCGAAACCAAAAGCAGTGCAGATAATCTAATGGAGGCAATGTGGTTTTCACAATATAGTAAGGCTATTATTCTGTGAGGCTTCTATTTTAAAAAAATCCAGTCAAAGTATATGCAATAATTCCATTGTGACATAGCATTATACTTTATGAAGTTTTGCATTCTTTAATCCAAACAAGCATTAGGAATAGTGCAAAATCTGTAACTAACAAGTTCACTGTTAATACAATGGCTGGCATCCAAAGAGCTGCTTAAATACATCCAGTGGGATTTTTGACATTTCCCTTTGAATAGTAAAACCCTGTGCTACAGAGCATTCTACTTTTGTAACTCCCCTCTGTTTTAAAAGTGGCTTCCCATGGGAAGCTGCTGTTTGAGCCTCCTTGGTTTTATAGAAGTTTTTGAATCTGATCCTGGCTAATATTGGCTGTCTTCTGTTTTGAATATGATTTGCTTACATGAAAATAAGAGCATAAGCGTTGCCTTGCTGAATCAAACCAAAGGTCCATCTAGTAATAAAGAGCTCCACACTCCACACTTCAATTCCAACTCTGGCCAGATGCCCTTGGGAAGCTCACAACAAACTGGGCATTATGAAGATGGTTCATCATAGTAAGTGCTCTCCAGCATCTAGTAATCGGAGGCATGCTGCTCCTAAATTAAGTTCTACTTGAATATTTTGGTGAATACCTTTACAGAGGACCGTTCATCAGGTATCTGATGCGGTGGGGGTGGGGTGGGAGGCGGGACTAAATAAAAGTACAGTTGTAAAACCTTTAAGTTACATGAAATAAAGAGGAATAATGACAAGGAATAAAACCTGCACTTTTATTTTTAGAAAGCTGCAAAATCCAAGCAAACTTTTCTTTCATGATTTACTGTGGTAATATCAGCACTACTTGAAAACAAGGATAGCTTTGTATTTCATGGATATAACTGTCTGTTTTGTTTACTGATGAAGTCTTCTTCTGTACACTTGGAAATATCCTATGGTAGCAGCTGTTCTTTAGAATAAATTGTGGATTTCTACAAAGAAAGCTGAAGTGTGGAGTTCTTTATTACTGATATATTTTTCTTAGGGGCATGTCCAGCTCAGCAGGATTTTGTGCTTTCTGCTCCGGAAAACGAGCACACATGAGGAGCTAGCATATTTGTGCTTTATTCCATTATCTTCAACTACTGAACCCCATTTTCTGTTGTTTTGTTCAGAAACATATGTTTAATTCAACATATGTTTAATTCAAGAGACACAAGATACTATGTGACTGAACTGTAGTCCTACGCTGTCCTTTTTCCTGGCCATTGTCGCATTACTTCTCCTTCATTATTACTTCTCCTTTTTTTCTCAATGGTGAGAAAAATTACTTCTCCCACTGCATATTCACCAGGGTCACTAAAGGTAACTTTTTGTTTACAGTAAGGTGAGAATCCATGATGGTAAAAATAAAACGTTAAAAAAATGTTATTTTGAATTGCCCAGCAACTTAATAAAGAAGATACTGGCTTGGATACCAAGAGTGTGAGTTTGACACAACACAAAAGGAAAAAGGGATGGGGCAGGAAGAGGAAAAAAGCAAACACAGGAACAAATTGTTAAAGTTAAATACCTTTTATAATGGCCAGCTGGAATGGAAACAGTTCAGGTAGAGGAGTAGCCAGCTGGTTTCTCAGCAGAGCTGATGGAATGGCTCAGCTTCCCATCTTTCCCTCTGCCATAGCCTAATTGTCCAATTTTTGCTATGGAAACCATTTTGAGACTTGTTGTGGAAGAACAAATAAAATGTGTGAAATACATACTTGAAGTAGCAGATGAAGCACGACCAAGGAAAAGAACCCCAAAGTATACCTACTTTGTTTTAAAGGCCCATGTTGTCAGAATTATAGGCATGACTTCAGGAAGTATGTCTAACCAGAGAAGATTTTTGCTTGCAAACAGTATGCTTTGTAAAACACACTAGTACTTGTGAACTAAGAGTTAAGTGAAGGTTTGCTATTTTTAGATTCATTCATTTTATTACATTTCTGTACCATCCAATAGCCAAAGCTCTCTGGGTGGTTCACAGCCGTTAAAACCATAGAAATCAGCAACCTGATAAAACATAATATAAAACTTTTGAAATTTAAAACTGCAATATAAAACCAGAGTAAAAAACAGCATCCGTGTAAAGATCTAAAAATGCAATAACAGATTTAAAACAATAAAAACTGAGGAACATAAAATACCTGGGAGAATAAAAAGGTCTCCTCCTGGTGCCAAGAAGACTACAACTTTGGTGCCAGGTGAACCTTTCTGGGGAGGGCATTCTGCAGTCATGGTGCCACAATTGAAAAGACCCAAATTTCAGCAGAGGTACTCTGGATGCGTACTGATTGTATTTTCAGATTGCATAAATTATTTAACTCCTATGTGCTTGCTTCTATCATTTGAAATACACTGAAATATACTACCTTAGTGTTTACTTCATTTTCACTAAGTAACTGAATTATGCTTTTAACTGCAGCAGTGGCAATTAAAACATACCATTTTTATTGAGTCAAATGTCTTGGGCAATGGTTCAGTAAAAGTAGTTCTTACTAATGTTTAAATGAGAATGATTTTGTTTTTAAAATTCATCTGAATCTACCCTTTGTTCTCAATCCAGAGATAAGTTGGTCATGCTCAAGTCCCATGGACATCAATGGGATAGCTACCTTTTTCTGGATAGAGGGCTATGTCTCCAAGGTGATAATGAATTTTGACCTTTTAGTGGAAAGCTGATAGTGTGAGTTTGCTTTTTATTTGGCTTATTGATCAGTTGTGTTCCCATATCTTTCAGAATGTTAACGAATGGAATATTGCTCATCTCAATACCATATTGGATGTTGTAGAAGAAGACTGCGGAATCTCAATAGAAGGAGTCAACACTCCGTATCTGTATTTTGGCATGTGGAAAACAACATTTGCATGGCATACTGAAGATATGGATCTCTACAGTATTAATTATCTCCACTTTGGAGAACCAAAATCCTGGCAAGTTAACTCTTCATGAAAATTCATTTTGTCAAATATTTCTTTCTTTCTGGAGGTTAAAGCATATAATGAGGTATTTGGTTAAACCCATTGCCATATGTGAATGTGAAAAGACCCAGTTGGAAACTTGTAAAACTGGAGTCTGAGATTTGTGAGGAAAGAAGCATGCCTTAAATGTTCAAATAACTTTTTGAATGCAGAAGTTTAAAAAGGATTAATATGGATATCCCATCAGATATCCCAGTGGTAGACCTCATATGTTGCATGCAAAGGGTTCCAGGTTCAATCCCTGGCATCTCCAAGTAGGGTTGGGAAAGACCCCTCTATGAAACTCTGGAGAGCAGCCGCCAGTCAGTGTAGCAGACGATACTGAGCAAGTCAGTGGTCTGACTTGGTATAAGACAGCTCCTGCTGTTCCTATGACTGCACCCAAAAAGAAAATCATTACAGTTTATTTATTTTTAAATATTTCTAGGCCACTTTTCAGGTCAGGAGCCCTCCCAAGTTGGCTTACAACAATAAAATGGACTGATACAATTTGTACAAAGTCTTGACATTTGTTTGTAAGTTATTGGCTTCATTTAGATTCTGCCCTATTCCAGAGACTTGAGTTTGGTAATGTCTACACTAATTTTTAACTATTTAAATTGAAATAGCTCCTCAAACCTGCTTGCCCTGACCTCCAATGCCTACCCATGAGTGGGACCCCTTTTCTAAAGCTAATAGCCATGGTGAGAGGGAGGGAAACAAAGAGAGAAGGGGAGACAGAGAAAGAGACAGAAAGGGAGATAGAGAATGTGGCTTTGGCTTCACCCACCTTTGGCCTACCACTGGTATGTGTCCTCATGAAGGTTATGGGAAATGTTATTGTTTCAATTTTCCCTTCCTGAAACTCCAAGCCTGAAAAAGATAACAGGGCTTCTGTTCCAGGATGGCTGGAATCCTGAACAGGCGTACTTCTCTGAAGTGGTGGGGATACACTGCAATATATTGTTGCAGGCCTCTTTTGTTCTCCCTGATACTTAATTTGGGTGTTTATGAAGTTATCAGGGTGTTTCTGTGGCTTTCTGTGTGAAAGTGAAGCACCCAAAAATAAGGTAGTGTCTTCTTCATGTTTGGGGGACTGTCGGGTATGTTGAAGTATATTCGTTTATATAAAAAAATAATTTTAAAAATAAGATAGCCCAACAACCTGTGCTCAGTGATGTCTAAGATTTATGGAATAATCAGGGCAGTTGAACCATGGAATATTGAGCATGTTGGGGAAAGGAAAGACAATAGAGGAGAGCAGAGGGATTCTGGAGATGAGATTAGGCTTGGGAGATATGCTTCTTAAGGTTAAAGAACTCCCCTCCCCATGTTCATTCATTTCATTCATTTCATTTCATTTCTATACCGCCCAATAGCCGAAGCTCTCTGGGCGGTTCACACAAACCCTGCTGCCGCTCACACGTAAAACTGGCAACCAAATTTAGCGTTGTCGAGCACGCTCTGCGGGTGCAGGTAAAAGGTTTGTACCATGTTGTAGTGGGAGGTTTGATGGAGGGGACAAGTTTAAAGGGCATGCCTTTCCTTTCCCATTCTTTAGAAGTGCTGTCATATAAAAGATCAATGAAGTACTTGGGCTTTGAGCTAACAGCCAATCCAGAACCTGACCCCTTAAAAAAGCATTATAGAGCACTATGTTGATCTCAGAAGATTAGAAGAAGGTGTTGGGGTTCTGTTCCACCCCATTGCCATTACCTTCTAGGTGCTACAAGACTCCATCCTATCCCTAATGCTTTCTAACATCTGCATGAAACCATTGAGGGGAGTTATCTGAAGGTTTGGGCTGAAGAGTATCATCAGTATGTGGATGATGGTCAGCTCTACCTCTCGTTTCTATCTACAGATCCTAGGGAGGCTGTGAAATCCCTGAACCAGTGTCTGGAAGCTGTTTAGGGGTGAATGAGGGTGAACAAGCTGAGACTTAAGATGGAGGTACTGTGGACTGGGAAACCGAGTACCCTGCATGGAGGTTTACAACTGGTGTTAGAAGGGGGTTGCACTTTCCCTAAAAACCAAGTGTGTAGTGTGGGAGTCTTCCTGGGCTCTGTACAAACTGGGGAAGCTCAGGTGGCTGAAGTGTCCGCGAGTGCGGTTGGTATACCAGCTGTGGCCCTATCTGGAGAGGATGGACTTCGCCTTGGTTATCCATGCAGTAGTTATGTCCAGGCTGGACTACTGTAGTGCAGTGTACCTGGGGATGCCTTTGAAGACAGTTCAGAAACTTCAGCTGGTGCAGAATTCAGTCACCTGAGTGTGAAGGGGAAGGCAGTCAGATGCCTATGCTGCACCAGCTGCACTGGTTACTGGCGCATTTCCAAGCTGCTTTTGACCTTTAGAGCTTTTAACGGTTAGGGACCTAATTACTTGAAGGACTGCCTTCACCCATATCAGCCTGCTTCCACTAAGATCAGCAACAGAGGCTCATCTCACTTGCCCACCTTTGAGGGCAGTTAAGTGGGCAAATACAAGTGCGCCTTTTCTGCAGTGGCCCCACACCTCTGGAATGGATTGCCACTGGCGATCTGTCAGGCCCCATCATTGCAAGGTTTTAGGAAGGCCCTGAAGACTTACTTGTTTTCTCTGGCCTTCCTTCCCCTGGTTTTGTTTGATTGGACTATTCTGGTTTGTAGCTGCAATTGGATTGTAGGTTTTGTCATGCCAGATGTTTTATTGCTGGTGTTTGTTGTGTTTATGATTTTTTGCTGTTTTATCATTGTATCGGTTTTTCCTATATGGGATTTTATTGCTGTAAGCCATCTTGGGAGGGCTCCTGCCTGAAAGGCAGCCTAGAAATACTTCAAATAAATAAGCACAGTGTCCTCCTATCCCAAAACCTTCTGCCTATCTGAGATCCTCAAACCGTGCTACAAAGCGTCTGTGCTGACTAGAGTCCTGAAAAGGAGCTGAGAATTATTACCAAATGTCATCTTTAATGCATGTATGTGAACTTGCATGTATACATATTCACACAACAAACCTGGAACTATTGGGTTGTTTTGCAGAAGTGTGGTGCACCCATGGTAGATTGTACAGTGACAAAATGGGGAAATTAGCTTGAGAACACAGATGGTTGTAAAATTTTGTGGTGAAAATGTATTTCAAAAAGGAAATGATGGATTGGTACAGCAACCAGCAGACTATTCCTACTAACCATTATAGAGCAAGAGAAGATGGAGGCACAGAGCTGTGGTTTGCCAAATAAAAAGTGGGGGGGGTAGTTTGGAACTGCGAGGTGGGCTTCAGAAGGCTCAAGAAGTAGCATGGTTATATTTACTTGCTTCAGAGTTAGCAAGTAAATACAAGGGACTTCACTTTCTGGCTCGTCATGGTTACTTGCAAACTCATCGCGGCACAGGCTGCTCTGGTGTTGATCAGCCTTTGGTGGGTCACACAATGACCCGATTCGCATGTAATGACAGCCCATGAGTTAAACAACCCATGGGCTGTCGGGGACAAGTGGGAGAGTGCACACTGCCTCCCATGTGCCCACTACTTCCACAACAACCTATGATCAGCCCGTTTGTAGGTTGTTGAGCATGATGTGCGAACCTAGAGCATTGGGTTGTTTAGGGGCTCAACAATAAACCATGGGTTAACTGTTCTGTTGTTTACCCGCTGAACAACCCAGGGTTTGCACATCACACTGAACAACCTATGTACAGGCTGATTCTAGGTTGTTGATTAAAAGTAGAAGTGGCTGGTGTGCTGCAGGCACTGCTTCAGCTCCTGCACAACGGACTATGGGTTGTTTAACACATGGGCTGTCGTTACTTGGAAACCGGTCCAATAGGATAATCACACCAGACTGTGCCACGTCATGGTCTTCAGTCCCATTTAGACCTGACTAATATAGGCAATAATGGAGAGGCTGATGGCTGGCTTAAGCTGTTATTGAGGACCTCAGAGCACTGCACAAATGTGGAATTCAGTTCAAAAATAGGAATTGGAATGGAGAGCAGTTGGGTCGAGAGGATCCTCCCTGAAGGCAAGAGCTCAGAAGAAGCAAACCAACGTGGTGGGAAACCTGTCCTGAGTTGAAAGGCAACTAACTTACTTTCAGTAGCTCTCTTTCCACAATATTTACTTTGCAAAGTAGGCCTAGAGGACAGCTCTGAGTTTTTGTAGTCACTTGAGAGGTGAAGAAGTGCTATTAGCTGAATAAAGTATCTGTAGTTTGCACAGCGAGTCTCTGCTGCTTTATTACTTAGCAGGGGGGCTTAGCATCTGTGACAGCAGATAGTTTTTAGTTCACAGTGGGGTTAGGTGGCCACACTGAAATGGAAGTGGCTTGAAGGCAGTGAAGTGGGGTGATGCTCTATCTTGGTTACAAGGCAGCACGGTTCTATCTAGGTATACAAGATAGCAAAGCAGCACAAGTAAATGAGAAAACTCTGGCCATGGAAACATGTTTCAACACAAGAGAAGGAGAGCGAGGGAGTATTAGGAATGGATTATGAAGAATGGGCAGCAAGCCAGGCAAAACATCTTGAAGCTATGTAACAGAGCGTCTGTCTGCATTGACTCTCACGGTCAAAAAGTGTGCAGGTGGCTGGAACTAAGGGCAGCTATAGACTTCAAGTTGGGTGCACAAAGGGGTTAATGACTTTGGGTGGATTTGGGTTGAGGTTGAACAAAGTGTTCAGTAGCATAGCTTTGGGGATGAACAAGAGCCTTCCAGAAGTTCCTGGCTGCATGACTGAATTTAGGCTGGCTGGCTGGCTAAACACTACAAAAGCTTTGCTTCTGTGAGATAAACGGATGGAGCAGGGGTGGGCAACTTGTAGCCCTCTAGATGTTTTGGTCTACAACTCCCATCAGCCCTAGCTAGCATAGCCTGTGGTGAGGAGTAATGGGAGTTGTAGGCTGAGACATCTGGAGGGCAACATGTTGTCCACCCCTGAGATAGAGGTGCGTAGAACAAAGGGTACCACAAGGGGGTGCCCAGGGGGTGCTTAACTTGCTGATCTATCTTGAGGTGAGGACACTTCAAGATTGGACCATATTTCCCACCAAGGTTTTAACTGGCCAATTTGAGTTATCTTCATGGGTTGATGAGATGGTCAGGAAGGCATTTCCACATATCTAGAGTTCCCAAGCTTTGCATAGTGCATGAGAACAACTTCTCTTAATTGAAGTAAGGTAGAGACATACAGGTTATGAACCTCAATTACAACAATGGTGGGTAGCCTAGCTGTACTAGCATCAGGATGCTCTTGCTCCTATCTGCCATGAGACACTTGCCCATTCAGCCTTTCCCAGATGTATTAGATATATTAGGCAATGTACTTGGGTGACGCCAACGTGAATACAACATCCCAACTATATGTGGGCAAAAGTAATCATGGCTGAGCTTTGCAGTAACGGGATACAGTACATCACTTCATTGTTTGTGGGAGGAGATGCAGAGAAATGAAAAGGCAGCACTATCACAAGAGCAATCAACTGTGTGTGGAGGGAGAGTGAGAGTGTGTGAGCATGCATGGGCAAATGGATGGATGAGAATGAAGAAGGTATTACAAATCCCAACTCATCTGCATATTTTTGCAGATCTCTATTCTTTGACCATTTTTATCCACTGAAGTTATATTTAAGCATATGTCTAATGGTAATCAAAGCATACTTTCTAGGAAGTAAGTTCCATTCATGATATGTAGGATCAGGGAGTAAGAAAAGTTTCTGTGATACACATAAATGAAGCCAAATCATGTTGCAATGGACCACATATAAATGGGATCGTGTTTATAATTCTGTTTTTGGAAAATTGTATCAATGCCAACATTATGTGTGCCTTTGTATACTTGCATTGTTAATACATAACTTGAAGTTGTTTTCAGATGAGAATAAGGGGGGGGGGAACTAAACAAGTATGTAGCACTTACAAAACTACTACTGTGTTGACCAGTTTCCTATTTCAAGGCTAATTGCGTTGATTTAAATGAGCAAAAAAGCTATTATTTTCTGACAGTAATGATGTACAGCACTCTAGCTTCACATCATTGGAGTTACATGTTTAGGGTTTTCATTTTTAATTCTGTGCATTGCTTTGAAATGATGGATTTTATAAACTGAAGTGTATTGTAACTTCAGTCAGGAAAAGCAACTTTTTCAGATAATGCAGCGATGTATTTTAAAAATAGGTAGCTCATATTTAAATACCAGAGTTATCCAAGGGTAGTCAAAATGTGTTAAAATAAATACAATATTCCTATTTAATATAAAAAGTATAAATTAGCACCATATAACTAAGTTCCAATGAGTGACACTAGTTTCCATGAAGGAATGTCTTTTAAACATTACACTGGACTGGAAACATGGAAAGCACTGTGGATTCACCCCATGGTGCCACTGTAACATTTAAAGGGCACCTTAATATTCTTGGATCGCAAGCCTGAGCAGCTGTTTGGTAAAGGAATAAGACTCAAATAATCCTAGATGTTTCAGAATGCATTTATTTGCACCCACACCAGGAATAAAGAGGCAAGGTGCATATATGGGGTCAATTTGTTTTTTTCTGCAACAGACTGACACAAATACCTCTCTGGAACTAGTACCAACTGTTCTTGGATAGGATTAGGGTAGTGTGACAGCATCTAAGTTAATACAAAGTTTCCATAGTTCTCAAGGACTAGAGGTGTGATGGGAGGTATACATTGACCTGGTTCACATGATCACAGGTAGTTACAGTCAGGGCCAGAAATATTGGAACAAGGATAATTGTTTCGGCAGTTGGCCGCTGTACACCACCATATTGAAGTTGAAAGGAAACACACCCAGATGGGAGCGAAGTCAGGACTTTTAGCTGTCATTCAGGGGGTTTGACAAAAGTGGGGCACTAACCATTCAGGAAGGACAGCCAGTGGCATACACACACACCCTCGTTGGTGGCTCATAAGTAATGGAACGAATGGCTGACAAACAGCTGCATGGCCAGGTGTGGCCTGTTTCCTGGGTACCCCATGACCAATCAAGCAGATAAAAGGCCTGGAGGTGGTTCTGAGTGTTATATTTGCATTTGGTAGCTGTTCACTGGAACTCCCAACATGAGGTCCAAAGAGGTCTCCATGCGAGTGAAGGAAGCCATCATTAGGCTGAGGAAACAAAATAAACCCATCAGAGAGATAGCAAAAACATTGGGAGTGGCCAACACAACAGTTTGGAACATCCTGAAAAAGAAGAAATTAACTGGCAAGCTCAGCAACAGCAAAAGGCCTGGAAGACCATGGAAGATAACTAAAGTGGATGACTGCAGAATTCTGCCCATGGTGAAGACGAACCCTTTCACAACATCTAGCCAGGTCAAGAACGCTCTTGCGGAGGTAGGCATGTCATTGTCAACATCTACAGTCAAGAGACGGCTTTATGAATGTAAATACAGAGGCTTCACAACAAAGTGCAAACCATTGGTAACACTCAAGAACAGAAAGGCCGGATTAGCCTTTGCCAGCAAACACCTAAAAAAGCCTGCCCAGTTCTGGAATAAGATTCTTTGGACTGATGAAACCAAGATTAACTTGTACCAGAATTATGGGAAGAGAAAAGTATGGAGAAGGAAAGGAACAGCTCATGATCTGTTCCTACCTCATCTGTCAAACATGGTGGAGGCCATGTTATGGCATGGGCATGTATGGCTGCCAATGGAACCGGGTCACTGGTGTTTATTGATGACCTGACTGCTGATAAAAGCAGCAGGATGAATTCTGAAGTGTATAGGGCTATACTTTCTGATAGGATGCCACTTCAAATTGCAGATGGATAATGACCCAAAACATACAGCGAAAGCTACCCAAGAGTTTCTCAAGGCAAAGAAGTGGGATGTTCTTCAATGGCCAAGTCAGTCACCTGATGTCAACCCAATACAGCATGCTTTTCACTTACTGAAGACAAGACTGAAGGCAGAAAGACCTGCAAACAAGCAGCAGCTGAAGGCAGCTACAGTAAAGGCCTGGCAAAGCATCTCGAGGGAGGAAACTCAGCATTTGGTCATGTCCATGGGTTCCAGACTTCGGGCAGTCATTGACTGCAAAGGATTTTCATCCAGGTATTAAAGGCGATCCTTAAGTTTGGAATGATGTTGGTTTGTTCCATTACCTATGAGCCACCAACGATGGGTGTGTGTGTATGCCACTGGCTGTACTTCCTGAATGGTTAGTGCCCCACTTTTGTCAAACCCCTTGAATGACAGCTGAAAGTTCTGACTTCGCTCCCATCTGGGTGTGTTTCCTTTCACCTTCAATGTGGTGGTGTACAGAGGCCAACTGCCAAAACAGTTATCCTTGTTCCAATATTTCTGGCCCTGACTGTAGGTGCGTGTATGCGTGTGTGGAATAAGCCATAGTGGCTTATTTCCCCTGCCATGCATGCTGGCAGGGGATTACAATGTGAAAAAGAACTAAAAGGGTTAAATACCCCTACAATCCCCTTCCCAAGCAACCACCCTTAACTTTTAGAAAGGATTCTCATGAAATATATATTTATTATAACTATTCTTATATTGCCCTTCACTCTTATTTCCACCACACTCTGGAGTGTCATTTTCAGTCAAGGAGAGGCCAGCAAGTCTTCCCCTTCTAAAAGTTAAGGAGGGTTGCTTAGGAAGGGGACTGTAGGAGTACTTAATGCCTTTAGCTCTTTTCCAAGCTTTATTTTTTTTTAAACACTCCCCCCCCCCCAATATCTCTAGGCCCTAGCATTTGTCAAGCATTTTCCAGGAAGGCTTAGAAAAGCCAATGTTTAATGTAGAAAGAAATTCGGATAATTTTTTAATCTAGAAAGAACTGTTGGCTAGAATGATGGTATTTGTTGCCAGTGCCAGCCATAATCTCTACTGATCTGTATTTTTGTAGCTCAGCAATTTGGGAATTTCTGGAGGACAATTTAGATTTATTTCATATGACTCAGCTGTGATATAATATGTGGCAGAAGCTTCCCATGGTAGTTGTGGGGGAAGTGCTCCTCATATAGGCCTTAGGAACAAATACGATTGTGTCTGAGCTGTACTATGGCAGAGTGCAGGGGAGGCTGACATGATGGACTATTTTCCATACAAAAACATTCTTTGCATATAGAAAACTGGCATATTTAGGAGAATGATAGATTAGAATCCTATCTCTAATGCCCGATTCCCTACTTGTAGCCTGAAGTGATACAGTCTAAACACAAGTTTATCCCCTCAATAAGCATTAGGGCTTTGAGATGGCTGCTTGAAATACACCTTTTTTGCTCTATATGACTTGGGTGCTACTTGTCTGTAAAATCTGTATGCTACCATATCTACTACTTAGTGACTGGCCTCATGTTGTTCTGTTGGGTTTTAGCCATGCCAATAGATACCCATAGAAATGAGAGAATCATCTTTAGGAAGTTAATGACTTGTTGACTGCTGCTGAGAATAGATAGCATGCATCTCCTTCCAGTGTTTTTGGTTCAGTTTACCAAATTCAGGTGTAGTGGCAAGAGTGTTGGACTAGGAGCTGGGAGATCCGGATTCTAGTCCCCACTCGGCCATGGAAGCTCACTGGGTGACTTTGGGCCAGTCACACACTCTCAGCCCAACCCACCTCACAGGGTTGTTGTTGTGAGGATAAAATGGAGAGGAGGATGATAATGTAAGCCGCCTTGGGTTCCTTGCAAGAGGAAAAAAGGTGGGGTATAAATGCAATAAATAAATAAAAATAAATAATGTTAATAAAAGCACCCTAACTATTTTAGTGGGATATCTTGACTATTATATTTGACAGGACATATTTAACAGTGATGGGGCTTAAGAGAAAAAAAGAGCCCGTACTTCTAAAAAATTTGGATGTACACTTTTTAAATTTGGTAATAACACATTTCTCAAACTATGGGCTTATTAATGAACAAAGCCAGTTTGAATCATTGTGCATTTGTATTATGGCAGAAATTTAGAAGCGGAAAATAAGGTATAAATTTGAACTTAATCCACTGCAGGCTTTTATAATAGCAAAATATCGTAAGTATCAACATTATCATTGATGTGTTTAACACTCAACAGGTACTTAACATTTGGAACTAAAAGCAGTTCGACTAATATCAAGCAAGAAAAGACTGACATTTTCACTGGTGATATTTTGGTACTCATTATGCAATGCCTACAACTTGACACTTGTCATCTAGCCTGTCAATGGCTATACGTAGTTTTAAACAATTCTGAGAAAGGGAAAGGGTATTCTTGGAGGCCAGTGTTGTATTTCAAACTCAAATTAAAATGAGCAACTGCAACTAATAGTTAACACATGCTTGTTTTCCCAGTGGTGCATGTGTATTCACAAATGAAAATGATCGCCTGGTAAAGATGCTTATGCTTTTATTTATTCTTTGTTTCCTCAGTTTCTTCCTTAAATTCTAGACAGGTTCCAACATTATAAAGATAAACACAAGCAGTTACAACATTAGAATCAGTACACAATGATAAAGCTGGGGATTTTTAAAACGTAGCTACATAACACATGTAAAGACACCCTGATTGTCTCTTTAGAAAAGAGAACCTGCTTTGTGAGCGAGAGATTGAAACCAGAGAAGTATATATGTAGGAGTTCTCTGTCTGTCTATCTATCAATCAGACTGTCATCTATCAATTTAAAATAATTTATAGGCCGCCTCTAAGGGTGGAACCCTCTCAATGAAGTGTTCAGCCCTCCCCCACCCCCACCATCTCTCTACCCTAATAATTATTGTCAGCTGCCTTTCTTCTTGATGGTTTAAAATGCATGTGAGTGGTAGGCGGCAGTAATGCAACTGAAACTCTCCCCTCGACCTGAGTTCAATCCCAGTGGAAGCTGGTTTTCAGGTAGCCAGCTCAGGTTGACTCAGCCCTCCATCCTTCCGAGGTTGGTAAAATGAGTACCCAGCTTGCTGGGGGAAAGGCAGTTAGGACTGGGGAAGGCAATGGCAAACCACCCCACTATACAGTCTGCCAGGAAGACGCCGAGGAAAAACGGTGTCCCTCTCGGGGTCAGTAATGACTCGGTGCATACACAAGACGAACCTTTCCTTTCCTTATCCATGGAACCTTTGGGTTGAGAAGCTAGGATGGCCACTTGTGAATTGCCAAAAAAAAGGACATGCATCACCCCCTGTGTTCCTGCCGGTTCATGCTGATGGGCAACAGCTCTAATGGTTCATTATCTTTAACCTGGAATTGGATAGGACAGCCCTTCAAATAGAAGATACTCTCAAATAAAGGACAGTCCTGTAGCAGCCCTTTCAACAGAGCACTGTCCTCTGATAAAGAGAATACCTGGCCACAGGGTTGGGAGGAGTTGGAGAGAAGCAGTGAGCGAGAGTAGGACTGAGCTGCCCTGCTGCTTCTCCATTCTAAGGCTACAATCCTATGACCGCTTCCCTGAGAGTAAACCCTGCTTAGCACAGAGAAATGTATTTCTGAGTAAACATGAATATGATTCCTACTGAAATCCCCCCCCCCTTTAATAAAGCTTGGCTCTCTTTTCTAGTCACCCCACTGTCTTTTCTTCCCTAATTTTAGTTGCTTTTATCATTCATTCAGTACTGTGGCAACACCATCCAATCAATGCTGTGTTGTTAAACTTGAATTATAGGACAGGATTTTTAGAATATTATAAAAAGTTAAAAAAAGAAAAGAAAATGCGATTTCCCACATGCTGAAAAAATCAGTGTTTAGAAAGGAAGCAAATCTACCAGTGTGAAACTTAGAAAGTAGTTCTGGATTTCTTTAACTTAGGAGTTCTGAATTAATACATGTGAATGCTTAGGTATAATGTTGTACAAATGGCTGTACAAATTTATTATAGTGGAAACCAAAATAAGGTTGATATTGAGTAATGATTACACTGAAGATGCAGTACCTGCTCTAAGTAATTAAAAATATAATATTGCATAGGAAGAGTGCTCAGTAATTGATTCCACAGAAGATATATGGGACATGGAAGTTCCCAGTGGGTTGGATCCAGACTTAATTCCAATTAGGTTCCATTGAAATCGATGGGACTTAAGTCATGACTAACCTGCCCATTGATTTCAGTGAAAACTAAGTACAACCAATTTAATTTGGATTCAACCCAATAACTTTTAGCATCTTCCTGAAATGTGTGTCTATAGCAGGCATCAAATGTATCTGTATCATAGATCTGTAAACTAAATGCATATTGATTTCATTGTGTTATATATTCACCCAAAGAGTACAAGCTGTGAATAACAGTAACCCTCTAATTTTGCAATATCATACGCTTTTAAATAAAGAACATAAGAGTTCTTTATTTAAAAGAACCCATGATCTTATATTTTCTGGTGATGTGAGGCATTTGAAATATAGTATTATCCATATTTGTTCATTTCCACAGATTATGGCAAATTCACTCTCTAACAGTGATGCGCAGCTTCCTGAAATTAAGAATGAAAATAACTACAAATACACACATCTTTATACATCTTTACATTTACATTTACAGAACTGAATGTACATTGAAAACTGACTAAGACACAAACTGAAAAGTGATAATTTATAAAGATAACATTATTGAAGTCAGGCAAATACTTGGACCAAGTAATCCCACTTTAATAAATAGCATTCCCTGACAATAATTAGTGTCAGATTTCTAGGGTTTTCAAAAGCACTTGATGATGATGATGATGATGAACAAACATAGAAGCTGAACTCTCCAATCTGATCAAATTCATGCTTTTTTAGAAGCAAGTCCCCCAATAAAATCGTAAAATAACGGTATTTACTTTTACCCACCTTAGGTTGGTTACACCTAAGTACACCAGCTAAGTACACCAGCTGCACCTTTTCCATGGATAGACATGGCTGCAATCATTCATGCTGTAGTAGCCTCCAAACTGGACCATTGTGATGCACTTTACATAGGATGGCTTTAAAAAGTGTCCATAACCTTCCGCTTTTCCAAAATGCATTATTGTTGTCTGGGACTGGCCATTTGGAGCATATTATTCTGGTCCTGTGTGATCTTCACTGATTGCTTATTTGTTTCTGGACTCAATTTAAAGTGCTGGTTATTGCCTTTAAAGCCCTAAACAGTTTTGGACCTGGGTACCTTAGGGACCATCGTCTCCCATAATTGTTTTCCTGTGCACTTCGATAAACTTTGGAGGTCTTGCTCCAAGTTCTTCCACCAGTTGAGAATATGGTGGATGTGCAGAAGGAGCAGAGCCTTTTCAGTTGTGGTGCTGACATAATGAAACACCCTTCCCAAGGAAAACTCCCTGTCCCCTTCTGATTTTTGTTCCACCATATCATTAAGACAGGTTTTTTTTAGGAAACCTTTTGGTAAAGGCTGATTGGACTACTTTATCCATCGCTATGTTGAGAGAATAACCTCATTATTTTGCTAACTGCTTTTGTCGTTTTCTGGTTGGATGTTATTAATGTTTTGATTGTTTTACTTTTTTAATTAACCCACCCCTGCTGTTAGCCACTTTAAATTTTATTTTGGAAAGAAAAGTGGAATTTCTTAAAACAATACATAAAATATTTTGTGTGTTTTATTAGCACCTTGCCTATGTAGATTTTTTCCTGTAGGTTAAAAGGGGCTATAAACTCTTCTATATTTTCTCTTTATGTAAATTTTAGGTATGCTATCCCTCCAGAACATGGAAAACGACTTGAACGACTAGCTCAAGGTAATGCTGTTTTCAAAAAATACTTCCATATCAAAGACATTCAGTTCAAAGGTCCCTTATTTTTAGAGGGGGAAATCTAATAGTTGCGGATGCCATTTGAACTACTTTTTATGTAGAATGCTGAAGCTGAAAATACGTTGTGATTCTGAAAAAGTATTACATTTATATCCTTATTTTTGCAGTGTATTGTCACTTCTGCTCAAATCTGGATTTAATAAAAATATTAGGAACATTTAAAAATAGCCTGTCTATTTGAAAATTGGATACAAACTGCTTCTAGATTTTTATTGTGCCCATATTATACTTGTGACTAGAAGACACTGGTGGAAATCCTTCCTACACTGCAATTTTAGGGGGAAAGTACACTTTGGGTGAAATCCAATGTTGCACAAATGGACTTCCACTTCTGCAATGGTGCTTTCCATTTCACTTCTCCCCCCACCCTGTAGCTCCCTACATCTCTCCAAAATCTGCTATAGAGGGTCCTGAAACCCTTTGAAGAAAATTTTGAGGTTGAGGGAGAGGAAATTACTCCTCCCCTTCCACTTATGGAAGCTATTCTATCAGTGGGATGGGTTACCTGGATACCACCCATTATAGTGCAGCCTTATATAAGAAAGATCCAATAATCCCTCCTGTGTTGCAAAGCTCTTTAAGGAGGGAGCAGTTGGCATTGGAAAAGGGATAAGAGAGAAGGGAGTTCTTAACCCTTCCCCTGCCAGTCACTTCCCCAGAAACTCCTCTCCATTGTTTATACCAACAATATCCCAGCACTGTGTTTACCTCACAAACATGGATCTATTGCACCTACATTTTAGCATAGTAAAAAAGAGGAGAAAGAGGAAAAAAGACTCTCTCTCTCTCTCTCTCTCATATACACACACACACGTGCGCGCACACATACAATTGGATCAGAGGTGACTCGCTCAAAAAATGGAGGAGGTAAAATTGGAGATGGTAAAATGAGATGTAGTTCTTAGAGAAAAAATATACAGAAGAAATATTTTGAGACAATTTATTTGTTTCCTGAAAGTTAAGCAGAAAATATGGCCATACCATTGCAGCATAATTCTCAGTACTTCAGTCCTGCATCAATGAACAATAAAACAAAATTCTGAATTTTAAGAACTGTGGGGCTATGCTTGCATCTCCATTATGAAAATCTGATTGTTGCGGCTTTGGTTCAGGGAGCCCTTTACAGGTATGGGTTTTTTCTGATACAGAACAGCAGAACCCTGTGCCATTTTCAGTCCCCCCCTCCGCCCTTTGAGATGTAAAGGCGGCATGCTAAGTGGGGCCCTGGAGCTGCTGTGCCTTTATCAAAGCAGAAATCACTTAGCAATGCTACTGTAACATGCAACATTGTTGTACCTTCTTAATAAACTGTGTTCTTAGATCTGAATAGTGATAGAACATAGAAGGTGGTTCTATGAGCTCATAAACATATCAACAAAAACCTTGATGTTCATCCAACTGTATTTTTTCGTTCGTCTTTCATTTAATTTTTTAAAAAATAATTTCCTATTTTGATACTAACAAAATTTGGGAATGAAGTGTATATGATTTTCATACTGTACTCGCTGCCCATAAAGATTACAATGGAAATTTTAAAACAAGCTGTTTTAAAATGATGAAAATGTCACGACAGCCTCACAGCTACAATTTGCATAATCAGCAAAGGTTAATAAACTTGCAGAGTGAATAGATTTCAGGCTTAATTACATATTTATATTAAAAGTGTTGCGCAGAATTGCAGCATCTAAAAAAAGCTGTGAGATGCAGGAAGGTTGGTCCTGCTTACCAGATGCCTACTGAATTAATTGAATTTTCCTAAATAATTAAAATGCTAAAATAATGCAGTAAATGTGGTGAAGCATTGCAGGTTATCTAGGTCAAGTCAGTACTTGATACATAAAATTAAAGAAGGTTAGGATTTTTTCCATTATCTTGTCTGCCCATCATAATTATCACATTGCCTTTTATGCATGAATGCTTTCATCTTTGGAATCCATTGAAAACTTGATTGACTATGGCACCTACAAATATTTTATCTGAAAGGCATTGGACTTGCATCTAATAAAGGCAGCAGTTGGATTTTGCCCTTCAGGTGCTTTCTCATTTATGTAGTTCTTTCAATTTTATATAGACGCAAATGTAATAAAAACCTCAAGTGAGCTGTTATTGCAATTTTGAAACTAGTTATGTTCCTCTATAATATCACAGGATTCTTAAGGTATTTGACAGCATTGGCTGGAAAATACAAGGCCAAAAACAGAAGCAAGACCAAAGAATTATTCATGATAGAGATATTTTGGTGTTGTACATATATCCGGTATTCCCATGCTTATCTTTTAAAGGAGTTCCACTTAAGTCTTAAATTTTAAGATGTTCAGTTATGTTCAATACAGTTGCAAATGAAACAAATTTAACGGGTTGGATCCAGATTTAGCCATATGCAACTGTGTCCCCTCGTCCCCATGGCAATTTCCCCAGCCCCTGGAAAATGCTATGCAGAGGGTCAGGGGACCACTCATGGAAGGTACTTCTGCCTGTTTTTCAGAGATCGCTCTTTTCCTCCTCCTACAGCCGACTCCACTCATCAGGGTACCCCAACCCTCTGTGTAGCATTTTTGGGTGCCTGGAGGGGCTGCCATGGGGAGGAGTGGGTGGGAATGTTTGCTTCTGCCAGCCCAGTTGCACATGCCTAAATCTGGATCCAACACATTATATGGTATTCGGTCAGTGAATAATGTTAGATAAACCTACTGCAATCTGTAGATATGCCCATTTTCTCCATGAAAGCATTTGTATTTTGTTCAGATTAAGGTATCAGTGTGTTTATTCATTTATATTTCAATTTGTTGTACTTATAGCTGGGGGAAATAATATACAAATTGATCCCATGAGTTAACTGTGTTGTTGCACTTTGGATATGGCCCAGTCCTTAAAAGTCAGCACAATCCCTGTATTGTATTACCTCTTGTAGACTGGAAGGAAGTGGAGACATGAATGTCCCTGTGGTGTGAAATTCTAGTTGCTGAAGCACGTTTGGCAAGCCCAGTATGTTTTTATGTGCCTGTCCTAGTAGAAGGTGTTCAGGACTGGTTTCTCCTAGCAAGAATTGAGAAGCTGACCTCTTAATTTTGATATAATATTTGCTAATAATGACCATTGTAATAGCCTGTCATATCTTTTAAGACATAAACTTGCATTGTGAGTTACTTCTTGGGGCTGAGTTCAGATTGGGTACCAGAAGCCACTGCTAGCAGAAGCGGTTGAATAGAGAAATTATTCAGAGAATGGATTTGGCAAACTTTTCCTGACACATAAACAGATAGTCCCCAGACTAAGCAGCCAGAAAAATAAAATACCACAGAAAATCACGCCAGACTTCTAACAGAATGAAACCACTACTAGAGAACATGTTATGCTTTTTATACACAAGAAACACAAGGCTAAAAGGAAATTTATTTGGCTCCACCTGGTTGCTAGGCAACATTCATCCATACCCTTGTGACCCCTGTTCGCACTCAATGCTGCAGCTGAGTGACCCTTGGAGTGACACCTACAAATTGCATTAAAAACCCCAAGAACAAATTAACCCTTAGTTTGCACCTTTATTTGGTGTATCCTCTGCCATTGTTGTTCCAACAGCAGCTTCATCTGGAATACCATGCTGCTCCTGCTTTGTACTACTGGCATCATAATCTTTATTTGGGGCTATGGTTAGGGTGGGTTTAAGCCCACTGGAATCATTGAGGTTAAAAGTGTTAAATCTACATTGAATTGCAGTGCAGGATTATTTATTATGACTTTCTCTAAATGTGGTTTTGTTGGAACTTCTGTTTCAGTATTTTGGAGCGTAGCAGCATATTTGCTTCTTGGAGCCTTTCTAGATGAGGCTTTTATAGTGCGCTCATGATTGCTCACTCATGGTAGTTTGCGGGTCCTTTATATGACATCCTCTTCCTCCAGTGCTTTGCAACCATTATTGAGGGTTTTTTTTAGATTGAGGAAAGTGCAGTATTTTTCTGAATGATGTTATAGTCTACATGATACCATTGAGCGAGGTCATCCAGAGTTTTGGAGTGCATTGTCATCAGTATGCTGATGACAAGCAGCTCTAGTTCTCCTTTTTATCTTCATCAGGTGAGGCTGTGGATGCTCTAGATTGGTGCCTGGCTGTGACAATGGACTGGATGAGAGCTAATAAACTGAAACTCAATCCAGATAAGACTGATATGCTGTTAGTAGGAAGTTCTTCTGACCAGATGGAAGGTGCTCAACCTGTTCTGGATGGGGTTGCACTCCCCCTGAAGGAGCAGGTTCATAGCTTGGGGGTTCTCCTAGAACCATCTCTGTCACTTGTCACAGAGTGCCTTCTATCAACTTTGGTTGGTGTCTCAGCTATGCCCCTATCTGGACAGGGATAACCTGGCTACAGGTGCCTACGCTCTGGTAACCTCCAAGTTAGATTACTGCAATGCACTCTACGTGGGACTGCCTTTGAAGACGGTTCAGAAGTTGCAGCTTGTGCAAAATGTGGCGGCCAGATTGATAACGGGGACCAGAAAGTCCAAACATATAAGACTAACTCTGTCCCGCTTGCATTGGCTGCCTATATGTCCGAGCCTGATTCAAAGTTCTGCTTTTAACCTATAAGGCCTTACATGGCTCAGGACCACAATACCTGATGGAGTGCCACTCCTGGCTCGAACATACCCGTACACTACACTCAACATATAAGGTCCTCCTCTGGATGCCTACTCTGAAGGAGGCTCAGAAGACAGCAACAAGGGAAAGGCCCCCTAATTATGGAATGATCTCCCTGATGAGGCTCACCTGGCGCCAACATTGTTATTTTTTGGCGCCAGGTCAAGACTTTTTTCTTGGCAGCATGTGATGAGTTTTAAATTGATCCTGGATTTGTTTTATGATTTGTCTGATTGCTCAAAGTTGTTTTTAGATATATGTTGTGTCTGTATATACTGTCTGTGTGTGTTTTTATGTTTTTAAATTTTGCATATTGTATTTTTAATGTTTCTAACCTTTTAAAGCTGCCCAGAGAGCTTTGGCTATGGAGTGGTATAGAAATGTAAATAATATTTCTAGCATGTAATTGCTCAATTCTGCTATATCACAGCACCATCTAGTGGCTGTATAATGAAACATATAGAAAGGCAGAGTAAGAAACCCCCCAGAAAAAAGCACACGTAACGTAGCTGATCTTAATCTTGTGTGGAAGCCCTGGTAAAGGTGAGGGATAAAAGCGTATAGAAATGCCCTTGGTTTCAGTTGCCCAAGTAATGATAAAACAATTTTCAGTACTTTTGTTTATTTTATTATTTATTTATTGTTGTTGTTGTTGTTCAGTCGTGTCCGACTCTTCGTGACCCCATGGACCATAGCACGCCAGGCCTTCCTGTCCTGCGCTCTCTCCCGGAGCGTGCTCAAGTTCATATTCATTGCATCCGTGATGCTATCTAGCCATCTCATCCTCTGCCGTCCCCTTCTCCTTTTGCCTTCAGTCTTTCCCAGCATCAGGGTCTTTTCCAGGGAGTTTTCTCTTCGCATTAGGTGGCCAAAATATTGGAGCTTCAGCTTCATTATCTGTCCTTCCAATGAGCAGTCAGGGTTGATTTCCTTTAGGATGGACTGATTTGACCTCCTTGCAGTCCAGGGGACTCGTAAGAGTCTTCTCCAGCACCACAGTTGGAAAGCATCAATTCTTCGGCGCTCAGCCTTCCTTATAGTCCAGCTCTCACAGCCATACATTACTACTGGGAAAACCATAGCTTTGATTAGACGGACCTTTGTCGGCAAGGTGATGTCTCTGCTTCTTACTATGCTGTCTAGGTTGGCCATAGCTTTCCTCCCAAGGAGCAAGTGTCTTTTAATTTCATGGCTACAGTCACCATCTGCGGTGATCTTGGAGCCCAAGAAAGTAAAATCTGTCACTGCTTCCATTTCTTCCCCTTCTATATGCCAGGAAGTGATGGGGCCAGATGCCATGATCTGAGTTTTTTTAATGTTGAGTTTCAAACCAGCTTTTGCACTCTCCTCTTTCACCCTCAACAAGAGGCTGTTTAGATCCTCTTCGCTTTCTGCCATTAGGGTGGTATCGTCTGCATATCGGAGGTTGTTGATAATTCTCCCAGCAATCTTAATTCCGACCTCTGATTCATCCAACCCGGCGTTTCTCATGATGTACTCTGCATATAAGTTAAATAAGCAGGGTGACAATATGCAGCCTTGTCGTACTCCTTTCCCAATTTTGAACCAATAGGTTGTTCCATGTCTGGTTCTTACTGTTGCTTCTTGACCCTTGTACAGGTTTCTCAGGAGACAGGTAAGGTGGTCTGGTACTCCCATCACTTTAAGAATTTGCCACATTTTGTTGTGATCCACACAATCAAAGGCTTTAGCGTAGTCAATGAAGCAGAAATAGACGTTTTTCTGGAATTCTCTTGCTTTCTCCATGATGCAGCGAATGTTGGCGATTTGATCTCTAGTTCCTCTGCCTCTTCTAAACCCAGCTTGTACTTCCGGTAGTTCTCGGTTCGCATACTGCTGAAGCCTAGCTTGTAGGATTTTGAGCATCACCTTGCTGGCATGTGAAATGAGCGCAATTGTGCGGTAGTTTGAACACTCTTTGGCGTTGCCCTTCTTTGGAATTGGAATGTAAACTGACCTTTTCCAGTCTTGTGGCCACTGTTGAGTGTTCCAGATTTGTTGGCATATTGAATGCAGCACTTTAACAGCATCATCTTTTAGGATTTTAAATAGCTCGGCTGGAATACTGTCATCTCCGCTAGCTTTGTTGTTACTAATGCTTCCTAAGGCCCACTTGACTTCACTCTCTAGGATGTCCGGCTCAAGTTCAGTGAGCGCACTATCATGGCTATCAGGGACATTCAGATCTTTCCTGTATAGTTCTTCTGTGTATTCTTGCCACCTCTTCTTAATCTCATCTGCTTCTGTTAGGTCCCTGCCTTCTTTGTCCTTTATCATGCCTGTCTTTGCACAAAACGTTCCCTTGAGATCTCCAATTTTCTTGAAAACATCTCTAGTCTTTCCCATTCTCTTGTTTTCCTCGATTTCTTTGCATTGTTCATTTAAGAAGGCCTTCTTGTCTCTCCTTGCTATTCTCTGGAACTCTGCATTCAGTTGGGTATATCTTCCCCTTTCTCCCTTGCTTTTCGCTTCCCTTCTTTCCTCAGCTACTTGTAAAGCCTCATCAGACAGCCACTTTGCTTTCTTGCATTTCTTTTTCTTTGGGATGGATTTAGTTGCTGGCTCCTGAACAATGTTACGGACCTCCGTCCATAGTTCCTCAGGCACTCTGTCTATCAGGTCTAATCCCTGAAATCTGTTCCTCACCTCCACTGTATATTCATCAGGGATATGATTTAGGTCGTACCTGAACGGTTTAGTGGTTTTCCCGACGTTCTTCAATTTAAGCCGAAATTTTGCAAGAAGCAGCTCATGATCTGAGCCACAGTCAGCTCCAGGTCTTGTTTTTACTGACTGTATGGAGCTTCTCCATCTTTGGTTGCAAAGGACATAATCAATCTGATTTCGATATTGACCATCTGGTGACGTCCATGTGTAGAGTTGCCTCTTGTGCTGTTGGAAAAGAGTGTTTGCTATGATCAGCATGTTCTCTTGGCAAAACTCTATTAGCTTTTGTCCTGCTTCATTTTGTACACCAAGGCCATGCCTGCCTGTGTTCCCGGTGATTTCTTGACTTCCTACTTTAGCATTCCAATCCCCTATGATGAAGAGGACATCTTTTTTTGGTGTTAGTTCTAGAAGGTGTTGTAGGTCTTCATAGAACCGATCAACCTCAGCTTCTTCGGCCTCAGTGGTTGGGGCATAGACTTGAATTACTGTGATGTTGAATGGTTTGCCTTGGATTCGTACTGAGATCATTCTATCATTTTTAAGATTGTACCCCAGTACTGCTTTTCCCACCCTTTTGTTGACTATGAGTGCTACTCCATTTCTTCTAAGGGATTCTTGCCCACAATAGTAGATATGATGGTCACCTGAATTAAATTCGCCCATGCCTGTCCATTTTAGTTCGCTGATTCCCAAGATGTCAATGTTCAATCTTGCCATCTCATGTTTGACCACCTCCAGCTTACCTTGATTCATTGATCTGACATTCCAGGTTCCTAAACAATATTGTTCTTTACAGCATCAGATTTTCTTTTCACCACCAGACACATCCACAGCTGAGTGTCCTTTCGGCTTTGGCCCAGCCGCTTCACTCTTTCTGGCACTACTTGGAAATACCCTCTGCTCTTCCCCAGTAGCATATTGGACACCTTCCAACCTGAGGGGCTCATCTTCCGGCGTCGTATCTTTTAGCCTTGTGATACGTTCCATGGGGTTTTCTTGGCAAGAATACTGGAGTGGGTTGCCATTTCCTTCTCCAGTGGACCACATTTTGTCAGAACTCTCTGCCATGACCTGTCCGTCTGGTGTGGCCCTGCACGGCATAGTGTATGGCTTCACTGAGTTACGCAAGCCCCTTCGCCACAACAAGGCAGTGATCCATGAAGGGGATTTATTTATTACTGTACTTATAAAGCACCCAATAACTGATGTTCTCTGGGCAGTGTACTATACATTAAAAACATACAGTATACTAACAGAGTGAAGGAAATAGTGGCAACTTTAATACATCCAGCCCAAGTAGGATACATGTGCCATAGATAGGGAGCAGGCAATTTGAGATTATTGATTGATCTGATGGCTCTTAACAATACAAGATGGAACCTGGTGGCCATAGTTTCACTTGATGTTGAAAAGGCCTTTGATATAATTAACTGGCAATTTATTTTCACTGATCTATTTTGGATTTCCTCCAGAGTTCCTGAAATGGATTATAATTACAATTTTGTATATTGTCCCAAAATCACAAGTTCTGACCAATGGAATTGTTTCTTGTCCTTTCCCTGTGAAAGAAGCACACACCAAGGTTGTCTGTCCCCTTTCTCCACTAATATTTGATCTCTGATTAGAACCTCTGGCATGTGTAATTAGGCAAAATGACAATATCCAGGGCTTTAGCCATAAACAAACCAGATATAAAACTATACTATATGCGGATGACATATTGCTGTTCATTAGTCAGTCAGGCATCTCATTGCCAGAGCTGATTAAAATGATTAATATGTTAGAAACCTTGTCAGGCTATACAATCAGTTGGTCAAAATCAGATCATATGCCTCTTGGAAATTATTTAGACCTCCCAAGACTATTTTCCAAATGGCAATTTAACTGGTGCCTGGATGTCATAACCTAGGTTGGAATAAGTGTCCTTAGGGACATCACAAAAATGGTTAAATTTAATCTTTCTTTCTTTATTAAATTTCTTAATCGCCCATCTGGCGAGTCACCCTGTATAGTACAAACAACAGTACAAACAATCTAAAACAGTAAAATTAAACATTAAAGCATCATATTCTAAAAATACCCTAATCCACTCCAAATGCCTGCCTGAACAACCAAGTTTTTAATGTGTGGCAGAAGCTCATTAAAGAGGGGGCATGGCGGAGTTCCCTAGGGAGGGAATTCCACAGAGTGGGGGCCAGCACAGAGAAGGCCCTCTCCTTCATCCTCACCACCTAGCTGTCCTGATTGATGGGACAGAGAGAAGGCCATCCGAGGCTGATCTTGTTGAGCAACCAGTCTGGTGTTGCTGGAGGTGCTCCTTGAGAACCATATAGGATTTTAAAGGTCAAAACCAACACCTTGAATTTGGCCCAGAAGACAACTGGTAGCCAGTGCAACTCCTTCACCATGTTCTGCACCAGCTGCAGCTTCTGAACCATCTTCAAGGGTAACCCCACGTAGAGCGCATTACAGTAGTCTAGATGAGAGGAGACCAGGGCATGTACTACCGGTGGGAGCAGATGGTCAGGAAGGTAGGGGCGCAGCTGCCGTATCAGATGGAGTTGGTACAGCGCTGTCCGGCTCACAGCTGACACCTGAGCCTCCATGGACAGCTGGGAGTCCAAAATGACCCCCAGGCTGTGGACCTGGTCTTTCAAGGGTAGCCGTACCCCATTCAACACCAGGGAAACATCCCCCAACCTCTTCTTGTCTCCCACCAATAGTACCTCGATCTTGTCAGGGTTCAGCTTCAGCTTATTCTTCCCCATCCAGCCACTCACTGTCTCCAGACATTTGTACAGGGATTCTATGGCCAACCTTGGTGAAGATTTGAACGAGAGATAGAGTTGCGTGTCATCCGCATATTGATGACACCGCACCCCAAACCTCCTGATGATAGCCCCCAACGGCTTCCCATAGATGTTAAATAGCATCGGGGAGAGGATGGAACCCTGTGGCACCTCACAAGTGAGTGGCCACGGGTCTGAAACCTCCTCTCCCAGTGCTACCCTCTGGAGGAAGGACCGGAACCACTGTAATACGATGTCTCCAATCCCCAACCCCTCCAGGCGGTTCAGGAGTATACTGTGGTCAATGGTATCAAAAGCTGCGGAGAGGTCAAGGAGAATGAGGAAGGAGCATTCACCCCTATCCAAAGCCCTCCTCATATCATCCATCAAGGCGACCAAGGCCATTTCTGTCCCATGCCCAGGCCTGAAGCCCAATCTTAATTCCTTATTAACAGAAATTTCTTCAGATTTGGACAGATGGTCTGTGCTTACCTTTAGTGTGTGGAGAAAGATTAACACCTTTATAATGAACATATTAACCCATATAATTTATGTGCTCCGAGGCATGCCCATGTTTATCCCTAAGATATATTTAGGGATACATTTAATACGTTCTTCCATAAGTTTATTTGAGGGACATCTCCACCACGTTTTCCCCTTCCCACTTATGGAAGGGTTTTTTGTTTTACTTTTCCTGACCTATATTCTTACCACAAAGCATATCTTCTTACCAGTGCACTGGAATAGTGTGCCATTTCTTCTTCACAATCACACTCATGGATGACCTTGGAATCCACTTATATTTCACCTCTGCCCTAATGGACAGCATTGGGCTCTACTCACACAAATACAAGAAGAATCATCCACCCCCAACCCTGGCATGCAGGGAGGCATGGCATATGGTGGCCCATAAGCTTAGGTTTGATCCATTTGCACGTGCCAAGCTAACATTGTGGTGTAATCCTGATCCAAGAATTGCAGGGAGATCTTTTCTCTGGAGACAATGGGTGGAAAAGGAAATAATCACACTTGATCAGTTAGTAGGACAAAATGATGAGTTCCTCACATTTTCCTATTTACAGGGCAAATATTTGATCGCTAACACTGCCAACAGGCAATATCTGCAGCTAAAGCAAACTCTATGCACCATGTATGGCCCATCAGCTATGAGTGCATCAGAAACCCCAGAGTTGTTGGAGGACTTAATTAATTAACACAACAAAATCAGACAAACCTACCATAAGGATGTACAAGAGTCTGCTGGCACAGGACAAAGCTGACACACAAACACTTAGGGAAGAGTGGAACAGGGAACTGGAGTGTTGTATACATCCAGGACAATGGAAACAGGCTTTGGCTTCCATTCAGCACATCTCTCCAGATCTAAAATTGCACTGAATTCAACAAAAATTGATACATTGCACATACTGGAGCTCACAAGATTTGCTGAAAAAAGTCTAGTGACCTCAGATAAGTGCTGGTGCTGCAACGGAGTTTGTGGTCCACATGATGTGAGCATGTCCACTGGTGGTCCCTTTTTGGCAAGATGTTATTATTCAAATTAATTTTGTACTCGATGCACCATTAGAAATCAAGGATGTTCATGTACTCCTGAATTACATTCCAATAGTGGGGAAACTTTCTGAAGGTAATAGGAAATGGATTTTACAGGCCTTTATGATAGCCAAGAGGATGATCCTCCATAGCTGGAAAGAAAAATTCATCCCATCCATAATACACTGGACAGAAAGTATTATGACTCTGGCAACTTATGAAAAAAACATACTATCACCGACAGCTCTGTTCTTAAAAGCTTATGGACATTTGGTCTGCATATTTAGAATTATACGTGTAGTGGAAGCTAAAGACAGAACAAAACACAGGCTGACATATGACTGTTTTGGTTGTTTTCTAATTATTATTTATGCACTTGTTTTTGATGTCTTTTTTTGATAATATTGTATGGACTGTATCCTGATTTTGTTTTTTTATAGGTGAAAAAATTGAATAATAATTAATACCAAAAACTGCATACAGTACCAACATTAAAACCGTAAATAAAAACAGCAAAGAATAAAACCAAGCTAAAACTAGCAGCAAAGAATAAAACCATTAGAACATCATAAAACCAAATTAAAACCAGCAGCAGAACAGAGTACTAAAAGCACTAAGAACAGTTTTTAAAATGCCTGGGGAGAATAAAAAGGTCTTCACCTGTCACTGAAAAGACTATAACATAGGTGCCAGGTGAGCCTCTCTGGAGAGAGCTTTCCACAAATGGGATGGCACCACTGAAAAGGCCCTCTCTCTTGTAGCCTCCCGCTTTGCCTCATGGTGTGGGCATCTGGAGGAGGGCCTCAAATAATTATCTTAATGTCCAGGCAGGTAAATACGGGAGGAGACATTCTATCAGGTTACTTGACCCCAAGCCATTTAGGGCTTTAAGGGTTAAAACCAGTACTTTGAATTGGGCCCAGAAATGGACAGAAATCTCCAGTATAGATGGAGACGTACTGGCATAATATGATCACATCTGCCAGTCCCGGTTAGCGATGTAGCCACCCTATTTTGGACTAACTGACGTTTCTAGACCATTTTCAAAGGTGGCCCCACATAGAACGCACTGCAGTAATCCAAATGGTTGGTTATCAGAGCCTGAATAACTGTTGCAAGGCTATCTTTGTCTTGGTAGAATTATAGTTGGTATATCGGCCTAAGCTGATAAAAGATGCTCCAAGCATCCAAGGCCACCTGTGCCTCTAGTCACAATGATGGATCTAACAACACCTTCAGACTATGAACCTGTTCCTTTAGGGGGAGTGCAATCCCCTCCAAAACAGGTTGAATGCCACTTAGCCGGACAAATGGACCACCCACAACAAGTATCTCCATCTTGTCTGGCTGCAACCTGCAAACTTTGGATATGTGTGTTCAGTCGCTGCCCATTGCTTCCCATTATATGGATTGAAATGTTCCTACTTTCTTACAGTGCGTCTAGATGTTGAACTGACTCATCAAAGAAACAAAATGTCTTATGTACCGTTCTATTTCTTTAAATCTGTACTGATTTTCTCTAAAGAGGTTTCAGTTTCTTCCTTCTGCTAATTTATTTCTGTCTCATCTATTGCCTGTTTTTCTGGGTATGTTTTATACATTTAAAATGACTTAATAAGGTATATAGCAGGAGGAATTGAGGCTTTATAAATCATGATGGTGATTTTTATTATGTTGTAATGATTGTACTGGGAGAAATGAAATATATGTTCTGAGGCCTACAGTTATTTATCTAAATTGTGCACTAACAGTTCTTTCAGCAGTGGAGTAGTATAAAACTCTGCATTTGGGGAGCTTCTTTTGATTATTTTTAAAGAGGTCCTTTTGATTTTGTGATTCCAAAAATTAAAGAAGTGTGTGGAAAACTAATTAGCTCCGAATTTTAATAAAATTTGACACAGTAATTAGCCCTCATAGGTGCCAGAGAATTTGATCAGGCTTCATTGTTCTCCCATCATTGATACGGTGACATCTCAATTCACCATTTTATTAGTAATATTGATTGCTGAGGTTGTAGAGCTGGCTACAAAGGACTGGCCAGTTCAGATATGCTAAAAAAAAAAAAAAGTTCTGTGCTATTCACTTCCTGTCAAGTATGAACATGAGGTTGTTTTCCCTGTGAATTCAAGGACTTAATATGTCTTAAAACAAATACTTAGTATATCATTTTATAGTGTCCAAAGCACTTTGCACACGTTGACCTGGTTTGCACAATGAAAACAAGCCACCATGGCTTAAACATAAGCTGTTCTGGGTTATTTGAGGGTTGTTTAACTCTTCAATAACTCATGCTGCCCAGGTTTGGATGGCATGATAAGCCACATGGTGGTGATTATGCAAACTGCGTCTGGCACATGCTGCAATTCACAAGCCACCGTGTCTTGTTCCATGGTGGCTTGTTTTGTTTGTGTGAACCATGTGATTGTCTCGGTAATCTGTACTACTGACCTATTTAATGTGTTACTGTATTATTCCCAAGGGCTGAGCCTGAGAAAGAGCTTTGCCTATGGCCAATCACACAAGGCCGGGTTGCATGATCAAACACCGCACCATTGTTTATTTAAGCCATGGTGGGCTGAGCTTTGTGCCAGCAGCCATTCTGAATATCTCAGTGCCCAGCCACGGCTTGTCATAATGTGTGAACCCAGAGTCCATGTGTTATGTGAGAGTTAAGCAACCCTCACATAACCCAACAACAAATAATGGGTTATGCGAGGGTTGTTTAACCCTTGCATAACCCATGGACCCCACGTTTCTATTATACGACTAGCTGTGGTTGAGTGTTGAATATGCAGTCCCATCTGGTATATGCTGGCTTAAAGCCATGGTGGGCTGTTTTGATTATGTAAACGGGGTCATAGGTAGAAGAGGAAAAAATTGAACTAGGGACTTCTGAGCTATCCTTCTTCAGGCCCATGCAGCTTGACTGTTAACAAGGACTAAAGGATTAGTTGCAGATTGCAGCTCACATTCTCTTCCCTTCACTCTGTTTCCTCTGGCAAATTTCCCCCCCGCCCCCTTTACCATGTACTGACATTTCACCGGATTACATTAACCCTTTCCAAAAGGGTAGCTGTGTTAATATGTTGCAGCAGAAACAAGGAGCCTTGTAGCATGTTAAAGACTAACAAATTGGTTAGCACAAACCTGTGTGCTGTAGAACCCAACCAGTCAGACGTAATGCAGACCAAGGACAAGGGGAATTTGTATATGAAAATGGAGGGGCTGGGAGGTTGTGATTTTATATCACCATTCATTTGATTACCATCTGTCCCAATTTGCTCCAGACAGTCCCAGTTTACACAGCCCTGTCCAGTGGAAAATGCCATCTTCAAGTAGTCCAGTTTTTAAAGACCAACTTTGTGTGTGGTGTTGCACATGGCTGTATTACATGTCTGTAGTAGGTAAAGCAGTATGCAAATGATACTCAGCTCTACCTCTTGTTTCCATCTACACATCCCAGGGAGGTTGTGGGACCCTCAAACCAGTGTCTGGAAGCTGTTTTCGGGTGGCTGAGGGTGAACAAGCTGACACTTAATCCAACAAGACGGAGGTACTGTGGGCTGGAAAACCAAGTACTCTGCATAGAGATTTACAACTGATCTTAGATAGAGTTGCAGTCCACATAAAAGACCAAGTGGACCAAGTTCATAGTCTGGGAGTCTTCCTGGACTCTGTGCTAACTGGGGAAGCTCAGGTAGCTGTAGTATCCAGGAGTTTATTTTACCAGCTTAGGCTGGTACGCCAGCTGCTACTCTATCTGGAGATAGAGGTCCGTACATGCACTAGTGACGTCCAGGCTTGACTTTTGTAATACGCTGTACGTGGAGCTGCCTTTGAAGATGATCCAGAAACTTCAGCTGGTGCAGAATGCGACAGCACCAGTGTTAGTGGGGACGAGGCTAACACCTAAAACCACAGTAACCTAACACACCTAACACAAAACCACAGTAATAGAAGCCCAGCTAAAATGTATACCACAGGTTAGGAAAGGTAGCACCAAGTCCAAGAGGTCGCTGGCATGGTTAACGAGCCATGTTAAGGGAACTGTTAGGGAAAAGAGGGCTTTCCTTAGAAAATGAAGTCTTGCCCACAAGCTTGTACAAAGGCAATGCAAGCAGACAATAGGAGATGCAAAAAAAAAAAAGTATTTTGAAGAGCATATCACTAACAACGTCAAGGCCAACAATAAATAATTCTTTAAATACATCAGAAGCAGAAAACCAGCTAGGGAGGCAGTTGGACCACTGGATGACAATGGAGTTAAAGGAGTACTGAAGGAGGACAAGGAGACTGCAGAGAAGCTAAATGAATTATTATCATTCGTCTTCACTGCAGAAGATATAGTACAGATACTTGTGCCTGCACTGATGTTTTCCGGAAGGGAGTCTGAGGAACTGAGGCAAATAGTGGGGACAAAAGATGAAGTTCTCAACCTTAGTGATAAATTGAAAGCAAATAAATCACCGGGCCCAGATGGTATCCATCCTAGAGTTCTCAAAGAACTCAAATATGAAATTGCTGATCTTCTAACCAAAATATGCAACATGTCCCTAAGATCAGCCTCTATACTAGAGGACTGGAAGTCCTCTTATGGATCAGTAACTGGTTAAAGAACAGAAAGCAGAGAGTAGGAATAAATGGTAAATTCTCCCAATGGAGGGAAGTAAATAGTGGGGTCCTACAGGGATCTGCATTAGGACAAATGCTTTTTGACCTGTTCATAAATGTTCTGGAATTAGGAGTGAGCAGTGAAGTGGCCAAGTTTGTGGATGACACCAAATTATTTAGGGTGGTTAAAACAAAAAAGGATTGTGAAGATCTCTCCAAACTGGGAGAATGGGCATCTAAATGGCAAATGTGGTTCAGTGTAAGCAAGTGTAAAGTGGTGCATATTGGTGCAAAAAAATCCCAACTTCACGTATAGCCTGATGCGATCTGAGCTAGCGGTAACCAACCAGGAAAGAAATCTTGGGGTTGTGGTGGACAGTTCAATGAAGATGTCAACCCAGTGTGTGGCTGCTGTAAAAAAGGCAAACTCCATGTTAGGCATAATTAGAAAAGAAACTGAGATTAAAACTGCCAATATCATACTGCCCCTATACAAATCTATGGTGTGACCACACTTGGAATACTGTGTCCAGTTCTGGTCACCACACCAAAAAAATATATTGTAGAGCTGGAAAAAGTGTAGAAAAGGAGAACTAAAATGATCAAGGGACTGAAATATCTCCCCTATGAGGGAAGGTTGCAACAGCTGGGATTCTTTAGCTTGGAAAAAAGGAGGGTAAGGGGAGACATGACAGAGGTCTACAAAATTATGCATGGTGTGGCGAATGTGGATAGGGTGACTTTTTCTTCCTCTCTCAAAATGCTAGAACCCAGGGTCATCCTATGAAGCTGATTGGTGGGAGATTCAGGACAGAGAAAAGGAAGTACTTCTTCACACAGCACATAGTTAAACTATGGAATTTGCTACCACAGGATGTAGTGATGGCCACCAATTTGGATGGCTTTAAAATGGGGTGGACAAATTCATGGAGGAAAAGGCTATCAATAGCACTAGTCTTGATGGCTTTGTGCTACTACCAGTACCAGAGGCAGTGAGCCTATGTACACCAGTTGTTGGGAAACATGGGTGGGAGGGTGCTGTTGTACTCAAGTCCTGCTTGTGGGTTCCTGGTCGACAGCTGGTTGGCCACTGTGTGAACAGAATGCAGGACTAGATGGACCTTTGGTAGCTCTTCTTATGTTCTTATGGCTATATGAAAAAGAATTCTTATCCTCCGTTCTAATGGTGCTACAGCAGCAGCCGATTGGGGCAGAAAAGATGCTCACTCTGGAGCACCACTGCCATGCCACACTGAAACCTGAATGCCGAGTACCAGAGCAGGGGAACCTCAACATGGGGTGGAGTGGGAAGGGATATTGCATGCTGCAAACACTTTAACTTGTTTTGTTTTTTTGAGCCTCTCGTCTTAATCACTGAAGGGATCACCCAATGGAAGTTCGATTTTCACAGCCTGAAATCAGAGCAGGGAAGCTGAGGGGACTTTTGGATCAGTCTTCCTAATCCTAAAAGATTTTACTTTTAAGACCTTGATTCTAAGGATCTTGAGGTTACTGTCTTGTGTCAATGCAAGTAGTATATTGGGGATGTTGGCAAGAGGGACAGGCCACAAAATTCTTTTGCGTTTTAAATTAATACAATTCATTTAAATAAATAAGAAAAATACAGAAAATCCCCAACAACAGGCTTTTCATAGTATTACCTGTTTGCAAAGCCCAAGGGGGGATCTTCACAACAACGGAATGAGAAGCGCATTGGAGTATTATCCAGATTTTCATGGAATCGGTTTTGGTCCGTCAGGGACATACAAAGCAAGAAAAGCCTAGTGTACCATACCTTTGAAATCCAGTTTTCACAGGTCACACAGCACTTTAAAGGAACAAACTTTCGAGTTTGGTGGGGGGAGTAGAACAGAACGTCATCAACCTGGCAGCGGTGCTCAACCAATGAGAGAGGCTTGTTTCCCAGCTTCCCTCCTTTTGAGGCTTCCCCCCTTTTGCATGAAGAAGCCAAAATCTCCGGTTCTCCAGTACAGCATCTGAAGACTTCCCCCGAGAGCATTCCCCCCAATTTCGCCCCATTCCAGCAAACTGTTGCGGAGTTATTCCTCTCCCCACCTTTTCCCCATTGTGTGCACTTTTGCCTGAAGAAGTCAGAACCCCTGATTCTCCAGGGCAGCATCTAATGGCTCCCTATGAGAACAGCCCACCCCCAAATTTTGCCCTATTCCAGCAAACTGTCCGAGAGTTATTGCTCCCACCCCATTTCCCCCAATGCCCGCACTTTTGCTTGAAGAAGCCAAAATTCCCAATTCTCTAGTGCTGCATCTAAAGGCTGTCTCTGAGAGCAGCTCCCCACAGTTTCCCTCCATTCCAGCAAATTGTCCCAGAGTTACAGCTTCCACACCTTCCTCCTTCTCTGGGCACTTTCTCCCTGCTTGCAATGACAGGCTTCTTTGATCCCGAGACCTTGCCTGATTGCTACTGTGATAAAGCTCTTATGCATCAGAGAAGCAACTTTACACAATATTGGGGAAGTGATTTCACATGACATCGGGGAAGCGAAGTAATGCAAACATCAGAGAAGCGCATTATCATGGAGGCTAATTAGTCGCACTGGCAAAAGAAATGCAGGGTGATTCTGAAGGTTTGAAAGAGCTCTGGAAAGGCAGGTGAGTTACCTAGGTTACTGAGGGCATGGCCCGGTGAAAGACATACCCCTAGGAATGCCCCCATCATACCGAATTTAAAGCAGAGGGATAGGCACACAGTAGTTCAACCTTAGGGGAGCCGAATTAAAGAAAAACAATGGAGTAAAAGTACTCTGCAAAAATGCAGCTTCTCCAGAGGTAAAGTTCAGGGTGGCTGCAGAGTGGCCATGACGTCATGTGTTCCTAATGACTTTAAGCCTCAGGAGTCTCGGAGAAAATCTCCCATGTAGATGGGGCCAAAGTTTCCACCCAGGACCAGGTGGGTAATAAAAGATGGACAACAACATGGGCATTTTTGTAGAGAACTAGGTTATTAATATCCCACATTTTACCACATACTGTTGTTCTTTGCTTTGGAATTCTCTTTCTTCATAGAAAGTAGGAGTGGGGTGGAGAGAGATACTCTTCTCTGTAAAAGGGCTGGGCAGACATTAGACTTGCATGATCTACTTTGTTTTTTACTAGAACCCTGAGATATACCAACCAATGCAAAAGACTTACACTTAGAAATAAAAATTCTGAGCCCAGTCATTCATTTTGAGTACAAGAAGCGAATGGAACTCACAGTCCTTCCACACAAAAATCCACTGATGGCTACCCTAAGCTTTTTTTCATTTCAGCAGTATTATTTAGGGCATGGTGGGAGGGGAGTAATTTTGTTCCTGCTATTGTAAAACAATTGTAAGTCAGAGTTCTAGACAATGCCAATGTATTGCAGATCACCTAGAAATCTATGAATAAATCCAGTTCTACCTTCTGCCCACGCTTGAAATATGGTATACCTTGTGTGGGAAGGAATTGTTTAACACTGATAACAGGAAAGTTTAACTTTCCTGGTCAAAGTTGTCCTCCCAAGCTGTTGTTTCTTCTGTGGGGGAAACATACAGGTACCCTTATGGTAGCTGTATTTCCCCCTGTGGGACAACTTGGGGGAGGAACGTTCAATTGAGAAAATGGTGAGGAAGGAAAGGGGTTAAAAAATCCTTCTCAAAGTGTCACTATCTTGATTGGATTTTCTCTCTCTCTCTCTCTCTCTCTCTCTCACACACACACACACACACACACACAGCTGCTTTTTAAAAAAAAAACATATAAAGGGATCACATCCTTCTATTCAGCAGATCATCATGATGTTGATGTGGCATCATTCTAAGCAAGACATTGTGTTTCTGCTATTTTTTCTTTAGAATGCCCTGATTCTTTGTTGTGATGTAGTATTCATGCCCTGAAATTGATCCAATGATGTCAAGTGTTTTTTGCAGTCTTTATAGCTCTTTTCTCCTTATTATCACCAATCCTTCAAGACTCGAGTTCTGGAATGAACTGAAATATATATGATCTGGAATATAGATTATACGACAGACTCACGTAGGCTATGTTGCAGAGACCACTTAATATTGAATAGTTATCCGCATAACACTCTTACCAATGTGTTAAAGTGTTCAATGTGTGATTTTTTCTGTGTCCTATACCTGAGTGTGCCCTCTCCCACTATTGTCCCTCAGGCCACGCCCATGGGACCCTGCCTACCAAGTTGTTCATGCACAACCATGTTCTTATTTTCATTTGTGAAATGTTGAAGGGCATTTGTGGAAAAGGAAAAAAACACACCTTGTATTGGAATTGGAAATGTAACCTATTTAAAATATTCACAGAAGATTGGCTTTCAAAGCCTGTATCTTGCATTGTGCATTGTTTTTCCCACTGCTGAGATGATATAGGGCATAATTTTCCAGGGTCATTGTAAATATACATTCTAAACTGATATGCTGGGCTTAATATACTGTGCATTACCTTACTCCAGTGGTTTTCCAATTTAAATTAACTTATGACCAGTCACCACATTTGTTCAGGCCTTGATTACAAATCCATAAAAGGAGGAGATTTAAATAGACTCTTCTTTCTTCATTGATTTTAATTTAAAATTTAATTTATTTAATGCAGCACAAACCTACAGATTTTTTAAAAGTGTGATGAGTTCATTTGAAGTATATGGCTAATGGATGGGTTTTCCTATTCATCTGGGAAAGGCAGTATATAAATAATATAAATAATAATAATAATAATGTGAGGATACCGATCTTTAATGGTATTTTCCCCCAAATAAATAGTGCTGTACCAGAGTTTACTGGGCAAATTAAGTTAGGTTTGGTGAACTTCGGTTGACTTTCTTTGTATGAAGCTTTTGCAATTAATTGTTTGGCTGTCTTAAATGACAAGATAACAACTTTGCAATCCTGCACCCATTTACACATTTAGAACTGTCATGGTTCGGCTGAAATGACAATAAGTGGGCAATAGCCAAAAGATTGCAACTGAATGCCCCGATATAAATATGCCAGTTTATATGTGGAAATAGATTTTTACCTGTAGATTAACTGTGAGTATAATTAATCCACATGTAAAAGACTATCAGGAGGCAGGGCATCCTGCATTACTAGGAATATCGCTATGCCGCTGAGAAGGTTCTCCCTCTCTCTCTTGTAATGTGTAATACAGCTTAACCCATATCAGGACATCCCATATTATGCATTTTCTTGTTATGCTGTCCTGCATCATTGGTTGTGGAAAGAGTCTGACAAGGAAACATATAACTTGCTTTTACCTATTCCCCTTCTCCTGCAGTCCCCTATGTCCCCCCCCTCCCAATCTGCTCTGGAGGACTAGGGGATTTTTCAAAACAGTAGGGGTGGTGGTGTTGGGGGCTGCAGAGGGAGGGGAGAGTTTTCAAAAATGTCTCCCCCCTTTCCACCAGTGGAACCATTCTGAGCAGAACTCAGTTCAGCCTTGCTCTTGCCAGCAGAACGTAACACTGGCTCCAACCCATTGTATGTACAAATCCTCTGGAAAAGCCATCCATTTTACATGCCAACAAGCTTTATAATAAAATATTCTGCTGTTCATGCCACTGGAAAATACTCCGTAAGAGATGTATGTAACTATAGTCTGAACATATTAAAAAATACTTCTTAAATTAGCAGGGATTGAGCAAATGTGAGCTGGGGTACAGAATGTGAGCAGATGTGAAACAGGGGTGCAGAACTTCTTTCAGTCCAAGGGCTGAATTTCATTTCAGAGGAGCTCTTGGGGGACACATTCCAGTGGTGGGCAGAGCCAAAGGCAAAAGAGACGTGTCCAAAATACCAGCATATTTTAGCTTAAAGCTCTAATTGCTAGTAACTAAGGAGAGGCATTTCAACCTTTTAGAATGGGGAAAAATGGCGCAAAGCAGAATTATATTTTTTCTTGAGGATAGGACCTTAATGTCCAACCCCAATGCTGTGGTGGATTTACATAGGATGCTACCTTCCACTGAGTGAGACCATTGGTCCATCTTGCCCAGTATTTTCGACACTGGCTGGCAACAGCTCTCTAGTGTTTCAGGAGGGAGTTTTTCCACCCCTACCTGGAGATGTGGGGACTGAACCTTGAACCTTCTGCATGCAATGTATGTGCTCTACCACTGAGCTGTGGCCCCTCCCAAGACTGACAGTATATAACTGTACACTGTGAATACAGCCAGTGATTAAAACCTGCTCATTATGACTGATAAAATTCTCTGTTTATTTTTGCCTAGGATTTTTCCCAAGCAGCTCTCAAGGATGCGATGCTTTTCTACGCCATAAGATGACCTTAATTTCTCCCTCAATATTGAAAAAATATGGAATTCCTTTTGACAAAGTGAGTGATTCATTTACGTCTTTATCCATTATGACATAAAACTCAGGTGTTCAGTTTAAGCAACACAATTAATACTTACTACAGAAGTCATTGTGTGCAAGCAGTTAGTGGGGTGGGGAAAGCATGGAATAAAGAAAGCAGGTATACTTGAAGCCATTGTCCTCCATGTATGAGTGTATATTCTTCGGCATAGATGGACAGTAAAGCAGTGAAATAAATAGTCTTGGCTAACCCTCGCAGAAGTACTTCCTTCACATGAACATATCCTTACAGCTCTGTCCAATAAGGGCTTTGACAAGTTCCATTGCTTTTTTTGGAACATGCTCAGGATGGAGTGTCAAATCAGATTTCATTGACTATTGGTTTTCCCCACTGAAACAGGCTGGATTTTCAAAGATAAATGAAGTAACACAGTGCGCAAATAAAACATATTTTCACCAAGGCTTCACAATTGCTATTCCCCCCTCTGGTCCTCTGAAATGATCTAGTCAATGGTTTTAGTAGGCATAACAATTTAAAATGTTTTATAAGTGGGGTTCACAATCCTAAGCTGCTTATTCATTTCTTAGGCGGCAATCCTAAACCCACTTGCCTGAGAGAACCCCACTGAGCTCAAGGGGACTTTGTCTGAGTAGCTGTATTTGTTGTTGTTGTTCAGTCGTTAAGTCGTGTCCGACTCTTTGTGACACCATGGACCATAGCACACCAGGCCTTCTTGTCCTCCGCTCTCTCCCGGAGTGTGCTCAAATTCATATTCATTGCATCGGTGATGCTATCTAGCCATCTCATCCTCTGCCGTCCCCTTCCCCTTTTGCCTTCAATCTTTCCCAGCATCAGGGTCTTTTCCAGGGAGTTTTCTCTTCGCATTCGGTGGCCAAAATATTTGAACTTCAGCTTCAGTTCCAATGAGTTTCAACTTCAGCTTCCTTCCAATGAGCAGTCAGAGTTGATTTCCTTAGGGATGTCAGAGAATTTCGCCACGAAATTGGTGGCGAAACGATCTGCCCCCCCGCCCCCCCCCGGGATGGGACTTACCTTGTGTGAGTGTTTGTGGTGGCGGCGGCTCCAGCGGTGGTTCGGCGGCGGCGGCTGCGGCAGCCAGTCTTCCAACCGGCTGCCGCCGCCGCCATTTCCACTAAAAAAAAAAACAAAAACAAAAAAACTTGATAGGCTACGTAAACATTTACGTAGCCTATCACTGCTAGATTTTTAAAAAATACCATGATAGGCTATGTAAATGTCTCCGTAGCCTATCACGGCTGAGTGAAAAAAACAAAAAAAAAACCACGCGTGCGCAAATGGTGGTGCCCATGGGCGCCACCATTTGTGTACGCAGGTTTTTGTTTTTTTTTCACTCAGCCGTGATAGGCTACGTAAACATTTACGTAGCCTATCACAGCTGACTGCAGGGACGCTAACGGCGGCGGCTATGGCCGCCGCCATTGGCGTCCCGGCCGGCAAGGATTCGCGGCGGGAGGGATGGGGCGCCTCCCCCCCGGCCAGAATTTCGGGGGGGGGAGGGACGGGGCGCCTCCCCCCCGGACAGAATTTCGGGGGGGAGGGACGGGGCGCCCCCCTGGCCAGAATTTCGAGGGGGTCGGACGGGGTGCCTCCCCCCCGGCCAGAATTTCGGGGGGAGGGACGGAGGGCCCCCCCACCGCGAATCAAGTTTTGTGAAAAGTAAGGGACTTTCATACATCCCTACATTTCCTTTAGGATGGACTGATTTGACCTCCTTGCAGTCCAGGGGATTCAGAAGAGTCTTCTCCAGCACCACAGGTTGAAGGCATCAATTCTTTTGCGCTCAGCCTTCCTTATAGTCCAGCTTTCACAGCCATACATTGCTACTGGGAAAACCATAGCTTTGATTATATGAATCTTTGTCGGCAAGGTGATGTCTCTGCTTCTGACTATGCTGTCTAGGTTTGCCATAGCTTTCCTCCCAAGGAGCAAGCTTTTTTGAATTTCATGGCTACAGTCACCATCTGCGGAGATCTTGGAGCCCAAGAAAATAAAATCTGTCACTGCTTCCATTTCTTCCCCTTCTATATGCCAGGAAGTGATGGGGCCAGATGCCATGATCTTAGTTTTCTTAATGTTGAGTTTCAAACCAGCTTTTGCACTCTCACTTTCACCCTCAACAAGAGGCTGTTTAGATCCTCTTCGCTTTCTGCCATTAGGGTGGTATCATCTGCGTATCTGAGGTTGTTGATAATTCTTCCAGCAATCTTAATTCCGACCTGTGCTTCATCCAACCCGGCGTTTCTCATGATTTACTCTGCATATAAATTAAATAAGCAGGGTGACAATATACAGCCTTTTCGTACTCCTTTCCCAATTTTGAACCAATCGGTTGTTCCATGTCCGGTTCTTACTGTTGCTTCTTGTCCCTTGTACAGGTTTCTCAGGAGACAGGTAAGGTGGTCTGGTACTCCCATCTCTTTAAGAATTTGCCACAGTTTGTTGTGATCCACACAATCAAAGGCTTTAGCATAGTCAATGAAGCAGAAATAGAAGTTGTTCTGGAATTCTCTTGCTTCCTCCATGATCCAGCGAATGTTGACGATTTGATCTCTTGTTCCTCTGCCTCTTCGAAACCCCGCTTGTACTTCCGGTAGTTCTCGGTTCACATGCTGCTGAATCCTAGCTTGTAGGATTTGGAGCATAACCTTGCTGGCATGTGAAATGAGCACAACTGTACGGTAGTTTGAACACTCTTTGGCGTTGCCCTTCTTTGGAATTGGAATGTAAACTGACCTTTTCCAGTCTTGTGGCCACTGTTGAGTGTTCCAAATGTGTTGGCATATTGAGTGCAGCACTTTAACAGCATCATCTTTTAGGATTTTAAATAGGTCAGCTGGAATACTGTCATCTCCGCTAGGTTTGTTGTTAGTAATACTTCCTAAGGCCCACTTGACTTCACTCTCTAGGATGTCCGGCTCAGGTTCAGTGAGCGCACTATCATGGCTATCAGGGACATTCAGATCTTTCCTGTATAGTTCTTCTGTGTATTCTTTCCAGCTCTTCTTAATCTCATCTGCTTTTGTTAGGCCCCTGCCTTCTTTGTCCTTTATCATGCCCGTCTTTGCACAAAACGTTCCCTTGAGATCTCCGATTTTCTTGAAAACATCTCTAGTCTTTCCCATTCTCTTGTTTTCCTCGATGTCTTTGCATTGTTCATTTAAGAAGGCCTTCTTGTCTCTCCTTGCTATTCTCTGGAACTCTGCATTCAGTTGGGTATATCTTCCCCTTTCTCCCTTGCTTTTCGCTTCCCTTCTTTCCTCAGCTACTTGTAAAGCCTCATCAGACAGCCACTTTGCTTTCTTGCATTTCTTTTTATTTGGGATGGATTTAGTTGCTGGCTCCTGAACAATGTTACGGACCTCCTTCCATAGTTCCTCAGGCACTAAGGTCTAATCCCTGAAATCTATTCCTCACCTCCACTGTATATTCATAAGGGATCTGATTTAGGTCATACCTGAATGGTTTAGTGGTTTTCCCTACGTTCTTCAATTTAAGCTGAAATTTTGCAATAAGAAGCTCATGATCTGAGCCACAGTCAGCTCCAGGTCTTGTTTTTACTGACTGTATGGAGCTTCTCCATCTTTGGCTGCAAAGTACATAATCAATCTGATTTCGATATTGACCATCTGGTGATGTCTGTGTGTAGAGTCGCCTCTTGTGCTGTTGGAAAAGAGTGTTTGCTATGATCAGCGTGTTCTCTTGGCAAAACTCTATTAGCCTTTGTCCTGCTTACTTTTGTTAGCCTAACACCAAGTCCATGCTTGCCTGTTATCCTGGTGATTTCTTGACTACCTACTTTAGCATTCCAATCCCCTATGATGAAGAGGACATCTTTTTTTGGTGTTAGTTCTAGAAGGTGTTGTAGGTCTTCATAGAACCGATCAACCTCAGCTTCTTTGGCCTTAGTGGTTGGGGCATAGATTTGAATTACTGTGATGTTGAATGGTTTGCCTTGGATTCGTACTGAGATCATTCTGTTGTTTTTGAGATTGTACCCCAGTACTGCTTTTCTCATCCTTTTATTGTCTATGCGCGGTACTCCATTTCTTCTAAGGGATTCTTGCTCACAGTAGTAGATATGATGGTCACCTGAATTAAATTCGCCCATGCTTGTCTATTTTAGTTTGCTGATTCGCAAGATGTCGATGTTCAATCTTGCCATCTCATGTTTGACCACCTCCAGCTTACCTTGATTCATTGATCTTACAGTCCAGGTTCCTAAACAATCTTGTTCTTTACAGCATCGGATTTTCTTTTCACCACCAGACACATCCACAGCTGAGTGTCCTTTCGGCTTTGGCCCAGCCGCTTCACTCTTTCTGGTGCTACTTGGAAATACCCTCTGCTCTTCCCCAGTAGTATATTGGACACCTTCCGACCTGAGGGGCTCATCTTCCAGCGTCATATCTTTTAGCCTTGTGATACGTTCCATGGGATTTTCTTGGCAAGAATACTGGAGTGGGTTGCCATTTCCTTCTCCAGTGGACCACATTTTGTCAGAACTCTCCGCCATGACCTGTCCGTCTTGGGTGGCCCTGCACGGCATAGCTTATGGCTTCACTGAGTTACTCAAGCCCCTTCGCCACAACAAGGCAGTGATCCATGAAGGGGGAGTAGCCGTATAGGATTGTGCTATAAGTTGCTGCTCAGTTAAACATAATTAATTAATTTAAAGTTCAAATTGTTTTGTTGCTGTTGCATTAGGATTTTTAAACACACTCTAAATAAACATTTAAACAGTCATCTGGCTAGCCACATGATTAACATGATTAGCTGGACTCTTTAGAACTTCGATATTATTTAAACTTGATATTAAGTGGTTAAAGTTGTAGAAAAATTTTTGTGGCCTTCTCCAAACAGTGAGCATCAATGTAGTTATTAATGTATTTCTAATGTAGAAGAGCCAACGTTGGGAGCGGGGATAGAGAAAGAAAGAGAAATTGAAATTAACAGACTGTCAATGGTACTGGAGTAATCAACTGTCTATAAAAAAGGCAACTGTGAAAACATTCTTTGAATTGTTGTATATTCATTTTTTTTTTTAAAGGAAGAGTTCCAATATATTCATGTGCATCCCCATGGAATCTTTTTATGGAAATAGGATATAGATGTTCTAAAAAGGAAGTGATGAGATGGTTCTCTCTGGAGAAATTTAAAAGATAGATTTCTGCAAAAATTAAATTTAAAAAGTTAAAGAGCTCAAAGTGGTATATATTGTTCTCTTACATTAAGTGGAACTTAATGTAAGTGGAGGTAGCTGTGTTGGCCCATAAGAACCCCCTCCCCCCCGATCCATCATAGGGGAATACCTTTACTAGGCCAACAAAAACATCACAAAGTAGTGAGCAGCTTTTGAGTTCTCCAGAACTCTTCATCCAGCCAAGGGAAGTGGGGGTGGGAAGGAAAAAGGTGGCTGATGCTGAAGCGATGGAATTTGCATTTTGTCACAAACTTAAGATTTATAGGAGGAGGTAGCAGACAAATAGACTAGGCTCTACTAGGTGCTATACAGATTGCATTTAAGACTGCCCCTATGACTGCTGAGATAAAGAATCATAAAACAATTGTTCCTCCATTTTGAAAATATAAAATCTAGGAACTAGTTTCTGCATGAGTGTTACCTTGGCTGTGGCAGACCATTGCCAGGCTCTTTGCCATCTGTACTGCAGCTCTTGCTGAATGTGAAAACTGTAGCAGGCTCTTGAAAGAGAGAGGCCATCTCAATTTTAAAAAGTGAAGGGACCTTTGATATTTCTTTAGATCTGAGAAGGATTAAGTATGTAGCTGCTGCGAGAAGTTACATGAAATATTTCTGTTTTCAGTTCCTGGATGAGCAAGCATTCCTAAACTGGTCTAGATGCATTCAGATTAGTCCATGCTTTGGCATTTATCAGTGATATATACAGGACATACTATGTTCTTTTAAATTCAGTGAAAATTGTCCCATCCTCCTTTCTATGTCTGAAGTGTCCAACACTTGATCATGTAAAGAATATAGTATAGTTACTGCTGGTGATAACTTCTGGGGCAACACAGTTTACCTACAAAACTGGCATACCAATTTTTGTGGGCAAAGGGCAGTATCCCATAGGCCACATCCCAGTGCTAATGACACTGCACTAGTGTAAACCAATGCTAGTGCAATGTCATTAACGCTTGCTAGGCAAAGGGAAAAAGTGGTGATTTGCTGCCAAAACTAGTGCTGTTAGCATTGGTTACTGCCCCCAAAGGCCACCTTTCTACCTCCCTCCCAAACCAATAACCAAGAAATCAATAGCAGCAAAAGCTAAAAGTGGATAATAAATCATCATAGCTTAGAAATGCAAGGGAGGAGGGAAGGCAAATATTTTTCAGTGGTCAAAGGGTTTCCAGATTTCTGAATAATGCAGCAATATCCTTCATAAGGAGTTGAACAAGAGCCTCACCTAGCTAAAACCCCAGCCGAATTGCTGTAAGGTTTCTTGGCATAGCATCATACTGTTGTGAGAGGAGTAGCTCTTTCACTACCTGGCACCCTGTCTTATTTTAAAAAATAATTTAAAAAGGCTTCTCAAGTAGCGATTACAAGATAACAAAACACTGAGCAGGGAAGAGAACAATGCATTTCTGGATTGGCCTGTGGCAAATTGTAATGTGCCATACTGGGCATTACTATGCTTAGTCAAATCCTGAGATCAGTTACCAGCTCTTTTTTCACTTCTGCATTTGCCTAGGATACAGCACTGAGGTATGGTGTTATAGAAAACATGGGCTCCTTTAGATTACAAAGGTTATTATTCAAGATTTCTAATTAAAAAGGAAGCACAGATCAGAGAAAATACTGATTCTTTTGGAGAAAATGGTCCTATACCTGGGACATTGATTGCTTCTTTTTTTAGTATGGTTATGTGATTTCTCTCCATGGCAATGCTCACATCTGTGACTCATTAAGGTTCATTACCAAAATGGCTGAATGGACCATTCTTACTGGGAAAGCCCACACGAAATGAAGCAGTAGTGCAGGGGAATCCCCATTGTTATCTCCAACCTGTGTTCAGCTATAACAGTGGAGATTCCTCTCCTGGCCTCTTTCCCAATTCCCAGCAGGGGTGGAGCTTATGGAGGGCCTGGGCTTGCAGCACAGAGCAGGAGAGGTGGCAGAACTGACACATGCTTCCGTGGGCTGGAGGTTCTGAACCCTGCCTTATTCCATTAGTTCTTGTATCAGAACTGGGTGGGGGGCTGCAACGAAATTGTTTAAGAAAATGGAGCACAATAAAACCTGTGTGGTGTGTGTTCCTATCCTTCCTCACATACTCTTTTTTCATGTAAAGGATAGACCCCTTCCACACTTACTTTATATGCGAATGGGGCAGACATGAATAAAATACATGTGGCTGTCATGTCGTATCTAATACTACTATACTACACCAACTCTTAAATCTGAGGATGTTAGGAAGTAATAAAAGTCAAGACCATATAAATAGGATGGCTGTATCTTCCAAGGACTGTGGAAAGAATGTTTGCTTATTGCTGCTTTTGCATTTGTGAATGAATTAAAGTGCATGCCTACAGTCTAATAATTAAACTTTAACAATATTGCTGAGTTTTTTAGTTTAAAAATGTACTTGGGTAGGATAGACGTTAACGTGTGATGAAAAGCCCATGAGGATGGCATCTGTTGTTCATCTCATTTTACTGTACATAGCTTCTTCATAGTCTTTGTTTACCATTGGAAGAACGGAGGGTGTAATCACATGCTTCTTGTGCACCACTTCAGAATAACTCTTCTGACTGTTTGTGTTTGGGAAACATTCACATAAATCGGTTCATCATAGATCTGGAAGGGTTCATCTGTTTTCACAAGACCCTCTCAGCTGTTTGTTATAGCCATGGAGTGTTGTTGTAGTTTATACTGGGTTTGCATCTTATGGCACAGTAGGACAAAACTCATACTTCTCTTTCAGAGGTGTGTCTGTCTCCTGTACTTAAATACATTTGCACAACTATAATATCTGTAAACTGTCACCTAAGTTGTTTAAGGGTTAAACCCTGAGACCTACATATATTTATTTGAACTATTCTGTATGATTCCAAATGATGTACATGTCCGAACATACTTTTATTCTTTGCAATGGTACCTTATCTTATGGTCAAGCAGTTGCTTTATTCATACGTGTAACTACAGTTGCTTTGTTTATATGTGTAACTCCACATTTTCTCCATACTCCTCTGTACATATAAACCAAACCCCTGCAATTTAGATCTTTCATTTTGTATTTTGCAAACCCAAAATCAGAACAGTGTATCTCCTAGCATAGGAGAAATGGTAAGGCTATTAAGTAGTGTAGGCAAGAGGATTCCTATTTAACCTCTTTCGACTCATTTTTGTAGGAGCTGAAGGGTATTCAGTGTGTAGAGTTTATCACTGTACTATTTTTTAAAGGTATTTGTATCCTACCCCTCATTCAAATATGTCGCAGGATTAGGAACTCCCGAGTTTTCCATTGAGCATTTTGAATAGTTAAATATCATTTTATGTCACCTTGTGCCACCAGAGAGCACTCTATACCCAACTGTAGTTCTAATTAATACATAGGCTTCTGTGAGAATGTGAATAGAGAGAATCAGGCTATGATCTCTTGTGGCTTGGAGTGATAGAACTGGAAACGTGCTGAGCACTGATAAGCCAGCCTACGCCTACCAGGTGACAGCTGAATTGCCGGTTATTGCAGTAGCACACCTGCTAAACTGTCATCAGTCGGGGTGAGTGACAAGATAAATTTGGGAATTGCTGGCACACAAAATGTTCATACTTATATGTACTCACACCACACTCTTAGAAAAACCTCCAATCACAATCTCAGCATGCGCACCTGTGTGCTGTGCATACTTCCATATTTATGTGCTTATGCTTAGATAAAGTATGCAACTGCTACCAATTCATAATGGAACTATAAGGTAGCATACATATTTATATCAAATTAATATACTATTCTATATAATTTCCATATTCCATTATTGTGTTGACTGAAAACACACACATATACATGCATATGCTGGGTAAACACACAAGCCCAATCCTTCATAGATAAACTGCAAGATCAGAAACTTGCTGATATCCAGCCCCCCTTCCATTCTCTCACATGCTAACTTCAGTATTCTGTTAAATACATGGTGTTCAGGGCTGTTGTTGTTTAGACAGCTGTTGTTGGGTGTCACAAAAGAGCAGCAAATTATTAGTTAATTTATTATTACTGAGGTTTTACTGCCAGGGAGAAGTGCTTGTGAGAATTTTTGCCCCAAGTGCCAGAATAACTTGGCCAGTCTTTAATACTATACACCTTGACTTGGGGAGGGTGGGGAGGACCCACATTTACTGTTCCTCCTCAGGGTGGAAAAAGACTTGGGCCTGACGTTGTTAATACCTACATAGGTCAATTCAGAAGTAGCTTCTCTCGGAGCCAGTTGGGAAGATGCATGGCATTTCTAGCATGTGTCTTTTAAGAGACATGCCATTGATCCAAATGGAACCCATCCTTGTGATTGAGTTCTCCCATGTGCCATGCTGCCTATCACCAAACATACCGAAGGATGTAGCTGTGGTATGTGGATAAACATATCACAAACACAGAAGGATTTAGTTATGAGAATTGCCATTCTGTGTGGGGGGTTTTTTGGTTTAAGCAAGTAATGTGAATTAGCCTTTTAGCCAGTTCTGGAGAAGAGATGGTTATCTCATCAATATTGCAATGTCTAATCACAGGCGTGGGCAGGGATATCTGGAAATGGAGGGGACTACAGCTCATGGAAACTTGACTGTGGGTTTCGTTTTGGCCATGGGTTGCATGACCCCTGGCTAGCCTTTTTAGCGCTGTTTGATTGTGGGTGGGTGTGACTACTAAGCTTGATCAAAGTGATCCAGCTCTTGTGCTTCAGTCCATGCTTAGGATTTGGGAAGACACTGTATCTCAGTGATAGAACATATGCTTTGCATGCGATGGTTTCAGGTTCGATGCTTGTTGTTGTTTTTTAAATGTTCCAGGTAACAGATGGTAGGAAAAACCTCTGCCTGAGGTCCTGGAATGTCATTGCCAGTGAGTGGACAATACTGGGCTAGATGGACAAATAGTCTGATTCAATATGTCTGTGTGTGTGTGTATATATATATATGCAGCTTCCTATGTTCCTGAAAAGGGGCGTAATCCAGGCGAAGACCCAGTGTGCATTTTGCATCTCCCAACTACCTGTCCTTACTTCTAGTTTATTAGGAATGCTTATTTTCCTCTGCTGTAGACCTTGGTTGCTCTTTGACAGAACTGGGAAATAATTTACTAGATTGAGAAATGTAGAGCCTGAATTTTTGTCTTATCAAACTCAATTTCTTATTTGTACATAGGTTTGTGTTTCAAGTGACTATGTTGAATTGCTGTCTATGGTAACAAAACTGGTACTTGGATATCAGGGCAGGGAACCCTAGTTTGAGGAAGTAAATAGGAGCAGGCTCTCTACAAACTCCTGTGGGGTGGTCCATTTTATTGGCCTCAGGGATTTGGCCACAAAGGCTGTGAGGACCAGTCATTAGATGCACCTTCAGGTTAGTGGCTATAGATAGTACAAGTGGCTTGTGCTATCAACTGTTTTTAGGCTATTTATCCTTATCAGTTTACCTGGTAGTCTCTGCTAGACATTGAGCTGTCAGCAACACTGCAGTTCCCTGCCCATTCACGCCAAATTCATGGAAGCTGTAAGCAGTTAAGTTATGGCCTGTTGCAACCCAGCTCAGTGTGTGTCTCCCAGTGTCTTTTCTTTTCCCTCTGCAGGTACAGATAGTTTGAAATATATGCAAGGAAAAGATGATAGAACTGGAAATGCTTAGTTCATAGATGAAGTCACTGGCAAGTCAGGGCAAAAAACAGTGGTTGTAGCTATGGCAAGATCTAGCTTGGATATAAAAAACCCCACAAACCTTTTCTGCCTATGAGTTAAAACACTTGAGGTTCCTGAATCTTTTTCTCTGGATATGTTGCTAGTCTAGTCTATAATAGATATCTTATGGAATCCTTCCATTGTGGAAAGTTGACCTGGCCTAGATAGACCTTTGGACTGATAGACTGATTCCATTATGTCAGTGAAATTGCCTCTCTCAGAAAAAAATGTGTTTATTATTTAGATGAGTGATAAAGTTTCACTACAGTCTGTTTTACTGTATTATGTACTTTGTCCCTAAAACCCACAGTTCTAGTAGAAGACCATCTTTTCCATCTTGTATTAATCCTTTCAACTAACTTTTCATTGTCTTATGACCAAAAATAATAATAATCAAGGTAAAGCAAATGTTAATGCAGTGGTGAACAAGAGTTCATGGCATAAACTCCTAATGTTCTACATTTTCTATATTCTGCACTTCCAGTCCATGTTTTCTGCTGACAGCAGAAATTGTACTCCTTTACAAAAAGTTAAGTCTAGCATTAAATAAACCATTTCTGAAATCATAACATAGTTTTGTTTGGAGTTATAAGGCTGTGAAATGTTTCTTTTCCTAATTTCAGCCACTGGCATGGCACTTATATAATTAGTAGTGTCACAAAGAGTTGCCTATGGGGAAAGGCATGTTTTGTAATGGTAATCATGATAAATACAAAGTCCATTCTTAGAACAGTCTTTTTAACTTTAGTGTGTGAGTACTGGTCCTGGAAAAATATTGTCTTGGCAGGGGTGGGGAATATATGGTTCTCCAAATGTTATTGGACTGCAGTTCTTATCAGCCCTAGCCAGCATAGCCAATGGTGAAGGATGAGGGGAGTTGCAGTTGAACAACTGCAAAAAACAACTCATAAAACTGGCAAATATATAAATCTTTCAGAATATATAAATAATACTTGGCTAGAAACTTGAGATTTAAAATTTGAAAATCATGAAGATAAAGCAGGAAAGACAGGCTGCTTCTTAGAGGACAACTTAGCCATGAGACTCTATAGTACAGTGGAGTACCTTCCCACTCAATGTCACCTGCCTCAAATGACTAATACAGATGACCAGCTCACCAAGTGGGAGAAGCCTTACTACATTATATCCTCAGTCTTAGCACAGATCAGAATCTTTGGCAGGAACAAACATCACCGTGCTTTCCTCAATACAGGCAACCAAGCAAACCTGTGGTGAAAAGCCTGACTAGTTGATGAGTTGGTCATCTGTATCAGGCCAATACAGATCATGTGAAATTCTAATTCTACAGCTTCTTCTTCCTTGCATTCTTTTTTCTTTAAGCAAGGTGACAGAGAACGTCGGAGACTGAAACTTTGCTCCACTAGTTTCTTTCTGTGCATTGCCATGTCTGTCTCCTGATTTGTGTCAAGTCTTTCTCTCATGCAGAGTGAGCTAGAGAAATTATATAAGTCTGGCACAATGCAGTTCTTTGTGACAAGGAAAACCAGCCATTTTCTTTCCTATGAAGCGAGAAGGACCTAGGACAACCTTTGGTTAAAAATACTTTGGACTTGTTGTTCAGTCGTTAAGTCGTGTCCAACTCTTCGTGACCCCATGGACCATAGCACGCCAGGCCTTCCTGTTCTCTGCTGTTTCCCAGAGTGTGCTCAAATTCATATTCATTGCATCGGTGATGCTATCTAGCCATCTCATCCTCTGCCGTCCCCTTCTCCTTTTGCCTTCAATCTTTCCCAGCATCAGGGTCTTTTCCAGGGAGTTTTCTCTTTGCATTAGGTGGCCAAAATATTTGAGCTTCAGCTTCAGTATCTGTCCTTCCAATGAGCAGTCAGGGTTGATTTCCTTTAGGATGGACTGATTTGACCTCCTTGCAGTCCAGGGGACTCGTAAGAGTCTTCTCTAGCACCACAGTTCGAAGGCATCAATTCTTCGGCACTCAGCCTTCCTTATAGTCCAGCTCTCACAGCCATACGTTGCTACTGGGAAAACCATAGTTTTGATTATGCAGACCTTTGTCGGCAAGGTGATGTCTCTGCTTCTGACTATGCTGCCTAGGTTTGCCATAGCTTTCCTCCCAAGGAGCAAGCGTCTTTTAATTTCATGGCTACAGTCACCGTCTGCGGTGATCTTGGAGCCCAAGAAAGTAAAATCTGTCACTGCTTCCATTTCTTCCCCTTCTATATGCCAGGAAGTGATGGGGCCAGATGCCATGATCTGAGTTTTTTTAATGTTGAGTTTCAAACCAGCTTTTGCACTCTCCACTTTCACCCTCAACAAGAGGCTGTTTAGATCCTCTTTGCTTTCTGCGTGGTATCATCTGCGTATCTGAGGTTGCTGATAATTCTCCCAGCAATCTTAATTCCGCCCCTTCATGGATCACTGCCTTGTTGTGGTGAAGGGGCTTGCATAACTCAGTGAAGCCATAAGCTATACTGTGCAGGACCACCCAAGACGGACAGGTCATGGTGGAGAATTCTGACAAAATGTGGTCCACTGGAGAAGGAAATGGCAACCCACTCCAGTATTCTTGCCAAGAAAACCCCATGGAATGTATCACAAAGCTAAAAGATATGACGCCGGAAGATGAGCCCCTCAGGTCGGAAGGTGTCCAATATACTACTGGGGAAGAGCAGAGGGTATTTCCAAGTAGCACCAGAAAGAGTGAAGCAGCTGGGCCAAAGCCGAAAGGACACTCAGCTGTGGATGTGTCTGGTGGTGAAAAGAAAGTCCGATGCTGTAAAGAACAAGATTGTTTAGGAACCTGGACTGTAAGATCAATGAATCAAGGTAAGCTGGAGGTGGTCAAACATGAGATGGCAAGATTGAACATCGACATCTTGGGAATCTTGTTCCATGTCTGGTTCTTACTGTTGCTTCTTGACCCTCGTACAGGTTTCTCAGGAGACAGGTAAGGTGGTCTGGTACTCCCATCTCTTTAAGAATTTGCCACAGTTTGTTGTGATCCACACAATCAAAGGCTTTACCGTAGTCAATGAAGCAGAAATTGACGTTTTTCTGGAATTCTCTTGCTTTCTCCATGATCCAGCGAATGTTGGCGATTTGATCTCTTGTTCCTTTGCCTCTTTGAAACCCAACTTGTACTTCCGGTAGTTCTTGGTTCACATACTGCTGAAGTCTAGCTTGTAGGATTTTGAGCATAACCTTGCTGGCATGTGAAATGTGCACATTGTACAGTAGTTCGAACAATCTTTGGCATTGCCCTTCTTTGGAATTGGAATGTAAACTGACCTTTTCCAGTCTTGTGGCCACTGTTGAGTGTTCCAAATTTGTTGGCATATTGAGTGCAGCACTTTAACAGCAATATCTTTTAGGATTTTAAATAGCTAAGCTGGAATACTGTCATCTCCGATAGCTTTGTTGTTAGTAATGCTTCCTAAGGCCCACTTGATTTCACTCTCTAGGATGTTTGGCTGAAGTTCAGTGAGCGCACTGTCATGGCTATCAGGGACATTCAGATCTTTCCTGTCTAGTTCTTCTGTGTATTCTTTCCAGCTCTTCTTAATCTCATCTGCTTCTGTTAGGTCCCTGCCTTCTTTGTCCTTTATCATTTCCGTCTTTGCACAAAACGTTCCCTTGAGATCTCCGATTTTCTTGAAAAGATCTCTAGACTTTCCCATTCTATTGTTTTCCTTGATTTCTTTGCATTGTTCATTTAAGAAGGCCTTTTTGTCTCTCCTTGCTATTCTCTGGAAGTCTGTATTCAGTTAGATATATCTTCCCCTTTCTCCCTTGCTTTTCGCTTCCCTTCTTTCGTGAGCTACTTGTAAAGCCTCATCAGACAGAAACTTTGCTTTCTTGCATTTCTTTTTATTTGGGATGGATTTAGTTGCTGCCTCCTGAACAATGTTACGGACCTCCGTCCATAGTTCCTCAGGCACTCTGTCTATCAGGTCTAATCCCTGAAATCTATTTGTCACCTCCACTGTGTATTCATAAGGGATCTGATTTAGGTCATACCTGAATGGTTTCGTGGTTTTCCCTACATTCTTCAATTTAAGCCGAAATTTTGCAATAAGAAGCTCATGATCTGAGCCACAGTCAGCTCCAGGTCTTGTTTTTACTGACTGTATGGAGCTTCTCCATCTTTGGCTGCAAAGTACATAATCAATCTGATTTCGATATTGACCATCTGGTGATGTCCATGTGTAGAGTTGCCTCTTGTGCTGTTGGAAAGGAGTGTTTGCTATGATCAGCGTGTTCTCTTGGCAAAACTCTATTAGCCTGTGTCCTGCTTCATTTTGTACACCAAGGCCATGCTTGCCTGTTATCCTGGTGATTTCTTGACTACCTACTTTAGCATTCCAATCCCCTATGATGAAGAGGACATCTTTTTTGGTGTTAGTTCTAGAAGGTGTTGTAGTTCTTCATAGAACCAATCAACCTCAGCTTCTTCGGCCTCAGTGGTTGGGGCATAGACTTGAATTACTGTGATGTTGAATGGTTTGCCTTGGATTCGTACTGAGATCATTCTGTCATTTTTGAGATTGTACCCCAGTACTGCTTTTCTCATCCTTTTATTGTCTATGAGTGCTACTCCATTTCTTCTAAGGGATTCTTGCCCACAGTGGTAGATATGATGGTCACCTGAATTAAATTCGCCCATGCCTGTCCATTTTAGTTCGCTGATTCGCAAGATGTCGATGTTCAATCTTGCCATCTCATGTTTGACCACCTCCAGCTTACCTTGATTCATTGATCTTACAGTCCAGGTTCCTAAACAATCTTGTTCTTTACAGCATCGGACTTTCTTTTCACCACCAGACACATCCACAGCTGAGTGTCCTTTCGGCTTTGGCCCAGCCGCTTCACTCTTTCTGGCACTACTTGGAAATACCCTCTGCTCTTCCCCAGTAGTATATTGGACACCTTCCGACCTGAGGGGCTCATCTTTCGGCATCATATCTTTTAGCTTTGTGATACATTCCATGGGGTTTTCTTGGCAAGAATACTGGAGTGGGTTGCCATTTCCTTCTCCAGTGGACCACATTTTGTCAGAACTCTCCGCCATGACCTGTCCATCTTGGGTGGCTCTGCACGGCATAGCTTATGGCTTCACTGGGTTACGCAAGCCCCTTCGCCACAACAAGGCAGTGATCCATGAAGTGGTAGTTTGAACTACCTATGTGTAAAAACAGGTAGAGGCTAGTGGAGCAGTTGTAGTTTTTAGGAAATAGTGATGCATGCCATATGCCAGCAAATTTGGAAAACACAATAATGGCCAACAGATTGGAAAAAATCAACTTATATCCCCATACCAAAAAAGCGAAGCACCAAAGAATGTTCAAACTATTGAACGGTGGCACTTATTTCACAGGCCAGTAAGGTAATGCTCAAGATCTTGCAAGGTAGACTCCAGCAATTCATGGAATGAGAATTGCCAGATGTACAAGCTGGGTTTAGAAAAGGCAGAGGAACTAGAGACCAAATTGCCAATATCCACTGGATAATGGAGAAAGCCAGCGAGTTTCAGAAAAGCATCTATTTCTGTTTCATTGACTATTCTAAAGCCTTTGACTGTGTGGATCATAACAAATTGTGGCAAGTTCTTGGTGGTATGGGGATACCAAGTCATCTTGTCTGCCTCCTGAGGAATCTGTGTAACGACCAAGTAGCAATGTAAGAACAGACCACGGAACAACAGACTGGTTTAAGATTGGGAAAGGAGTATGGCAGGGTTGTATACTCTCACCCTACCTATTCAATCTGTATGCAGAACACATCATGCGATGTGCTGGGCTTGATGAAGCCAAGGCTGGAGTTAAAATCGCTGGAAGAAACATTAACGATCTCAGATATGCAGATGATACCACTTTGATGGCTGAAAGTGAGGAGGAGCTGAGTAACACTTTCATGACGAAAGTGAAAGAAGAAAGTGCAAAAGCTGGGTTGCAGTTAAACCTAACCCCCCCCCCCAAGATTATGGCAACCAGCTTGATTGATAACTGGCAAATAGAGGAAGAAAACGTGGAGGCAGTGACAGACTTTGTCTTTCTAGGCACAAAGATTACTGCAGATGCTGACTGCAGCCAGGAAATCAGAAGACGTTTACTTCTTGGGAGGACAGCAATGACAAACCTTGATAAAATAGTTAAGAGCAGAGACATCACACTGACGACAAAGGTCCGCATAGTGAAAGCAATGGTATTCCCCGTAGTAAGCTATGGCTGTGAGAGCTGGACCATAAGGAAGGCTGAGCAAAGGAAGATAGATGCTTTTGAACTGTGGTACTGGAGGAAAATTCTGAGAGTGCCTTGGACTGCAAGAAGATCAAACCAGTCCATACTCCAGGAAATAAAGCCAGACTGCTCACTTAAGGAATGATATTGAAGGCAAAACTGAAGTACTTTGGCCACATCATGAGAAGTCAGGATACCCTGGAGAAGATGCTGATGCTAGGGAAAGTGGAAGGCAAAAGGAAGAGGGGCTGACCAAGGGCAAGATGGATGGATAATATTCTGGAGGTGACAGACTCGACCTTGGGGGAGCTGGGGGTGGCGACAGCTGACAGGAAGCTCTGATGTGGGCTGGTCCATGAAGTCATGAAGAGTCCGAAGCGACTGACCGAATAAACAACAACAAACCCATGCAATTACATTGGGAATCCAAGAGCAGAACTGAGAGGAAATGTCTAGGGCAGGGATGGGGAATGTGTGGCCCTCCAGTTGCTGTTGGACCACAACTCCCATCCTTCCTTACTATTGGCTATGCTGGCTAGGGCTGATGGGAACTGCAGTCCAAAAACATCTGGAGGCCATACCCCTGATCTAGGGGAACATGGCTTCTGTAGCCCGAGGCAACATGTTGACACTTATATTCATTGTCTTTTTGTTTTTTGTAGATCACACAGGAGGCAGGAGAGTTTATGATCACTTTCCCATATGGATACCATGCAGGATTTAATCATGGTTTCAACTGTGCAGAGTCAACAAACTTTGCAACAATCAGATGGATTGATTATGGAAAAGTAGCTAAATTGGTAAGTCAAACTATATTACTAATTACAAAACTATCTGTTAGAATGTATTGAAAAAAGAAACCTGCGAATTTAGACATGCTGGCATGATAAAATTACAGGACTGGAAGAAAATTTTGCAAACTTTTCAAATAGCAAAGTGTTATAATTTTAACTGGTGCTGGTTGTATAATAGGTTATTGAGGACTGAAAGGTTCAGGAGTAATGATAGCCAGATAATTCCGACTTTCATTTTGCCAGTGTATGGGGTTTGCTTCCATATGCTGTGGTATACCAAGAGTACAATCCTATGCATGTCTACTCAGAAATAAGTCCCATTGAATAAATGGGGCTTACTCCTAGGAAACTAGGTAAAACATTTCAGCCTTTACGTCCCCATTGTGGGAACTTCACATTTAGTCCAACTAATAACATATCTTGGCACTTGTCAAAGTCTTCCACTACCTCAAACAGTTAAGATAAAGATTATTAAGTTTTCTATATATAGGAGAGGTATATATTTATACTTTGGATGGATTTCTATATCCTTATTTTATCATTTTATCAGATGGTTCATGCCTGGGGTATTATCTAAAAATAAATTAGATATATTGGATTTATATATTAAAATCTATCTAAGAAATAACAGAAATAATAGGCTGTGACTTACCTCTGAATCCCCTAGTTGTGTTGCTTGAACAAAACAAAAACACAATCAATGGAAAATAACATCATACACTTATTAGGAATAAGTTCATGAGACTAATAACTGGAAACAACAAACCTGCCCATTAATAGAAGAACAGCATAGAAAAATATGACAAAGAAGCCGTATGTGCAAACTAACCTGTTATAAAATCATTTGGAGGGCAGTTAAATAATATAAAAAACGATATGCTGGAAGGCTGGCATCTATTTCTCAGATATTCATGTGGTTTCATTCTATTTCAATATGTGAGATGAGGTTTTGGATGTTGTATAGATAAATGATTGATCAGTTGTAAATTATATGAAAATTATAAGGTCTTAAAAAAAATCTGGATGGTTTCCAATCTACAGCCCATCTCTCTCTCTTTGCCAGCCATTTAACTTGTGATGCCTATATATTGGGCTTTCACCTTAGATGGTGTATCAGTCAGTTGAGGGCATGAGGCTGGGGAAGACTGCTATAGGCATGTATAATGGTGGCAGGGCAGTGGGTGCAGGGAGAGTAAAAAGGCAGAGAGAAACAAAAATAATTGGCAGATTGGGAAAAGAAGCATGGCAGTGTCCCCTATAATTTCAGAGGCTGCTGACTTCATGCTATATCCCTTACTGGTCTGCTAAGGGAGTGAGTCTCCTAGTCAATAGTCTGCTAAGGGTGTCCTAGTCAATAGAAAGCTACTGAGCTCAGAGGGAAGTATTTATTTATTTATTTCATTTCTATACCGCGCAATAGCTGAAGCTCTCTGGGCGGTTCACAGAAATTAAAACCAAAGAGCACACAATAAAACCATACAAAATATATAAAACATTAAAACCACAGTAAACAATACAACCAGAATAAAACCTAGCAGCAGTGCAGGGATTTAAAATACAGATTTAAAACAGCAAAGCCAAAAGTCTAAAGAGCTAAAATGCTAAAATGCCTGGGAAAATTAAAAGGTCTTCACCTGGTGCTGGAAGGAATACAATGTAGGTGCCAGGCGAACCTCACTAGGGAGCTCATTCCACAGCTGGGGTGCCACAGCAGAAAAAGCCCTCATCCTAGTAGCCACCTGCCTCACTTCCTTTGGCAGGGACTCACGGAGAAGGGCCACTGAGGATGATCTTAAGGTCCAGGCAGGCACATATGGGAGGAGGTGATCCTTCAGATAACCTGGCCCCAAGCTGTTAAGGTCTCCCAAGTCCCAATCCAGTTGTCAGGAGCACCCTGGCGGCCTCTTTCAGTAGACTCCAATAGCCAACTCAAGACACAGACGGAAGGTTTCTTTTCAAGGCTTTAATCCTTTTACAACTTAATGATTCTTTCAGATGCTAATCACCAGCGACTAGGCAAGGAACAGCAGAGTGGCCTAAGCACCAAGTAGTCAGTTGATCCCTGTTTGAAGGAGAGTCACTTGAAGACCCTGAACTTATGGGCTAGGGAGAGATCCTCCCTCTTTCCCGTGGGTCCACGGGAGGCGGCCGTTGCTTGCGTGCCAAACGGGCGCTACACCTCCTTTCCGCACCCTCCATTGCTCATAGTTCTTTGCGTCTGCGTCGAGCATCCAGCAAGCCCCCCTCCTGCACTTGCTCACTGCCAGGGTCACTATCTCAGGAATGCCAGCAGGAGGAATCTCTGCCAGCTGCTATGCCTGTGAGGGATGAGCTGGCTCCTCTCCCACAGTTTGCTGATCCTCCTCAGAATCAGAACTGCTCTGGGGTTCCATCGGCTCAGTTTCCACCCTGACACCAATGCTCTAACCACTACACCACACTGGCTTTCATTGAATATGGCCCTCAGGCCGAAAGAAGTTCAACAACCCTGGTTTAAACAATACTGAGCTAGATGGACCAATAGTCTGACTGAGTTGGCTTCCTACATGGCCCACCAAACTGAGTGCAGCCAGATCCGTAGCTGACTAAGAGGTTGATAAACCTCCTGTTTTTTTAGCCAGTCCAGGATGGCATAAATGGGAATGATAAAGAACCTGGAAAGCTGCTAGGCTCGACTTCATGAGTCACAATTTGTGCAGGCGGTCTTTTAAGCAATTGCTTAACCGTCCTGCATTCGGTGTCCTTTTTCTAATGAGGGAGGAGCATCAGTTTATTTTGTGCTGTCTGAAAGCATTCACTCATTCCTTGATAATGGAGGGGTGGCTATGCAATTGGCCCTGGAAGTTCACCCCTAATTTGAATGTTAATACCAGCACTTTGAATCGGGCCCGGAAATGGACTGACAGCCAGTACAGCTGGAAAAGTACTGGCGTAATATGAGCTCGTTGGCCCGTCCCTGTTAACAGTCTTGCTGCCCTATTTTGGACCAGCTGAAGTTTCCGGACCATTTTCAAAGGCAGCCCCGTGTATAACGCATTGCAGTAATCCAGACGAGAAGTTATCAGAGCATGGATAACTGTAGCTAGGCTATCTCTGTCCAGATAAGGGTGTAGTTGGTATACCAGCCTAAGCTGATAAAAAGTGCTCTGTGCCACTGAGTTCACCTGTGCCTCAAGTGACAGTTCTAGATCTAACAGTAGCCCTAAACTACGAACCTGATCCTTTAGGGGGACTGCAACCCCCTCCAGAACAGGTTGAATATCACCTAGCCGGGCAGACGAACCACCCACTAACAGTACCTCCGTCTTGTCTGGATTGAGTTTCAGTTTATTGGCCCTCATCCAGTCCATTACTGTGCCCAGGCGCTGATTCAGAACAGCCACTGCCTCACCTGGGTTTGATGAGAAAGAGAGGTAGAGCTGGGTGTCATCTGCATATTGATGGCACCTCAGCCCACACCTCCGGATAACCTCCCCCAGTGGTTTCATGTAGATGTTAAACAGCATGGAGGATGAAATAAAACCCTGTGGAATCCCAAGGCACAATTGCTATGGCACAGAGCAATAATCCCCCAGCATCACCTTCTGGAATCGGCCATCCAAGTAGGAGCGGAACCACTGCAGTGCAATGCCTCCAACTCCCAACCCAGTCAACCTATCCAGAAGGATACCATCGCTGATGGTATCGAAAGCCTCTGAGAGGTTCAGGAGAATCAACAGGGTCGCACTCCCCCTGTCCCTCTCCCGGCAGAGGTCATCCCACAGGGCAACCAAGGCAGTTTCCATTCCAAAACCAGGCCTGAAGCCCGATTGAAATGGCTCTAGACAATCTGTTTCATTCAAGAGTGCCTGGAGCTGTCCTGCAGCCACCTGTTCAAGCACCTTGCCCAAGAAGGGGATGTTGGCCACTGGCCTATAATTGTTAACATCCTCCAGGTCCAGGTTAGGCTTTTTCAGGAATGCTCTGATTACTGCCTCTTTTAAAGAGGCCGGCACCACTCCCTCTCTCAAGGGGGAATTTACAACCTCCTGGACCCACCTGAACATCCCCTCCTTATTTGATTTAAAAAGCCATGAAGGGCAAGGGTCAAGCACACAAGTGGTTGATCGGACTTGGCCAAGCACCTTGTCCGCATCCTCAGGCCTCAATAACTGAAACTCATCCAATAGAACTGGACCAGACGGTGCTCTGAACGCCTCTACCAATGGAACTGCATTAATGGTGGTGTCCAATTCATAGCGAATCTGAGCGACTTTATCTTCAAAATGCCGTGCAAACTCATCACAGTATGCAACCGAGGGTTCCACAGTCTCTCTCCCTGGCCCAGAATGTAACAAGCTGCGAACCACTCAGAAGAGCTCTACTGGACGACACTGAGAAGATGCAATGCCGGTGGAAAAGAACTGTCTCTTCGCCACCCTCACCGCCACAGAGTAGGCTCGATAGTGAGCTCTTACCTGTGTTTGGTCAGACTCAGCACGAGTTTTCCTCCACCTGTGTTCTAGCCATCTCCCCTCTTGCTTCATTGCCCTCAGCTCAGGTGTATACCAAGGAGCTAGCCGGGCTCTGCTCAGAGGGAGAGGGCGCTTGGGCGCGATCGTGTCAACCGCCCGAGTCATCTCTGCATTCCACAGAGCAACCTGGGCTTCAACAGGAGCACCAGCCATACCAGCAGGAAAATCCCCCAGAGCCCTCTGGAATCCATCAGAATCCATTAGCCTCCAGGGGCGGACCATTTTAATAGGTCCCCCACCCTTGCAGAGGGGGAAGGCTGCCGAGAGTCTAAACCTCAACAGGAAGTGACTTGACTATGACAAAGGGACAGATGTTAATTCCTCCACTTTCAGATCGCCTTCCTCCTGCCCAGTCGAGAAAACCAGATCAAGTGTGTGTCCTTTTACATGCGTTGGGCCGATGACATGTTGGGACAACCCCATGGTTGTCATGGCGGCCATGAAGTCCTGAGCCGCCCTGGATACTGTGGCCTCAGCATGGAAGTTGAGATCCATCATCCTAGGGGTCCTCAACACCAAGTCCAAGACCACCTCCATCAGCTCAGGCAGGGAATCTGATGGGCAGTGGGGTGGGCAGTACACCAACAGAATCCCTAATCTGTCCCGGGTACCCAACACAAGGTACAAGCACTCAAGATCTGCACTCAAATGAGCAGGAAGCCTGGAGAGAGGGATTGAATTCCTATAGACCATGGCAACCCCCACTCCCCAACCCTTGAGTCGGTTTTGGTGCTGCACTGAGTACCCAGGAGGGCGCAGCTGGGAGAGAGTAACCCCTCCCAGTTCCCCCACCCAGGTCTCAGTAATACATACCAGGTCAGCCCCCTCATCCACAGTCAAATCATGGATGAGGGAGATTTTATTTTGGGCTGACCTGGCATTCAGCAGCAGCACCACCAGACCCGAGAGCAAGCCTGTAAGGCCGCCAGGAACCATCTAGTTGGGGGAAGAACCAGAAGAGGGGACAGCTGTAAGGTGTCTAGCCCCTCTTCTCCTCAGCTGGCCTGTTAAACCCCTAACGCCATACCTCCCCCTCCCCATGACCACAGTTATGGTGGCACCTCCCCGACCCCCTGAGTTGCTTGAAGGACTTCCCAGACACATATTAAAATGTTAAGATGTAAAATATAAAACAGTATAAAATATATAAAAGAGAGCAGCTAAAAAGGAGCAGGTAGAATCTGTGTTTGCCCCTTTCTTTCTGGTTTTTAATGCTGCTGCCTTCTGCTGCTGCTATTTGCTGCTGGTATCTCTGGCTGCTGATGTCGCTGGAGATCTTCATATGAAGGAGGAGCATATGAGATCTTCATATGCTCCTCCATGCGTCTCCAAGTGCGACGCTAAGTGCGCACTTAGCGTTGTACTTGGCGCAGTGCCGAAGCGTATGCCAAAGCGCTGCCTCTAGCAGCCCCAGCTGAGTACCTGTTTGTTTGGCAGGGGCAGAAACAGGCTCAGGGTCCACCTGGTGCAGCTGGCTGGTCCTCCTTCCCCACAGCTCCTTCCCGAGTAGCCTCTGGCAGCCCCGGCTAAGTACCTGTTTGTTTGGCAAGTAGGCCTGCCTTAGGGATCATTATGACAGTGGAGCAGCTCAAAAGATCCAGGTCACAGCTCAGAAGATTAAGAACATAAGAAGAACCATGCTGGTTCAGACCAAGGGTCCATCCAGTTCAGCATTCTGTTCACACAGTGGCCAACCAGCTGCCCATGGGAAACCCACAAGCAGGAGATGAGTACAACAGCATCCTCCCACGTATGTTCCCCAGCAACTGTCTCTTATACTGGAGGTAGCATATAGCTATCAGGACTAGTAGCCATTTATAGCCTTAGCCTCCATTAATTTATCTAACCCCCCTTTAAAGCCATCCAAAGTGGTGGACATCACCACATCTTGTGGAAGTGAATTCCATAGTTTTACTATGTGCTGTGTGAAGAAGTACTTCCTTTTGTCTGTCCTGAATCTCCCACCAATCAGCATCATGGGATGACCCCAAGTTCTAGTATTATGAGAGAGGGAGAAAAAAGTCTGCCTGTCCACTTTCTCCACACCATGCATAATTTTGTACATCTCTGTCATGTCTCCCCTTACTCACCTTTTTTCTGAGCTAAACAATCCTAGCTGTTGTAACCTTTCTTCATAGGAGTCAGGACATGTAACCTGTTGTATCCCCCAGCAATGCCTAGGTCCCCCATTACTGATCTCATTGATTAACTCCAGGGTTCCCCAGAACACAGTTTGAAAGCTGTTTGGAGAGTGGGCATCTCTGTTCTGTGCCTTTATACATTAGCCTCAGTCTGCTTGCCAGTTGCATGTTAGTCGGCGCTGTGGTAGAGCTGATCTATGTGATTTGCCACTAACTCATCCTGCATCTCTTTGCATCACAAATCCATTTTATGAAGTTTCTGTTGCTGAACTTTATTTTGTCAAACTGACGCTAATAAACAGAGGAGATCAAATTTTAGTGTTGAAAGAAGGGCAGATGGGACATTTCCTCAGACTTCTGTGGATTTTTTTATTTACCTAATGAAGTTTATATTCATCTTAGTTGGCTGGAGATATGTCTTTCTGTGGACAACATTTTGAGTTATTTTACTCGAGTGCATTTTGTTAATGTTGGTGAAACAGATGAACCAGTGACAATTACTTCGTGTGTTTTGCTGGGGCCTCCTTTAATTTGTGCTGAGCCTGCAATATTTGTGCTGAACTAGGAGCTATATGCAGACATTAAAACTGCTGAATATAAATGTTTACATAGTGTTTGGATTATTTCCCCCCTCCCCTGTTCTTAGAAAATAAAGATTTCCTTAGAAGTGTTTCCATTAAAAACACACACACACACACACATTATTTTCTACTGCATAGGTAGAAAAAGAAGCATTTTAGATAATCAGTGTTGCATGACTTATTCACAACTTTAAGCTGTCATTTGGTTGCTTGATGTACGTCCCTGGTCAGTAACCAGTTTTTAACAGGAGGCCATACTAAGGACTAGAATGCCAGAAAGATTGGCTTGAACCACTACCACACCAACCAAGAGGTAAAGGGCTTTTTAACCCCGTCTCTCCATGTGAATATCAACAGCAACTTTAATAGAATTCTTCTTTAGGCATTATAGCTGCTCGCTACTATTTGTCTCTGTTTGCAGATAGATGTGAGTCGCTGAGGTGCGTGTGGGAAGACCTTTCTTAGTTTGAAAGCTTAGGGTAGTCTCCAGTTGTTCCCTAGCACTAATGCTAATGTTGTTTGTGCTAGTGCAAAGCAATACGTATGCAACATAATTAGCACTTGCTAGGTCACTGAGAAAAAATTGTGATTTGTCACTGAAATTCACGCTGGGGCACAATTGGCACTGCTGAATTTCAGCAGCAAATCACCGCTTTTCTCCAACATTAGTGCTAGGGCACAGTTGGATACTACTGTTATAAAAACTGTGTTCTATCCCTGGTAGACTCATCCAATTTGTTTCCCAAGAACGAGAGGAGGCAGAGATCTGGTCCAACACTATTTTATTCTGCAGAATAAGGCAACCTTTGGGGCTAAACACACCAACAAAGATGGCAACTAAGTAATGTGATCCAGAAGCTTATATACACAAAATCTTTGGGGGTTGGCTTACGCCTGCTCTCTACTAACTTCTTTGTCTAGCTGGCACGAACAACGCCCCTCAACACTCAAGCATGCGTAGAGAGACAGCAGAGAGATAGTTACGTACTCTTGCATACTACATTCTTGACATTTCTGAGTCTCTGATAAGGCACTGTGTCTTTGTTTAGCATGACAATCTCACGCAGAGGTAGAATAGACATAGCATAGCTTATAAAATCATGGGATAATAATAAACATATTAAAGCTGAAATTTCTATAACACTCCCCCCTCAAAAGGCTTTTCTCAAATCTTATACTCTTCTTTGGTCCAGCAGTGGACTACATGCTTAAAGGCGCAAACCATTATCAATAGTGTCATAAGAAACAGAACTGCGCCAGTCACAAGTTGTTTCAACCATGCAAAATCAGGGAGCCAGGAGGTCAACCATAACCAAGGATCACTTGCTCTTGAATAGTTCTATCCAATCATATCTTGTAGTTTGGCGATTTCATCTTCTATGGTTTTGTTTAAATCATGAAACTTTACACCCTTGCTTTAGTAAGGTGCAGAAACTACCTTGATGTGCTAAGAGATAATCTAAAACAAACTTACGTTGTGCCACTTGCTGGTTGAGATTCTCAATTTCAGATTGAATGGCCCTCACTGTTATAGCTGTGGCATTGACGGTTTTCTCTAAACGGCAAGTGAGGCCTAGGATGCTTTTTCTGTTCTAGCTACCAGAATGTTGACAACAAAAACACATTCTCTTGGTGTAAGTCTGGAATTTGAACTTTTGGAACTTAGTTTTGTTCAGTTCATCAGGAATCCTTGAAAAGAGAGTGCCCTCTTTCTGTAGAGCTCTAACTATTACTTGCGGTTCTCTAATCAAGCCAGGCAACAAAGTGAAGTATCTGACAGTTGATGGGTGTTTGTAATAGAGAATAGAATTATCTCTATTCTGCTTAAACATAAACTCAGCATGGCTCTTAAACTAATTTATTTTTACTTGAGTGTGAAATGTTAAGACAACTAGACTTAAGAAGGAAAGAGTAATATGCATGATTAAGCGTCAGGAGACAGCTCCCTCTTGAACAAATATTTACTTGAGTCCCTCTAGTGGTTCACTACTCCAATGGTGGCCTTCAGGTGGGTCAGCTTCTGGTGTGACTCTCTCTGGGGCACATAATGCCTTTACTCGAGTGTGATGAATCCACTTCTTTCCTCTAGCGACTTTTACAGCAATGTGAGTGGTGAGTAGGATCTGAAATGGACCCTTCTGCTTCTCGGTAAGTGGTTCGTCTTTCTAGCACCCAATCACTGGGATTGAAATTATGCACTGGAGCGTCCAAAGGCAAGGATTGGTGTGATGCCATGAACCTGTAAAGACAAAACAAAACAGACTGCAAGGCAGTAGTATATTCTTGGATCTCTAAAGCTCTTCTAAATTCACATTTAAGCTATCAGCCATAGCTAATATCTGAGGTGGGTGTCCATATAACATTTCAAAGGATGTCAATTTAATACTTCCCCTGGGGGTGCACCGTACTTGAGTCAAGGCGATTGGCAAGGCCTGTGGCCATTTCAACTTAGTCTCTGAACAAATTTTTAGTAAACGTTGACTTTAGGGTGTGGTTCATCCTCTCAACTTGACTTGTGGATTGAGGTTTCCAAGGGGGGTGTAGCTTCCAGTTAATTTGTAAAGCCTGGGCCACTGCTTGCGTCACCTGTCCAACAAAATGGGGCCCCTGATTCGATTCAATCTCTTCAGAAGAGAAGAATCTAGGGACTACTTCTTTTAACAAGATTTTGGCTACTGACTGTGCGGTAGCTGTACAAGTTGGGTAGGCCTCAACCCATCTTGTCAATTGGTCTACTATTACTAGCAGGTACCAGTAGCCATGAGTTTGGGGCAACTCTGAAAAGTCAATTTAAAGTCTCTGGAAAGGATAGTAAGCCCATGGGCGACCTCTCATTTGAGCTGGGGGCTTAGACATCTTTGGATTTTTTCTGAAGCACAAAGGGCAATTAGCCACTGCTCTCTGGGTTTCAATATACAATCTTGGGGCCACAATGTGTCTCACGAGTAGATCTTCTATCGCAGTTCTTCTTAAATGCATAGTCTGGTGCAAATTTCTTACTATAAAACTCAAAAGCGGCTTGGGTATGAATACTTGGCCTCTTGGGACTACCCACCATCCATCTTCAGTTTGTTTTACCTTGTATTCAAGGGCTTTTTCATTTTTAGCCAAGAAGTAAATTGGAACCAAGTCTGTGCTCATTAGGGTTCCTTCATAATGTACTTCTTTACCTCTTATGTGTGCTGCTTCTTTTGCAGCCTTATCTGCCAAAGCATTGCCTTTTCGTTTTTCAGGAATGGCATTCTTTCTGTGTGCTCTCACGTGCATCACAGCTACTTCTTTGGGCTTCATCAAGGCATCTAAAAATTTCATGATCTGGGTGGGGTCTGACAAGGCTAAAGCAGGTGGTAATATCAAGGCTTGCTTCAATTTAAGAAGCCTTTTTATTTCACTTGTCCACTTCTAGTGGGTAATATTTTTGTCAAGGCTTCATACAGGGGCTTCGCCTTCTTTTTATAATCAGGTTAATCAGAGGTTTCAATCTCTTTTTAACTTTTAATGAGAAAGGGTATTGTTTAACCTTTATCGATTGAGCTCTGTGCTTAAGGTCAGTCTGTATGGGCTTAACAAACTCTGCCCCGGCAGGCACCTTTTTGCTTACACTCTCTTAGGGGCTTTGCTCACCACAACTGACACTCTGGTATTGTTCTTTTGCAAATTTGGCAACTTGGCAACCATCTCATTATCTTGAAAGAAAATCTCTGCTTGTAATTTTTGTCAGCAAGTCTCGACTGAGTAGTGCAACTGGGCATCTTTTAGACACAACAAATTCATGCAATAGGTCGCTCTTGTGTCAATAAGTCTCATTATTTCTTTTCTTTTTACACTTATTGTAACTAAAGGGTTCCTCAGAGCCAAGCAGAGGAACCTTCTTCTCTTTTTATGGCTACCATGGCCCCCCTCTTCTCCCCCTTTAGCTTTGGGCAGTCCTTTCGCCAATATCTTTTTCTCTACAAATGTTCTTTCTCTGAGTTCTAAAATCCTTCTTCAAGCCTTTATTTACCTAATCAGGGGCTCGCCCTGTGACCGCCACTGCAATCAAAGCTGCATTCTGTCTAGCCTTTTATCTGCTTCCTTCTTCTGCCTTGTCTGCTACTTACTCTATCTCTCTTCATACCTTTTTTTGGGTGGCACAAACATAGTTGCAACTAACAGCAAATATCACATACACACAACAAACTTTCATTGAAGTCTAACACCAGGACTGGAAAACATTTTTGCATGGTAAGGCATGGTGGAGCAAATCTAGCAATCATATGCTCCTCTGGCTGCATGGCCAGGACCCATCAAGATCAAGGGAAGGGCATTCTCATACATGCAAAGAATTCTAAGCCGCCATTTTTGCGTCGGCAACTTCACGCTGCACGAGTTCTGGCAGAGCGTCAGGCTTGCCTCTGAGCATAGAGTGTCAGAACAGTTCAGATTTTGAGAAAGAGCTGGAACATGTGGGGCAGGAACTTTCTCAGGTTTCAGAAACACAGCTGGGTTCTCTCTTTATACAGTTCTGTGGGTGGTGGCAGAAAGGGGGAGGCAAGGGAAGACAACCCGGACTCCTTAGACGCAAGGCGCAGATGCAGGCAGCAGCGCGAAATCGCAGGGGCTGAGCTTCCGCGCTCTGCCCGATTGGCTCGGCATTAACAGCTGCGCCTTGAGGTGTCCTGGGAGAGGGGGGAGATCTTCCCCTCTCACCTCTTAAGTTAAGAGAATTTGCTGCCCCTTTCTTCTAAACAGAAACTAACTTGCGTAGTTTCTCTTTGAACTTTTTGAAGGCTGTTTCCTTTGTAGTCTGTGAATCCCTAGCAATTTGCATCAGTATGCTTCATTAGGGTAAATGGAATCAAAGCCTTGGAAATGCAGCTTCTTATCTGAGTGTTGAAGCCACAAATCAAACTCAGCCTGCTGTACACTGAGCTGACCACAAACACACAATCTACAGCAGCGAGAGTTTTTAAGGCTATAACAAGCCTCACAGTATTTTCTACAGCAAGTCTTTAACAGTCTAAAGTTCCAGTCCATGTGCAGAGTGCCTCTCAAAAGTCTGAACAATGATGGATCCAAACAAAGAAGGCTTCTAGCAAAAGCTCTCTGTCTCTTCATCAGTTCAAAAGGGGAAGGTGTAACCTTACACCTCTTCTAGATTCCTCGACAGATAAGAATAAGAACAGAGCAGCACGGCTCAGCTTTCCAGCTGTGATGCTTTCTTTTGCAAATCTCACTCTGTTTCTGTCAGGTTCTCACAGACATCTTCAGCCTCTCTGTTTGCTAAGGCTAAATCAGCGGCGGCGAGGGGGTTAGGTAACCCCCCCTTAGCTCTGCTCTGAGCAGACTGACCGAGATAAGCTCACACAGACCCTGACATTTTACAAACTTGCTTTGTCTTTGTTTCTTGATTTTGCCACAGTCTTTAAGGCTTCAAATAAATCTCTTTCCTCAGAGTTTACAACTTCCTCAGCTGTTCTTGCATCCTCTAACAAGCCTGAATACCGTGGAGGATTTTCAACATAGAAGGAGCGAGACGCAGGGATGTAACAGATGGGTTCTCTGCGGGGGGGGGGGGTTCCCCCGGAAACCTCTCCTCCCAACCTAACAGGCCGAATAGGGTGGGGGAAACCCAGGGCGCCTTGGGCAGGATCTCCTAATTTCCAAGCTCCTTCTGTGGAGCTTGAGTCGGGGAGAACAGGGGCTTTGGGCTTCACCTCGGAGCATACCATCATGACTTTACAATACTGACCTTTACATTTTCTTATCCAATTAGGATTTTTTTTCAACATCTAAGCATCAATACAAAGAAATTGGTCTCAGTGATTGTCAGTAATTATTTTAACATAAACCTTGACAATAACAATATTTTCCCACTTCCCCTAGTCGGTGAGCCGACACTAAAATTTACTCATTCTCTGTTATAAGATTTTATGAGCTCTTCTTTTGTCATTTTAACACCATAATCCAGCTTGAACAACTTAAAATTCTTAAGCATGCATCCCAGTGGGTCTTGGCTGATCTCTTCCATGGATGGTCCTGATCCCATCCCTGCCAATTCTCTGTCTGTCTGTCTGTCTGTCTGTCTGTCTGTCTATCTATCTATCTATGTATCTATCTATATCCAACTGCTGCTTAAGCAAGGCTCAGCTGGACGAAATGGGAGGTTTACACTCCCCAAATGGCCCGGACAAGGATAGATTTAACTCACCTCATGGTTTTAGCCTTCAAACGACCCCTCAGACAGCGTCCTGTCTTCTAAATAGGGATGGCGGAGAATTCCGCCACGGATTTCAGTGAGGCTGAATGCACTGGCATTTGGCCCCCCGAAACCCATGGTGGAACGGCCTCCCCCCCGCCCCCCCGCGGAATCCCCCCGGGATGAAGCTTACCTGGGGCGGATGTTCCGGTGGCTGCAGTGGCGGCGGCAGCGGCAGCTGGTCTTCGGCTGGCTGCTGCGGACTCAACTGGTGGCCACCACGCCATTTGCATAGCGGTCTTTGCCATGATAGGCTACATAAATACTTACATAGCCTATCATGGCAAGCAAACCCCCCAAAAAACAGCGTACGCAAATGGCGGCGGCTACGGTGGCCGCCATTTGCGTTCCCTTTTTTCGCTGTTTTATTATTTATTTATTAAATTTATTAATCGCCCATCTGACTGGTCACTCAGCCACTCTGGGCGATGTACAACCCACCATAAAACAATTTAAAACAATAAAATTTTACCATATTTTTTTTTTTTTAAATACCGTAGCCCACCCCAAATGCCTGCCTGAACAACCACGTTTTTAATGCACGACGGAAGCTCATTAAAGAGGGGGCATGACGGAGTTCCCTAGGGAGGGAGTTCCACAAAGTGGGGGCCACCACAGAGAAGGCCCTCTCCCTCGTCCCCACCAGTCTAGCTGTCCTGGCTGATGGGACAGAGAGAAGGCCATCCGAGGCTGATCTTGTTAAGCGGCCTGTCTGGTGTTGCTGGAGGCGCTCCTTAAGATAGGCTGGGCCGAAACCATATAGGGTTTTAAAGGTCAAAACCAACACCTTGAATTTGGCCCGGAAAACAACTGGTAACCAGTGCAACTCCTTCAGCAGTGGAGTGATGTGATCTCGCCGGCGGCTGCCTTTAATCAGGCGAGCCGCCGCGTTCTGTATCAGCTGCAGTTTCCGAACCATCTTCAAGGGTAACCCCACGTAGAGCGCATTACAGTAGTCCAAACGAGAGGAGACCAGGGCATGTACTACCGATGGGAGCAGATGGTCGGGAAGGAAGGGGCGCAGCTGCCGTATCAGATGGAGTTGATACAGCACTGTCCGGCTCACAGCTGACACCTGAGCCTCTATGGACAGCTGGGAGTCCAAAATGACCCCCAGGCTGCGGACCTGGTCTTTCAAGGGTAGCTGTACCCCATTCAACACCAGGTCAACATCCCCCAGCCTCCTCTTGTCTCCCACCAAAAGTACCTCGGTCTTGTCAGGGTTGAGCTTCAGCTTATTCCTCCCCATCCAGCCACTCACTGTCTCCAGACATTTGGACAGGGATTCTACGGCCAACCTTGGTGAAGATTTGAATGAGAGGTAGAGCTGCGTGTCATCCGCATATTGATGACACTGCACCCCAAACCTCCTGATGATAGCCCCCAGTGGCTTCACATAGATGTTAAATAGCATCGGGGAGAGGATGGAACCCTGTGGCACCCCACAAGTAAGTGGCCACGGGTCCGAAACCTCCTCTCCCAGTGCTACTCTCTGGTACCTGCCGGAGAGGAAGGACTGGAACCACCGCAATACAGTGTCTCCAATGCCCAACCCCTCCAGGCGGTCCAGGAGGATACCGTGGTCAACGGTATCAAAAGCCGCTGAGAGGTTGAGGAGAACAATGAAGGAGCATTCACCCCTATCCAGAGCCCTCCTCATATCATCCACCAAGGCGACCAAGGCCGTTTCTGTCCCATGCCCAGGCCTGAAGCCCAACTGAAATGGGTCTAGATAATCAGTTTCTTCCAAGTGTGCCTTCAACTGCACCGCCACCACCCGCTCAATCACCTTGCCCAAAAATGGCAGATTTGAGACTGGGCGAAAGTTGTTCAGAACTTGAGGATCCAAGGAGGGCTTCTTTAAGAGCGGTCTTATCACTGCCTCCTTGAGGGCTGATGGCATCACTCCCTCCTCCCTGTTTTAGCCTACATAAATATTTACGTAAGCTATTACGGCGAAAAAAAGGGGACGGCAAATAGCATAGTGGGCGCTATTTGCATTCCTTTTTTTCGCTGTAATAGCTTACGTAAATATTTATGTAGGCTAAAATGGCGGGGGAAAAAGGAACACAAATGGTGCCCACTACGCTATTTGCGTTCTCCTTTTTTTCGCCATAATAGCTTATGTAAATATTTACGTAGGCTAAAACAGCGAAAAAAAGGGAACGCAAATGGCGGCAGCTGTAGCCGTCATTTGCATACGCGTTTCCCCCCCCCCAGAAGGCTGCCCAGCGGCTGGATGTCCGGCTGCAGGCGGCCCTGGCCAGCGGCTCCGTGGAATCGCCGCGGAGCGGAGCCGTCTGGATTAGGATTTCGGGGGGAGGTACGGTGCGCCTCCTCCCCACCGCGAATCACCCCTTCGAAAAGGTAAGTGACTTTCGTACATCCCTACTTTCAAAAGGCCTCTACTTGCCTCATCTCTTCAGGAATCCTTTCTAGCCGGGTTGCCAGGCAACAGCCACCTCAAACCTCACGGTGAACCAAACAAGGTCCAGGGCGCCCTCCGCTTGGCTTGATCCGGCATTTGCCCAGCTCCCAGGTCACACAGGGAGTCCCATCTGGGTGCCAGAAATTGTTAGAAAAACTGTCTTCTGTCCCTGGTAGACTCATCCAATTTGTTTACCAAGAACGAGAGGAGGCAGAGATCTGGTCCAACACTATTTTATTCTACAGAATAAGGCAACCTTTGGGGCTAAACGCACCAACAAAGATGGCAACCAAGTAATGTGATCCAGAAGCTTATATACAGAAAGTCTTTGGGGGTTGTCTTACGCCTGCTCTCTACTAACTTCTTTGTCTAGCTGGCACAAACAACGCCCCTCAACACTCAAGCATGTGTATAGAGACAGCAGAGAGCTAGTTACGTACTCTTGTATACTACATTCTTGACATTCCTGAGTCTCTGATAAGGCACTGTGTCTTTGTTTAGCATGACAATCTCACGCAGAGGTAGAATAGACATAGCATAGCTTATAAAATCATGGGATAATAATAAACATATTAAAGCTGAAATTTCTGTAACGCTACCCTTATATAATATTTTGTATTGCCCTTTGCTGGGCATTTATATCAGGCCTCTACTCAGGAGTTGGAGAATGTCAACAGTCTGTTTTAATAAACTGATTTAATCTTCTGTTCTTGTCTACCTATGTCAATCAGTAAAAATAAAAACTTGCATCTTTACCCTCAGTGGCCAGGAGTGCCTTTTATCAGCTTCAACTGATTTGCCAGTTGCACCCCTTCCTGAAAAAAGCAGACCCTACCAGAGTTATCCATGTGCCAGTACTATCCTGACTAGGACTGATGAGAATTATAGGCCAAAACATCTGGAGGGTCACAAGTTGCCTACCTCTGACCTAAAGAGCTCTTGGTTCTTTCTCCTTGGCTCTTCCTTTCTTCCCCTCAATGTTTCCACCACCCATTGTTTCCCCAGCTCCAAGCTTTTCAGCCCATGACCTATTATAATTCACTTCTTTTAACTACTGTATTTGTTTTTCTAGAGATTATTAGGAACTTTACATTTTGCAGATAATCTCACCAAAACAATATCTGCATGACTGTTGTCATTTCTGCAGTCTTTGTTCCTTATTAGCTAATTAATTGAAAAGAGGCATTTCTCAAGAACTATTGACTTCTAGGGTAAAGAAAAAGTCAGATAGAATTATTTTCATTGTATGAGTACACTTTCATAAAATGTATGTAAAACTTACCTAGAGAAGCTTGTGATCCATTTCCTATTGAAGGTCAATAGGTGATAAGCTAAGAAGCTTGATAATGAATCATGATCTGTTTTTCCCCAAATGGTCATAATTGGAGTCAGAAAGTACATAATAGAAAATTCAGGACTTTTAATTCCCCCCCTCTCTCTGCATGATACTTATTAAGATTAATGTTATCAAATGCCACTCCTAGGAGGAACAATAAATAAATGTTACAAATCCCCTTCCTTGTCTATTTTGTCTGAAGCCAGAGTAGAACTGTGTGTGTGTGCGCGCGCGTGTGCGTGCGCGCATGTGTGTGGGGAAATGTACATTTTTTGGTCAAAATATGAAAGTAGATGTAGAATGTATTTCAAGATGGGATGTTCAGACCCTTGCAAACTTAAACTGCTTACCTTGCCAGTGATGATTTCTTCAGTTTTACAATGTACCCCTCAAAAATGTCTTCCACCTAAACTAATTTTTCCTTTTCATTATGAAATGTGACAGGTTTTTCCTTTATGATACCATAACAGCCTGTAGAATAGTTGGGACTTTTTAGTAATGCTTTCGTTCTATTGACATCTTTAAGAAAGGCAAATAAAATAAAATAAAAATTGTGATACACAACTGGAAATTTTGTGCTAAGTCTTTTCACTGGCAGTACCCAATACTAAAGTTATCCTTCAAAAGAGGATTGTCTTTTTCCTTGTATAGTAAAATAGACCCAAAGAACTGTGAGCAAAAGGAAAAATAGCTGTTAGCACTGTTCCACAAAAGCTTGTACAAGAGTTCATGCCGTGCTATAATAGGCAGATTCTCTTGCTGGTGCAAGACTTTGCACAAGCTTTTATGCAAGTGTAAGGACATGTTTGGAATTAGTTTCCACTTTTCTTGCACAACACACAGTATAATATATAAAACGATTCTCTCATGATATGCAGAAGGTCACCTTTGGATCCAATTCATTATTATTTCTCAATGCCCAACATTGCCTGGATATGTGTATACTATAATAAAAACACTTTGACAAAGGCCCAAACAAAGGAGGAGAGAGCCATGTGCACAGTAGGAACAGCAATAGTTCCCAGATACCCATCGTCCATCACACAAGTCATATAGATGGTGGTGTAACGCTGAAAGCAAAACACTGGCTATATGTGTGAATTTCTCTCACAGGCAGCCTATTTCTTCTTGAGATCTCAATAAACATGAAAAATGTAAATTTTAAAAAGCACCAAGAGTTGGATGTTTGAGCTTATTGTAACAAAAGGTTTGCTGTTCTTGGAGCCACCTTTAATTTGCTAATATTCAAAATGCTATAGAGCAATACCTCTTGTATCACAACTCAGTACATGCTGCTGCTGCTGTAGTGCTGGTTTTCTGAAAACTTGACAATGCAAAACCACAAGCCTCAGTACTTGTTATATCCCATTAATATAGTGCCAGTTTTATAGATTCCAGCCATAAATATGTGTTAAGTAAAATCGTAGTGAAAACAACATGTAACGGTGAATTGAACGAACCAAAACAAGATGGTTCCTTCAGTGGGGGGAAATGAAGAGGAAACTATCTCCGCTATTTTAACCATACAAATCAAGCCTATAAAGAACATTTTGTAGCATAAAAAGACAATTCAGTCATTCACCTTGAAAGATTCACCTTTGCCACCCCCCCCCCCCCCCCGGTCATGATCTCCTCTTAAACTGACTAGCTCCTAAAAGAAGATATTTGCCAGTTGTGTCTTCAGAAATTGTGGTAGCTAAAAATTATTAGCTCTTTTGTGAGCTCTGAGTCCATAATTACTCATGCATATTCTGCAGCAATAGCTGCTTAGAGACCTTTGTTGTGTGGGTAGGTTAGATCAAAGTGCTGGCCTGCAGGTTGTATTTCATTTTTTCCCCTTTGGTGGGATGAAGAGCAGTTGTTTTGATGTTAGGTTTGATGGATTTGTTTGCCACTGCATTCATTAGCTTCACATCAAAAAACTGACAGCCTGTTAAATGAAACTTTGGCTTAGATTTTCAGCTTGACTGTTTGGAGACATTTGTGAAGATATTTTGTGTTTGTGCTGCTGCAGCCTGAAGCACCTAGGACTATCTCTAAAGGGAAGAAAAGTTATTTACTATGCTGATTTCTTTGACTTAAAAAAAGAATATGTTGTCTTGAGAACAGCCACATCTAGCCTGTTATTATTTAAAAAAGAAATGGGTATTTATAGTATTGGTAGTATGGTGGTTTACATTGGAATATCTAAAACGAATAGATAGGTCTGAAATGTTGGCAGAAAACAAGAGCGATACTAGCAACAACAAACATTCAAGCTGTTGATTATCATTTTTATAGCAATAAATCATTTAAAGAAATATACAGTTTATTTGATACACAAGAACATGGAGTGAAATTTAACTCCGGGCAAGCTGTTCTGCCCCAACTGGGCATTATGTTATTTGTTATGTTACTTCCTAGGCTTTGCATTTGTAATTGCTTTAGCTCACCCTCTACCTATCTGTTAGCAACTGATCAGGCCTTGATTGAATGCATTGACTAGTTCTTTCTAAGAAGAATTTCTATCTGGTTTGCACTAGCTCTTTCTTACTTCGGAACAAACCTTACTCAGGCCTTGGTCTGTGCTGCTGCTCTGGATTGCAGCCAGAAGGCTTGGCCTTGCATTGTTTTTTCACCTCACCTCACCTCACCAATCCATTTCATCTCATCTCATCCATCCATTTGATGTCATCCAGCCACCTCATCCATCCCTCAACCTTCTACTAAAGTATTGATCCTGTATTGATTAGCTGTTTATTGTTTATATTGCATTAAATACAGATGAAGATTTGAGTTGTGCAGAAGTGGATTGGATGCGAGTGTAACTGTCTGGATAGACACACAGCCCAACATGTGTTGAGGCCAAAACACACACAGATTTCTACTAACGCAATGAGATTTTGTCCTTTCCTCCCCCTCCAGCCCACTGTGCCCTCCAAATCTGCTCGAGGGGGTTCCACAACCCTTCAGAGTAGATTTTTTGGGGGGGTTACAGGGGGATGGGAAATTGTCCCCTCCTCATTCTGCTTACAGGAGCTTTCCCGTTAGTGGAAGGAACTAAATGGATACAGCCCATTACAATCTCTGATAACCAATTTTAAGAAGAGCCTGCATGAAACTTGTGCTGAATTCCTTAAACTGTGCTATCCAAAGGCTACAAGAACCATTCTTCTACCAGTGCCAAGTGACTTCTGGGTACTGTATGCTAGAGCATATATGACAAAGTGGTAGGAAGACTGGAGTATTACAGTTGAGATGGCTGTTTGTTAGTTGTAAATTCCAGTTATTTGGTTGCAACAGGAGCTGATGGCAATTAGGAAATGATCATGTGTTTTTCTTTTCCCATTTCTAACTATACTTGTGATAAATATATGGGTGACATGAGTTAAAAATACCTTTTTGTGAGAAGTCTATGAAATGGTATAGATTTTTAAATGTTTCTTGGCTTCATTGGTGGTTGCATCTGGTCTGATATAATGCCTTTCAAATGCAAATTTCTAATGCCTATTTGTGAAAGCTATCTCTAAGTAACGTATGTGAAATGCTTTGAACACTGGAAATGTACTATATAATTGCGAGGGACGTGATCAGGCAGAAGCCTGCATATTTCTTCCCTCTCTTCTCCTGGCCAGTTCTCAGTACGCATGCTACAACATGCTTAGCAGATGGAAAAGCCTATGTATGAGTCCATGTCCTCTACACTTCTGCAACTCACAAGAACATTTTATCATACTTTTTTGCTGTTGCATGATTTGAATTTTAGCGAATCTGTTTATCTGCTCTCTTCCAGAATAGCCTAGATAAATAGTCTGCTTTGCTAATGAAAGATACTCATTAGACTGGCAATCAAGAGCCTAGCACTAATCATAATCTCAGAATTTGCTTATTTCAATCTGGAATAAACAGGTATGCTCTTCATAGTATCCCAGTATTGTGTAGTTTTCACCATATGATCCTATATGGTGGCAGTACAGAGACAAGCTTATACATCCACCTCTTCCTTCTGAGAAGTTAACCAGAAATCTGGAAGACTCTTATCTGTTACACAGCTGCTGTTCAGGCATATTCATGCTCCCATTTGTGAGCCAGAAAGAATGCAACAAAACTTTACCCTCAGTTTTCACATGGCCTTTTTAGCACCCCTGTATGATGATGGAAAGTTACCACATCCTGAAAATCAATAATTCTCCACTGTTTCAGGACAGGGTAACATGTGCTCACAGTAACATGCTTTCAGGACATGCTTTCAGGAAAGCAGGATATGCGTTCAGTCAATAGACTGAAATTGAGGTGGGTTTTTTTTTTTGCCACATTACTCTTCTATAATTTGTGTAAATCAGTCCTGAGAGACGCATGCATCTGTAAAATGAGCGCTGATACTAAAATGTGGGAGGAAAAGAACAGGAGGCTGTCTTCACAAGCAATTTGGTGCAAAGTTAGAGCAGTCTGAAGTCCTTTGCGATAGGTGATGTTGTCACCAATCCGCTGTCAACCAGCTGCTTACCTCTTGAAAAGCCACATTTTCTGAAACTCCTTTTACTCTGTCTTTTTAACTTAAAGCAGCTCCCTGGCAGTTTTGCCATAATGTGCCATGTCCCCCTGCCCCCGCATTAAGTCTTGGGCATGTCTGTGTGTCCTGGAAGTGATGTGGTCAAGGGGGTGGGATGCCCCATCCCCTCTTGTTTCCCTAATCTAAGTAGTTTTTTCCATTAGAAAAACCCCAGGAGCGCAGCAGCGACCCCTCACATTACTGCAATAGTGGGGAAACTCATTCACCTTAGGTAGCCTGCTTTTACTCTTTAAGATATCGCCCCCCCTTCTGTGCAAGTTTACTTGGAAGTAAGAAATAAATCTCGCTCCCCTGCAGTAAATCTTTAACATATTGCTATGTATTCGGAGCCATGGTATTTCATTAAAGCGTTAAAGGTTGAAGGCTAACTTTAGTAACTCAACTGCCTTTCCAACACCTGCCCTAATACGCTCTTTCACTTTTCCTATGCTCTCTTAAATCGCTATTTCAATGCTGTGCTTCTTTGGTGTACTGTAGTTTCTCTCATGTAAAGTTGTTTCTCTGTTGTATGTAAACTCCCTTCTCCGATGTGAAGGCTTTATTGTCTTCTCTCTCTCCCCCACCACCCTGACCAAGTATTTAGGGATGTTGCTTTCATAATCTAAAAACACCTGAAATTAATGTTGTTTTTCATGGAACATGCAAATTTCTCAGAGTTGGTTTGAAGCTTATTGGAAACTGGAGCTTTTTGGATCTACTTTCCTGACTCTTGATCCTGAAAACCTGTTCATTGACTTCATATCCTGAAGTAAACATGTTCAATTCAGTTGTAATGAACTGTTTTGTAAAATTGGTATTTGAAATATTTGGTAACTTAAAAATATTGTAAGCTCAGTCATCTAGAAACTTGATTCTTTTGCATTTATTCAGCATTGCAAACATAATCTCTGTGTGAATAGTTATTATGGCTTGATTTGCTACCCCTCTAAGTGGCTATTGGAGGAATTTCTGTTGCCATACCTGTTTACAATAGAAATATATAAAAAAAATTGGAGATAAATATACAAGCACACCTACAGGCAGTAAGAATACATTAAATATATATTGCAAATATACACTGGAATTAAATAAATGCCTGACAACCGTTCAGTATTTCTACAATGCCAGATTTCATAGGACATTGACTGTCCTCATTATGAAGCCATTTTGTGTAACTTTTTGAGTTAAAGAAATGTGAGTAGCACCTCAAGCCAAAAATTCACTCACTTGAGATTAAGTACTATTGATCATGTTGATAATTCTCCCGGCAATCTTAATTCCAGCCTGTGATTCATCCAACCCGGCGTTTCTCATGATGTACTCTGCATATAAGTTAAATAAGCAGGGCGACAATATGCAGGACGATACCACCCTAATGGCAGAAAGCGAAGAAGATCTAAAGAGCCTCTTGTTGAGGGTGAAACTGGAGAGTGCAAAAGCTGGTTTGAAACTCAACATTAAAAAAACTCAGATCATGGCATCTGGCCCCATCACTTCCTGGCATATAGAAGGGGAAGAAATGGAAGCAGTGACAGATTTTATTTTCTTGGGCCCCAAGATCACCGCAGACGGTGACTGTAGCCATGAAATTAAAAGACACTTGCTCCTTGGGAGGAAAGCTATGGCAAACCTAGACAGCATAGTAAGAAGCAGAGACATCACCTTGCCGACAAAGGTCCGTCTAATCAAAGCTATGGTTTTCCCAGTAGTAATGTATGGCTGTGAGAGCTGGACTATAAGGAAGGCTGAGTGCCGAAGAATTGATACTTTCGAACTGTGGTGCTGGAGAAGACTCTTACGAGTCCCCTGGACTGCAAGGAGTTCAAATCAGTCCATCCTAAAGGAAATCAATCCTGACTGCTCATTGGAAGGACAGATACTGACGCTGAAGCTCCCTCCCTGGAATCCTGGCTGGCCGGCTCCGCTCCGCGGGGATTCCGTGGAGCCGCTGGCCGGCTCCGCCAGCAGCCGGACATCCAGCCGCTGGCTAGCAGGGACGCAAATAGCGGTGGCTGTAGCTGCCGCCATTTGCATCCCTGTATTCAGCCATGATAGGCTATGTAAAGACTTACGTAGCCTATCACATCTGGGTAAAAAAAAAAAACGCGTACGCAAATGGCGGCGGCTACGGCCGCTGCCATTTGCGTTCCCTATTTTTGGTTGTCTTAGTCTACGTAAATATTTACGTAGTCTAAGATGGCGAAACTAAGGGGGAACGCAAATAGCGTAGCGGACGCTATTTGCGTTCCCCTTTATTTTCACCGTCTTACTCTACTTAAATATTTACGTAGACTAAGACAACCAAAAATAGGGAACGCGTAGGGAATGGGTGAGAGATGCGATGGAGAAGTTCTGCGGCTCCTGCCCAGAGCTGTGTGGAGGCCGGCGAGGAGGCCGCTGTGTCGGGGCTCCCAATATCCACATACATGCCTTCTTGGAAGTAAGCATATACATTTCAATGGGGTTTATTCCCAGGTATTTCTTAGCATTTTAATTTAATTTTTAAAATTTCATTTATTTTTCACTCATATAGACTTCCTCCTTCTCTCTACCCTCTTCACGCCCCGCTGCCTTTTTTGCCTGCCCCCCCCCCAATTGATCAAGCTGACCTATCTGAGTCTGATGTTGGCCAGTGTGTTCTCGGGTGCATTGTGTCTGCATGCTGGGTTGACACCGCTCCTCAACTGGGCTTGCTGTGGGCACAGGATTGACGATCCCGACCAGCGTCTCCAGCAAGCAACTTAGCCTGGCCCACGTACTCCCGTCCCTCCCTGAAACCGGATGGTGACAGCGCAGTCTCAGGAGCAGGCGTGGTGGCAGCTCCTCCATCTCTCCGTCTTTGAGTGGCTGCTATTTAACCTTTGCCAGGCAAGGCTGCCTTGCCCAGGCGGCCTCTCAGGATAGGGGAGGGGGGAATTCACCGTTCTTCCTGCCCGCTGCCTGGAGCTTTGGGGAGAATAGCTGCTGTAGCAGCAGCAGCAGCACCTGCTCGCAACAGCATCTCAGGCTCTTCCAGCCGCCTGCCCCACAGCAGTAGGCTGGGAGTGGGAGGGACATGGCTGAGACCTGGCTGTAAACAAGTCCCAGGTCTTTGTCCCGGTGAGACCCCCCCCACCACTGCACCACTGAAGATAACAAATTCCATGGGGAAAACAGCATTTGGAGGTTTTGAACAGGATTTTGAACAGGAAATTGAAATTGATTTTGAACAGGAAAATGGCATGGGGAGGAAGGGTTAAACACCTCCTCTGACTGCCTTTCAGGAAAATGAATAAATAACAATGGGAGAGCCAGTTATGGATCTTCTTTGTAATGTGGAGTTTGACTGGCTACCAAGTTAGCAGCAAGCATCATTAATGGCCTAAAATTCTCTTGCAGATGTTAGTACATCTAGCAATTTAAAAATAATAATAAAGGGAAATATCGATGCATCTATCTTTCTCCCCTTCCCCAAATCTAGCAAGAGCAGCTGTTATATTGTATTACTGGTATTGGCAAAGGTTTGACTAAATATGTTTGGGTATTGCTTTAATTTGGGTTCTGTTTATATCATGAACAAGACTTTGGTAGGACATCGTTCCAAACACTAATAATTAAAATGAATGGAAACAAACAATTGAACTTGGAAATTAAGCATTTTGTAAGCCATATTTTCAGCATGTCATTATTGTGGAGCTTTTATTGGACTCTCACTCTTTAAGCAGTGGTTATATCATTGTAAAGTGTGTTCTTTGATCTCCTTCTGTGAGCATGCATAAGCCAGTCTGCGCTGAAGATATTATCTTGTCAGGAAAAAATGCCAAGAATACCGCATAAACGATGAAGGATAGTAAAAGGTTCTCTTCTCTTGAAAGCTAGAAGTGGTCCATATCTCAATGCCAGTACTGTAAGATAATGAGAATATGTTCTGGTAGAGCTTTGTGTTCATGGTTAGTTTGGCCCTTTTTTCCAGGTACATTTCATAAGTCTGCCAGAAATGCTGGCTGTTTTCCAGATACTAGTGTTTAGTTTCTCTTCACGTGGTAGGTTATTATCAATCACTATGCATCGAAGATAGCAGAACGTAACTTCCTCAAAAGGAGTAATGTCTAAAGTTGTCATTGACTGCTTTGTATGACACCTTGCCACATGACTGTAGCTTTCTTAATTCCAATCAGGACTGAGAATATGTAGCACACGTGTATTCATAAATACAAAGTTTTGGGTAATATAATTTTATATCTTGCTTTTTTGAAGCATTTTTATTTTACTAGCAAAATGAAAAATTTAAATGGTCTCCTCAAGAAAAATAATCCCGTTTGTCTCCAGTGGAAATTATCATAGTGACAATCCTGCAGGATCTTGTTTGTCACTTATCACCAGAGACTTCACTCATCTGTTTAATGAAAATTAAACACCATGCATGATTGTAATAATCGTTAGGAGTGGGACTGCTCAGGCAGGAAGGGAAGAGGCGACTGAAGGCTGAGAGTATTTCATCAACAATAACCTTGCATAAATGTGCTCCTGGTGATAAGAGTATTTTGAAAGCAGGTCAGATTCCTTAATGTTTGTGTCTGTACTTTAAATCAAGTGTGACGTGTAAAGTAGCAGATGGAATATGACACTAGCATAATGTGAAAGAATACTTTCCTTTTCTGCGTTGTATGCTGGAATGCTGCCTATGGATTTCTAGCTACAAATCACATGTCAGCAATTTGGACAAGGAAAGGCAAGTTTTACATACACTGGATGTATTTTTTAAAATAATATTTGAGGAGAGAAATGGTAATGTCTCTACCTACATGTGCAAATGACTGTCAGAAACAGCTTGTAATTGTAAATATTTTTTAAATGGTGTTATCAGCAGAATAGGCAGATGGATTGCTTTACATATTTTCCCTGATCCCTTCATCCTTATTGCCAACAAAAAGAGGGGCAGTAAGAATAAAAGAATTAGTTCTGGCCAGATTGTTGAAAAAAAGAAATTGAAATGGTTTTTTCTTTGTTAATATATCCCATTATAGTTTGATTTCTGCAAAGAAAGATACCACTATACTACAACCATATGTTGCACGAAACAGACAAATCTGCATGATCCTCAACTGGAAGCTTGCAGTGGTTAGACACTTCTAACTGATATTTTGAGAAGATAGCTAGAGTGCTATTTCTTAATCAGGTCCTTAATTTTTTAAACATAGAAGAGCATATTTTAATGTTTTTTATTACATTAGTGTTCTTACAAATTTGGTAGTTCTCATTTTATGCTAATAGTTAAGTAAGTATTCATACTGAAATTATACACATTCTCTCTCCCCCCCCCCCCCCCCCGGCTCACTAACCTGTTAGGGAGCTATTGCCAATTCCCTGTGAGAAGAACTATAACATCTGTAGAATTCCCAAAATGTGGTTTGGTAGCCTTCTGACTGTTCTAATTTCATTGTTATTATTAAAAAAGAATATAAACAAGCTCTTACAGAAACATAAGCATTGGGGATTTATACCCCCCCACCCCGCAATATGCTATAATTTTAATTGCATTTTTGTTGGGTCTGTTATTTAGCTCACTTTCCAAGCAGGCAAAAATGTTTGGCACTGGAAACCTGATAGACATGTTTGTGTTCATAGTTTGCAACTCTTTTCTTGGAATCTGAAATGAGAAGCTATGATTCCCAGAAACTGGAACATGGGTCATTTAAAACATGAATTCCACAACCTTCATTTAGAGAATGTGCATTCAGTAGAAATGCATAAAAGAAAGTACACAGAGCATCCTACATCGATACTCAGTGGTTTATATGTTGAATTTTTATATAGTACAAAAATAGGCCTTCAACATCTAGTGTGCCTAAGGTAGTATACTGCTCCTGTGATATGACTCTGTACACTTATTTTCATGGGCCTGGATCCACAGAACCACTCATGCATCCAATGAAGTTTTAGACTTGTTTCTCAAATATCAACTTCCCATACTTGGTGCCCGATTCCTTCTGAGATGTGGTGGTTTTAAAAGTTGCTTGTGATGTGGTGTGAAAGTCATGCAATGAGAAAAAGACAGTGTGCTTAAAGTAGCACTTCAGATTCCAGCCGTGGGCAGTGGTGGTATTCTTCCTCCCTCCTCAGGAAATCTACTTGGTCATCTCCCTTGCATGCTTCCGCAATCTAACCACGATCTTCCTATTCAAGAAGGCTTTTGCTTTGCGAATTGAACTGTGGTCACTGCTTTAAAAAATGGCTTGCTACTTTTTATACTTATATTTAGTACATTTTCTTATGTTTAAGAAGAAAAGCATGTTTATGCTTTTACGTATGACTTTGTAAACTGCTGAGGGGAGACCTCTTTGTGGGCTGAACACTCTGGGATAAAAATATAAAAATGCGTAAATAGATGTGATGTCTCTGTTCTTGCTGAAAAGCATGCAACACACATAATAACCTTTAAAAAAATCCTCCCTCTCAAAGGCTTCTCTGAATAGGAGTGGCAACAGAATCTTAATTGCACAAATATATATACATAGATTTAGGAGGTCTAGTTGGTTAAGTCTTTGGGGGTTAAATTAGAGCTAACCTTCAGTATTAGTTAGCATCTTTAGAACAATATTGAAAAGCATTAGAACATTAGGTTTCACTCTCATTTTCAAAGTACCCACAAACATTATTTTGTTCAGTGCTGTGAGTGATAAATTCTCAATGCCTTTCCAGTTCTGGCCAGCCTTGGCAAAGTGTTGGTCAATAAAAGCTGGGTCGAGACCGGTAGCAAGAGTGAGCATCAGCAAATGGAAAGGTGTGGTACTCCAAGTAATTGCTTTGAATATTATAGATCGTAGTAATGAGAACATTTATACAAAATCACCACTGAGACAAAACTGCATGGGATGTTTACATGTGATGTGTTGCAGTTGAACCTCTACATGGAGCAGAATCAATATACTGTTATATTCAGATAATATCATTGAGGTATAGTTGGTCATTAAGAATAATATAGTATTGTGCTTCATTGCTGTGTCGCTCTGAAAATTGTTACAAAACATTTTGTGTTCACTAGAATTTAAAGAAACAAATTTAATATGAAGTCTTTAATTAAATATTGATATATTTAAATAATGTAATTCATATTGATTATACAGCTATAGAAGAACTGGGCTTTCTATTTTTAATTAGTATCTGATCATCTTGTTTTACCTTCCAGAGCTATTCCGAAAATGAATGTGCAAAAAAATAAAAAATAAAAATAAAAATCACATTAATTAAATTACCATTTGTGTATATTAAAGCAAAAACAGCCCTTAATTGGGTCTTGTTTTTGAGAGAGAACCAAGATGAGAATAATATAGAAACTTTCTAAGGAAGAACCCAATATAGTTCCTGTCCTGCTCAGGGACAAATATATTTTCATGTGAACAGCTTTCGCCAAAGATGCAAAGCCAAGCTCTTTTAGGGCGCGATCCTGTTGAGATAGGCGGCCGCCTCTGAACTCGGAGGTGACCACCTATCCAAAGCAGGGCAGGAGAAGCACAGAGGGGATTTTTTTCTCCGTGCTTCTCCTGCCTTGCTTTTTCTTCTAGACAGCTGATTGCAGTTGTCTAGCCGCAGGAGCACAAAGTGGGGAAGGAGGCTGCTGTATGACACATTGGATGTGTCGTACAGGCAGAACACTCTCCCTGCTGTGGAATGCCCCCAGCCACACCCCTTTCTGGCCGCTCCACACTCCTCTTCTGAGTGCAGAGGACGGGGCTGTTCCGCACTGCTTCGGAGGCAGCGCGGAAGTGTGGGGAGGTCAGTTCTCCGGGAACCGACATATCCTATGGCCGTCTAGCTACTGTCTAGCGGCCATAGGATTGCTCCCTTAATTTATTTATTTCCAGTATGTGTGTACCACTGCGACAGATATGTCCTTGTTTTAAGGATTGTATTATATGCAATTTCTGTATTTAGCTTGATCATGGATCAGCAGGTAATGTATCCCAGAACAAAGTGCCACCATGGAAATTGTACATTTTTCAAAATTCCTGCTATTAACACATAGAGTTTTTAAATAGAGGACTCTGGGATCAGGTGTGTCTTTCCATAAAATCTCAAGCAGTTTTTACTAGGGATGGCAGAGAATTCCGCCACGGATTCCAGTGAGGCCAGATTCTTTATAATCTGGTCCCCCGGAATCCGTGGTGGAACGGCCTCCTGCCCCCCCGCGGAATCCCCTGGGACAGCACTTACCTGGGGCGGATGCGGCGTATTCAGCAGCGGCAGTTCTGGCGGCAGCGGCTGGTCTCCTGGCCGGCTGCAGCTAGGCTGCTGCGGCCGCCATTGGCGTCTTTGCAGCTGTGATAGGCTACGTAAGAATTTACGTAGCCTATCATGGCTAACCCCCCCAAAAAAACCAGCGTACACAAATGGCGGCTATGGCGGCCGCCATTTGCATTCCCTATTTTTCACTGTTCTAGCCTATGTAAATATTTACGTACGCTCTTACGGCGAAAAAAGGGGAACACAAATAGCGTAGTGGGCGCTATTTGCGTTCCTTTCCCCCCCGCCGTTTTATCCTACGTAAATATTCACGTAGGCTTTTACGGCAAAAAAAAAGAAAGAAACGCAAATCGCACCCATTACGCTATTTGCGGTTCCCCTTTTTTCGCCGTAATTGCCTACGTAAATATTTACGTAGGCTAGAACGGCGAAAAATAGGAAACACAAATGGCGGTGGCTGTAGCCGTTTTTTTTTTTTTTGCCCAGCCGTGATAGGCTACGTAAATACTTACGTAGTTTATCACGGCAGCCTGGAAGGATGCAAATGGCGGCTGCTACGGTGGCCGCCATTTGCATCTGCAGCAGCCCGTCCGCGGCCGGAAGTCCAGCTGCGGACAGCCCTGGCCGGCTGCTCCGCGGAGCTGCCGTGGAGCAAAGCCGGCCGGGCAGGATTCCAGGGGGGAGGACTAGATCGCCTCCCCCCCGTCAAGGATTCCGGGGGGAGGGACGGAGCGTCCCCCCCAGTGGATGCCCCGACCGGAATCAGGTAAGGGATTCATACATCCCTAGTTTTTACATTTCATTATATAAGAACATTTAATGTACAAGAATACATAGCAGTTGCAAGCAAAACACATTTTAAATTTGTTCTAAGTTCAGTTCTAAGAGCATTGCTTTTCAAGATCAACACTTCTTACCCCATGACATTTCTAAGCTGGGAGCAAAAGAGGAGCAGAGAAATCAAGGAGTACCAGGGCCATTATCCTCCTGACATCAGATGTTGTGTCTTGTGACAACTGATGTTTGGTTCTGTGAGGACAGAAGGTATTTCCTGGTGAGAACCGATGTTTGGTTCTGAAGTTCTTGTATTTTGCCTCTCATATTTAAATGATTTATTAGCACTGCTTACATGATTCTTTTCTGTAGAATAGAACTTCTTTAACAATTAGTTATTATTTTTCCCCAAGTTCTTAGCTATGATTTGGGGAGTGACATATTTATGTTATATCTTCTCAGCTTTTCTGAGCTATTCTTCCCTTCAAAACAGGATAATGTCTGCTTCTGTTCTGCAGGTTTTTTGTTTTGCTATTTTAAATTTGAAATGTTTCTTGTTTTGTTTACTTTTCACAATATTGCATGTTATTTATTTGTGTCATAAATACACAATAGTCTAGTAAGCAGTTTTTCTTTTTTCCTTCTTATTTAATGCCAATTTTCCTGAGTTTGCTTTTCCTGAGCATACCTGAAGAAATAGTTCCACCTTGATTTTCTCACGTTCCTTTAACAATAACAGGCTCTGAGGTCAGTGAAAAGTTACAGCATGTCATCATGAATGCTTCTGTTAGAATGCCTCTGTTAGAATCAAGCTTAGACTTAATACACCTTAGCTTCTTTATGGAAGTTATTGCTTAGGAGAGTGTAGCAATTTATGAAAGAGGAAGAAGACTCATAACTCTTTATGTTTTTATCAATATTTGCACAGTAGCCTATTATGTATGTTGGTGCAGGGGTCTTGCAAGATCCAAAGGCTTCTGGGGCAAATATTTCTCATATGACTTTTCACTCATAATGGTTCTCAAGGTGGTTCACAATAATGAAACCAGATTTATTGTTGTTGTTCAGTCGTTAAGTCGTATCTGACTCTTCACGACCCCATGGACCATAGCATGCCAGGCCTTCTTGTCCTCCGCTCTCTCCTGGAGTGTGCTGAAGTTCATATTCATTGCATTGGTGATGCTATCTAGCCATCTCATCCTCTGCCGTCCCCTTCTCCTTTTGCCTTCAATCTTTCCCAGCATCAGGGTCTTTTCCAGAGAGTTTTCTCTTTGCATTAGGTGGCCAAAATATTTGAGCTTCAGCTTCAGTATCTGTCCTTCCAATGAGCAGTCAGGGTTGATTTCCTTTAGGATGGACTGATTTGACCTCCTTGCAGTCCAGGGGACTCAGAAGAGTCTTCTCCAGCACCACAGTTCGAAAGCATGAATTTTTTGGTGCTCAGCCTTCCTTGTAGTCCAGCTCTCACAGCCATATGTTACTACTGGGAAAACCATAGCTTTGATTATATGAATCTTTGTCAGCAAGGTGATGTCTCTGCTTCTGACTATGCTGCCTAGGTTTGCCATAGCTTTCCTCCCAAGGAGCAAGCGTCTTTTAATTTCATGGCTACAGTCACTGACTGCAGTATTTTGGAGCCCAAGAAAATAAAATCTGTCACTGCTTCCATTTCTTCCCCTTCTGTATGCCAGGAAGTGATGGGGCCAGATGCCATGATCTTAGTTTTTGTAATGTTGAGTTTCAGACCAGCTTTTGCACTTTCCACTTTCACCCTCAACAAGAGGCTCTTTAGATCCTCTTCACTTTCTGCCATTAGGGTGGTATCGTCTGCATATCTAAGGTTGTTGATAATTCTCCAAGCAATCTTAATTCCGACCTGTGATTCATCCAACCTGGCGTTTCTCATGATATACTCTGCATATAAATTAAATAAGCAGGGTGACAATATACAGCCTTTTCGTACTCCTTTCCCAATTTTGAACCAATCGGTTGTTCCATGTCCGGCTCTTACTGTTGCTTCTTGACCCTCGTACAGGTTTCTCAGGAGACAGGTAAGGTGGTCTGGTACTCACATCTCTTTAAGGATTTGCCACAGTTTGTTGTGATCCACACAATCAAAGGCTTTAGCATAGTCAATGAAGCAGAAATAGACTTTTTTCTGGAATTCTCTTGCTTTCTCCATGATCCAGCGAATGTTGGCGATTTGATGTCTCGTTCCTCTGCCTCTTTGAAACCCAGCTTGTACTTCCAGTAGTTCTCAGTTCACATACTGCTGAAGCCTAGCTTGTAGGATTTTGAGCATAACCTTGCTAGCCTGTGAAATATGTGCAATTGTATGGTAGTTTGAACACTCTTTGGCATTGCCCTTCTTTGGAATTGGAATGTAAACTGACCTTTTCCAGTCCTGTGGCCACTGTTGAGTGTTCCAAATTTGTTGGCATATTGAGTGCAGCACTTTAACAGCATCATCTTTTAGGATTTTAAATAGCTCAGCTGGAATACTGTCATCTCCGCTAGCTTTGTTGTTAGTAATGCTTCCTAAGGCCCACTTGATTTCACTCTCGAGGATGTCTGGCTCAAGTTCAGTGACCGCACTGTCATGGCTATCAGGGACATTCAGATCTTTCCTGTATAGTTCTTCTGTGTATTCTTTCCAGCTCTTCTTAATCTCATCTGCTTCTGTTAGGTCCCTGCCTCCACTGTCCTTTATCATGCCTGTCTTTGCACAAAACATTCCCTTGAGATCTCCGATTTTCTTGAAAAGATCTCTAGTCTTTCCCATTCTCTTGTTTTCCTCGATGTCTTTGCATTGTTCATTTAAGAAGGCCTTCTTGTCTCTCCTTGCTATTCTCTGGAACTCTGCATTCAGTTGGGTATATCTTCCCCTTTCTCCCTTGCTTTTCGCTTCCCTTCTTTCCTCAGCTACTTGTAAAGCCTCATCAGACAGCCACTTTGCTTTCTTGCATTTCTTTTTCTTTGGGATAGATTTAGTTGCTGCCTCCTGAACAATGTTACGGACCTCCGTCCATAGTTCCTCAGGCACTCTGTCTATCGGGTCTAATTCCTTAAATCTATTTGTCACCTCCACTGTATATTCATATGGGATATGATTCAGGTCATACCTGAATGGTTTAGTGGTTTTCCCTACGTTAACCAGATTTATAGGTAGTTGATATTGCCCTCAAAATAAGAGATCTGGAAATACCAGGCACTGTGAATGCTTTCAAGAACAAATTGAATTAGGGAGCAATCCTATGGCCGCTAGTTAGTGGCTCGACGGCCATTGGATACAATGGCTTCCAGGAACCGATCTCAGAGCTTGCACTCCAAGGTTGGTTCTCAGAGAACTGACCTTCCCCCCTCCTGCGCTGCCTCTCAGGCAGCTCAGAATGGTCCTGCACTTTGCGCTTGGAAGAGGAGCGTGGAGCATCAAAAACAGGGCGTTCCGGGGGGTGTTCTGGGGCGGGGAAGGTGGAAATGCTGGTACGACACATCCTGTGTGTCATCTGGCAGCCGCCTCCCCTGCTCTCACTTCCCACAGCTAGACAGCCGAAATCGGCTGTCTAGCTGCAAATGCAGGGCGGCTGAAGCATGGAGGGGATGATCCCCTCCGTTGCTGCCCTGCATTAGATAGGCAGTCACCTCTGAGTTCGGAGGGGGATGCCGATCCCCATAGGATTGCACCCTTAACATATGATATGCAGTGTATGCATGTCTGTTTACCTGGTTCACAGGCACAAACCTGATATGCAGTGCTAGCCATGCACTGGAGCTTGGAACTGTTGCTTCAGTGATGGTCTGACTTGGACTTAGACCTTATATAGGCAATGGAGGCACTTCCCATTCCTGGTTCTCAGCTGGGCCTTATTCCAGGCAGGTAGCTACTACTACTCTCAAGTAGTTGCTCCTTTAACTCCCTCCACTCAAAGCTTTGCTTTGCTGCCACTTCTGGTAGTGGCTCGCTATCCCCAGCAGCTGTCAGGGTGGACACTGAGCCCATAGAATCCCAGAGTAGTTCTGATTCTGAGGAAGAGCAGCTGCTCCTGGGAGAGGAGTGCGCTCATCCTTCCCAGGGCCAACAGCTGACAGAGATTCCTCCCACTGGCATTCCTAGCATAGATAGCAGTCCTGGGAGTGACAGAGCGCGGGAAGCAGACTTGCTGGACGCGCGACGCCGACGCAGGGAGCGGCGCCAAATGGAGGGCGCGGAAAGGAGGCATAGTGCCCGGTTGGTGCGCAAACAACGGACTCTCCCTAGCCCATAAGTTCAGGGTCTGCCAGTGATTCTCCTTCAAATGGGGACCAGCTGTTCCAACTTAGGGCATAGGTACTCTGCTGCTCATATCTAGTTGCTAACAGTAGAGTTGTTAAGTTGTAAAAGAGGAATAAAGCTTTGAAAAGAATCCCTTTGTCTGTGTCTGGACTTGGCTACTGGATTAGACTGAGAGAGGCCTCCAAGGAGCCCTTGACAGCAGCCCAGCAGCATTTGTTGTAATTTGGGACAGAATGCCCCAATGGAAGTGATGCTATACCATGACACAGCATTGTTTCTAGAGGCATTCTTGGGGAAAAAAGACAGTTGCCCAATTTGGCTGAGGACAGCCAAGCCACTGGTTAAAGAAACCCTTGAACATCTCATTTTTAACAATACGTCAGCCTCCCATCTGAAAGTTCTTAGAATTTGCCTACGCCAAAGATTAATCCAATCTTCAGGGCATGTCCCCCCCCCCCCCAAACTGCTCAAAAGCCTGGGCTGAAGTATTAGGCCCCATGTTACTGGAAGCTGCCTTGATCACCTTGCAATGAAAAGGTGTGATTCCACCCTGAGAATGCTAATTGGCCATTGGAGGGTAGGATTTAAATTTAATATAAATATAATATAAAGGGTGGGATATAAATATTAGCCACCTAATATTCAGTGGGGAGCCCATCCCCACCTGAAAGAATTCATCTACCCCCAAAGGTTGCTGATATCCTCCATCATTTTTACGAAGGATGAATTCTATTACAAAAGTGTGCGGGGATATTCAGCCAAGCCTTATCTTCCAATGCAAAACAAAACAATTTCAGATAAAATCCACACAAATTAAAACAATCAGTCTAAAAACACAGTCAAGTTAGTACCAGTACCAGAATTAGGAGCAGCAAACTAGGTAGGCAACAAAAGGGCAAGTAATAATATGATTTCCCCCCCAAATCTCATGAGAATAAAATGGTTTTAACTTGACACCTAGAAGAAAGGAGGGTATAGGTGCCAATGAGTGTTTCTAAATGTGTATTCTGTGTGGGGCACTACCACGCAGAAGGCTCTATGCCCAGTAGCTACCTGCCTAACCGTTGAAGTTGGGGTCACCTAGAGCAGAGCCTGAGATGATGATCATAAGAGACAAACAAGTCCACATAGGACAGGGGTGCAGAATCTGAGTCCAGGAGCCAAATCTGGCCCACCTCAGGGCCAAATCCAGCCCTCCGGGGTTCCCCAGTGGCTACACTCCCTTCTTCTGGCCCCCATATCCTTTCCCCTAACCTCTGTTTGGTGTTTTCCCAGCTTTTGTGCCATTTTTTGCCTACTCCCAAAAGATAAAAATGCCTCTTCTAAGGTTTAGTTACTGGTAGTAAGAACTTTAAGCTAAAATATGCTGGTGTTTTGGCCCTGCCCTTTTTGCCTTCAGACCAACCCACCACTGGAATGCAGCCCCCAAGAGTTTCTTTGAAATGGAATTTGGTCCTCAGGCTGAAAGAGGTTCAACACCCCCTGATATAGGAGATTGTTTAGGGCTTTAAGGGTCAAAACTAGCACTCTGATTTGCTTCCAGAAACACACTGGAGGTCAGTGTTTCTTAAAGTATCTTTAAGCACCAGTGAGATATGTTCAGTATTGTAAATTTGGTCCTGTTTAACTTCAGAACCCACACCAAATGGGTTCTAATACCCCAGTGGGTGTCGCCGCGGAGCACAGCCGGCCGGCGAGGATTCCGGGGGGAGAGATGGATTGCCTCCCCCCCCATGGACACCCCCCCCCCCGCTGAAATGGCAGGTAAGTAATTCGTACATCCCTACTCTGGATACCTATCTAGCATATCCAGTGTCCCTCTGGATAAGATGAAAAGGAGAAATAGATCTGGGTATCATTAGTGTACTGATGATACCTCATCCCAGATACCTGGATTCCCTCATCACCCGATAGATGGATGGATGGATGGATGGATGGATAGATTGATTTATTTACTTACTTACTTACTTACTTACTTACTTACGTACTTACTTGCCCATCTGGCCTGGCTACTCTGGGCGATGTACAACAGTACAAATAGTTTAAAACAGTACAATTACACATTAAAACATTGTATTTCTAAAAATACCCTAACCAACTCCAAATGCCTGCCTGAACAACCAAGTTTTCAATGCATGGTGGAAGCTCATTAAAGAGAGGGCATGGCGGAGTTCCCTATGGAGGGAGTTCTACAGAGTAGGGGCCACCACAGAGAAGGCCCTCTCCCGCGTCCTCACCAGCCTAGCTGTCCTGGCTGATGGGACAGAGAGAAGGCCATCTGAGGTTGATCTTGTTGAGCAGCCTGTCTGGTGTTGCTGGAGGCACTCCTTGAGATAGGCTGGGCCGGAACCATATAGAGTTTTAAAGGTCAAAATGAACACCTTGAATTTGGCCCGGAAAACAACTGGTATCCAGTGCAACTCCTTCAGCACCTGAGTGATGTGATCATGCCGGTGGCTGCCTTTAATCAGGCGAGCTGCCACTTTCTGCACCAGCTGCAGCTTCCAAACCATCTTCAAGGGTAACCCCACATAGAGTGCATTACAGTAGACTAGACTAGAGGAGACCAGGGCATGTACTACCGATGTATTGATTTATGTAGATGTTAAAAAGAATGGGGGATGTTCCAGTGTCATGGAGTAAAAGCGCTCCAGTACCAGACTAGAATTTGAACACCAGGTAGGAGCAGAACCACTGGAGCCTCCAACTCCCATTCCAGACAGAGGATTTAGAAGGATATCATGTTTAATGGTATCAAAAGTTGCTGAGAGTCTATGAGAATCAACAAGGTTTCCTTCTTCCCCCAGTCTTTCTCCCAGTGTAGGCCTCCTCCAAGCAATCCTGGACGACATGGGTTATCTAGACCAATTTTTGTCTGGCTTCTGTTCTGATTGTGGTACTGAAACTGCCTCAGTTGCTCTGCTGGGCAGGTTCACTAAGAGAAATACAGGGCAAGTTTAGTTATCATCAGTTGCAAACTAATGCCTTTGGGAGCATTTTATGTCTTGGCTTACCCCTTGGTCTGATACAATATTTGACAAGTTCATTTCTATATTTGGGGAATTATATACATATCTAGAGGTAATAGGTATTCAGATTTAATTTATGAAGACTGACTGTGTCTTCAAAGAAAATGTCAGCTCTGTGGAAGAGTCCTTGCATGGGTGCTTATTGATTTACCCTTTGAGAATTGGATTACATAATTCATGAATCAATTAAAAAAAGATTCTGAACAGTGACAACATATTTACAATGAATGGTGAGAATTGAGTTGCGAAATTAGCTGGTTGCAAATTTGTGCTACAAAGTATCCATTGTGATTTTTTTTTAAATATTCATTTTAGAAGATTGTTGAATAACTGCCAAAGTACAAAGAAAATAAGCATATGGAGATCATTGAAGTAAAATGGTGTGTTTCTGCCCTTAAGTGTTCACTAATTTTAAAACAAATTACATTGTTAGAAGTGCTAGGGGAATTTATTGGCAGGCAGGTCAAGAAAATGTTCATGTTATTCCCTCCCCCCTTCAGATATGTGCTAGTTTTCTGACAAAACCAATAGTTTCCATCAACTAACATGATTACATCCATCCATGGAACAGATCCCCGCTCCCCCCTGCAGCCCATTGTGCCCCCTAAACTGCTGTGGACACTGCAGTTATATAGAATTTGGAGGGGCAAAAGTCTCATGCATTTGGGATGTGGAAAGTTATGCTGCATGCAATCAGGGATTGCAAACTTGATCTATAGCAAGCAGAAGTGTGGCAGTGCATGGTATATTACGTCAGTAATGTGTGTGATGTCACCATATCACTCATCCTGGTGTTCAGATTTTGTGTAGCTTTGGCTTGGGTGTGTGCGTGTGTGTGTGTTGATGATGATGATGATGATGAAGAATGGTAGCCAAACCAAAACCATGCCCACATCTTCCAGTGAATGTTGACAGACCAGTAGAGAAAAGACAAATAATGGAAGCTAGTTCCAACAATATGAGCAGGAACAATATTATGTTGTAGGCCTTAAAATTTGTGCTTGCAATTAGGTTTTTCCATCTGAGCAGACCTTTACATTTGGACCTATTTATATGGGTATAGCATTTTACAGTGCAATCCTCTGCATATTTACTCAGAAGTAAATACCACTGTGTTCAGAGGGGCTTACTTTCTGCTACATCTGCTTGGGATTTCAGCATTAATGTTTGTTTTGGACCTTCACTTGGCTTGAATTGAGATAATAAAATATTTTTTCCCCAGTGTCAAATTTTCCTTGAAATGGAATCGACAAAGCATCTGGAGAGAGAGCGACTGTAGGAATAAATATTACCTGACGATTAACTCCAAATACATTCTGAAAATGCATTTAAACCTGTGCAATTATTTCACCATGTTTCAGATAATACAGATAGAGATTATTGTCTTTCCTTGATTGTCTGCAAATAATTCAGTCTCTGGTATTTATTTTATTTTATTTATTTATTAAATTTATTAATCGCCCATCTGACTGGTCACCCAACCACTCTGGGCGATGTACAACCCACCATAAAACAATTTAAAACAATAAAATTTTACCATAATTTTTTTTTTTAAAATACCCTAACCCACCCCAAATGCCTGCCTGAACAACCACATTTTTAATGCACGACGGAAGCTCATTAAAGAGGGGGCATGACGGAGTTCCCTAGGGAGGGAGTTCCACAGAGTGGGGGCCACCACAGAGAAGGCCCTCTCCCTCGTCCCCACCAGTCTAGCTGTCCTGGCTGATGGGACAGAGAGAAGGCCATCCGAGGCTGATCTTGTTAAGCGGCCTGTCTGGTGTTGCTGGAGGCGCTGCTTAAGATAGGCTGGGCCAGAACCATATAGGGTTTTAAAGGTCAAAACCAACACCTTGAATTTGGCCCGGAAAAAAACTGGTAACCAGTGCAACTCCTTCAGCACTGGAGTGATGTGATCTCGCCGGCGGCTGCCTTTAATCAGGCGAGCCGCTGCGTTCTGTACCAGCTGCAGCTTCCGAACCGTCTTCAGGGGTAACCCCACGTAGAGCGCATTACAGTAGTCTAAACGAGAGGAGACCAGGGCATGTACTACCGATGGGAGCAGATGGTCGGGAAGGAAGGGGCGCAGCCGCCGTATCAGATGGAGTTGGTACAGCGCTGTCCGGCTCACAGCTGACACCTGAGCCTCCATGGACAGCTGGGAGTCCAAAATGACCCCCAGGCTGCGGACCTGGTCTTTCAAGGGTAGCCGTACCCCATTCAACACCAGGTCAACATCCCCCAGCCTCCTCTTGTCTCCCACCAAAAGTACCTCGGTCCTGTCAGGGTTGAGCTCCAGCTTATTCCTCCCCATCCAGCCACTCACTGTCTCCAGACATTTGGACAGGGATTCTACGGCCAACCTTGGTGAAGATTTGAATGAGAGGTAGAGCTGCGTATGCAATAAGAAACTGAGTAGCATGCACCAGTGTAAGAATTAATTGTCACTCTTTTTTATACTTGCTGCCAATATGTAACAATGCTTACTGTGCAGCTTTGTCTCTTAAACACACACACTATTTATGGCAAGCAGTGCAGTTTTATTTCCTTACCAATTCAAATCTTTATTTTGTCAGTTAAACACTTAATTATGACGTCTGTTTTTTCATGGTATAATTGTTACTTCTGAATTACATTTTATACACATGTATACTTTCAACCTGACATGACTTTTCAACACGAGAAAAATCAGTAACAGAAATTATTATATAAAATATATATTTCAGAAAAATAGTGAATGCTGTGAAAATAACTACAAAATGTTGGCCAACATTTATATTAAACAATACAGATTGCACTTTATCTTCCAAGTACTGTTTGCTCATTTTAAACAAATGTTCTTCAGTGGAGCTTTTTTAAATCTGAGAATGATATGAGGACACTACTGAAAGGAGCAGGATTGCAAATATTTGACTTACTTTATTCCTGTGACCTAGTACAATAAAGACAAGATATTAATTGTGCTAAAATATGCCTGGCCCCCACCTGTCCCAGTATTAGGATCAAAATCAGAAGAACATAAGAGCCCTGCTGGATCAGGCCAAAGGCCTATCTAGTACAGCATCCTGTTTCCCACAGTGGCCAATCAGATGCCCAGGGGAAGCCCACAAACAGGGCATATGGATAATTGCCCTCTCCCACTGTTGTCCCACTGCAACTGATATTCAGAGGCATGGTGCCTCTGATCCTGGAGGTAACATGATTATCTAGTCATCATGACTAGAGCGATTGATAGGCTCCTTCTCCATAAATTTGTTTAATCTCCTCATAAAGCCGTCAAAGTTGGTGGCCCTCAGTACATCTTGAGGAAGTGAATTCCATAGTTTAACTATGTGCCTTTTGAGAAGTACTGCTTTTGACTGTCCTGAATCTCCTATCATTCAGCTTCATTGGATGACCCTGGGTTCTAGTATTGTGAGAGCAGGAGAAAAATGCCTTCCTCCACCTTGTTGACATGCTGCATAATTTATAAACCTCTATCATGTCTCCTCTTACTCGCCTTTTTTTAAACTAAAAAGTTTTAAAAGTTTCATCAGCCCTCTTGATAATTTTGATTGCCCTTTTTTGCACCTTGCCCAGCTCTGCAATATCCCTTTGAAGTCGCAGGAACTAGAACTGTATGCAGTATTCCAAGTATAGTCACACCATAGACTTATATACAGGCATTTTGATATTGCATGTCTATATTTTTTATTCCTTTCCTAATGATCCCCAGCTACATATAGGGATGATGAAGTTATCCATCATGACCCCAAGATTTATTTCTTGGTTAGTTATCACCAGCTCAGACCCCATGAGTTTATATGTGAAGTTAGGTTTTTGGTTTTGCTTTTTGCCCCAATGTGCATCACTTTACATTCTCTCAGTTTGGAGAGATCCCTTTTGAGCTCTTCACAATCTCTTTTGGTTTTTACCACCATCAACAATTTGGTGTCATCTGCAGACTTGGCCACCTCACTGTACACCCCTAACTACAGATCATTTAAGAACAAGTTAAAAAGCACTGGTTCAGATACATTTTCTTGGGGGACCCATTTATACACCCTTCATACTAGCAGTAGTACTGTCAGAATGGTTTCAGCTAGATAAATAAGTTTTGTGTCTCACCTACATAGAGAGGCTCCTTAAAACTGCCTCTATGTAGTGCCATTCCGCAAACAAGACAAGGTAATTCAAATCCCCAAAATTCAATGGGAGAAATTTGTGGTATCTCTAGTTATGCCCCAGTCTTAGGGAAGCTGAAATAGTGGGACCTAATACCGATGGAAACAGTAGGAAGTTGCTTCACAGACCCTCTGTTCTACTAGCTTGCCCAAAGCATATTCTATAGTGGAGTGATCTCCAGGCTTCCCTGAAGCAGAGGCTTTGATGAGAGAGTGAGAGCTTAGATTCCTCAACCAAGGAAACAGAATGTGTAAGCTCCGCCACCTTCCTGACTGCCTGAGGTTCTCAACTGCGCTATAAACTCCTGGCTGAGAAGACAGTTGGTGGCCCTGGAAGCCTCCCAGAGATGTCGGATGGCACAGCTCCAAGCTATTGTATTCATTGTTCATGGAATTGAAGAATCAGTAGGCCTGCACCCCTAGTTAAAAGTTCTGCTGGCTGGGCTCTGGCCCTCATAGAAACAACATGAGATTCTCGCTGAGTTCTCCCAAGAGCTGGCCATGCCCTTGAAGATCCCAGAACCTGCTTTCTACTGCTAGACAACTCGTGTTCAAGGTCAGTTTCTCAAACTCCACCCTAAGACCTTACTACGTTTCCTGCAGTCAGAACAAAATGCACATCATAGAAGTTGTTCTTATCTATTTCCACAATTGCCAGTTCACACATTCTTTGTCCACATAAGTGCATATACCTGGGGAAGGTCAGGAATACCGAAGTGGACAGAATCTGTATTAAATGAATTGCCGCTTAATAGTCAAGTAGAAATAATTAGCCAAAACCTTTTGTTAAGCTTAAACTTTTTCTTCTTTTTATGGTGAGGGGAATAGCATTAAAACTGACTAAGCGGTAAACACATACCTTGCAGTCCTGATCACTAAAAGCTCTATTTGCACTAAAAGCTGTTGCTGTAGCTGAAGCAAACCTGTCTCCTCTGGTCTCAAGGCTGGATATTCTTTAAAAAATCTTTACAATTATTATGTACGAGATGTGTCTTCTGCATCATAAAAATGTGTGAAGCTAGCTGAATGTTGTCCTTACTTTTCCTCAATACTTTTCAAGCCTACCGTTTAAACAACGTATTTTGATACCTCCTTCCTTCCAACTCCAATAACACTGGGAAAAATACAACTTTAAGGGGGAAATCCTGCTGTAATAGCTCAACACCTTTTTGTTATTTTGAAGAAGCTTTTGGGGAGAAACTATATTTTGGTTTAGAATTAAGTTTGAGCAGTATATTTTCTGACCCATGGAGCAGAAAAGTCTAAAATTGCATATTTCCTCCTCTGCTCTGCTCTGCTCTGCTCTCCTCTCCTCTGCTCTGCTCTGCAGTATTGTATTTTGTGATAATCCCTTGTAAAACAGAACTGGTATTTTCTGTCTCTTAGAATTTCATTAGAGCAGCAGATACTTGGATTTTCTTATAATGCCATTTTTAAGGAGAGGTATTCAAAACAACTCTATTAGTTTCTGTTCTCCTCTTTCATATCCAGTTTTACACATTCATCAGCAGAGGGCAATATAACTTCATGCATTTGTAGGCAATCACTTAATTTGTTTTCTTTAGGATTGGTCACAACTTTAAGCTGTGAGGATGTTGCATAAAAATAAGCACAGAATATCATGTACAAACCTGATGATGAAAAAGCAGTGAGCATTCAGGTGAACATAATTACTACTCCTTAATAGCACAGTGAAGCTTCATGAAGTTGTTCTCTGTGGGAGAGGTGTTTTAAGTTCAGTGAGAAAGTGGTGACGAGCCCAGATTTTAGTAGTATAAATAAAGAATTGATCACAATTCATTTGGCTGAAGAATAAGTTGTAACAAACCGTTCTATGCATTCTACATTAATTTTAATGCTTGTTAATCTAACAGTCATATTCTTTGGGGCATCTGTTGTAATGCTGCAGTTCACTCCTCTGGAGTTATAGTGTTTGTATTTTACAACATTCTGGATGAAATACAGATTTTGACACCCAGGCTTCAGAATTGGCCTATGTTGATTAAACTGTTCGTATTGCTTGCTCTTATAAATCTGTACTTCCTACTCTCTATTTTAACAATTTTTTTTCCTACTGTAAATTTTCTTTCATTTTGGAAGATATTTATATCTCCTCACCGTGCTGTCCTGGGATTGGTCTGCACCAGCTAAATTAGCATCAATTAGGGAAAAACAGCCAGAGGGGAAAGGGTTAAGAGGCTTCTTGTTTCTGTGTTCCATTGATGAGCTCACAGCCTCGGAAGCTGCTTTTGTGGGGCGGGTAGTGGTAGTAATAATAGTAGTAATAGTAATAATAATAAAGCTAGAGAAAGATGTAGTGGTTTCATGTAAGAACTAGGTTGGCTATGAAAATCTGATAAAAGGGGAATTGCAGTCAGGCTGTACAATGTAGCTGTACATTGGATCTGCTCAGTTGTGAATTCATTTGAAGAGCCCTAATTAAAGACAACACGAAAGTGCACTATTGCTTAATTATCTCTAGATGGGACAAAAACCCTATTTGTTAAGCAAGGGCAGCACCTTTATTCTTCTGTAGTGGTAATTTTAAAATTACAATTTCAGCCTGTAGTCCCTCATATGGTAGCTGTCATAACTCCTATGCCAATACAATTACAGTGAGTACCAGGTGCTCCTGGAGAATATTCACATGTGGCTTTCTGTTCAATGTGGCTCTTGGGACATGGTGGAAACCATAAGCTCAAACTTGGATCCCTGCAGTTCAGTCACCTTATTCCATACTCCCCACACCACCAGGGCTGCTGTTTGGAGGAGGGAATTTCTGGCAGTTCTAGACACAATTCAAATATCACAGGTGAGAATTCTCCTTAGTTCCAGGAATCTGGAGAGCCAGTTCAATGTCAGTTCCTGTTATATAGCTTCAGGGTCTGATGTACTCCCTCACTCAGGTCAACTCACCAATAAGGGAAACCACAAAACTCTCCTCCTTGCACCTTCAGGCTATTTGCCTCCTTGTTTGCCTGCCTTCCTATCTGTTCCCTCCATTGTTCCAGGTACATGGACTTGGGTGCCTGATGAGGCATAATATAAACCAGTTGTCCTTTTTCTCCTACAGGTATGAAAGGTGGGCTACTAGATGGTGTGAACTAGATATACACTAAATGTGTGATAAAATATCTGTGCTTAAAGGGTGGCTTTTGGTGGAGCAAAAAGTTTCCAAACACCTTTTCTCTTGTCACCTTGTTTTGTCTCATGTCCTGGCTGCTCGTTTCCTCAATCTGCTGCTTGACCACAATTAAAAAAAAGAGAGGTCATCTTGTTCCTGATCATATGGTTCTGGCCGCTCAGAGATAACATAGTATGATGTGAGGATCCCATGTAGCCAATCCGATGTGTCTGAATGGGTGAACACCTTCCTTTGGGTCTTGTCATGTTCTATGAGGTTGCAAATGTTTCATGGGGTGACTTGGTAAATTGTAGGCATGCTGATTAATCCTGTAGCTTCCAGATTTCTGCACTGATTCCTCACCATCCCATGTGAAATACAATCCTAATATACTGGAGTCTGTTGGGCTTCTGTGGGATCTGTTAAGATGTAATAAGAGAAAAGATAGGAAAGGATAAATAGTTTTGTATCTACAAAATAAAGCAGGATTTATTTTTGGCCAAATGTTTTTTAGTTTGATCTCTGAAGATTCATATATGTATGGATCCAAGGAGGAGTATAAGAAAAAATAATACAATTGGAATCTGAAATATGACTAAAATGTGGTTAACTATTAGAATTAATCACAAATGACAGCAATATGCAGTTTCATCATCATCATGCAAACTTAACAGCAGAATTTCATTTTCTCTTGGTCACACTCGATCTCCAGACCTTTCTTTTCATATGCTGTTGAGGTAGGAAAGAGGTGTCTGGTTGTCAGATAAGAGTGCCTCTATAAATTCTTGCAAATTGTGTAGAGTGACAAGATAGCTGCTTTCACTATAACATAGTTCTTTATTCTTTTTATTGGAGAGCCTAGATGACATACAAAATAGTTTCATCCTGTCCCTTTGTTCCCTGCTTTGTTCCCGGCCTGGAAATAGCTCTAAAAAGTGAAGACAAATATACTTACTGATGATGATGATTAATACTGGATACCATTTTATCTAGTTGTTAACTATTGCACTCCCATCAAACAAGATATGGAGGATTTGGTATTTAAGGATTATTAAATAGTAAAATATAGATTCTCTGTTGATGACAGAAATAACAAATATCGATTGCGTATTGTTGAAAGAGAATGCTAGTTTTCTGGTTACACATAGCTCTTCTGGAAAGGTAGTTATTCTAACTTCATAGTTAGAAATTTTAAATTAACTTCAGATTGATTGTGCAAGTGTGTGTGCAAACTGTATACAGTTTGTCCTTTTTCATTGAGAAGTCACTATACAATGATTTGGTTCGCACAACACAATAAGCCACTGTCATGGTGGGTTGTTTCAGGGTAGCTTGTCATGACATCAGAACCTGGAGCGCTTTTTTAATCGTGGGTTGTTTTCCATGAACATGCAGAACCCATGGCCTGTGGTTGGGTTGTTCAGGGTGGCTTGTTTTCAGAGTGGCCTCTTGTGACATCCGAACCTGGCAGGGCAACTTCATCGTGGGTTGTCAGGAACAGTTACAGAGCCACCCTGCAAGAATGGCAAAAAACCCTGCTGCTCCTTGTGATCTTGCTAGTGCTGCCGCTATCCTCCCTCATCCTTTGTCACTGCCCTTTGCCCAGTGCTCCTAAAAATTGAGAAGAAAGGACACCAGAGAGTGTCCCGAATGTGTTTGCAACCTTAAAAAAAAACCAGTCTTGCGCAAGTGTGCATGTTAGAAAGTCAATTGCTATGAAATTTGCATAATTCCCCCCCCTGCTTTACTGCTCTGCCATGAAATTTGCATATCTTTACCGATCCTGTTCACTCTCTGTTTCGCCTTGAAATGTGCATAGCTTTACCGATCCCCATTTGCCATGGCAAACCACAGAGTGCCTGATTGTCTGTTGGGCATAATGAGGAAGTCATCAACCCACTGTGGCTTATTCTCAAGGTGGCTTGGCATGACATGCGAACTTGCCCAATATCCGCATTTTTGTAGCAGTGTTTATTACATACAATGAATGTAGTGCAAATAAAACAGCCCAAATGCAAAGTGTTGTATACATCCTAGGGTTGGGCGGGGGTGAGGGGAGATGCCCTTCCTCCTGGAGCCCCTCATTCTCTGAAAAGCCTCCTCCTGAGATGCACATGATGTGGTGACAAGGGATGCAGTGTGTGCATGTGTGTGTGTAGAGGGGGTGTTGAATTGACTATCTTCCCCCACACAATCTAGGCCAGTCTTTTAAATGGACAAAATAGTCATTTGAAAGTTGCTTGCAATATTTTAATTGCAAGGTTTTGATTGGACAGAGGTGGAATTTGAAAGCCTGTTTGCATATTTTAAACTGCCAGGTTTTCAACAACAACAAAAAGAGGAGGAAAGGAAGTAAGATGTAATTTTTTTTTTTTCTATCTTTGTGGGACAAATATGATTATCGATATTCTCACCTACAATATTCAAGTTTGGGCAGAATTAGATACTTCACAAAGGGTTTGTTCAGGCTCTTCAGAGTAAAAACTGATTGAATTGGCTTTTGTCCAGGGGCTATATCAAAGTATGGTTGGCAATGGATTCTTAACATCTGTGTTTATTTGAAAATCCAATATTCATATTCCAGCCCTTCTTCCATCATGTTCACTTTCCTTTATCCCATACTCAAAATAAAGCCAATAAAATGAGTTTAAATATTTCCGTATTGACATTCATTCATTTCTTGCAAACTGTTAAATGTCAGTTTGTCCCAGTAAGTCCTATTTCTTTCTGCATAGCTTATCTTGCTTGGTTCTATTTAACTGGCTTGGTAGCTCATGCAAAAAGTCCTGAATGAGTGGATCATATTAAGCTTATAGTGATTATCTTACCCTAGGGCAGTATCCAATGGTACTCGTACACAGAGTAGACCCACTGAAATGAATGGACCTAGTTTACGTAGGACTATCATTGGATACTGCCCCAGTTACCAATAATATACATGGGTCTACCCCAATTATGTATAAAACAGAGAGGTTCGGGTGTGGTTTAAACAGTCAAATGGGCATGAGAGTGGGGGTACTGAACTTTCCTGTCATTAGGGTTGCCATATTCCAGTTCCCCAAATCTGGATAGTCGATTTGTCATATTGTGACAACTGTTTGCTAATTATGCAAATCGTGGGTTGGGAGAGAGTTAAGCAATCCCCACTGCTGATTTGCCACACCAAATCACTCCTTTCAAAGTTGCTTTATAGTGGGATCATAGAGCCCTCTCACCATGGCTGCCACAGCACCTACTAGGAGATGCTCTGGCCTTCATTACTCAGAGGGCTGGCCCTTTGAGATTGGCTTCCTAGAGGGACAGGGAGGAGGCAGCAGCTCCAGGAAAATCTCTAGCAGCAAACTAAAACAAAACAAAACTGGTGGTAAATTCGGCAGCAGGAGCTGTGGCAGAGGTCATGGGGAGGGGGGAGGGTTGCACAAAAAACCATGGCGGGGAGCTGCAAGCAGCCTGTGGGTCATGGGTTGCGCGTCTTTGCTTTGTAGGAAGGAAATAGATGGTTGAGTTTTCTCAGATACAAGGCTAAATTAAAAATTAAGACAATTATGTATTATGCATACTTTCTGAAGTCCCACTGAGTACAGTGAGCTGTTGAGTATAGGACTGTACAGTTTCACTAAGGCAGTAATCCTCAGTTCACTTGTAAAGGCTACAGTATCCTCCATAAACTGTCCTTTTTCTTATGCATTGACATTCCTTCCTATATTCTTCTCTGTATATGGTTTGGTACTTCTTTTTTGGTCAGTCTTAATATTTTAGGTAGCGTTTTATCTGATATTGATACTACTTTAAAAATAATTGATTTGCTAAACTTTGTTCAAACTTTCCCCACTCAAAAGCCCTTTTAGAACAGAAACTATTATTCTTACCTGTATACTGTAATGTAGGAATGGGAGTGAGGAGCTGCATTGGGGGTTGGAAGGAAGGAAAGAGATCTGGGATTGGGAGGGAGGGGAAAGAGTGGGGCTGGGGATTATGTTCATGGAGGGCAAGAATGGGATCTAAGATTAGGAGGAGGGAGATAGAAAATGTGGGGATAGGCTTACTGCAGGCATGTGAAAGAGAAAACACTAATTGAGGGCTTCTCCACAGAGAGCTTTTATCCTTCTATTGAGATTGGTTACTCATGGAAGTTTGCTAGTCCTTTAGATGGCGTCATCAACCTCCAGGGCATCTCCTGCACTAAGTGTGTTTCTACATTACACACACCCCCCCTGCAAAAATCCACATCCTTTTCGGAGCTTCCTGCTTTCGGTTTCTTTGCGGGATTAGGAAGGGCTCCTTTACAAGGTAGACATGTGGTTTGAACTGAGGAAGTGCCTCCCTCCCTCCCTGGCATGTGTGCAAAGCAGCGGGGTGTGTGTGTCTTGTTTTCGTAGCTTAACTTCTGCTATACTCTTTTCTTGCAGCCCTTTTCTTGCAGCCCCCAGGAAACCTCTGATTTACTTCTGAGTAGACATAAAATGTAAGATTGTGCCATAAGTGTGCAACCCTCAGCACACTTACGTGGAAGTAAACCCCATTGAACTCAATAGGACTTACTTCTGAGCAGACATAAGATCGCCCTGTAAGTCAGCAACCCTCGGCACACTTACTTGGGAGTAAGCCCCATTGAACTTAATGGGGTGCTCTGAATCAACAGAGGATGGTGCTTCTGAGCTTGGTGGGGTGGGGGATCAGATGTGTCTCCCTTTGTTGCAGCGAGACATTTTACCCTCTTCTTCTTCCAACTGAGAAATGTGCTCAAGCATTTACATGGCAGACACCTGGGAATTGAGGAAAGTCCTTCCTTAGCAAGACTTGAGCAGAGGCGGGAGTTGCAATTGGTGGGCAATTATTGCCCTCAATGCTGTCAAATCTTCTCCTGCACGCCCCGCTCCCATCCTCAATGCCTTCATCATCCTGACCACGCGCACCCCCAGTAGCTGAAAACAAATGCCCACAGCAGGCAGACACAGCGGTTTCTCCCGCTATTGGAGAATTTCATGGGGAGGTCATGGTGCTCCTGTTCCATGGGCTGGAAAAAATACCACATTTTTTGCATTTGGGGAAAACATGAGATAGGCTGGAGGAAATGGTGGGAGACACCCTGGAGGGTAACGGCGTCATCTAAAGAGCCCACAAACTTCTGTGACAGAGCCATCTCAATAGCAGGATAAAAGATCCTTGTGATGAACCCCTTAATGACTGTTATTCCATTTTTTTAAGGTTCAGAGATAATGAGCTATCAAATTACAGTGGTTGAGTTCTGCTTGAGTTCCCTTGTGAAAAGAGACAAACCCACAATAAGAGGAGCTAGACCACAGCGGCTGTATAATGGAACATATGAAAGACTCAGATATGGGGGGGGGGGAAGGCGGGGAAAGGAAACGTGTGTAAAGGGAGTTTGTCGTGATCCTGCATTTAAAACGGAAGCAGAAAGCTCCGTTTTAAATGTGAGATTTTAGGCTAGTGTAGAGATACTCTTAGAGACTCAAGAGGTCTCTTTTCCCCTGTTTTCCTTGCAGCACATGCATAATGGACTCCAGAAAGGAAGCCTAGCTTCTAACACCCTTACCAAAGCTTCTTGGTCCTTACCAAAAGATAAGGCTGCACATTTATAGGATCTTTCCTGCAAAACTGACAAAATGGCATGACCTGCTTTAGATGAAGCAGAGGCTGTCCATTGATAAGCACCATGCACTTTTTGACCCAAAAAGACAGATTGGGGGTCTTTGTGAAATAAAGGTCAGAACAGACTTTCAGAGTATATGCAATTTCTACAATTTAACCCATTGCATCTATAACACTCAGTGACAGAAATCAAGTGGGTTATCACCAAAAACACGGGAAAAATAGTAACACATTGAATGTTTGGTCCAGCAAAGCATCAAAAGACCATACCAAATCAACTATTAAGCTGGTCAATGTGGACCTGGCTGCATGTAAATTCATGGTGCATGAGGCCTCTGCCTGCAATTGAGTGCTGGAGTTGGGCTTGGGGGGAGTCTAATTGAACAAAACTGACCTTTGTTGTGACCTGAGGTGTGTTTGTGTAATGCTCCCAGCATTTTTTTTTTTTTTTTGCAATTGTGTGTTTGTGTGGCGGGTGGGGGTGAGAAGGGGAAATGAAAAGTCCCACAAAGATTGGGGGATAGGCAAATTTCAGTGAAGCTTTTGGGGCAGGGAGGATTTGACTTGGTTTAGTTTTATGAGGTGGCTGAGGGTTTTTTCTTTGCTTAACTTGATGTAGCATTGTTCCCGTGGTCATTCTAGCCCATCCCCAGCAGGAAATGCAGCTAGATCAGGAGGCCATGAAGAACCATGTTCCAAGCAATCAAAGTTAAAAATGAGTAAAAAACCCCACCCTTGGCCATCTTGTATAATTGAGATAAACCGAACTCTCCTCTCAAAAAACTTAGCTGAAATTCACCTGCCCCCCCAAAGCAGCTGGCCCTCTCCCCACTTTCACAGGATCAGAATGGTGCTGAGAAAATGGGAGGGGGGATTTTCAGTACATCTTTAGTTTTGTATGTGTGTGTATAGGGGGATTTTATTTCTTCGATCCCTTAAATGTCAATCATAGCTGTGACTTCGCTCATTGGTTAAGCTTACTGAAAAGTGGTTAGCAGAGTCATTTCTCACAAAACGATATAATAGTACCTGCACATTTTGTCCTGTATTTCTACAAGGGCTAGAGACTTGTTTTTCTTCTTTAGTGAAAATTGGGAATCTGGGCCAGCTAATGGTGCAAATGGGCAGTGGGTAAAATGTGGCCAACTGGGCAATATGGCAACATTACCATCCATCCCCCCGCCCCGCAAGGGTCACTTCTGCAGCTGCAACTCCATGGGTGGTAGACACAAAGGACCTTAAGAATGGGCTGCAGAAAGGTAGGAGCTGCAGGTAGGTGGGGTGTACTACTATTTGATTGTGCAGACCTGTGTTTAAAGAGGTAGGTCTGCCACAGTTGTGAGTAGCTTGGGATTTTTTAGAGGTGGTGTCTGGGAGGCTGGCTGCCAGTTCAGCAGGCTCAGACAGGGATTCCTGACAGTTTGTTGCGCTCACTTTGTAGTGGCTCAGCCTGGACGGAGCAATGAGGTGTTTTGACTTACAAGCCACCAGTTGCATAAAGTGAGACGGGACCTTTATCAGCTCCTCATATCTCCTTTATTCTGCTAGAATACAATCTCTAGCCATCTGCAGGGTGGCCCTCCAGAGCAAAATGATAGGTAGCATGGTGATAGGTAGCATGGTGTTACACTTCATCCAGACTTGGTTTATGAATCTTGTAATAATATAACAGACATTTTAAGGTTTTATGAAAATTTTACCTCAAGATAATTTAAATATTTAATATAATACTTCATACTGTAGTTTATATAGACGGGATTAGGATAGGTTTATCATGTATATCAGGGTTCTTGATTTTAATGATCTGGTAAATTTGTGACAACTGATAAAGAATTAATTTCCAGTTCAAATTCTCTTTTCTGCCCAAACCTATTAAAGTATGTTAAGGAAATATTATTTGATATGTGTTCTCTGAGGCTATAGTCAGATGTCATCCATTCCCCCCTTCTTTTGCTGTCTTAATGGAAGTAATCTCAACTCTGCTGGGTTCCTTGACATATTTTGAATCAAATCATTGGTCTCATTGAGGAAGCAGATAGTTGGAAGAAAATGGACAGCCTTTAACTCCATTATGATAATGTATAGAGCCAGAACTGAGAAATCCTTCTTGCAAATGTTAGAGGTGTTACAGAAAAAAAAAAATGTGACAGAAAACCTGAAGCACCTGCAGTCAAATCTGCTCTGTGGTGTCTTACAGAATAATAATTTCTTGAAAAAATGTTAAACAGCTATAGTTATAGGAGGTGAAAATTAGGAGTATAGTAGTGAGATGAAAGTACATTGTATATTAAGTATCACAATAGTTAATGGTATTTAAAGGGCAAATAAATGAAGTGATCTTTTGATTCTGACTGATCAGCTTTCTTTTATTTGGGACCATTCAGGGTGACTGACTTAGAGGCATCACCAACATTTGTGTTCTATACCTTTAGTTGTCTCCTTACTTCAAGAGGAAGTGCTAAGCATTTGCTGAATATTTTTCACTAAGGTGATACCAGTTTTAGGGTGCAATCCTATTGGGATGTCTGTCAGCCTCCTAATTTGGAGGCTAATGTGTATCCTATGCAGAGCGGAGGAGCACAGAGGCAATCTTTGCTTCTGTGCTCCTCCCGCTGTGTATTTTGGCTAGACTGGCTTTTTTGCCTGTCTAGCTGGGGCTGTGTTAGACAGGAAGGAGGCTGGGCAGGTCAGAGGATTTGTCTTAAGCTGGCCTCCCCAGTCCCCTCCTCGCCCACTGGCACACACCCTTTCCTCCTCTCCAAGGTCGCTTTTGTGAGGTCAGAGAGGCAGCCAGGGCAGCTCTATCTGTGTTGGCTGCGAGGGGGAGGGTGGGGAGCTTGGATGCCTGGCTCCAAGGTTGGAGCGCTATCTCCCAACCTCAGATCCAGGAATCTGAACTATCCTATGGCCTCCCATACTCTGTCCAGAGGCCACAGGTTTATTCCCTCTTTTAATAATTTAAATAAAAATTATTTATTTTTTAAAAGGTTCCTACATATTGTTTACCGAATAATGCTACACGAGGAAATAATTGAACACCGACAAGATGGTTTGCAAATACAGTTGCAAGCAGTGTTTCTCATTTTGTAGTACTACTAACCAGATGCAATGGTTTTCATATTTATACGCAAGCAGACAGCAATACGTAGGAAAAAACTAACCTAACTCATATTAGATTAAACGTATTTTTGTGGAGCTACCTTATTTGTTATTTATGTTTTGTCCCAGTTCCATCCTGAACAGAATTGTCCACATAGGTGTCCTAATATGTGGACCAGTATCTCAAGAGAAGTCCACCTGTCTCCTTGGCTGCATAGTTAGACAGGTAGTGAAGACTGTTGTATTTCAGTAAACTTTTGTAGATTAACATCCTTGAATTGTATTATTGCTGTTTCTGCCTGTTAAAATGTTGTTGTTGTTGCTATTGTTGTTGATGAAGTGTTTAATATTTATTAGAAAGTTGTACATGCTGAAAATAAGGCAACATTGCTTCCGTATGGTTTGCGTCAGGACCAAGTAACAGGTAAATCTACCTAATGGAAGAATGGGGCTACACGTGTGGACATATAGCAGAGCTTTTTTGGATCAGATGCTACCCCATGCAGTTTTCAATATTTGTTGTTGTTGTTGTTGAGTCGTTAAGTTGTGTCTGACTCTTCATGACCCCATGGACCATAGCACGCCAGGCCTTCCTGTCCTCCGCTCTCTCCCGGAGTGTGCTCAAATTCATATTCGTTGCATCGGTGATGCTATCTAGCCATCTCATCCTCTGCTGTCCCCTTCTCCTGTTGCCTTCAATCTTTCCCAGCATCAGGGTCTTTTCCAGGGAGTTTTCTCTTCGCATTGTTCAGTCGTTCAGTCGTGTCCGACTCTTCGTGACCCCATGGACCATAGCACGCCAGGCCTTCCTGTCCTGCACACTCTCCCGGAGTGTGCTCAGGTTCATATTCATTGCATCGGTGATGCTATCTAGCCATCTCATCCTCTGCCGTCCCCTTCTCCTTTTGCCTTCAGTCTTTCCCAGCATCAGGGTCTTTTCCAGAGAGTTTTCTCTTTGCATTAGGTGGCCAAAATATTTGAGCTTCAGCTTCAGTATCTGTCCTTCCAATGAGCAGTCAGGGTTGATTTCCTTTAGGATTGACTGATTTGACCTCCTTGCAGTCCAGGGGACTCAGAAGAGTCTTCTCCAGCACCACAGTTCGAAAGCATCAATTCTTCGGCGCTCAGCCTTCCTTATAGTCCAGCTCTCACAGCCATACATTACTACTGGGAAAACCATAGCTTTGATTAGACGGACCTTTGTCGGCAGGGTGATGTCTCTGCTTCTTACTATGCTGTCTAGGTTTGCCATAGCTTTCCTCCCAAGGAGCAAGCGTCTTTTAATTTTATGGCTACAGTCACCGTCTGCGGTGATCTTGGAGCCCAAGAAAGTAAAATCTGTCACTGCTTCCATTTCTTCCCCTTCTATATGCCAGGAAGTGATAGGGCCAGATGCCATGATCTTAGTTTTTGTAATGTTGAGTTTCAAACCAGCTTTTGCACTCTCCTCTTTCACCCTCAACAAGAGGCTCTTTAGATCCTCTTCACTTTCTGCCATTAGGGTGGTAACGTCTGCATATCGGAGGTTGTTGATAATTCTCCCAGCAATCTTAATTCCGACCTCTGATTCATCCAACCCGGCATTTCTCATGATGTACTCTGCATATAAGTTAAATAAGCAGGGTGACAATATGCAGCCTTGTCGTACTCCTTTCCCAATTTTGAACCACTCAGTTGTTCCGTGTCCGGTTCTTACTGTTGCTTCTTGACCCTCGTACAGGTTGCTCAGGAGACAGGTAAGGTGGTCTGGTACTCCCATCACTTTAAGAATTTGCCACAGTTTGTTGTGATCCACCCAATCAAAGGCTTTAGCTTAGTCAATGAAGCAGAAATAGACGTTTTTCTGGAATTCTCTTGCTTTCTCCGTGATGCAGCAAATGTTGGCGATTTCATCTCTAGTTCCTCTGCCCCTTCGAAACCCAGCTTGTACTTCTGGTAGTTCTCGGTTCATGTGCTGCTGAAGCCTAGCTTGTAGGATTTTGAGCATCACCTTGCTGGCATGTGAAATGAGCGCAATTGTGCGGTAGTTCGAACACTCTTTGGCGTTGCCCTTCTTTGGAATTGGAATGTAAACTGACCTTTTCCAGTCTTGCGGCCATTGCTGAGTGTTCCAAATTTGTTGGCATATTGAATGCAGCACTTTAACGGCATCATCTTTTAGGATTTTAAATAGCTCAGCTGGAATACTGTCATCTCCGCTAGCTTTGTTGTTACTAATGCTTCCTAAGGCCCACTTGACTTCACTCTCGAGGATGTCCGGCTCAAGTTCAGTGACCGCACTATCATGGCTATCAAGGACATTACTATCATGGCTATCAAGGACATTAAGATCTTTCCTGTATAGTTCTTCTGTGTATTCTTTCCACCTCTTCTTAATCTCATCTGCTTCTGTGAGGTCCCTGCCTTCTTTGTCCTTTATCATGCCCGTCTTTGCACAAAACGTTCCCTTGAGATCTCCAATTTTCTTGAAGAGATCTCTAGTCTTTCCCATTCTCTTGTTTTCCTCGATTTCCTTGCATTGTTTATTTAAGAAGGCCTTCTTGTCTCTCCTTGCTATTCTCTGGAAGTCTGCATTCAGTTGGATATATCTTCCCCTTTCTCCCTTGCTTTTTGCTTCCCTTCTTTCCTCAGCTACTTGTAAAGCCTCATCAGACAGCCACTTGGCTTTCTTGCATTTCTTTTTCTTGGGGATGGATTTCGTTGCTGCCTCCTGAACAATGTTACGCACCTCCGTCCATAGTTCCTCAGGCACTCTGTCTATCAGGTCTAATCCCTGAAATCTATTCCTCACCTCCACTGTATGTTCATAAGGGATATGATTTAGGTCATACCTGAATGGTTTAGTGGTTTTCCCTACGTTCTTCCATTTAAGCCGAAATTTTGCAAGAAGCAGCTCATGATCTGAGCCACAGTCAGCTCCAGGTCTTGTTTTGACTGACTGTATAGAGCTTCTCCATCTTTGGCTGCAAAGGACATAATCAATCTGATTTCGATATTGACCATCTGGTGATGTCCATGTGTAGAGTCGTCTCTTGTGCTGTTGGAAAAGAGTGTTTGCTATGATCAGCGTGTTCTCTTGGCAAAACTCTATTAGCTTTTGTCCTGCTTCATTTTGTACACCAAGGCCATACCTGCCTGTTATCCCGTTGATTTCTTGACTTCCTACTTTAACATTCCAATCCCCTATGATGAAGAGGACATCTTTTTTTGGTGTTAGTTCTAGAAGGTGTTGTAGGTCTTCATAGAACCAATCAACCTCAGCTTCTTCGGCATCAGTGGTTGGGGCATAGACTTGAATTACTGTGATGTTGAATGGTTTGCCTTGGATTCGTACTGAGATCATTCTATCGTTTTTAAGATTGTACCCCAGTACTGCTTTTCCCACCCTTTTGTTGACTATGAGTGCTACTCCATTTCTTCTAAGGGATTCTTGCCCACAGTAGTAGATATGATGGTCACCTGAATTAAACTCGCCCATGCCTGTCCATTTTAGTTCGCTGATTCCCAAGATGTCAATGTTCAATCTTGCCATCTCATGTCTGACCACCTCCAGCTTACCTTGATTCATTGATCTGACATTCCAGGTTCCTAAACAATATTGTTCTTTACAGCATCGGATTTTCTTTTCACCACCAGACACATCCACAGCTGAGTGTCCTTTCGGCTTTGGCCCAGCTGCTTTACTCTTTCTGGCGCTACTTGGAAATTCCCTCTGCTCTTCCCCAGTAGTATATTGGACACCTTCCGACCTGAGGGGCTCATCTTCCGGCGTCATCTCTTTTAGCCTTGTGATACGTTCCATGGGGTTTTCTTGGCAAGAATACTGGAGTGGGTTGCCATTTCCTTCTCCAGTGGACCACATTTTGTCAGAACTCTCTGCCATGACCTGTCCGTCTTGGGTGGCCCTGCACGGCATAGCGTATGGCTTCACTGAGTTACGCAAGCCCCTTTGCTACAACAAGGCAGTGATCCTTCAGCTTCAGTATCTATCCTTCCAATGAGCAGTCAGGGTTGATTTCCTTTAGGATTGACTGATTTGACCTCCTTGCAGTCCAGGGAACTCGTAATAGTCTTCTCCAGCACCACAGTTCGAAAGCATCAATTCTTCGGCGCTCAGCCTTCCTTATAGTCCAGTTCTCAGAGCCATACATTGCTACTGGGAAAACCATAGCTTTGATTATACGAATCTTTGTCGGCAAGGTGATGTCTCTGCTTCTTACTATGCTGTCTAGGTTTGCCATAGCTTTCCTCCCAAGGAGCAAGCGTCTTTTAATTTCATGGCTACTGTCATCGTCTGCGGTGATCTTGGAGCCCAAGAAAATAAAATCTGTCACTGCTTCCATTTCTTCCCCTTCTATATGCCAGGAAGTGATGGGGCCAGATGTCATGATCTTAGTTTTTTAAGGTTGAGTTTCAAACCAGCTTTTGCACTCTCCTCTTTCACCCTCAACAAGAGGCTCTTTAGATCCTCTTCGCTTTCTGCCATTAGGGTGGTGTCGTCTGCATATCTGAGGTTGTTGATTATTCTCCCGGCAATCTTAATTCCGACCTGTGATTCATCCAACCCGGCGTTTCTCATGATGTACTCTGCATATAAATTAAATAAGCAGGGCATCAATATACAGCCTTGTCATACTCCTTTCCCAGTTTTGAACCAATCGGTTGTTCCGTGTCCGGTTCTTACTGTTGCTTCTTGACCCTCGTACAGGTTTCTCAGGTGACAGGTAAGGTGGTCTGGTACACCCATCTCTTTAAGAATTTGCCAGGGTTTGTTGTGATCCACACAATCAAAGGCTTTAGCGTAGTCAATGAAGCAGAAATTGACGTTTTTCTGGAATTCTCTTGCTTTCTCCATGATCCAGCGAATGTTGGCAATTTGATCTCTCGTTCCTCTGCCTCTTCGAAACCCAAGTTGTACTTCCAGTAGTTCTTGGTTCACATACTGCTGAAGCCTAGCTTGTAGGATTTTGAGCAACACCTTGCTGGCATGTGAAATGAGCGCAATTGTACAGTAGTTTGAACACTCTTTGGCATTGCCCTTCTTTGGAACTGGAATGTAAACTGACCTTTTCCAGTCTTGTGGCCACTGTTGAGTGTTCCAAATTTGTTGGCATATTGAATGCAGCACTTTAACAGCATCATCTTTTAGGATTTTAAATAGCTCAGCTGGAATACTGTCATCTCCGCTAGCTTTGTTGTTACTAATGCTTCCTAAGGTCCACTTGACTTCACTCTCGAGGATGTCCGGCTCAAGTTCAGTGAGCGCACTCTCATGGCTATCAGGGACATTCAGATCTTTCCTGTATAGTTCTTCTGTGTATTCTTTCCAGCTCTTCTTAATCTCATCTGCTTCTGTGAGGTCCCTGCCTTCTTTGTCCTTTATCATGCCCGTCTTTGCACAAAACGTTCCCTTGAGATCTCCGATTTTCTTGAAGAGATCTCTAGTCTTTCCCATTCTGTTGTTTTCCTCGATGTCTTTGCATTGTTCATTTAAGAAGGCCTTCTTGTCTCTCCTTGCTATTCTCTGGAACTCTGCATTCAGTTGGATATATCTTCCCCTTTCTCCCTTCCTTTTCGCTTCCCTTCTTTCCTCAGCTACTTGTAAAGCCTCATCAGACAGCCACTTTGCTTTCTTGCATTTCTTTTTCTTTGGGATGGATTTCGTTGCTGCCTCCTGAACAATGTTACGGACCTCCGTCCATAGTTCCTCAGGCACTCTGTCTATCAGGTCTAATCCCTGAAATCTATTCCTCACCTCCACTGTATATTCATAAGGGATCTGATTTAGGTCATACCTGAATGGTTTAGTGGTTTTCCCTACGTTTTTCCATTTAAGCTGAAATTTTGCAAGAAGCAGCTCATGATCTGAGCCACAGTCAGCTCCAGGTCTTGTTTTTACTGACTGTATAGAGCTTCTCCATCTTTGGCTGCAAAGTACATAATCAATCTGAGTTTGATATTGACCTTCTAGTGATGTCCATGTGTAGAGTTGCCTCTTGTGCTGTTGGAAAGGAGTGTTTGGTATGATCAGCGTGTTCTCTTGAGTTTTTGAGTTTTAGAGTTTTGAGTTCTCAAAACTCTATTAGCCTTTGTCCTGCTTCATTTTATACACCAAAGCCGTGCTTGCCTGTTATCCTGGTGATTTCTTGACTTCCTACTTTAGCATTCCAATCCCCTATGATGAAGAGGACATCTTTTTGTGGTGTTAGTTCTAGAAGGTGTTGTAGGTCTTCATAGAACCGATCAACCTCAGCTTCTTCGGCCTCAGTGGCTGGGGCATAGACTTGAATTACTGTGATGTTGGATAGTTTGCCTTGGATTCGTACTGAGATCATTCTATCATTTTTGAGATTGTACCCCAGTACTGCTTTTCTCACCCTTTTATTGTCTATGAGTGCTACTCCATTTCTTCTAAGGGATTCTTGCCCACAGGAGTAGATATAATGGTCACCTGAATTAAATTTGCCCATGCTTGTCCATTTTAGTTCGCTGATTCCCAAGATGTCGATTTTCAATCTTGCCATCTCATGTTTGACCACCTCCAGCTTACATTGATTCATTGACCTTACATTCCAGGTTCCTAAACAATATTGTTCTTTACCGCATCGGATTTTCTTTTCACCACCAGACGCATCCACAGCTGAGTGTCCTTTCGGCTTTGGCCCAGCCACTTCACTCTTTCTGGCACTACTTGGAAATTCCCTCTGCTCTTCCCCAGTAGTGTATTGGACACCTTCCGACCTGAGGGGCTCATCTTCCGGCATCATCTCTTTTAGCCTTGTGATACATTCCATGGAGTTTTCTTGGCAAGAATACTGGAGTGGGTTGCCATTTCCTTCTCCAGTGGACCACATTTTGTCAGAACTCTCTGCCATGACCTGTCCGTCTTGGGTGGCCCTGCACGGCATAGCTTATGGCTTCACTGAGTTACGCAAGCCCCTTCGCCACAACAAGGCAGTGATCCATGAAGGGGATTTTCAATATACCATTGCCCATATTTCAGAACCAATTTCCAGTATGAGGGAGCTATTGGTTTTTATGTTTTTTTGGTGTTGAAGTTAAAGATTCTGCTAAACATATGCATCTTGCTACACACATTTCAGCATAACAAGCAGTGACTTCTGTCCCGCAAAATGTTTTCATATAGCCAAATTGTTCTATTCTTTTTCTCTTTTTGTGAGATTAGAAGTGTAGGTCAGACTTGACAAGTTCTGGTCTTGTATTTTTCATGATTCCAAGACACATAACTGAAAGTGTCTAGAGCATTTTGTTTATTGAGATGAAGAGATGACCTTCAACTATTTTATATTTTTCTATTGCTGCCCTTTCCCTTTATATTAATGTATAAATGTATCAATGAAAGTAGATGGGGTAAAACTGTGTCAATGAAAGCTATCTGCTATGACTTGTTATCCAAGTATTCTCAGGGTGAATGAATTATATATGCACCCTTTTAATAGCAGCGTATTATATATTTTTTAAAAAGTTAATTCCCTTTCTACTAGCATAACCAAATTGACATAATAACTAATAGTAATAAAAAGAAACCATAATAGATAGAAACAAATTTCTAAAATAGTACTAGACAGAATATCCTAATATTCCTCAAAGCATCTACTGAGAACTGGAAAGCCTGAACAAATAGGAATGTCTTGTTGTCTAAAATTGGGCAGGGAAGCTTCCTTATTGAATTTCATAGGGAGGATGCTCCATAATTGCTGTGCCACTAACAAAGCATTAAATTTTGCATGCCAAACAGGTAAGACCTGGAGCAAATAATCACACACAGATGATATGTGGATATGGGAGGAGAATCTGGGTTGATAATGAGTATAGATAATGAGCAGCAACTTCGTCTATAAGCTTATTGGAAGTTGAGCATGAGTTTGCTTAATATGCTGTCTGTGCTTAACTCCAATCAGAAGATAGGCAGTAGAATTCTGCACTAGCTGAAGTTTCCAAATGGTCTTCCGGGGCAGTCTCACATAGAGTGCATTGAAGTAATCTGTTCAGTTGATTACCAGAACATGGATAATAGTAACAAAATTCATATTGTCAAGGACATTTGTAATTGTTTATCTGGTTTAACTGATAAAAAGCTCCTAGGCATAGTCACAACTTGGCCATCACAGAGGAAGGCCAGGTCCAGGAACACAGGGCCCCGTCTACATGGAACCGCTTTCACCCTTCACCCTGTTGCAACTGCGCAGCATTTCAGCTTCAAATTAGCTTCTGCTGGGATACACTTGCAATTTACTGTGGGCTTCCCTAACAGACTTGCCATGCCTTTTTTGTTGTTGCTATTATACTGAAATGTGCAGCTGTGCAGTCCTGTGAGTGTGGGGGTATGACACTTCAGTGGCTGTTTTGTATTTTACGGGTTCTATTGTGCCTTTCCATCCCTCATTAGGTAAAAAGTGGGTGTTCTGTGCTCCTTCATTTCCACGCCATCTGTTTGCCAGTTCCCCAGCCTGAGACTCTCGCAATGGTTCGCACTCACAACTGTGAGGGGTACGTGCCTACCCATCGCTCTGAAATGGTGGCTGGAGCGAAGTTGGTCCTCCCCCAAGATCCCCCCCCCGGCCCTTGGGCACTGAGTCCAAAGGCAACCATTGCGAAGATACAAAGCTGCAAAAATGTGCAAAAGTGTGATTATATAAATGAAAATGCCCCTCTGTGCCTCTGTAACTGTGCAGCTGTGAAGGGATGGGGGGAATAAAGGGGCGTCACAGAGTGACACAAGCACTACACACGCCTCCAACACGCCCGCTGCAAAATGTGAAGTCTGTATGGGGAAGGGACAGACTGCTCGCAGTCATGGAGAAACCCGCAGCAGACAAAAAACATTGCAGCAAAACGTCTCCTTGGAAATCTGCATTTTCCCAGAGAAACCCACGGATGGCTGCGAAGTGGCAACTGCATTGTCTGTCCCGAGGGACCTCGACTCGCAACCGCCCCAGAGTAAAAGGCTCATGTAGATGGGGCCCAGGACACCAGCTGTCATCTCTTCTGTCTTGCCCAGATACATCTTCAGTTTAATCTAGCATTCAGACTCTAGTTCAAATAATTCACTACCGCTCCTGGAACTGAGGAAAATGAATATAATTGATTGTCATCTAGAGAAAACTGGAATACACACTATAGCACGAGAACAAAAGGGTTGTTATTATAGTTGAAAGACAACTCATCTAATGTGTGTAGTCCTTAAACTATTCTCACCTGAGAAGTCCCTGTTGTTTCTTGAAGTTCCTGCAGATACATCCAATGACTTAGGCTCATACCTTATAATGTGTTATAAAATAATTTAGTCTTTAAGATGTCACAGATGATGTTGTTGGAACAGATTAATTCAGCGACACCCAATTGTATATATTTTCTTCATCCCTGAAACTGCATTGTGCCATATTATGAACTGGATTGTCCTAAAAATGACTCCGTATTTCAGAGTATTTGGACTAGGACAAATACCTTATCCCTCTAGCTGAAAGGATACTAGAGAAATGAAGTAAAACAAGGCATTACTATAGTATTAGTGAATTACAGATTGTTAGAACAGAGTTCTACAAATTTGTGTCAGCTCTCTTAGCAGCATAATAGTATTACAATCTAAAGTCAATAATAGAATGTCTTACAGCTTCATGAAATTAATTTAGGCACTATACAGTTTTGAGGTTTTAGCTTTTTTCCAGCATTGGCATAGTCAACATCCTGGTGGATGGTGATGATAGCAAAGCACTAATGACAGAAAAGGTTTTGTAAAAGTCAGTGTTTACAGTTAATTTCAACACAATGTCTGTAGTATATGTGTTTAGAAATTACTTTTCCCATTCAGGTAGTGCAGTTGTTATTTTTTATGCTGTGCATGCCCTCTAGTAAATTTGGCCTGATTGTTTACATTTTTTTCTAGCTGTTACAATGAAGATAATGTTATTTGGCACCAATCTCATTGAGAAACAAATCAAATACTTATTGTGCTGCAGTGTTGCTCATGGATGAGTATTTGTAGGATTGTCAGCATGAAATTTGAAACCATCTATATATTCTGACAATTTAAAGTATATTCTTTTATTTGTGTTGTAAGGAAATCTCTACTACCTAAAATGCAATTTCATCTCTCTATGTTTTAATAAGAACACTTTTAATCTTGAATAATATATCAATATTCAATAATTTTCTTGAAAATGTTGCCATAATTTTGCAAGTCAAACTTGTTAGCGGGTTAATCTCAAGTTAGGCATGACTGGGTGGAAAAGAGTGACATTATAGAGTCATGATCCACTGGATAATGAAGAAAGCCAGGGAGTTTCAGAAAAACATCTATTTCTGTTTTATTGACTATTCTAAAGCCTTTGACTATGTGGATCATAACAAATTGTGGCAAGTTCTTGGTTGTATGGGGATACCAAGTCTTGTCTGCCTCCTGAGGAATCTGTATAACGACCAAGTAGCAATGGTAAGAACAGACCACGGAACAACGGACTGGTTTAAGATTGGGAAAGGAGTACGGCAGGGCTGTATACTCTCACCCTACCTATTCAACCTGTACGCAGAACACATCATGTGACATGCTGGGCTTGATGAATCCAAGGCTGGAGTTAAAATCGCTGGAAGAAACATTAACAATCTCAGATATGCAGATGATACCACTTTGATGGCTGAAAGTGAGGAGGAGCTGAGGAACCTCATGACGAAAGTGAAAGAAGAAAGTGCAAAAGCTGGGTTGCAGTTAAACCTCAAAAAAACCAAGATTATGGCAACCAGCTTGATTGATAACTGGCAAATAGAGGAAGAAAACGTGGAGGCAGTGACAGACTTTGTCCTTCTAGGCGCAAAGATTACTGCAGACACTGACTGCAGCCAGGAAATCAGAAGACGTTTACTTCTTGGGAGGACAGCAATGACAAATCTTGATAAAATAGTTAAGAGCAGAGACATCACACTGACGACAAAGGTCCACATAGTGAAAGCAATGGTATTCCCTGTAGTAACCTATGGCTGCGAGAGCTGGACCATAAGGAAGGCTGAGCGAAGGAAGATAGATGCTTTTGAACTGTGGTGCTGGAGGATAATTCTGAGAGTGCCTTGGACTGCAAGAAGATCAAACCAGTCCATACTCCAGGAAATCAAGCCAGACTGCTCACTTGAGGGAATGATATTAAAGGCAAAACTGAAGTACTTTGGCCACATCATGAGAAGTCAGGATACCCTGGAGAAGATGCTGATGCTAGGGAAAGTGGAAGGCAAAAGGAAGAGGGGCCGACCAAGGGCAAGATGGATGGATGATATTCTGGAGGTGACGGACTCGACCTTGGGGGAGCTGGGGGTGGCGACGGCTGACAGGAAGCTCTGGCGTGGGCTGGTCCATGAAGTCACGAAGAGTCGGAAGTGACTGACCTAATAAACAACAATAACAGAGTCATGACTCACTTTTAAGACTCAGAATTGGAGATTTAACTCCCACCCAGCCCATGTGACTGTACACAGATCTGCAGGCAGGGCTAAGGTGGGAATGTTATCATAGAAACACAGGAAGCTGCCTTATATTGAGTCAGACCCCTGGTCCATCGAGCCTAGTATTGTCAATGCTGACTGTAGAGAGCAGCAGCTCTCCAGAGTTGCAGGCAGGGTTCTTTCCTAGCCCTACCTGGAGATGCTAGGGATTGAACCTGGGACCTTTTGTATGCAAAGCATGTGCGCTAACATTGAGCTACAGCCCCTCTGTCAGTCACATGGGCTGGAGCAAGAGCTTGTTTAGAGTATATAAGAGGACTGTGGCTACTCTAAGCTTCAGCAGTAGGTCCTTGTTGAGTTTGCAGAGTGCTCTGCACGATTACCTGGTGACTAAATGGCAAAACACAGTAAAATTTATGGAACTGGTTTTTACTGTATTCTCCCCCTTCAAGGTGGTAGTCACAAGGCTGGGGGTCTGATTCCAGAGGCACAAATGTAGTTTCCAGGGTTTGCTCCCTGCTGTTTCTATCAGAAGTCTTTGGAGCATCGAACAAATGCTCATGCTTTCTGCCTGGATAGCAGAGGATGGGTAAGTGGAGGACACTGGCTTAGTCATCATAAGTGGCACTGTTAGATGGCTAGCTGCTGGCTGACCAGCACTCCTTTTTGAAACTGCAGTGCCCACCCCTAACAATCCCGTTACCTCAGGGAGCTTGCCTCCTCCACTTGCGCCTATCAGTTTTGTTAAAGCAGGTGGGAGAGGAGGGGAGAGAAGTGCCCTTGGTATCACATTGATTTGGAAGATGGCCTTTCTTTTTCTTTCTTTCAGAGACAGGAAATGGGGAGATAAATTAATTAGGGAGGATCTGGATGGTAAATTGGTTGTGGTGATAAATCAGTTTAAGGGGCATGTATTTGGACTGGGATGTACAATATGTGCAAAATTAACTAGTTTCACTTCTGTAAAATGGCTGTTCTTCCCTCTTTCGCCTTATCATCACCTGCATTCTCTTCCTTTCTATAGGCTCCTCTGACTTTCATTTCTTTGGGCTGCCTTCTCTGTCTCCCCACTCAATCTCTCCCTCTCCTTGTTCCTTCAGCCTCTGAGTGGCTTCCTCTGCCTCCTTCGTCACTCTCTCCTTCTCTTGCTCTCCTCTGATCTTCTGCTGAGCCCTCCTGAGTATGTCCATATCATGTGAATGGCTCTGGATTCCAAGATACCCATGCTATCTTGCTGCAATTATAGCAGATGGCTCCCTATCTTGCTGCAATTACAGGTCTCACTGGCTGGTGGACCAGCTGGTGAGCAAGCACCACCCATGTATTACATCATTGGTGGGTGCTGACACAGCCATCCCAACCCAGCTCTTGTTGCAGCCAGGAGAGATAGGGACACATTGATGAGCCCAGTGGCTTGTCACAGTCTGGTTTTCAGAGTGGGGTAGGGCAGGGAAAGAATGCTTTGTGTCTTCAAGTAGTCTTTGTGTTACATTCCTTATCTCTAAAAGAGGTAAATATTTATTAGAAAGTCTTCTACATGCTTAATTTGTTGGTCATATAATGTGTATCTTGTATGACATGGCTTTGAGCTTTGCTTGTTTGCTGCTTTCTGATTGTAGTAGCTGTAATGTAGAGAGGGTCCATTGTGTGGACTGTATTACTTGGTAGTAGCAGACTTATACGTATGTGCAATAGCTGTACATCATATATACGTAGATAGGCCCTACCTCCTGAGCTCTCAAGCTCTATCTCTTGTGCTGCCAGACCTCACTCATTGCTTGGTAGGGTGGCTGGGATTTGTAGCAACTCTGTTGCTGTTATGAACTTGTGAGAAATTGACTAGCATTAGAAAGTTATCTTTGAGAGAGAGAAAAAAGAAATGTATGAAATGTAGAGTTATTGTAATATATGATGGTCTAAGAAGAATGCTGTCATGTGCTAGCATTTTCTGAATGTTATGAAGAACTATCAATACAAGTTTGTTTGGGAACCAGTTTCTCTCCTTAGAGGTTATACATGTACTCTAGTTTTTGTCATTAGTGTCTTAGAGTTCCTCCTGTCAACTAGTTCCTTGTTGGTCTGACTGCCCAGTGCTGGAGCTTGTCCTAACATGTGAAAATCAGTACGCTAATTGAAACTTTTTCAAGCTACCATGTCAGCTATAGAAATAATGAATACTGATAATCCAGAAAATTAAGTTTTCTCAATGCTCAGTGAACTGGTATAGTATGATGCACCATGCCCAGTTATCTGTGCTTTCTTAATGAGGCTTCATTATCTGTAAGACATTTCTTCAATAATGTTACTCTCCCATGTGGAACACTGTACATTTCTTATTAGGTATAATCTTATTTATTTATTTATTTTTCTCATACTCCTATTAAGGCAGTACGGGAATTTCTTAAATAGAACATGGCTGAAGGGGCAGGATTGCAGCTTGAGATCGATAAGCATATGGTCAAGGAACACCTAATTACTTTGATTGAGTTCAAATCTCCAGGGCCAGATGAACGGCATCCTAGAGTAATAAAGGACCTGGCAGAAGAACTCTCAGAACCACTGTCTATTCTCTTTGAGAAATCTTGGAGGACGGGTGAAGTGCCAGATGACTGGAGGAGGGCTAATGTTGTCCCTGTCTTCAAAAAGGGTAAAAAGGAGGAACCTGGAAACTACAGACCAGTCAGTCTGACATCAATCCCTGGGAAAATTCTGGAGCAGATGATAAAGCAATCCATCTGTAAGCACCTTGAAAACAATGCAGTGATTACTCAAAGCCAACATGGATTTGTCAGGAACAAATCCTGCCAGACGAATCTGATCTCATTTTTTGATCAGGTAACCTCCCTTGTGGACTGTGAAATGCTGTGGACATGATATACCTCGACTTCAGCAAAGCTTTCGACAAAGTGGCCCGTGATATCCTGATGAGCAAACTAGCTCAAAGTGGGCTAGATGAAACAACGATCTGGTGGATCCACAGTTGGCTACAGAATCGGACTCAAAGAGTGCTGATCAATGGGATCTTCTCACACTGGGGAGAGGTAACGAGTGGGGTACCGCAGGGCTCAGTCCTGGGCCCAGTGTTCTTGAACATTTGTATTAATGGCTTGGAGGAGGAGGTGCAGGGAATGCTGATCAAATTTGCAGATGACACAAAATTGGGCGGGATAGCTAATACTTTGGAAGACAGAAACAAAATTCAGAGTGATCTTGATAGACTGGAGCGCTAGGCAGAAAGCAACAGAATGAAATTTAACAGGGATAAATACCAAGTTCTGCACCTAGGAAAAAGAAACCAAATGCACAGTTACAAGATGGGGGATACTTGGCTCAACAACACTACAAGCGAGAAGGATCTTGGAATTGTTGTAGATCACAAGCTGAATATGAGCCAACGATGGGATGTGGCTGCAAAAAAGGCAAATGCTATTGGGCTGCATCAATAGAAGCATAGCTTCCAAATCCCGGGAAGTACTAGTTCCCCTCTACTCAGCACTGGTTAGGCCTCATCTGGAGTACTGTGTCCAGTTCTGGGCACCACACTTTAAGAAGGATGCAGACAAACTGGAGAGGGTTCAGAGGAGGGCAATAAAGATGATCAGGGGACTGGAAACAAAGCCCTATGAGGAGAGACTGAAAGAACTGGGCATGTTTAGCCTTGAGAAGAGAAGACTGAGGGCAGATAGGATAGCGCTCTTCTGTTGTCCCAGGGAGGAAGGCCAGGATCTCTTCTCGATCATCCCAGAGTGCAGGACACGGAATAATGGGCTCAAGTGACAAGAAGCCAGATTCCTGCTGAACATCAGGAAAAACTTCCTGACTGTTAGAGCAATATGACAATGGAACCAATGACCTAGGGAGGTTGTGGACTCTCCCACACTGGAGGCATTCAAGATGAGGCTGGACAGGCATCTGTCAGGGATGCTCTGACTTGGATTCCTGCATTGAGCAGAGGGTTGGACTTGATGGCCTTGTAGGCCCCTTCCAACCCTACTATTCTATGATTCTATGGATGTAATTCTGTTTATTCCAGCTTGAATACTAAAACTCAGATGTAGTGAAGAAGATGACTGACTTTGTAAAAACAGTGGAATACTAGAGATCTAAGTCAGCAATTGAAACCCATCTTCCTTATTCTCCTCATTCCTATGGGTCAATCTAGTTTCCAGCCCTTCTTTCTTAGGTTCAGTATTGAGCAGTATTGAGCAGATGGTGTTGCTATAAAGCAATTTACATTTATTTAGTATTTTCTTTGAATATAGTTTTGTTTTACAAACATTCTTATCCAGGATATAGTAGGATAAAAATCTAAATAGGAATTTATTCCTATTTAGATTTTAGGGATTTTAGATTTAGGGAGCAGCATCACTTTGAATTGGTGGCTTTTGCAAAAAGTGTTCTTTCCCTTAAACATGTACTGTTTTTAAGTGGTAAAGGGAAATCTAAACTATATTGATCCTAAAATAAAATGTTGGACAAAATGAAAGTAAAACTGCAGTTTGGATTTAATGAAGGTTTTTCTGTTTATTCTTTTGGGTTATGTATATGTCTGTAGCTGAATTTGAAACCATAACTTACAATCATAGTATCTTGGCTTGAAATATATAGTTAGTAATTGGGTACCTTGAGATTTGTTGAGTTAAAGCACTAAAATTTCATATATGGATATGCACTATGCACATATGCACTAACAAATAAATACACCCTATCCTGTATGTTTATCACTTCTAAGGCCCACTAATATCAGTGGAAAAATTAAGCATGTGCTTAAATATCTCTGTAAATCAGTACAACCTATAGTGCTTATTTTTGGCTGCACTGTAGCCATTATGTAGAGCAAAGCACATTTACGACAATGATATATTAAAACTCAGTGCACCAGCTTCCAAGTACAAGCAAAAGCTAACTTTGATATTTTAATTGGGAAAAAGAAATGAAAGCTCTGAACTAACGGCTGCTGTACACGATTAGCAGCTGCACATGATGTCTGTTTCTGCACTGTACCACTTTAGACTGCAAAAGCAAATTATATGTTTGAATTCTCCATTCTCACTTTAAAAAAGGCTCCATGCTCATACACGATTAATATTTCACATTTGATTCCCCACTTCCATTCTGAAATAGTAAATACCAGCAATTCATAAAACAATAAGAGTTGGAAGGGGTCATTTAGGCTATTGAGTCCAACTATATGCTCAGTACAGGAATCCAGTTTAAAGTACTGATCTACAGAGATATTTAAACAGATGGCTGTTCAGCCTCCATCCAATTGATGGATGTCCAATTGACAATGGGTTTTCTGGTCATGGTTTTTTTTCTCAGGCTCTTTCTATATGCTCTTATACATAACTTTGTGTGTGATTTCCTCAGTAGCATTGCCACACAGTAGGGCAATTAGAGGAGATTTTAGATGTGGTCTGGTTGGATAGTAGCGGAACGCCTACCATGGGAGACAGACTTATGCTCTGTGGCTATTCTTTGAAAATGAGACCATTGTAATAGCGATTGCAAACAGGGTAGCTCAGCTGGAAACCATTGCTGAAAATCATTTGTAGGTCGAATGTTTAGCTTGGGCAGTTTCTCATGTACTTTATTAGTAAAAAGAGCTCTTAAGGCTTATATTTTTCCATGGCTGAGCAGAATATTGCTTTTACAAGTGCTTGTAGCTAAAGGATGTTTTGTTTTTTAAAAAGAGCTTATTGGATACATTGTCTTTCTGGTTTTAGACTTATGTTTCTTATCAGCATATTCTACCAGTCTTTGATAAATTACTGTTTCCCTCTCAACTTTCTCCATAGCCAAAGAATAAACATAGATGTGTTCCTGTAGTCCTTTTCAATAAGACATTATGGAGGAGAATTCTTGGTCATTTGATCACACAGGGCAGGATTTTATGAGGGTGGACAATATTCTTGACTATCCCAGTTGTTGTTGTTCAGTCGTTCAGTCGTGTCTGACTCTTCGTGACCCCATGGACCATAGCACGCCAGGCCTTCCTGTCCTGTGCTCTCTCCCGGAGCGTGCTCAAGTTCATATTCATTGCATCCGTGATGCTATCTAGCCATCTCATCCTCTGCCGTCCCCTTCTCCTTTTGCCTTCAGTCTTTCCCAGCATCAGGGTCTTTTCCAGGGAGTTTTCTCTTCGCATTAGGTGGCCAAAATATTGGAGCTTCAGCTTCAGTATCTGTCCTTCCAATGAGCACTCAGGGTTGATTTCCTTTAGGATTGACTGATTTGACCTCCTTGCAGTCCAGGGGACTCGTAAGAGTCTTCTCCAGCACCACAGTTTGAAAGCATCAATTCTTCGGCGCTCAGCCTTCCTTATAGTCCAGCTCTCAAAGCCATACATTACTACTGGGAAAACCATAGCTTTGATTAGATGGACCTTTGTCGGCAAGGTGATGTCTGCTTCTTACTATGCTGTCTAGGTTTGCCATAGCTTTCCTCCCAAGGAGCAAGCGTCTTTTAATTTCATGGCTACAGTCACCATCTGTGGTGATCTTGGAGCCCAAGAAAGTAAAATCTGTCACTGCTTCCATTTCTTCCCCTTCTATATGCCAGGAAGTGATAGGGCCAGATGCCATGATCTTAGTTTTTGTAATGTTGAGTTTCAAACCAGCTTTTGCACTCTCCTCTTTCACCCTCAACAAGAGGCTCTTTAGATCCTCTTCGCTTTCTGCCATTAGGGTGGTGTCGTCTGCATATCTGAGGTTGTTGATAATTCTCCCGGCAATCTTAATTCCGACCTCTGATTCATCCAACCCGGCATTTCTCATGATGTACTCTGCATATAAGTTAAATAAGCAGGGTGACAATATGCAGCCTTGTCGTACTCCTTTCCCAATTTGGAACCACTCGGTTGTTCCATGTCTGGTTCTTACTGTTGCTTCTTGACCCTCGTACAGGTTTCTCAGGAGACAGGTAAGGTGGTCTGGTACTCCCATCACTTTCAGAATTTGCCACAGTTTGTTGTGATCCACACAATCAAAGGCTTTAGCATAGTCAATGAAGCAGAAGTAGACGTTTTTCTGGAATTCTCTTGCTTTCGCCATGATGCAGCGAATGTTGGCGATTTGATCTCTAGTTCCTCTGCCTCTTCGAAACCCAGCTTGTACTTCCGGTAGTTCTCGGTTTGCATACTGCTGAAGCCTAGCTTGTAAGATTTTGAGCATCACCTTGCTGGCATGTGAAATGAGCGCAATTGTGCGGTAGTTTGAACACTCTCTGGCGTTGCCCTTCTTTGGAATTGGAATATAAACTGACCTTTTCCAGTCTTGCGGCCATTGTTAGTGTTCCAAATTTGTTGGCATATTGAATGCAGCACTTTAACAGCATCATCTTTTAGGATTTTAAATAGCTCAGCTGGAATACTGTCATCTCCGCTAGCTTTGTTGTTAGTAATGCTTCCTAAGGCCCACTTGACTTCACTCTCGAGGATGTCCGGCTCAAGTTCAGTGACCGCACTCTCATGGCTATCAGGGACATTAAGATCTTTCCTGTATAGTTCTTCTGTATATTCTTTCCAGCTCTTCTTAATCTCATCTGCTTCTGTTAGGTCCCTGCCTTCTTTGTCCTTTATCATGCCTATCTTTGCACAAAACGTTCCCTTGAGATCTCCGATTTTCTTGAAGAGATCTCTAGTCTTTCCCATTCTGTTGTTTTCCTCGATTTCTTTGCATTGTTCATTTAAGAAGGCCTTCTTGTCTCTCCTTGCTATTCTCTGGAACTCTGCATTCAGTTGGATATATCTTCCCCTTTCTCCCTTGCTTTTCGCTTCCCTTCTTTCGTGAGCTACTTGTAAACCCTCATCAGACAGCCACTTGGCTTTCTTGCATTTCTTTTTCTTTGGGATGGATTTCGTTGCTGCCTCCTGAACATTGTTACGGACCTCCGTCCATAGTTCCTCAGGCACTCTGTCTGTCAGGTCTAATCCCTGAAATCTATTCCTCACCTCCACTGTATGTTCATAAGGGATATGATTTAGGTCATACCTGAATGGTTTAGTGGTTTTCCCTACGTTCTTCCATTTAAGCCGAAATTTTGCAAGAAGCAGCTCATGATCTGAGCCACAGTCAGCTCCAGGTCTTGTTTTGACTGACTGTATAGAGCTTCTCCATCTTTGGCTGCAAAGGACATAATCAATCTGATTTCGATATTGACCATCTGGTGATGTCCATGTGTAGTGTCGCCTCTTGTGCTGTTGGAAAAGAGTGTTTGCTATGATCAGCGTGTTCTCTTGGCAAAACTCTATTAGCTTTTGTCCTGCTTCATTTTGTACACCAAGGCCATGCCTGCCTGTTATCCCGTTGATTTCTTGACTTCCTACTTTAGCATTCCAATCCCCTATGATGAAGAGGACATCTTTTTTGGGTGTTAGTTCTAGAAGGTGTTGTAGGTCTTCATAGAACCGATCAACCTCAGCTTCTTCGGCATCAGTGGTTGGGGCATAGACTTGAATTACTGTGATGTTGAATGGTTTGCCTTGGATTCGTACTGAGATCATTCTATCATTTTTAAGATTGTACCCCAGTACTGCTTTTCCCACCCTTTTGTTGACTATGAGTGCTACTCCATTTCTTCTAAGGGATTCTTGCCCACAGTAGTAGATATGATGCTCACCTGAATTAAATTTGCCCATTCCTGTCCATTTTAGTTCGCTGATTTGCAAGATGTCAATGTTCAATCTTGCCATCTCATGTCTGACCACCTCCAGCTTACCTTGATTCACTGATCTGACATTCCAGGTTCCTAAACAATATTGTTCTTTACAGCATCGGATTTTCTTTTCACCACCAGACACATCCACAGCTGAGTGTCCTTTCGGCTTTGGCCCAGCCGCTTCACTCTTTCTGGCGCTACTTGGAAATACCCTCTGCTCTTCCCCAGTAGTATATTGGACACCTTCCGACCTGAGGGGCTCATCTTCCGGCGTCATCTCTTTTAGCCTTGTGATACGTTCCATGGGGTTTTCTTGGCAAGAATACTGGAGTGGGTTGCCATTTCCTTCTCCAGTGGACCACATTTTGTCAGAACTCTCTGCCATGACCTGTCCGTCTTGGGTGGCCCTGCACGGCATAGTGTATGGCTTCACTGAGTTACGCAAGCCCCTTCGCCACAACAAGGCAGTGATCCATGAAGGGGTATCCCAGTACTACCCCAGTACTCAAGGTGCAAATGAGTTGGGAGTAGAAGTTTGCTTCTGGTATTTATCAAAGGTCTTTAATAGATATAACATAGTGGGTAAAATCCAATATTGTTTGTTGTTGGGTTAGCTCTGGGTCATTTAACCCCTAAACAACCCAGAGTGTCTGGGTTCAGATATCAAGCTAACAACCTACAAATGGGGTGATCATGGGTTTTTAATTGGTAGTGGAAGAGACAAGCATGCCAGAGGCAGCATGCTCACTCACTTGCTAGATTTGGCAACTTGTGGGTTAATTAATCCACAATTTCTGTTACGTGCAAACCAGCTGTGTGGCAAAATGGCATTGCCAGGAGCACCATCACTACTTTCCTGTAGTGGCAAGAACAATTTAAATAAAGAAAAGAGAGAGAAGCTTCTGCTTCTCTATATTATAAATGCAAATATCCTGTCCCACGAATTTATGAAAACTTTGCCAGCCCAACCCTGGAAACTGTAGAAAGCGACTCTTTGCTTTCATAGAGACTGGGGCTGTGGACGTGAAGATGTACCTTTGGCCCAGCATTAACTGCAACATGTATGTGTGGCTACCTTGTAAATGGCAGGTTGTTCAAAATAATTAGGCTACTAACTGGAACTGGTGATTTCAGCATATCGTGGTCATGCTTGAAGAGATCCACTGGTTATGGATCCATTTCCAAGCACAATTCAAAGTGCTTATCTTTTAAAACCCAGTATGGTTTAAGACTTGGGTACCTGAAGGATTGCCAGTCCCACATCAACCTGCCCATGCAAAGAGGTCATCTTTGAAGGATCTCCTCTGGGTGTTCACACCATCAGCAATAAGGAAGGTAGCAACTGGCAGCAGGGAGGGCCTTCTCAGCTGTAGAAAGCTTTCCCCTAGGATGCTTGCCTGGAACCCAGTCTAATGTGTTTTTGCTGCCAGGTAAAGGCCTTATCTTCCAAGGCCTTTTAACCTCATATTGCTTTACTGCTGCAATTTTAACTGCTATTTAATTTTTGTGATTTTTTTTTATTATTTTATTGTTTTTACTGTTTCTGATACTGTGAGCTACCCTGGAAATACTTGTATTGAAGAGTGGACAATCCCCTCTCCATTAAGGCTTAGCTATAGCTTCACCACATTTTCCATGACAGAGCTGATTTAATCTTCACTGGTTCCTGCATATTAAGCATGAATCTCTGAATATATATTTAGCGGGAATGAGTAGTACACTATGTTGCTCGGCAAAAAATTAATTCCTAGCTGAGCATATGTCATTGAATTATCTATTTAAAGATGGAACAATGCAGTAATAATCTGATGATGTAGCATCTGCACAATAAAGTAACGTGCTGATTACATTGGAACAGTGAATGCAAAAGTTTTATTCCCACTATTCTGACATCATCAGAAAGCTGTTATCATTCCTCTGTGGAATGTTAAAATTTAATGATCTAATTTAGCCATATCATGTAGTGTAAATAAAAAAATAACCCTATTACCTATTCAAAATTCATGCCAAGCACAAACCTTTAAGTACTGTATTTCAAAATGGTATTTAAACACTAAAGCACTGAGAAAAAACGTTACCTTTTAAACGTTCTTAGATAATTTTCTTCTCTGTTTATATAAGAAAATTTCTTCCAAAAAATTAATATTACCTTTTGTTGATCCTGCAATGCTTCTAGGTTGGTTTAGCATCGCTGCCTTCTATCAATTATACTCTTAACAAAAATACAGGATTTTATTTGTTTTTCTGGGTGTCAAATAAAGTATAATTGAGAAATGAGAACTAAGAATGGACTTGCACTTTAAAAGGATATTCCCATTCTTCTCAGTTAGGAGATTCTTCATTTGGAGAGAAATTTTCCATAAAGAAGCATTGTTTGCTACAATTTAAACTTCTTCCAAGCTAACTATTCCTCTGTGAGCAAGTCACTATTCCTCTCTTTCTGCATATTGATGGAAAATGTTGCATCAATGAAGTAACACCTAATTTAATTTTAAAACTCCAGAGTGCCTTAGATTGAATATGTTCTGAATACATCAAAAGGTATAAAAGCCAGTTTTTATATTTTGTTGCACCAAGACTAGCATGACACCAGGAAACTTATTTTTACAAGGACTGAGAGATTCTTCATGTTTTGCACCACCTCTTCTTTCTGATGGAATAGACCCTGTGGAAGAAAAAATACAAGTTATACATAGTCACCTTAGTCCCTGTGCCACTGCAGTTTGCAAGCAGCAAGAGCTGCTCTCCTGTCCTCAGCTGTGCTGCATACTATCACTGAAGAGGACTAGAGAATAATACTACAGCTACTAGTCCAGCAGGGATCAAATGACAGAAGGAGCCAATAGGATCTCATCTGGCCCTATAAAGCTGCTGACTTTGGCCTGGCTTCTCAGTCTGAACAATTTATTACTTTAGTGCAGAGTGAGCTGCTTCTCTGCCTGCTTAACTTCCAACCCGACTACTTGTTTCTTTGCCTGCTTGGCTTCCAGGACACCAGTCCTCACAGGTTGCATTGAAAAATATATCTGGTGAACTCAAACTTCTTGTTTGGTTATCTTTGTTTTATTTTTCTGTTATATTCTTTCTACAAAAAACTAAAAAGTAATAAAACCAGGAACTAGGAATATGTAAATAGGAGAGGACTCCATTTTCAATTCTGTACCTTGAATTCTATGGAACAAAATAAATGGACTATAATCTGGGTCAGAGAACAGTTTAGCCCCCAGCCTATACTGGTGTCTGAGTTGTCCTTTCAATATAAATGAATGGCTGCCATTCATTCATATAGGGAAAATAATGTCTCCTTTGGGGAAAGTGAGGGCACAGTTCACTAATCACCACTGACAATTGGTGACATGGCAACGGCCCTGTGAAATATCCCTGTCTTAATAAAGGATGGACATTCTAGTTTGATGTAGTTGATTCAACAGTCTTTAGCTTTGCATGACTTTTGCTTATATAGCAGTACCTGGGATATAGGAAGCTGCCTTATACTTAGTCAGGCCTTTGCTCCATCTAACTCTGTACTGTTTATACTGACTGGCAGCAGCTCTTGAGTGTTTCAAGCAGGAGTTTCCCAGCCCTACTTGAGGTTGCCAGGGGTTGAACCTGTGACCTTTTGCATGCAGAACATGTGCACTACCAATGAGTTATCATGCTTCCTCTGGACACAACACCCAGGGCTTGAGAAGCGGTATGTCCATAATCTGTTGTCAACCACACAAAGATTAATGAGATTTTTCTCTAAGTAACCGAGGTTTTTTGAGTCTTGGCATGGAAATGGTCAAGACTGGAGTAAAGAAATCTTCCAATTTCTTGCACACTAAGCGGCCTCTCTGGATCATGTATACACTCTTCTCCCAAGTTTCTATTAGCTGTCTTCTCTGCTGGCCCAGATCTGGCAGACTCATAACTTTATTCATTTAAGAATATTTATATACTGCCTTTTGGCAAAATGTTCTCAAAATGTTTTACATGTTAAAACTGGAAAATTAAAACATTCTAAAACCTCTTAATTTTCTGTCTCTCACTACATTTTCATCTATGCGCTTTTTTGAAACTTGTAGGCCTCATTGGGGAGATGGCAACAATTGCCCCTGGTTTTTGAAATTCTCACTGGAAAAGGCTGTTGGAGGCATTGCGGAAACACATTTTTAAAATGTTGCCTCTTATGGCTCCTTCACACGAGGCTTTTATCTTGCTATGGAGATTGCTTACTCACAGAAGTTTGTGGGTCTTGTACATGACGCAGCCCTCCTCCAGGGAACCTCCCACCCTTTGTGAGCTCTATTGCATTGTTTTCCATGACGACATAAGTCTGGCATTTTCCCTCCTCCCACCACGGAGTTGATATAAATGAGGGTATACTGTTTAAGGTAGCTTATATTGCAAATAAAACAACAGCGCCACCTATTGGCTTTGTAATGAAAGGCATAGAAGTTTAGTTTTTTTTAAAGCCACATGGAAAAGACCCGATCTAATCCCACAAAGATTCTGGAAGCAGAAGCCCCGGTAAATTGCAGGAGTTTAGCCTTGTGTGATGAAGTCCTTAAACTCTGTTGTTGTCACACTGCACTCTGTGGCCAGAGGAGAGTAACACACATGCACACACACACATACAAACACACCTGTCCTGAGAAATGTGTTACCAAGCTCTAGGACCAGACAGCACAAGATATTAGTGACTGGATGAAAGGGAAAATGGAACAATGGTGAGTCAGGCTAGGAGTGAGGCGTGAATGTTGTTCCTGGTCCAGACAACTTTGTCCAGACTTCCAAGGGACCTTTGCTGTCCTCTGGATCCTTGCATACAGAGTGCACACATCTTTTTTTACACCCTCTACAGAGCCAGTCCATTCAGACTGGGGAAGGGGAAGGGAGAACAGTCAGACTAAGTGTCATATACTTGTGCCATCTGGATTTTTGCTTGCCATGCCCTTGCAGCTTGCAACAAGCTTTGTTCTGGCAAAGGTTCTTCCATCTCCTTGCATAGCAGAAGGGTGAAGAGGAAGCCCTCTTTTCTTATAAGTGGTGACAGTTAATACGAAGAGTCCACGCTGGTGTCTTGTTCATAGGCTCACAAAATCCTAGAGGTAGCCCTGGGCCTATGAATAAATGGGTACATGGAAAACATCTGAAAAAGATTAATGAAATTATGTTTCTTTTTGGACATTTTTATGATGAAAAGGTCTTTTGCTGCCATAATAGTAACATTATCATATTGGGGAAATTGGGATTGGTGTGTGTGTGTGTGTGTGGGTTGTGGTGGTGGGGAGAGATTTTATTAAGTAAAAAGGTATTTTTTAATTTTGAAATTGGGAAGCAAGAGGTCAGAGTTGGTAATGCTTCCACCTTATAATGCTAAGTCTGTGTCAAATTTATTTCATACAGAATTACAGCAGTAAAGTCTGTTTCTATTGATTTTTGCTCTTTACTTCCAAACTAAGTTTTTTACTCTAATTTAATCTGTCAAATGGCCAAGAGCATGGCTTGTGCATTTTTTAATGGATACTTGCTCATATTTCTTATTCTGAAGGTAGAATATATTTCAGCATGTTTCTTGACAGTGAGTAGACCACAATAGGCAGCCACTTTCCAAGACATACATAAAAGGGCTGTCACATCGTGATTTCCTTTTTACACGTTTCTATTAATAGCCTTTCTTTTCTTTTCTTTTCTTTTTGTTACTGTATAGTGTGTAGAGATGTCTGTTCTGGCATCAGAAATCCAATTGAACAGAGGGAGATAGAATTGTCTTAGAATGGTCTTTAATGCCTGCCGAAGTACTGAACTGATATCAGCTGTTTTATTTATGGTTGATTTCCAGATAACTGCGAATATATTTAAAAATATTCTCTTAGAAATCTGTGAGCCTGAGAGATGAATACATAGTTGAAACAGGATGTGTACTGTGAGGTTATTTTTTTTAACTTAAAAAAAGTTTTATGTGATTAATGGACTTTTAAAGACTAAAAACAGCTTGCATGCTGTACAAAACATTTTGTCCAATCTTATCAGATACCTTCATGCTAGATAAAGGGCAATTCTGAAAGCCAGCACTGGGATGGAGACAGAATTTTATGGTGAACAATGATGCTTGCATATTATCTTGAATTCAGCATAAACAGAAATGTATCTAGTTTCTTCAACTGAATATGATGCAAGGATGAAATATCAAATATTTTGTAGACTAAGGAAAAATGCCATTGTAACATCCCTAATCATTTTATGTATAAATGTCCAAGCCTCTGTGATAAAGTAGTGAATAAAATAATGCAATATTTTATACACCAGAAAAGCTTTGGTGGAAAGACTGTTTAGTGAAGACATAATTATAACGACTTATTAGCTGATTTTTATTTTGAAAACCACTACATGTAAATTACTTAGTGGGAGCCAATCATTCTAAAGCCAAGTACTGCTAACCAATGAAAAACAGATGGGTTTCTTAGGCTCCATAGGTGTAGAAATTTCCCCTTTATCATGGATTGAATGTATTTTGCAGTTCAATCTGTCATCTTTTACAAAATGGGGTCTATATCTTAAAAATAAGAATAAAGGTCTTCTGAAAAGTAACTTGAGGAATTTTGCTGAAGATAGTGGTGTTTTTCAAGAGCACTGCAGGAAAAGTTTTATTCCAAAAAAAATGCACGCACACATTAATTTTCTGCCCTTCCATTCCTGAAAAATGTGAATAGACACATACTAGGTGTAGGTGTGTGAGGCCTTGGCAGGGTCAGGTTCCATGACCTAGGGAAACCATCTGTTAGTAAAAGTGGGCCAGAAACAGGTGTGTGGTTCCAAACAGAGAGAGGTTGAGTTTCCCAAACAGCAATCAAAAATCAAAGGCTTGTAGTCAAGTCCAGGTCAGAGTTGAATCCAGAGCAACAATCAAGGATAGGGAGCTGGAGCTTAAGCAGTGACTTCATAAGACGCAAGTTGCTTATGCTGAAGAGCATATTTGAAGAGCTTCATAGGGATTGGCCAATGTGGTCAGCTGACTAGTGCTTAGGAAGGCTAGATAGCATGCTCAAAGCACAGCGCTCAGTCTGTCAGGCAGGACTGACCCTACCATTAGGGAGGGTAAGGCAGCCACCTCAGGCAGATGATTTTGAGTGTCATGAGGGGGCAGCAGCTTGTTAGTTATTTAATTATTATTGTATTTTTATTGCTAGGGAAAGAGAGATACACTTTTAGGATTTTCTGCCTCAGGCAGCAAAATGTCCAGGAAAACTCTGCTGCCAGGCTTGCCAGCACCGGTGATGCAAGAGGTAAGCTGCCAACACTTGACTGCTGGCAGCCCCAGTTCAAGGCCCTCCTGGCACCTTGCAATATGTGTCAGAAAAGATCTACAGCGTATTCTACAGTTTATCTCCATTTCTGTGTCCACTTTCCAGAAATCAGTGACAGAGGTTTGTGGTTCAGGAAGGGTGAACTATAGCCCAACTGCAGGTAGGGGTGTGTGTGTGTGTGTGTGTGTGTGTGTGTGTTGGGGGTTACACAAATTTATCTCGGCCCTTGACTTTAGTATACATGTTTTTTGAGGGGTTGGTGGGGGGTAGAATTATTGCCTTAATAACTAGCAAACACAAAAAGGAACATATTTCACTGTACTAGAACACTGAGAGTGGTATCCAACTAGCATCTTCTCCCAATGCAACAGCATCCATCAGAGGAATGTCCCCCACCCCCCGCCCCACAGCCTCTTCCAGAGCAGATTTGGGTGTGTGTCGGGGGGAAGAGAGGAAGGGGAGGTCTGCTCGAGCAATGTTGGATATCACCCTGAAGGTATAGAAATTGGGTTGAATGGATAAAAATGCTAGGTGTTTATGTGGCTACACATATGGAAGGTACTTAATTTTTTTTGTATAATGATAGACTTGAGAAATTGGAATTCACCACATAATGAATCTCCTGGATGGCCACCTTTCAACCCTAACCAGGTGGATGTTTTAAGCCATTGATGGGTCTCAAGTATGATATATAAACATAATTCCTGTGTGAGTTTGGGTATCAACATTTTTACAAAGCATGCTACTGTTACTACTGGTGGTGGTTGTTGTTATTGTTATTTATATAGTGCTATGAATGTACATGATGCTTTACAGAGTTTCATAAAGAGAGCAGATCCTTGCCCTGTGGAGGCAGTATAACAGTGAATAGTGGAGGGAGAAGATAAAAGGAGCAGGGGAGAGAGGCAAGTGTTGTAAACAGCAAAAGGGCAGGACTGGGAGAGGAAAGCTTGATGAATATGAGGAAATGCAGTTAAGCTTTGTTTTGGTTAGGACTGAGGGTTAAGCAGTTATACCTAAGACAGTACTGCAAAGTTGAGTTTGGGGGTGAGTATTCTGAGAAACAGAGAAATTGACCAAATATCTATTACAAATTCTGCCTTTGCTATGACATCTCAAAAGGTGTCTTATGACTGAAACCACAAAATTACAAATGAGGTTTAGTTTTCAAGAAAGTAGCCCATGTCAGAACATGTTAGAAGGGATGTTTTATGAGGGGGAGGGATATGTGTGCTATATGCATTTTGTTTGTTTCATGAATATTCATTTTTATTATGTAGTATTTGCATTCAGAACTCCCTATTCCAAATAACAGAAAGCCTTGTAGTAAATTATGCCTTTTTACCTGAAGGCATTTATGTCTAGTTAACTTTAATGAGATCTGTAGCTTGTATTGTGTTTGGATAACATCACTCAGAGAATTTCAGATGGCAAGGGGTTGAGCTAATAAGATAGCATCTACTAGGAAATAGTTACGATGCTAGATTGTTTTAATAGTTGAGGGCTGTTTTCTGAAAGTGTAATAAACAATTTTTTCACTGTTTGAAAATACAGTGTTCATATCCTTTTCATTGGAAACCTGAGGTTGGTTCCACAGCAAAGCAGGGCAATATTTAATGTTTGATAATGAATCCTCAAATGAGTTTTTTCTGTGTTCAGAATCTATATATACATTTTTCCTTTTAACTTTTATATGACAATTTTTATTTAACTATTACAGTGCTACAGCGAGAACCCATTTTACTAAAAGTAAGCTATCTGATTTTGCACAGTGTCAAGAAATTCATTTTCCTTCTGTGTCTCAGCAGCCTGTAAAATTTCATTCCATGAGGCTGAGCCTGCATATATTTGGTAGGCTATCTGTGGGCCCATCTACATGGGGCTTTTACTCTGGTTCTGCTCCATCCCCAAGTTGATCGTGTCAGATGACGTACACTGCTCTCTATAGCTAGCCCAGCATTTCTTGCCCTCAATCCATTTTTTTTCAAACTCATTTTGTGTCGGATTTTCCCGTCACAGCAGCTTCAGTGCTGTTCGGGAGTCTGTGTGACCTTGGCTGGCTTCGGCATGGGCTGGTGAAAGCAGTGCTGATTGGCGGAAGGGAATGTTGTGTGGGGTGGGGGCATGGGGAGAATAGAGGGGTAAACATGTCTACCCGGAAGTAAGTCATTGCCTTCAATTCCACTTTTCCAAGTACAGGAGCAGCCCTGCTGCTTTGAAACTGCACTGTTGTGAACATGGGCTCAGTTGCTGCCTCTCACATTAAATATTGATTGAGCATGGGAGTGGGGAAGGGAGCCAGCCCTGCTGTTTTGAAATGGCACAGCTATGAATGAGCACAGTTAAGAAATGGTGGACACCTGTTGATTCGAAGCTGTGTAGCTAAGTGGTGGATGTCAGGGCAGATAACTTTCTGCCAGGGCAGATAATTTTCATGAACGTGTACTCAGAAGCACTTCACTGAGCCCATTTGGGAGGGCGGTGGGGAGGGGGAAGCCTGTTGACTGGGCAGCTAATATACATCAAAGATAACATGCTAGTTGCTCTCCCTCCTCGCTGGCTCTGTGCTGTCTTCTCTCAACACCTCTTGCACTCCCACTCATTCTGCTCAGTCTCCAGGTGGCGGCTGCCTGCCCGCCTCATAAATGTGTGGATATGTGGGGTTTGTCATGAACATCTACTTGTAAGCAAGTTCTTCATTGCACTTCGTTGAACACGCAAGGGAGGGGGCAAACATGCACACATTGTCTGCCCCGCACCTATGCAATTGATGACGTTCATTTCTAATCGCCCACCCCACCCCAAATAATGTGGCTTCAGTTCCCATTTGTTCCGCAAAAGCGGAGGAATACAGCACTACATGTACTGTGGAAAGAGCTAATTTGTTTATGTGAAAATGTGGATTTTGACCAAATCGCTTCACAAAGCATTTAGATTGGCCCTGTGTCTGTTATCCTATACCATGCAGGGCTTTAAGGCCACAGCAGCACTCTCAGTAACTGGGCTGAACAACCCCCCCAATCCTGAAAAGACTGTTTCAGTTAGTTTGTGATTGGCTAATAAGAATCACCTTATTCTTATTAGGTGGAAACCTTAATGCTCTTCAGGTATTGGTGGTGGAGAACGATTTGCACAATTTTCATATATTTACAGATTCCCTTTACTCCTCTGCCTTGAAAATTGCATATGTTTACCTTGAAATTTGTGTATGTTTATTGATCCTCCTCACTGCTCTGCCTTGAAATTTGTGTATGTTTACTGATCTACCTCACTTTTCTGCCCTGAAATGTGTGTATCTTTACCGATCCCCCTCACTTCTCTTCCTTGAAATTTATAGACATTTGCTTATCACCTTACTGCTCTGTAACTCACATGTATATCTGACAGCTAACAACGGAGACCAGTGGAGGAAAGCGACAAGCATGAAGGGGACAGGGGAGCCAAAAGTGGCTGGCAGCTGCAGGAGAAGGATCTTTTGGGGCGGGTGTAGTTACTTCGAGAGTAGGTGAAGCAGCCTTTAATTAAAAAGGTATTCACTAGCAAGGGAAGCACCAAAGGGGAGGATGAAATTGACAAGGACATTGACAAGAGGAGGATATAGGTATGCTGGGCTAAATAGCGGAAAGGAAGTTTTGCGCACCTGCACAAGACCCCAGATTTTTTTTTAAAAAAATTGTGAATGCATTACTACATTCATAAGGACTCATAAAATTTATTCCATTTGGTGATCTGATGCTGGGGTGGGGGGAAGGTTTCCTTCCGGAGCTGGAAAACCCAGTGGACCAATTGCAGAAAGGGTGCTAACCTAGGGACTGAGGGAACGGTATTCTGCCACAAAGGCACCTAGGATTCATGCTGGGAGCCAGCAGGAGGACTGAGGGGGGAAACAAGGCACTGCAAACTGCAGAGCGCCTGATCATCAGTCGGGTTAGCAAGTGGACAACCAACCCATGGTTGGTTGTTCTCAGGGTGGCTTAGTGTGATGTGCGAACTCGCCCATTGTCTGGTTCACACTGAGAAGCTATTTTTAAATGTCCCCAGGGATGGAAGTGAGAGCTGTCCATCAACATCAGTGGATTTATCAGTGGATAAATCCAATTTAATGTGGCTAGGATTGGGCATCAATATGTCCCAACCCCCAAAAGGTAGTGGCAAAGAGGAGAGTTTCTAGCTTGGTTCTTACATAGTGTGAAACTTTAAAAAATAATTCTGCTACTGCAAATTCCAAAGCAAATTCAGTTTGTTGTTCCCATATTGCAGGTTGGAAGGGGCTGTGGTTGGGAGATAATGGCTTATGACAGTTCTGCAGTGTAGTTCACATTGAATACTGCAGGTCAGTCTCCGAGTGCTTTATTTATTATTTATTGATTAGTGAACTCTAATAGAGAACTCTGTTGCTGAGAACTGATGGCTATGTAGCCAAAATGGGGCTACTGAAAAGTGGGAGATGGTGATATCAGCATGCTTGGGGCAACAAACCTTTAGGAAAAAGAACCCCAAGTCACAGTTCCCCAAACAGCTGCCACAGGATGCTGGTGAGGAGGGTCAGAAAACCAGTGAGAAGGGGAACAAACAGGTGTATTCTGGAAGCTGGGTGGCTGCAACACTGAACAGGAGCACTCCACGCCACACCATTTTGTTGCAGGTCTCTCTCCATCTCTTTCTCTCTCTCTCTCTCTCTCTCTGTGTGTGTGTGTGTGTGTGTGTGTGTTTGTGTGTGTGTGTAGATAGATAGATAGATAGATAGAGTCTATCGATACCATGCTGACAAGTATCTGTGTACCCAGTAATAGGGCATTCTGTGTTGATGGGAACAGTCAGCACTATATTAATTATTTTCTTTCTCTGGTGTTGGCTGCTCTTGCCCGAGTTTGGAAGAGAAAAGAAAACCTGCCAATACCAAAAAGAAGAGGAAGGAAAATAGCTGGTTGCTACAGGTACCAGAAGGCGTCTTTATACATAGTATTTCATTGGGCGAGGGTAAGGGTGGAGAGAAATTATCTGTCCTTAATTCCAGTCACTCTTAATGTTGCTGCTATATGCTCAGCCCTCAAATATTGATATTTTGATTTCCCACCAAAATACGTTGACCATTTTAATCTCTACAACTAGTGTCTTCATCAGTATGACAAAGTTTATTGCAACTGTTCTGGTCAGTTCCTAGTTTTTTTCTGGTCAGTTCCTCGTTGAGAGAAAATGGGCTTCTGTTCAGGACATAATTAAGACAATATTTATGGCATTAGCTTTCAGTTCACATGCTAGCTTTTATTTTGATTCTCTTTTGTGTGTGGCTGGAGAACAGACTGTACTTTTCGAGGCTTTTTTCCAAAGGAACACTTGTTTTATTGAAGCTTGTACAAATGGATAACTGATATCAAAGGTTTCTGCAGCATTGCCTATAAGCTGCTATAAGGTCAGTGTAAAAATATATCACTCCTTGATTCTGCTAGGGAATGGCTATTGTTGCAGCATGGTCTAAATCCTTTTAAGGTATAAGCACAGCTTGCTAAAGGTTTATTCTGCAGGCAATATGGGAAGTGTAACCATCTCTGGTACAGCCCCTGTTACAAGAGGTTTATCAGGGTATATCTTTCGTACTTGCTCGATCGTTATGAAAAACTTGTAACTGTCACTGAAGGAGTCTTTAACAGGATGGCCTTTGCAACCTTAGCAATAATTGATTGCTACTTTTGGATCCTAACTAGTATTCTGTGGTAGTGAAAGCCTGGCTTCATTCCTTAATTGAGAATAATTTATTTGATTGCCAAGGGCTCTTTCAACCTCATATTGTAGTACATACTTAGAACAGTCACATCCAGAACTCTGCAAATCTATTTCTGTTTTATATATCAGTGTCTAACATACATCTTGCAGACTATTTACTCTTATTTCTCCAGAGGAAAATGAAGACAGATCATACAAATTGAACTTCACAGGCGTTATTAGATGTAGATTCTCATGGACGCATGCAAGACATGTTTTTATTGCATAACTAAAACAGAGAATATTTTACTCAGAATTTGACGGAGAATTATAATCTCCAAAAATATATTTGAAATACAGTCTGACAATGTTGTGAGTTGCATAAATTACATAATTGGCCCTGGTTCAAGATGTTTGCCTTTAATATCTGATTAAAGATTGTGGGGGGGGGGGATATGGCTATGCTGGGTTCATTAGTGGACAGGTGGTCTTGCAGTCCTGCACACTTCCACAAGACTTTTTTTTTTAAGTTTGCGAATGCATTCCCACATTCATAAGGGCTCAGAAACTTAAATCCCTTTGGTGATCTGATGCGAGCGTGGGGGTGGGGGGGGGAGTTTCCCCTATGAGCTGGCAACCCCAGTGGACCAATTGCAGAAAGGGTGCTGATGTAGGAAATGAAGAAACGGGGATTTCTGCCACAAAGGCCCCTCGGATACATGCCGGCAGTGGCCTGGAAGACTGAGAGGGACTGAGGGAGAAACAAGCCAAAGGAAGCTGCTGAGCGGGTGATTGTCTGTCAGGAGTAATGGACAAGCCATCCACCCTCTGTGGCATATTCTTAGGGTGGCTTACCATGAAATGCAAACACATCCAATATGTGATTATGACAGCAAATAGAAATCAAACGAAGAGAAGTAATTCTCCCAAAATCACAAATAACATATATTTCTCCGGTACTGCCAAAAAATATTGATCCACGCTGACAGGCCAATGTAGCAAACAGCGCTGATAGTGGAATATCTGCTTTGCATGCCAATAATTATGAGAAGATTTGGGTTGGGGGTCGTTTTGTAACAAAGATGCCGTGTGTATATTAGAAAAAGGACTGAGCTTATATGATGGAAAAACGTTGTAAGAATTTTTTTACATGTAGGACTGCACCAAAACTAGTCATTTTGGTACCCTGGAAATTTCTCCCCAAAGTCATCTAGATTGTACAATTGTTCAATTTTAAACAAACTTTTTCAATATTGTTTTCCTTGCTGGTGGCTGTTTCCTTTTCCTGGATTGTGGATGATTCAACCTAATCATGTATTGCATAGTGAACAAGGTGACATCGTCATACAGTGCCGCTAATTAGATACAGCTACTGTGGGACGAGGGCAATTTAAATGAATAGGTGAACATTTTGGCAATACATGCCACAAAATTGCTGGAAAAGGGAAGTGCAGTGAAAATTGGTGTCATGTCCTCCCACCCAAAGAGGAATAGTTTGGCTCTGCCATAAATATACTGGCTTTAAATTAGACTTTTCAAAATAGAAATCTTTCTTATGGTTTGCTTTATTTTATTATTATCACTTATTTAATAGATTTATATTCTGCTTATCATATTTAAAAACATATTTCTCAGTGGTTAGATGAAGTTATACATAATGCTGGAATGCAATGTGTCTTGTGAACATTTGATCCCAGGTGTTACAGTACGAAATCATATGTCCTACTGCTTCAATAGTAGGACATAAGTAGTAGGACATTCAGTCCAAAAGACACATTTCAAGTAGTGCAGTATATTCACGTTAATCCTAGAAAGAGCAAGAACGATACTCATGGAATTTTGCATTAAGGAAACTGGAGCTACAGTAGTTGCCACCAACTATAGCTTAATTGGGAACAGTTTTAAGAATCCTTTTTGCATAGTTCATGAAAGCACCCTATTTTATTTCTGACATTTAGGGAAAAATAAATGAAAAAGTTCTGCATAATGTCTTTGCATTCACTGTCTGATGTGCAGCTTTCATATTTCTAGTCTCCAGCTTAAATAATATGTAGTAGTGTTCAACAAGTGATGTTTTCAGTTGCTGTATCCTAGGAATAGTCCTAAAACTGGTTGTATTTGAAATGGGGATCTCTATCATCTGAAAAGCAACACATATTTGTAATGATTCTCAAACTCTTGGTTTACATTTTAAACTGTGACCCTTCTTTGTCCTCTGCATTGTCCTCACAGCAGGAAAATGGCAAAAAGGGGTCTGTGTAATTGCAATTTTATTTGGACAGTTTCTTTTCAAAGAACAATTTCACCTCTGCATAGTATTTCACAAGGGATGTATTTCATCAATAAATTAACAGTGGCTTAGGTATTAATCCTTTCTCAAACTGCAGGAAGATTTGACGTCTCAAAGCAAATACTGTAATCTCTTAAGATATCTCTTAAGCAATTGTTTGTATGCCTGCCTATCACTGAACCTTGAATTTAAAGAGATTTTGATTGCAAAGGTGGGAGAAAATTAAGTGCCGTTCTTCCTCTGTGAAATGTCTCCACCGCTAGCCAAGATGGCAATAGTGGAAAAATGAATACTTGTCTAATATCAAGAAGCATCAGATACAATCCAGACTTCCTGTGAGCAGAGTTCCAGTCATGGGCTACTCTGCCTGAAGTAGGGGGAGGGTGGGTTTTTTGCCAATTCTGCCTTCTCTCTGCAGTCCCCATCACAGGATTGGGGAAACTCTGGCCCATGGGCCTGAGAAGTCCCACAGGGGTTCCCCATCCAGCCTGGCAGCTTTTCCCTGTGGCCTTGCCCCATCTGCTGTGGAGGGGAAATCTCTGATCAGCAGCTGATCAGAGATAAGAGCTTTCCCTTGTGGGGCAGGGGAGGAAGTTGCTGAGTGATTTCGTCCTGCTTCCTTCTGAGCCTTGTCCTGCAGAGGCTTGCCCTGCTTAATTTAGAAGAGACATGCAGAGGCTTGCCCTGCTTACTTGTGAGTTGACATGATGCTGGGGCTTACTTCTTAGCAGACATGCAGAGACTTAGTGTTTGGGAAGCTATTTGATAGTGCTGCTGAATGATTCAGACCTGTTTACTTCTGAATAGACATGCAGAAGCTTGTCCTGCTTATTTGTGAGTAGACCTGCTGCTCATGAATACTTTTGAGTAGTCATGCTTCCTACTATAACTTGGTAACAATGGAATTTGGGGGAGGGGAGTTGGATTTTTTCAGCGTGCCCTGTTTTGCCTTTGGCCCCACCTATCACTGGAATGCAGTCCCTGAGAGCTTCTCCAAAATGGAATCTGGCCGTTAGGCTGAAAAACATTCCCTACCCCTGTCCTAGCACCACCTCCCAGGGTCTTCTGAAGATGTGTAAAAGAATGTGATAGTGCTGAAACAGATTTTAATTATGTACCAGCCATTACTATAATATGTCTATTGCTCCATCATACGATGTTACTCAATGTTTTATATTAGAAAAAGTTTGTCCATGTTTCGGTTGTTCTTTTGCAAGTAGAGGTGTTGGAGAAATTCGCAATGGATTCAAATGAGTTCAGATTTCAATGAATCTGACATGCAGGTTCTGCAGCAAACTAGCTTTTTCTGAGTTGCATGGATTCTGCAGACGTGTGGACCAGGTTTTTTTACTTTTGTGAGGGATCTGTGCAAATTTGCCGTGTGCTAAAATATGCCTTGTGCTAATATATTAGCACTAATGCGCATACCACAAATGGAAGAAATTCTCATACATCCCTAATACCCGCCCACCCCCGAATCTGTCAATGTGCAGATGACAGAATGAAAGACACCTGACAATCCATGAAAAATAGACAGAACAGATTTAAGAAAATGTACACATTCCTACTTTGTAAGTAAGCAAAAACATATTGGAGTCTGAAGCATGGATTAGTATTATGATGCAGTGTGATGGAAGAGAATTTTCATGATAGGAATATGAATTTTAATACAATAGGGCTGGAGTCCTAGATTCACGTACCTAGGCCTAAGTCCCACTGAACCCAATAGGACTTACTTCTGAATAGACATACATAGGATTGCACTATGATTGCACAAACTAACAAAATTTGCAAAGAAAAGATACTTTATATGAACCGTTAACTGATTCACCATTTTCTTGTAGATGGTGTGTTAACATTCTGTTGGAAAATGTAGCTGTGTAAAATTTGAAATTCAGAATCAAAATTTGAGAGAGAACAATCTCAAATACTGAAGCAGCACATACATTTTATCTGTGATCTAGTTAGTAAGTTTCTTTTAAACTAGGGTTTTGTTTTATTCACCCTGGTGTACTCCAGGTGTTTAGGATTACAAATCCCATCATCCCTGACCATTTGGCCATGCTGGGAGTTATACTGCAAAACATCTGGAGGGCACCAAGTTGGGGAATGAGCTTTATCTCATTAGAAACATGAAATTTTATAGTCTGGCCTTTCTGTGTGGAAGTTAGTGATTTGGTCCATGTATTCATCTCCTTTGAATTCTGACCCATTTCTATGTAAGCTGTGTCTGGGTTATCCATGATTATGATAACTAGTGCCTAGATGAAATAATTAATTTGATAAGGAATTTTTAAAATCCACATTGGACTGAATTCATGTCGTTATTCATAAGGTTCTTAACTCCATTTCTGAATATATTTGCCATTTTTTTGTTAGCTACTGTTTCATGTCTATACCACCATAATATGTATTTGAGGTAATTAACAATGTGTGAGCAAGGCCAAGCACTATGATCACTTCTGGAGGCTTCAAATATGTATTATTCCTTCAAGGGTGTCTTAAAGTGTGAAATAGCCATCACAGACCAAGCACCACATTGTCATATCACCTAACCTCAATGGAGACAGTTCACTCTTTCAGCAGTACAATACAAGACATCAAATAATGAATGTATTTCAGCCTTTTGTTCTCTAGAGCCTTCGCGTAAAACTTGAACATGAATGACTGAAATCTTACAATATGCCATGCAGTTGAAGCATAGACAATGAATTCAGATTACAGCATGTAGACTTAGCTATTTTAACTGCAATAACTTTATGGCTAATTAGAATGCTGAGTATTGTGTTATCATGAGGAGACTGTTTCCAGTTGTTTATGCAGACATGCAGGTATTGCAATAGTTTCATTGATTATGCCATCTGTTGGAGCTCCTCCACAGAAAATTCTATGTTTTCTCTGGATAATTATCCTGTGGATTGCTTTTATGGCTTTATTTGGATTTCTCTCTTGTGTATGAGCTTGTTTTAACATATCCATCTACTTTCTTCCCTAGTGTACCTGTAGGAAAGACATGGTAACTATATCAATGGATATCTTTGTGAGAAAATTTCAACCAGACAGATACCAGCTGTGGAAACAAGGGAAGGATTTATATACCATTGATCATACGAAGCCCACCCCTGAAATGACACCTGAGGTAAAGGCCTGGCTGCAGAGAAGAAGGAAAACAAAGAGATCTTCCAGGTGGTAATGAATGTTTTGCACTTCATACAGTTGAAGTTAAAATATGCTATAATTTCTATTCTTTTTTTAGTGCTTCTCTCCCCTTTCCCCCATCTCTCAGGCATTTCATTTGAGTTGTTTCTTTTATTTTAGTCAGAGTTAATTTGTGTCTGCTTAAAACCTAGCAGTGAGCTTGAGGGCAAAAGAGTCATATTTCATAAGGATAATACTCATTGAGGAAATATATTCATTTTTAAAAGTTTAATGAGAATGCATTACTGAAACCTAGGTATGTGAAGCTCTGAGCATTAGTATAGTATTTGTTCTTTTCCTTTTATGAAGATATGCCCTTTTTGCTGAATCCCAGTTTGTTTCTGCACTCAGAAAAGCACCATGGGGGACATGAAATACTAGCTTCTAGATGTTGCAAGAAAAGTTTCCAAATGCTGCAGAATTTTCACTTGTCTATTCTTGAGGGTTCTATAGCCTCTGGCCACAAGTCCTGTACAGAGGTAGATACCTAGTTGGCAGACTGTTCAAAAGCTTCTGGCAGTACCTGTTTATTTATGCTACAGCTCAATAGCAGATCTGAATTTATCATGCTGAGACTTTTAACGCTATTTGTCAGTGCACATTTTCCCACTCAGTAATTGAAAATATTGTCCTGATTATGTATTTGTCCAAGTTTTACAACCTTGAAGTTTTTTCTCAATTGGGCAATTTCTGAAGATATACATTGTGTTTTTATGATGAGAGACCCTTTTCACTGCATGTTATGTTAATATGATTCATTGATTTTAAGTTCAGAAGGGACAATACATACACTGCAAACTGTACTTCTGACCAACAAAATATATATTTACTTTATTGCCTTGACCTGTTATTACTTACCAACCCCACAAATCTTTTCAAAGGTATCTATCTAATGTTAATAAAACAACAAAGAGTCTTGTGGCACTTTAAAGGCCAACAATTTTATGCTGGCATAAACTTTTGTGGACGTTGCCCACTTCATCAAATCTTAAAGCTTATGCCAGAACAAATTGTTAGTCTTTAAGGCGCCACAAGACTCTTCATTGTTTTTGCTGCAACAGACTAACATGACCACCCCTCTGTAATGTTAATAACTAATGGATGCCCAAACATTTATATATTTAGCAGTTTTTTTCCAAGACAAACACATCTTGTTTCTATCTTCTGTTTGCCCCATTTTACATTACAGTCTTGTTACAGTCTTGTCACTTATCCTCCAGAGTTTGCAAGGATGCATCCACTTTTAGATGAACTGCAGTTTAGCTTGTGGTTAATCTTAACTATGGTTTGTTGAAACAAGCTGACTTCTTAAAATTATAGTTTGAAGTTGACTTGTTTCAACAAACCCTAGTTAAGATTGCTACAAGCCAAGGCTAATATGACACGACAAACTGCAGTTAATCTAAAATGGAAGTAAATGTTTCCGAATTCTTCCTCATGTGTGGGGAGTGGGGAGCTGTGGCTTGTTCTTGTAACCCTAAACCATGGTTTAGTGATGTGTCCAAACAACTGTAACTGCCTTTTCAACACTTCATCAGAAAGTCTTCTCTGAAATCCTATGTGCTTGTTAATATTTATCAGAAGAGTCAGCTCTTTTTGTCACAGCATTGTAGCTCAAACTCATCCACAAAATTTGCCATTTGCAAGCACTTGCTTTCCAAGGTAAATTCCAACGTTGGTAGGTTTCACAGACACTTCTACAACCCAACTTTTCATTTTGCAGTACATTTTTCAGACTCTTGGTTGCCTTTTGTCTTATGTCTTTGCAACCAAGTGCCTTTTTTGAGATGACTGTAGCAATGCTGAACAATAGATCTATTTATCCTTTGTTTCGTGTTTTTAATTTAAGGCATTTATGCCCCACCTTTCCATCAAGTTGTTTAAGGCAGCTAACAAAAGTTAAAAACAATGAACAGTTACAACACCAAGCAGCTACTGTTGGAAAGTCACAAATTTTAAAAACAAATGTCATGGAAAGCAGCTGCACATAATAACCAAACGTAACTGGAGGACCAGACAGAAACAGGACTAAAACAACTTCCTGTCCACCAAAGGCCTTTTTAAAGAATGGTCTTAACCTTGTGATGGAAGGCCATTGGAAAGGGAGAGAGATGGGCCTCCCTAGGAAGAGAATTCCAAAGTACAGACACAGCAACAGAGAAGGCCCCTGTGACAGAACCCTCTCTCGGGTCTGTCTGCCTCTGCTTTAGGACAGCTGTCCTCATTGTCCCATAAGCTTCAGCCCCTAAATTCACCAGGTAAAAGAGACACCTAATATGCCTAATTGGTTCTCTTTACTCAACCAGGAGAAGTACCCAGCAAATATGAACACTATGGGTAGCATAGAAAGATGAAGAAGACGTGGGATTTTATAATTTAAAAACAAAAAAATAAAAGTTTATTTAATACAAGAGATGTTATATCTTATAATTAATCACTCAGTTCTCAGTCTTACCCTGCCTGCTCTACCCCTTCTAACTCCTATTCCCACAACCCCACTATCTAGATGTAGCTTCAACAAACCCTAAAGCCCTGTCTCCCAACCCTATCTAACCAACTGTCTGCTCCTGCCTTTTATAAACTCAGTCTCTTCACACACGCACATACACACGCACATACACACACACACACACACACACGCCCCTCCCACCTTTCACTCACTCACTAGCAGACAGTTAGCCCTAACTTACCCGGGTTCTATTTAACACAGCAAACACAAATAAACATTAATATAGACTCCACGTGGCAAACATTGTGATTTTGTCACAGCTCCCTCCCTAATCCTAAGCAAACACACAAGAGGGCCAGCACTGGTGACCTGAATAAGCAGGCAGTCTCATATGGGAAAATGTGGGCCTTCAGGTATGCCAGAATCTTTGGTTGTTAAAACCTGATGTAATAATAGCTCCCATTTTTGTAGATACTTCCTATGAAGTAATGTATGGTATACTGTAGAATACATTTTAAAAATCCCAGTGTCAGATTGCAAAGATTTTCTGCAGAACATTTTCGATAGTTATGTTTGCTAGATAATTATACATGTGACTGAATCATATATTAGCTTATTTGTAATTTCACTCAGGATATAAATGTAGTCAGTCTAACTGTTTAACTCAGGGGTGGGGAATCTTGGGTGGTCTGGGGGCCAACTTCCAGCCTCTGGATGACCTTGGGGGCTGCTTTCCTGCCACCACACTTGCTTGCAGCAGCAGCAGCAGCAAAAAATAAAAATAAAAATAAAAAATCAGTTGCAATGTGCTACAGAGACTCAAAAGGGCCACATTTAGCTTGAAGCCAAGCTAAATTTGGCACTTCTGAGTCTCCATAGTGGGAAGCTGCTGTTTATTTATTTATTCTGGCCCCTGAGCTGCAAAATATCAATAGTACAGGGGCAGCAGCAGGGATAGCATGGGCCACACTCAAGACCGGGGGGGGGGGAGGAGCTGTGTGTTGCCCATCCCAGGCTTCACTACTAGAGTTTCACCTGAGAGTAGGAACTTTGACTATGCTGATCCTGGCATGTCTGCAAAATCAATGCTGTTGTACTCCAATGTCATAAAAGCATATATTGCTTTTAAAGCTGGAATCATTATCAAGGTCCGGGGATTCCGAGTTTTGACTTAAATTCCTTCTAATTTCCTTTATCCCCAATAAGCCTCAGGACCACTTTGCATGTTTTGGATTAAGAGTGTGCATCACTTGTAAACAATCACATTTGAAGTGCCTGCATATGTTTAGTCTAGGCTGTGGACATATAGTTGCCAGGGAGCCACATTTGCTGTGTCTCCCTACCTCATGCACAGCAACACACATATATATGGTAAGGTAGATGTTGTAGCTACTTCAAATATAATTGTGTACACTCTGAGTCTGAAAACTGTGATGCAGTCCATACTCTGGGTTACATTAGGCAGAGCAGTCATGACTGATTTGTACCATGTGTGCATTTGCTGTCAGTTGAATTCTAGAATTAAGCTGCTCTCTTGGGTAGGTTAGAGGAAGGAATGTGCAAAATAGATTTCAAGAGCCAAGCTCCTGGTGTTTAGGCTTACAAGAACAGGTAAGAGTAATTTTAGGATTCTTGCTTGCAAGCATTTTTTTTTTTTTTTACACATGATGCTTATAAGGCTTTTCAATGCTACTATACTGATGTTTCCAACAAAGCTTTTTCTGAAGTCTTAACTTCACTTTCAGAATATGATTGCCAAATTTAATATTGTGAATGATGATTTCTTAGGTCAGACTGAGCAGTGTCACTAGCATGTTTCCTGTGTAGCGTAGTAATCTAGATTGGCCAGTCTGTATTTGACTCCTTTGGAGCCATTGGCCCTTGCCACAGTTCTGCATATAGTCTGATCTCAAATTGTGGCATACAATGAACTCGACTGGGGAAGATGAAAAGGTGTGTGTGTGTGTGTGTGTAATAGGTGTGTGGTCCTGTCTTGCAACAAGAGGTTTGAAAAGGTGGCCTTGTGCTCATCTCCAGCTATATGATTCCGTGGCCTAACTCCAGTGCTAGTGGAGGAACATCTGTCACTGGTATTGCCAATGTCCATAATTCCTTGCATAATGTGCACGCTGAATAAAGGAACTGACAGAGCACTGGCAGGGAGAAGACAGGACTGGTGAGAACCCTACATGGGTGTCTCAGGTTACTTGAGCAGCCCAGGCATTGTCTTTTGCATTTTTCTCCTGTAAGCGGCTCTCTTGGCAAACCTAGCAAGCAGAGTATGATGTGTTAGTATCCCTGATGCAAACTATTGTGGCTATTTAGTTTTGCCCTGACTGACCTCTTGCTTTCTGATTCTTAATCTCTCCCCACCCCCAAACCCACTGCAAGGGTGTTCCACTTTAAACAAATGTGTACTGTTTAATCGTCAGTCTACATAGTTTTTTTGCATTTACAACTTGAGGACCTTTGGGTTTTAATATGTGTGTCACATAATTGTCCAGTGATGTTCTTGCATTGCTACAGAGCTTGGCATCTTTATTATACAACTGCCATTTGTATTTGGCAGAGAAATTATTTCCTTGTCAGTACAACCCTTATTTATCTGGATAGCCAATTTAAAAGTTAAAATTAAAAATGGAGACATTATAGTAATTATGTTGAAAGTTTTATCAGATGAATGCATACACTGAATTTATTCACTATGCTAAACCTGTGGATGCATTTCTGTGCTACTTAATTAGGAGACTTGGCACAAGTGCAAACACAGCAGGAGATGCACATCCCCAAGTGAAGATAAAACGTTTGTTCAGTTTCACCTCTGCTGTAATATGTCAAGGAAATATATGATAATTTTGATTCTGGGAATAATATGCCTTCCAAATAGCATCCCATAAGTACAGAAATACTAACTCAAGAAAAATAGTGAGGTGATAATGTTTGTTTTCTGGGCAACAGGTTGTGCTAGTACTGCCTTGGTACAAGGTGTTTATACAAAAATGGAGATTGTAGTAGTGGCAGTAAATAATTTCAACACTTGTGATATTTGATTTTTGAAGTGCATGCCATGTTCCGCAGATCCTTGTATGTGCTACTGCTAGACAGATGGTGGATGCTGGCAGCTTTGGTAGTGCATACATGTTCCCTACCAACCAATGGGAAAAGTATGGGAGACTCAGCCCAAACGTAGTCCTTTCCTCTAGTCCCAGATATACCAACACTTTGAACATGCTCAAACACTGGTGATTTTGACATGTTTTTCAGTTTAGTCTTAACACTGAAAATAGAATCTGAGGCTACAACACGGCTCCAATGAAGTCCTTGTGGCAATAATAAGATGGCTCTTTGGAAGCAAATGAAAAGTTAATGATCCTTTTCTATTTCCATATATTATATCCTTCTTCTGAAATAGGCAACTTCCTTGTGATCAATGAGTGATAGGCCTGTTTTCGGCAGAGTACATTGAAAGCTAGCAATTCTTCCTCATATAGAAGCAGCATACACCATAATGTTATAAAAGGTGCACAATTCATGTACCAGGTTAACATATAACAAAATCAGTCTTTAAAGCAATACTGTTTGAAATGTTGTTCTCTTTTATCCTCCTGTTGATTGTGCCTCATCTTAACAGGTAGATATTAATGCTAAAATATTGTTATCTACATTCAGTAATAGCTTCTTGAATGTGTGTTACAACTTTTCCCTAATTCAGATTCTGGTAGGTATTGCTAAAGCTGCATTTGCAACTGGTGAAAATTAATGATTTTTTTTTTTTGACAGGGGCGGGTGGGTGGCTACAGAAGAGTAATCAATCAAAATGTCTCATACGCTTTGGGATTTGAGCATCATTGTCAGAGTGTAATGCAATTGAGAGATCGCTGTAATGCACAGAAGTTAGTCTTCGTCACGTTCTGAAGAATGTTTCATCAAGTAACTGGCTTCGGAACTTGATTCAACATAGTTACTTGAGGTTATTTTAGTTTACTAACTAGGTTTAAAGAACTATAATAGCAGATTAAAAGGTTAGATTCAATCAATTGTTAATCTATCGCGTAATAAATTCTAAACACTTTCCACACAAAAAAATGAAAAATTGTCAGGTTTTTTTTACTCCTTTAAGCAGGTGAAAGGGACATTTGTATTGGTAGATATTTTATCTTACCCTAGCCAGACATTCTGTTCTGACAGCAGTATCTCTTATAACAGCTTCCAGCACACCCGATCACAATCAAAAAAGCTTAAAACTCCAGAGGACAAGAAGGTATCAACCATAGTGGTTGGTACAGAAATCACAGCCACTGAAGCAGCTACAGATAGCTTCAAGGTCAAAGAAAAGCCATCAGAAAAAGTAAAGCCAGTAAACACAGGAGTGCCTTCTGGGGAAGAACAAGACGCAAGCAGGATGCAGATAGATCAGAATTTATTGGATAACAAAAAGGTCTCAGGTGAGATGAATGATATTTATTTCCCATAGAATTCATAGGCAGTTGATATTGTGATCCCATAAATCTGCAAGGGAGAAGCTACACCTTGTGTTGCTCCATAACACCCCTTAAATTGTGCAGTAGTATTATACAGCCATGGAAATTTGGAGTGTTTAGAAATGTAAAGCAAGTTGGGGCATGAGCAGTTGTCTATTAATATATATTTGTCAATACTAAAGGTTAGCGGAGCTGTATCGTTGTTTCAATACAGGTGTAATGGTGCAGGTAACAACTACTGGAAAGCTCTCTCCTAAGCACTTACTATTTAATTTTGGATTTAGGTTTTTATCCCATGTTTTCCAAACGGCTTTAGGTTGGGTAACAATGTATGAAATAAATAAAGAAGTACTGAAATATAAAGTACATTTAGAAACAAGTCAACTGCTAAAAGAGCTATCAAAAGGAATAGCTAGAGATCTCATACTGCTCAGTTTCTCACAGTTACCCACACAAATAGCCTTCTGCCTCTCACAATCTTTACCTAGAGATGCTGCACCCATTTCTTATTCCGTTCTGCCAGATAGTTTTCCCATACCCTATACTACCATCACAGTGACCCCACAAACAGCAGGTTCCTCCTTCACTTATGCTACTGTTATACAAGTAGTGCTTAATGCCTGCTCTTTATTGTAACAATTTACCAAATTTATCAAGGTTTACAATTGGATTGTTGCATTAAGCTAAGAATAATAACGAAGAGTCTAGTAGAACCTTAAATACATAGGGTTGGAATTAGATCCAGTATTTGCCTCTTGTGGATAGCTCCTACCATCCACAGAAGGCTTTTGATCCACCAGAACATTTTCACTAGTGGAATGGAGGACACAATCTTTGTTGCTCCTCCTCTCCCCCTTGCAGATTGCCCCCCGCCCCCAAAAATCTGTTCTAGAGGTTTGTGGGACCCTCTGGAATAAAGGGACCGCGGTGGCTTAGTGGTTAAGACGCTGAACTGCAGACTGGAAGGTCGGCAGGTCAGCAGTTCGAGACCCGAGTGCTGCGTGATGGAGTGAGCTCCCATCTTCAGTCCCAGCTTCTGCCAACCTAGCAGTTCGAAAGCAAGAAATTGCAAGTAGATAAATAGGTACTGCCTCGGCGGGAAAGGTAACAGCGTTCCATGCACCTCGGTGTTCAGTCATGCCGGCCACATGATCACGGAAGTGTCTTTGGACAGCGCTGGCTCTTCGGCTTAGAAACGGGGATGAGCACGGCACCCTAGAGTCGGACACGACTGGTTGGGGACACCTTTACCTTTTTACCTGGAATAGAGCGGGAGGTGGCACCAGGAGATACAGAGGAAGGGGGAATTGGCAAAAAAATCACCTCCCCCTTTCTGCTGGTGGGAGCATTCTGAATGGAAGTACGCTCATAGAATGCTCCTGCTGGTGGAATGAAACCCTGGATCCAACCCATAAGCATACTTATTTCTTTTGTTGCATCAGACTAACATGGTTGCCCCCCTGGAATTTATGCCAGGCATAATTATCTTATTTTTAATCCAAAGGTTGGAAGGCATAACGATTGTTCATTTTTTTCTTAATCTGAAAAGTTCCAGCTAATTTTAATTTTTAACATTCTGAAAAAAAAAAATTAACATCCCCATTGGCATTCCTTACATTTTGCAGGGGAAAAGTTTACTGTAGACAGTAAAATTCCCAATTTATTTGAAATTCTATTTGAAATTTATTTGAAGCTCTGTTCAAAGATTTTACAACCCACCTACTCTGTAGCAGTCAGGCTGAAACTAAGTAACTTGGTAGTTTGAGGATTGTAGTAGCAATGAGCACTGGCTCAGACACATGAATTCCATATGCAGACTACATAGATTTAGGTCATGGTGTGATAAGGAAACTTCATGTCTTTTGGAGGTGTTTCTCTAGCTGAGGATATATTAAGGTCCACAAGTCTAAAACCCAAGGAGAAGTAAGCTAAGAGATGGAGACAAGTAGTCCCAGGGATATACAGTTCCCACACAACACATCCACGTGTTGTGTGGCGCAAACATAGTTATGTTTTTGGCACCAGGTTAAAACTGCCCTTTTCTCTCAGACATTTGGCAGCATATAATGAGTTTTAATTAGATCCTGGATTGTCTTTGGCTGATGGTTGAACAAATTGTTTTTAGATCTGTGTTGTCTCTTTGTGTGCTATCTGTTTATATGGTTTTTATGTAAATGCTTTTTTTGGTACTTTGTATAATGTGTTTTAATGGTATTTAATTTTTGTGAACCACCCAGAGAGCTTCGGCTATGGGGTGGTATAGAATTATAATAAATTAAATGAAATGTGGGATTCCTTGCATAACTGCTTTAAAAGTTTACTCATGAGCTTTAAACGTTGTGCCGAGAATGACCCTTAATTTAGTTTGAGAAAACGTACAGGATTCAATCCATCAAATGCTACTACTGTTGCATCACTACCATCCATCCTTTTGAATGCATGGAGAGTGTGTTGCATCAGGAGTGTTTAATGGATATGAGTCCTAAATATTTTTTTGCCACCCCAGCTGAAATGTCTGCAAATACATCTTTTCTATTTAGTGATAAAAAACCTTAATATTTTTTTTTTTTAAAACAAAATGCCTATATTGCCTTCATGCTGAAATTTTCTTTTCTTAGGTCACAACTCTTCAAGCTTACATCTCAGTCACAGTCCTCTCATGAAAAAAATACAATTGGAAATTAAAGAGAAAGGAGACTCTGGCTTTGTGTCTGTTTGTTCTGAGGAATCTCCACTGGCTTTGTGTTCACCTGCTAGTTGTAATCAGGAGGAAGATTTTAAAACCTCAACATCTTCAAGACGGACACTTGAGTATGTTTCTTCTGAAGTGGAGAGCTTGGAGAAAGAAGAAACTAGCAGTGTGTCCACAGAAGAGGATGATATCAGCGATGTTGAAAGCAGTGAAAATGGCTTGGAACCTGGAGAAATATCACTAGTAAGAAAGGGAAATGAAAATAATTTGAGCATATCTGATAAATTTGTTGTTTGTTTCATGGGTGATATTCAGAATTGCATGAAATGGCACTGGATTTCAAAGCATTTGGCAAAGACTTCCGAGGTCATTTTATTAGTACCTATAAATATTTTTATCTTTCTGCTTAACACTTATTTTTGTAATGTGCTTTGCATTTCATCTCATTCCAACTTTACAATAACTCTCTGAGTTGGATTATTTGTTTTTTGGGGGGATATGTCTGAGAGGACAATCTTGAATTTATAAAGCTAATGCAAAAAAAAAAGCTATGATTATTTAATAAAACCTTTCTGTTGGTATAGGGTAAGTATTATCCTCGCATAGCATGTTTTGAGGTGGTTGGAATCTCCTATTATCCATGGTAAGTCATGGAAATAAAATAGCCCATAATAATAATAGCATTGCATAGTGTTTTACAGTGTTCACTGCACTTATCATAGATTCTGAGTGGCATTTGAAACAGCCCTGTAAGGTAGTTCAGCATTATAATTCCCATATTTATTATTGCTTATTTATTCAAAGCATTTTTATCCCACTCTTTAGCCAAGGTTCTTAGATCAGCTTTCAAAGATCAGAAATAAGACAGTCCCAGCCAACAAGTTTACAGTCTAAAAGATACAACATAAAAGGAAAGAGGATTTGGAAGGGAGAAGGAGAAAAGCAAGTTTAGGCACTAGATTCTTTGCTGTAAAGTTCAGCAGATCATGGAGTTGGATCTAAACGCAACGAAGGGCTGTTGCCTGGAGCTGTATCCAGGCACAATGGAGGGTGCCTCTCTCTCTGACCTCAGCAGTGGCATTTAGTAGCAGGAGAGGGGAGGGGGCTTTCAGCTGGAGTTGTATCCAGGCGCAATAGAGAGATGACTGCTGCTTCCTGTCCCTCTGATGGCCTCAGCAGTGGCAGTTGGTAGCAGGACATAAACAGCAGGCGGGATGAGTGGGGGTGTTTGTCAGCTGGAGCTCTATCAGGCATGATGGAGGGGTGCCTCCGTGCTGCTTCCTCTCATTCTAATGGCCTCTGATTGCAATTGCGAGGTGTGTGTGAGGCTGAAAGAGTAGTTGATTACCTAAGGCCACCAAGTGAGTTTGTGGTTAAGGTGAGATTTTGAACGGGTGATTTTACACATCACCCTCTTAGCCATTATACCACATAGCATTATTGTTCCTATCTTATATTATTCTATAAAACATCCATTTTAGATTCTTTGATTGTAAATGTTGATGTGAATGGGACTTCAAGAAATAATAGCACAGCGGAATTCACTAACTTGGAGGCTAGATCTGTTTTTGGCACCTGCAGAGAGCAGCCCATTTTGGATTGCCAGATGTTCCTAAGAGAGTGGAAAATATACTTTAGAGCTAAGAATAAAGTAGCACTTGCCCTTTTACTGACATAAATAGCAAAGTCATCATTGTTTTACAGAGAGATGAGAGTTAACAGTCCCAAAAGCCAGTCCTTCTGTTTTAATATAAAGCACTAATAAACATCTTCTCAGTGGTGAGATTCTGCATTACAGCTTATGTTTAATTCATTTGCTTGGGTACTTCTTAGCTATTCCTAAGTGGGTTTTTAAATATTTTCCAATATGTTTGCATGCTGTGTCTGTCTTGCAGTTGCACAAAAGCATTTTATAGGGAAGCTATTGAAGAAGCGGTCTCTTTGCATTTCTGCAGCTCTATGTTACTTTGTTTAATGAATTCACTATATTCTTTAATTATAGGAGCAGCTGTGCCGCATTAGGCTAATGATCCTTCTGGGTCAGTGTCCTGCTTCCTTCAGCGGCCAGACCTGGCTGCTTCAGGAAGTGTATGACAGCTGCAGGGTACTAATAGAGTATTCCATTCCATATCAGGCACTGTCTCTTTCCTGAATGCCAGGCTTTATGAGTATTTGGAATAGAATACTGGAGCTACTACCTACTATTAATTGATATTCAACCATCTTCTATACTGAACAGAGTTTAGACAGGCATGCAAAATCCCAGAAAATACCCTGTTTAGGACATTTGCTACTATCATGAAAATATTAACGTTTATTAAATAAAGTCACCTTTAAATTTGACTATCAGGACTGAGGAGATCAACTTGAAAATGTGACTGGAAAACCATTGCTTCTATCAAGGTTAAAATTAGAGAGCATTTACTTCTCTGAAGTAGTAATATGGGCCTGCCTCCCTTGACCCAAAGCCTTCCTCCTTCTACTCCATCACCATTATGAAAGGGCGATGGTGGAGCCTGGCATCATCGCAAAAGTCTCTAGCATTTTCGACACTGAGAGTCAAATAATATTTTTATCTAAAACAACAACAAAAGCCACTGCTGCCATTTCTACTTTTTTTATCTTGAGCGCTAGACCATCCAGTTGCATTGACACTGCAAACTTTTGAGGTTATGTACCATTTGCTTGCCATTATAATACTGTCGTTTTTAGCACTCCATCTTAACTATAATCTAAATCTTTCCAAAATGTTTTAATACCAGTAATCATTCTTCATCTTCCCTAATGAGAGATGTGTAACACACCTTTACGAAAGCCAGAACTAACTGTATAATGCAATGCATGCTTTCTCACTCCTACACTTTAGGACATTTTTGGTTTGTCTTAAACTAAATAAAATGTTCAATGTCTCTTTTAGGTAACTGAAGGAGAAAGAACAAAAACATCTAAAAGTTGGCGTCATCCACTAAATAAACCCCCTGCCAGATCTCCTATGACGCTGGTTAAACAGCAGGCAATAAGTGATGAAGGTGAGCATTCTTTTAAAATCCCCTCTAATAATATATCTTTCAGCCTCTGTAAATGCATCTGCATGCACTTTAACTGTTGCACAATGCTAAAGATGAAAGGATATTTGACCATGTGCCAAAAATTCTACTGCTGCAAAATAAACTATGTTAAAAGCTTTCAGCAAGCTTCCTTAATGCAGGATGTATTTTTTGGTACTTTCCCATCCTTCTTTTCTATTAAATCTTTCTAAACACATTAGAAGGGACTTGTAAGAAGCTCAGAACAGTATGAAGTCACTTAAATACTACATGGAGGATGAAAGCTCATTCAGCAACGAGATACTCTTTGTTGGATTTCTCAGCAATTAGCTTTGGCACAGAACATTACACTTTATTGTATGAAGGCAAGCAGAGTTAAACTGGCTACCTCTGCATCTTCTGAGCTGAAAGAGGACAACTTTGCTTTTAGTTCTCTTTTACAGATATCCAGCTGGATCTTGAAAAAAGTCTTGATTCTCTGGGAGATCATGGTTATTAAAGAGACACTGACTCAGTTTGCACAATTAAACAATACACAGTTTGTTTACTACGGGTTGTTTGGGAGCACATGGGAATGTGATCTGCTCACCCTCTTCTGCTGCACTAAACAACCCAGTGATGCCCGGTCCCTGGGTTGTTCTTCACGATGTGTGAACCCAGAACTCTGGGTTGCTGAGAGACAAACAGCCCAGAGTTAGAAACCATGGGTTGTTTAATTGTATCAACCGGTCACTGGGTTGGATCCAAGCAAACAGGAGCAGGAGGAAAATAACTGCTAGCACTGGTCTGCAAATAGTTGCAACAGAGCTTGTGCAAAAGTTTGCACAGTGCTATAGTACATAGATTCTGTACCTGTTCTCATAATTCTGATTGTGCAAGAGGTCATGAAAGCTCCTTTGTAAGTGGAAGAATATGTTTGGATACGATCATTCAGTGTTCTAGTCTGAGGTATAAAACATCTTTTCCCTGAGGGGAAACTGCCTTTCACGTGCTGAAGTGCATCTTTGTGTCTAACTCGCTGTTTTTGTTCTGAGCAATGTCAGGAGGGTAACCGGTGTCTTTTGATTAAACTCTGAATTTTGTGTTAAGTTAAAAATGTGAAAGAAAACAGATGCATTGTTTCTTTTCCTGTTTGGTTCAGAAAACCTTCCCCACCGTGTACGTTAAAAATGTTGTCAAGTATATATAAGTACATGAGTGTAGAAGAAATAAATGTAAACGGTGAGGTCAGATAGGAATGAAATTCAAAAAATACATTCTGTGACAATTTTGTTAAAGTTTAAATGTATGCAAACTAAGCACAGTGTTGTCACGTTGCTCTTTATAGTCTTCTGGACTGTCTCTCTGGGATGGTACTTGGGGGCATAATGTTGCGGTGGCTCCAGTCCTTCCTGGGATCAAGAAGATGGTGTTGAGGGACTGTTGTTCCACCCCTTGGCCATTCACATTTGGGGTGCCTCAAGGTTCTGTCTCATCCCTCATACTTTTCAACTTCTACGTGAAACTGCTGGGAGACGTCAGTCAGAGGTTTGGGCTGAAGTTTCAATATGCAGATGACACACAGCTCCATCTCTTTTTGCCACCATCTAATCTTAGGGAGGTGGTTGAAACTCTGGATGGGTGTCTGTGAGCAGTACTGGAATGGATGAGGGCTAACAAGCTGAAACTTAATTCAGATAAGAAGGAAGTACTATGGATTGGGAAATCTGAATGAAGGTTTAGATCTGACTATGGATGGGGTCACCCCCCCCCCCCTTGAAGGGCCAGGTATGCAGTCTGGGAGTACTCTTGGACTCAGTGCTGTCTATGGTTGCACAAATGGTATAAGCTGCCAGGAATGCATTTTACCAGTTTAGGCTGGTTCGGCAGCTGTGGCTCTATCTAGAGAAAGCTGACCTAGCCACAGTGACATATGCCTTGATGATGTCCAGTTTAGATTACTGTAATGTGCTCTGTGTGGGGCAGCCCTTGAAGATGATTTTGAAACTGCTACTGCTAGAGGAAATGACAGCTGAAATGCTTGTGGGAGCTAAGCGCTCAGATCATATTACTCCTATTCTATATAATTTATATTGGCTGCTTGTTAGTTTCTGGCCCCAATTCATGGTGCTGGTGTTGGCCTTTAAATCCCTAAATGTTTTTGGACCAGGTTATCTGAAGGACTGCCTACACATGCATGAGTATGCCCAAGCATTAAGATCAAGATAGAGGCCGTGCTCTCTAGCCCACCAACAGGCGCCATTAGGGTACTAGCGAGAGGGTTTCTTGGTGGTGGCCCATACCTTTGGAACTCCCTCCCCAGGGAGATACGTATGGCCTCATCACTGCTGGGTTTTTTGTGTTTTTTTAATCAATCTGTTGGCTTTTAAAACAACAAAAACTCTGCAATAAATACATTTATTCCCATCTGCATTTGGTACTTATAAATCATTAGGTGCTGCTGCTCCTAAGTGTGTGTGTGTCCCTGCGCGCGCGCGCTTAATGTAATTGTATGGGGGGGGTTGCATTACTGTAAACCGTCTTGTGAGGGAAGTCCACTCTGAAAGGTGGGTTAAAAGTCTTTTAAGTAATAAATAAATAATATTGTTATTTTTTTCTTAAGTTACTGCAGATCTTACCATTCCATCATTTAACATAATCATGTTTGTTTTATCAATTGGCAAAGTATTTTAGTACCCCCTGAATATTTTTTCAGGGTAGAAATATAAATATGTTTGTAAGATCTATTGAGTGCCTTTTCAGATCAGAAGGCCAGAGCAGTTTTGTATTGGTATTGCACAGCACAACTAAAGATAGTTTTACAGGTCAAACTCATTGCAATTTCATTTTGCAAAACCCTTCCTTCACAAATCAGTGATCTCTTCCCATATATTTGTTTTAAAAATTGACTATATTGGCTTTTAACATTTCAGCAAAAACAAGTCCGTGCTTGTTTGTTCATTTCTTCTTTCTCTCTTTTGTAACGAATGTATTCAGCTGGGAAGGGAGGTTATGCTTACCTGGGAGATACCAAATCTGCTGTCTTGAAAAATGTATGTTGCACTTTTTTTTGTTAATCTCATATAAAAATTCAGTTAAAATGTTAATTTTTTCAAAATTCTAAGAACAAGAGGCTTATATTTACTAGTTTGGATATCCACTAAGGTGCATTTAGAATTAATAGGTGGTTCTTCATGGTCTCTGTGCATCACACATATGGGCTCTGCGCCTGTGTGGAGCCTTGTTTCGGGAAACTTATAAAGCTGAGGAAATTTTGGTGGGAACCCTTCCCCCACCGTCCAGTGCACATACTCCTAGCGGGTTCCTAACTCCTCCCTCAGTTCTCTTCAACTGACATTTCATGCGCCTCGTGGGGAACTTCTCTCTCTTTGTCTCTGGCAAACTGACCTTAAAATAGATGAAAAACACTGAGGTTTTATTTGATCTTTTTCTGTTCTATCATTTTTCTGTCTTTCTAGTTTAAATGTTGTTGTTGTTCTGTTTCACATCATGCGCGATTGCCCTCATGGGTGTATGGCCCTCTGGGCGCCCTTCAAGAAGTGCACCCATTGTGAGGCGAAGCTTCCGCACAAAGACGGACACAGTCTTTGTCTTTTCTGCTTAGGAGAAGGGCATATTGTAGAAACCTGCCATCACTGCAAGGCCTTCTCTAAACACGAGGAAAAATCGGTCTGATTGACTTAAAGCCACTTTGTGGAAAAGGGCGTTAGAATCCGTCGAGGGGCCTAGCAAAATGGCGGAGGCTGTTGCCCCTACTCAGCCAGAGATATTGCACCTCTTAGCATCAGAGTCCAAATCCCCTCAACGCTGTGCTTCACTGGGCACCCAAGACCCCCCAACACTGGGTCGGTCTTTAGCGTTGACATTGGCAAAATTTAGCATTGACATTGATGGAGCTCTCAAAGTGGGAAGAGAGGCATCCTCATCATAAGCCATCTGCTACTGTATTGATGGCTCCAAAAGGGCCTTTACTGCCTTCGGCAGAATCGGTACAGCCCTTTCCACAGGTTGGTCTGCCTCCTTCTGTGCATAGGTCTCCTCTGATTTGACCTCCAGCACCAGAACAACAGGATCTAGTCCAAACCTTGTTTCAACCGGTACCGCCTCCGACAACTACGGTACCTCAACCGGCTTCTAAGTCACCACTGCGTGTCTCAGAGACAGAGGGCTATCAGTCTGACTCATCTTCACAATCATCCCGGCCATTGTCGCTTTCTTCCCTGGATACTCAGGTGGGAACCAACGAATCCATTTCCCCCTTGGAAGATTTGGGTCAATTTGCTGACCAGGTTATTAGAATGGCACAATCCCTGTGACTGGAAACACAGCAAGCAGCACCTTTGATACAGGATCCTGTCTTTGACACCATAAATACAAATGCACATAGGCTGGTGACTGTTCTGTTACTTCCTACTCTTAACGACATCATAAAACAATCATGGAATACCCCTTCCATGGTACCTCCGGTATCAAAGCGGTTGGAGGATATGTACCATGTGCAGGACACTAACGCAGAATATCTATTCAAGCACCCTGCACCTAACTCTATGGTGGTGGATGCTGCACAAGGCAGGTCAAATAAAGCATATTTGTCTCCCACTGATAAAGAGGGGCGAAGGCTTGATTTACTTGGCAGGAGACTTTACTCATCTGTTACTTGGCAAGAGACTTTACTCATCTGTTTTGATAGGTTTGAAAATTGCTAACTATCAAGCAGCTATATCGGGTTACCAATTCCTCCTGTGAGATAAAGTGGGCAAGTTCCTAGATTTTTGCCAGACAATAAAAAGGAACTGGGTTGCCTTTTTAGAATTGAAGCTTTCAAATTATTGAGGCAGCAGATAAATACATCTCGCCATCAAACAGACTTCATATCAAAGGTTCTGGTAAGCTCAGTCGCTCTTAGATGCCATGCTTGGCTTCGATCCTTTGGCCTCCTGCAGGAAATGAGGGCAAGGATAGAAGATCTGCCATTTGACAGACTGGGTCTCTTTAACTCTAAAACAGAAGAATCGCTGGACACAGTCCAAAAGGGTCGGACTACAGTTTGCCGCATGGGGTTCTTACCACAGCAACAGCAACAACACCCTCGGTATCGACGCTGGTACCAATCTTCTGCTCCTCAATACCAACCATACAACACTGGAGTAGGTCAACAGCTTCCACAGCCTAGCAGACAAGGAAGGCCCTTTCAGCTCTCCAAATCCTGAGATTACCATAGAAAACCGGACAACAGAGATAAACAGCATCTTTGACTTTCTGCGGGTTCATCCTCTCAACCTTCAGACTTTGTTTTTCGGAACGTGCTTGGTATGCTGCCATCATGCATGGCGTGACATCATGATGGATGCTTGGGTGTTGACTGTAGTCTGAGAAGGTTATCAGATCGAATTCAACACCATCCCTCCACTTGGTACCATGAAGGTTACCGCTCTGTCTATACCTCTTCTTGCAGAGGTTCAGATGCTTCTGGACAAAGGAGCAATCCAACTCGTACCAACCAACCAACTGATGGACGGGTTTTACTGCCGGTACTTCACGGTACCGAAAAGGGATGGTGGCCTTCGACTGATAATGGACTTGAGGTGGATCAACAGTTACATCTTGCCTCGAAAATTCTGCATGGTTACACTGGCATCTATTCTTCCCCTCCTCTCCCGAGTAGGGATGTCAGAGAATTCCGCCACGGATCTCGATGAGGCCGAATGCCAGTGCATTCGGCCCCCCAAACTCCGTGGCGGAATGGCCTGCCCCCCCCGTGGATCCCCCCCAGGACGAGACTTACCTGGGGTGGATCTTCCGGGCAGTGGCAGCTCCGGCAGTGGCGGCTGCGGTGGCTGGTCTTCCGACCGGCTGCCGCCGCTGCCATTTGCAGTCTTGTAAAAAAAACACACCAAAAACAACGTGATAGGCTACGTAAATCTTTACGTAGCCTATCATGGTTGGGTTAAAAAAAACACACACTATGTGATAGGCTATGTAAAGATTTATGTAGCGTATCATGGCTGGGTTTAAAAAAAACAAACAAACCACGTATGCAAATGGCGGTGGCTACGGCTGCTGCCATTTGCGTTCCTTATTTTTGGCCATCTTAGTCTACGTAAATATTTACGTAGGCTAAAATGGCGAATCAAAAAGGGACGCAAATAGCGCCCGCTACGCTATTTGCGTTCCTCTTTATTTCCGCTGTCATAGTCTACGTAAATATTTACGTAGATTAAGATGGCCAGAAATAAGGAACGCAAATGGTGGCGGCCGTAGCCACCGCCATTTTCGTACGCGGTTTTTGTTTTTGTTTTTTCCCAGAGCCCTCCGTGACTGGAAATCCAGCTGCAGATGGCTCTGGCCTGGCTGGGCCTGGCCGGCTGCTCCGTGGAGCTGCCGCGGAGCACAGCCGGCCGTGGAGGATTCCGGGGGGGAGGAATGGATTGCCTCCCCCCCCGTCGAGGATTCCGGGGGGAGGGACGGAACGCCTCCCCCCCCCATCAACATAATCCACGGAAAGGTAAGTGACTTTCGTACATTCCTACCTCCGAGGAGACTGGTTTGCCTCTATTGACCTCAAAGATGCTTACTTCCATATTGCAATAGAGCGTTCCCATCAGCATTACCTGCGCTTCGCCATCGGTACTGATGCTTACCAATTCAGGGTTCTCCCCTTTGGCCCTGCCACTGCTCCGAGGGTCTTCACCAAGTGCATGGCAGTCGTGTGTGCCCATCTTCTATTGAGAGGTGTAGAAGTCTGATCTTTTCTTTATTGAGAGGTGTAGAAGTCTGATCTGGTTACATCAACGACTGGCTCCTGGTAGCTTCAACAAGGTTGCGACTGGTACAGTCGATAGAGGTGACCTGTGGTCTCCTTAACTCTTTAGGTCTATACATCAATGTGGAGAAATCTCAACTGACCCCTACTCAGAGGATAACATTCATAGGGGCACTGTTGAACTCATAAGTGGGAAGACCCTTCCTGCCACTCACCAGGATGGAGACATTAGTCGCGTTTGCTTCAAACATATTGGACAGCAAGGTTACGTCAGCATACAAGGTTCGACAGTTGTTGGGCTTCATGGCAGCAACAATGGAGTTGTAGGGTATGCACGGTTATGGATGAGGTCTTTACAAGGTTGGTTTATCTGTCATTTCAACAACGCGTTAGATGCTCACCGAGTATGGCTAACGCTTCCAGCACCAGTCAGGGACATGCTTTGATGGTGGTTGGTACTGACCAATTTAAATCAAGGGCAACCTTTTCTCACTCCTCCTCCATCTGTGGTTCTAACAACTGATGCCTCCCTTTCAGGATGGGGAGCACATTGCTGAACTGTGACAGTGCATGGCAAATGGTCTCCCAGTGAAGCCACTTACCACATAAATGTTCTGGAGCTAAGGGCTGTGTTCAAAGCACTGCGTGCTTTCGAGTTGGACTTGATGGGCAGGACATTTCAGATAGCATCAGACAACACAACTGCGGTTGCATATCTGAACAAAGAAGGAGGAACGAGGTCACTGCAACTCATGGCTCTAACGCTCCAGATATTCGATTGGTGCATACCACACCAAATAGCGTTAGTGGCGATTCACGTGGCAGGTGTGGACAATGTTCTGGCCTATCAGCTCAACCAAAAGATGCTATTATCCCATGAGTGGGAAATGGACAGGATGGTTCTGTGCAGCCTCTTCCAGCAGTGGGGAATGCCACAGATTGAATGCAATCTGTTGTTGTTTCTGCACCAGAGCGGGATGGGGCAGGACTTCCATGGGAGATGCCTTTGTTTTTGCTTGGGTTGGGACTCTGTTTTACATTTTTTCTCCCTTCCCACTAATGACTCGGGTCCTGGCAAAAATTGCGAAGGACGGTGCAGCTTGCATCCTGATAGCCCCATGGTGGCCACGTCAGCCTTGGTTTGCTCCTCTGATGCTGATGGCCCAAGGTTGATACTGGCAGCTACCATTGGCTCCGTCTCTCCTCACCAGGGAGTGTTGGATTCGACACCCAGATCTGTCCACTCTTCGCATGACAGCTTGGAGAATCAGGTGATTGACAATCCTGGGGTGCAGAGAATAATTGACACTGTGTGTAAACCATCTATGCAATGTTCCTATTCAAAGAAATGGGCTACTCGACAGCAGTCCTTCCATCCCAGACGATGCTCATTGCATCATGTCCTGCATTTCTTTGTTTCACTGTTTGAGAAAGGACTCAAACTTTCCCAGGGTTAGTGAACAGAAAGATCCAGGAAGATACCATGGTTGATGGTATTAAAAGCCGATGAGAGGTCGAGCATGTCAGGAGCGCTCTAGCGGCCTCTTTCAGTACACTCCAATAGCCAACTCAAGACACAGATGAAAGGATTCTTTTCAAGGCTTTAATCCTTTTACAACTTAATGCTAATCACCAGTGACTAAGCAATGAACAACAGAGTAGCCTATGCTCCGGGTAGGCAGTTGATCCCCGTTTGAAGGAGAATCACTTGAAGACCCTGAACTTATGGGCTAGGGAGAGATCCTCCCTCTTTCCCTTAGGTCCATGGGACGCGGCCGTTGCTTGCGCGCCAAACGGGTGCTACGCCTCCTTTCAGCGCCCTCCATTGCTCGTCGCTCCCTGCGTCAAGTGTCCAGCAAGCCCCCCTCCCTCACTTGCTCACTTCCAGGGTCACTATCTATCTCAGGAATGCCAGCAGGAGGAATCTCTGCCAGCTGCTATGCCTGTGAGGGGTGAGCTGGCTCCTCTCCCACAGATTGCTGATCCTCCTCAGAATCAGAACTGCTCTGGGGTTCTATCGGCTCAGTTTCCACCCTGACAGAGCAGTATTAACAAGTTTGCACTTCCCCTGTCCCTCTCTCGATAAACGTCGTCTGTCAGGGTGACCAAGGCTGATTCAGTTCCATAACCAGATCAAAACCCCAACTGGAATGGGTCTAGATAATCAGCATCCTCCAAGAGTGCCTGCAGTTGCTCTGCCACAACCCTCTCAAATACCTTCCCTAAGAACGGGGTATTTGCGACTGGGTGGTAGTTGTCTAATACCATTGGGTCCAGAGTGGGCTTGTTCAGGAGCAGCCACACTACTGCCTCCTTAAGGACAGCAGGGATGACCCCTTCCCACAGGGGACATTTATCACTCCCTGAACCCACCCAGTCATACCTCCTCAGCTAGCTTTTATTAGCCAAGAGGGGCAGGGATCGAGAGGACACGTGGTTGATCGTATTGCTGCAAGCAACTTGTCTACATCATCAGGCCACAGCAACTGGAACTGATCTCATAAAATCGGGCTTATGCAAGCCAACTCTATGTTAGTACTAGAGGGTGATAACGTAACTACATCAGCCTACTGGAATTGTTTAGAACCCAAAGTCCCCTATGTGTAATCGCACTCCATCACGGCTGCTCTTAGGACTACTGAGTTATATCTAGGGATTCCGTTTGTGGGGTGAAAACTTGACAGATTTTTCCAGTTCAGTCCTGTGGATTTTGTCGTGTCCCCTCCCCCGACATCAACTTGATCTGTAGTGAGTCGAGGCAATATGTGGATTCTGTTTTGTTTTTGTTTTTTAATGGCAGCAATTTGCTACCATTTTGGAGTAATTGTGGGGTACCCCGCACAATTTTTTTGGGGGGGGGATCTTGAAATTTGTGCAAATGGTATCGTAATTAAAAAAAACCTAGTTATTGGCAGTCTTGCAGAAGTGCACACGATCACAAGTCCACCTGTCTGCTGTGTAGCCCCCCTTCTCTTGGGAAGTGCTGAAGTGGAAGATGACATTGATACGTTCTTTGACAAGTATGGAATATGGCTCTGCTGAGCTAAGTGAAGTAGTGTACAGATACGATGAAACTAACAAGAATATTGATAAGAGGGGAATATGCCTCAGTGGGGCTACATAGCACTTGCACAAGATCACTAATTAAAATATATATATATTTTAAATATTACGACATTTGTGCAAATTTGAAGACACCCGCTCCAAATTTGCGCAAATGGAATCTGAAAAATTGTGCAAAATATTTCCAGAATAGGGGGGAAAATCCGCTACAGTCCGCTGTCGTTTACTGGAGTGGAAATGTAGCGGAATCCCATCGGGCTTAAGAGGAAAGGAATTCCTAGCATTGCACATCCTTAGTTATATCTTATTGTGACAACACCCAGCTTAGTTCAAGAGCTTTCTTGATATGATTCAGTTGCAAAGCTTTCTTCTGGGACTTCATAGTATGCATTTTAGATGATAATATACTTTTTAAAAACAGTGCCCCCCCATTAGTACTGTTTAGCTTAGTGTTTACTTGCTTAGATGGTAAACAGTGGCTCTAGTAAGCCTGATCATAGGCATTGTAGTGGCAGGGCTGACATAATTGTCTTATGGCTGCTGGCCAGCTATTCCTTTGTTAAGATGATTGCTAGTTAATAGTCCAGGATAATGGTCAATGTTTCATCAATGAGAGTTAAACAGGAAGTGATTCCCTGATAGCTGGGAGTCTGTTTGGAGTGATATCCAACAGAGCCTGGAGAAGATGAGATATGATAGAAGTTTATAAAACTGTTTTCCTCACCCTCTCATAGTACTAGAACACGGGGTCATCCAATGAAGCTGAGAGGTGGGAGGACAGACAAAGGGAAGTACTTCTTCATACAGAGGCAGCAAGGATCAGAGGCAGAATGCTTCTGAATACCAGTCATGGGGAACAACTGCTAGGCAGGGCTATCGCCCTCATGTCTTGCTCGTGCGCTTCACATAGGCATCTAGTTGCTGGATGTTGGACTAAATAGATTTTTGTTCTGATCCAGCAGGATTCTTTTTTTGTTGACTTAGGAAATTTGTCAGATTGACCATTTCAGCCATAATGGATTCTTACATATAACTCAAGAAGGTACAGGAAAACCTAGGAATGAAAACAACTCTGCGCAAACATATTATAGGAGTAATAGTGAGACTATTCAGGGCTCTAACAAGAGAATACATTACTGTTGTTTCCACAGACTGCTCCTTCTCATCCAACTTACTTTGCAATAACCATAAGTTCATAGTGGCAAAAGATGTAACTATCAGTTTCAGTTGCCACACCCATACACCCATCAAAACTAAAAGCCTTTCACTTTCCCCCTCACAAGGAAAATTCATTAGGCACCCATGGACCAGTCCAACACATTTTATGTATGGAGAGAAGGCAAATATATCTAGTTTGTTGTTTATTCGGTCAGTCGCTTCTGACTCTTCGTGACTTCGTGGACCAGCCCATGCCAGAGCTTCCTGTCAGCCGTTGCCACCCCCAGCTCCCCCAAGGTCGAGTCAGTCACCTCCAGAATATCATCCATCCATCTTGCCTTTGGTCGGCCCCTCTTCCTTTTGCCTTCCACTTTCCCTAGCATCAGCATCTTCTCCAGGGTACCCTGTCTTCTCATGATGTGGCCAAAGTACTTCAGTTTTGCCTTTAATATCATTCCCTCAAGTGAGCAGTCTGGCTTTATTTCCTGGAGTATGGACTGGTTTGATCTTCTTGCAGTCCAAGGTACTCTCAGAATTATCCTCCAGCATCACAGTTCAAAAGCATCTATCTTCCTTTGCTCATCCTTCCTTATGGTCCAGCTCTCACAGCCATAGGTTGCTACGGGGAATACCATTGCTTTAACTATGCGGACCTTTGTTGTCAGTGTGATGTCTCTGCTCTTAACTATTTTATCAAGATTTGTCATTGCTGTCCTCCCATGAAGTAAATGTCTTCTGATTTCCTGGCTGCAGTCAGTGTCTGCAGTATCTTTGCGCCTAGAAAGACAAAGTCTGTCACTGCCTCCACGTTTTCTCCCTCTATTTGCCAGTTATCAATCAAGTTGGTTGCCATAATCTTGGTTTTTTTGAGGTTCATCTGTAACCTAGCTTTTGCACTTTCTTCTTTCACCTTCGTCATGAGGTTCCTCAGCTCCTCCTCACTTTCAGCCATCAAAGTGGTATCATCTGCATATCTGAGATTGTTAATGTTTCTTCCAGCGATTTTAACTCCAGCCTTGGCTTCATCAAGCCCAGCACGTTGCATGATGTGTTCTGTGTACAGGTTGAACAGGTAGGGTGAGAGTATACAACCCTGCCGTATTCCTTTCCCAATCTTAAACCAGTCCGTTGTTCCGTGGTCTGTTCTTGCCACTGCTACTTGGTCATTATACAGATTCCTCAGGAGGCAGACAAGATGACTTGGTATCCCCATACAACCAAGAACGTGCCACAATTTGTTATGATCCACACAGTCAAAGGCTTTAGAGTAGTCAATAAAACAGAAATAGATGTTTTTCTGAAACTCCCTGGCTTTCTCCATTATCCAGCGGATACTGGCAATTTGGTCTCTAGTTCCTCTGCCTTTTCTGAACCCAGCTTGTACATCTGGCAATTCTCGTTCCATGAATTGCTGGAGTCTACCTTGCAAGATCTTGAGCGTTACCTTACTGGCATGTGTAGTATAGTTCAAATAGGTTGGGAATAACTGCACTGCATGAGGGACTGCATCCTAAAAATCCCTTCCACTCCAGTTCCTCTCACCTGGCAATATTCTGACAAGGACGACTCAAAATGACCAGGTAATCATAATTTTCAAACATTTTATTTTAGCTGTAACCAAGGTTAACAGCCATCCCTAGTCACAAAACTGTATAATCTATAATTAAAAATGCAGCAATTTCACTTAGCTCTCCCATATATAAATCTTTTAATTACTTTACCAGATGGATCCTAATGTTAATATAGCCGTTTTTGTGTAAATTACTGGAACATTCTGAAACCCACTCAATCTTGTCCCCTCAAGACATGCAAATATTACATAGATATAGATCATGGCTCTAAGCTGTCTCTAATTTGAGGAAAGATGCTTAACAGCTAATTGAAGTACTGGAGCTGGTGAAGTTGTGGGCCAGCCCCCCCCTCCCGCCAACACACAACTATAGATCTATTCAGTTATTAACCAAACTGAAGATAGAGAAAAACAAAGAAACTTTTTGTTTAAGACAGTTTTGTGCAGTAGGTGACCCAACCTTCAACAGTTTTGTAAATAACCAAGGGAATGCAAACTATCATGGCACAAAACATCATATGCCCTAGTTCTATTGTGGCATGCTCTCCACTTCCCCAAGGAACAAGAACTTTCAGGGGCAACAGTGTAGGTTTTAGGAGCGTGTGGTTTTTTTGTTTTTAATGAAAGAACAGTTGTAACATTTCCTTTAAATAGAATATCTAGCCTATTAGAAGGAAGCAGACTCGTAAAAACAGAGCAGACACCCAAGCAAATTGAGCAGCCCCCTCCCTCACTACCAGCTGTATCTCAGCTTCCAGCTAATGCCACAGAGAATCTCTTCGCTCCCCAGCCAGTCTATTCAAAATTGCATACTACTGTTTTTTACTGTCTGTTTGCTGCTTAACGGGTTTCACTTTAACATAAGAAGAACCCTGCAGATGTACATGACACATATTGTAAACATGTGATGCATGCTTTGGTGAAACTGATGCCTAAAGAAACAAATAGTACTGTGCACTAGAAAAGACTAGGGAATGAAAATGTAAAGCCCTGTATCACCCAGCTAATTTTTTTTAAAAAACAACTCCAACATGCATATTTGGTGATATAGCATTGTAAATTAGCACACAGAAGTTACTAGCCTGCAAAACAAGTTACTAGCCTTCCAGGGGCTGCCACAGCCCTATGCATTACATGGAGGAGGGGCGTCCTGCATCTAACAACTGGTTTGGTTTCTATGCTGTGTGCAGAGTAGTGATGAAGAAATCTGTCAATTTCAGTTTTGTTTAGTTTCTCAGTTTTCCAATCTCAAATTCATTTCATCCCATTTCTGCATCAGTTTGCAATTTTTTAAAGCTCACAAAAATCCATGCACATTTTTATTCATACCTCCTAATATATCCAGTTTTTTTCTAATATATGAATTTTTGCAAGCTGTTTTCCCTAATATAATGCAGATTTTGTATGTTATTTTTACTAATACATACATTTTTTATAATTTTCCCTAATGTATACATTTTTATATGCATATTTTGATTGGAGAACTATATCGCAACATTCTGAAAAATGCAAATATGGAAGTGTAACTCTCTCAGTTTTCACAATAGTTTGGGAAGTGTGAATTAAAATGCGAACCAAAGGTATTTCTCCCTCATCCCTTGTACAGGGGAGGGGCAAAGCATTCTGGCCCTTCCTTGCCAACTTGCTCATTTGCCTGCATGGAATTGCTAACAGGCTAGTGTTTAAATACTGAGTTTTGTAATCTTTCTACCAGAGGGTTGGATCCATAGGTTCCATTCCTCCAATGGAAGGAGGTTCCTCTGACATCCCAAAAATTGAAGCTTTGGATCCAATTTAGTAAATTTAAATTTGCGGATTGAATTATAGGTGGATTTGACATAAGACCTGGCTTTATATATCAAGTGATTGTTCTGCCAAATAACTGCTTCTCCCAGGTTGCCACCCAGAAAAGTATCTTAATAGCCATGCCAGCTTTTGTGGGAACAGGGAGCCCTTTAGAAACCCAGGTCCCAAGTCCAAAAAGTAGTGCACTATTTTTAAATAAAGTAATGAATAATTTAATCCCAAACATTCCTAACTATGTTTACTGCCCCATTCAGTTGAGTAGGATGTATTCCCTAGTTAAATGTGCTGAGGAATTAAGCCAAAGTCCCTGCCTTGGACTGTAGTCCACAAAAACCTATGCCTATATAAGTTTGTTAGTCTTTAAAGTGCCACAAGACTCTGTTGTTTTTCTGAGCAAGTTGATTTCAAAATTTTTCTGTTCAAAACCAGAAGACATCAGTAGCAAAATATTTTTATAATTAGAGAAAGGAAACTATATTGTACTCCAGCATTTATTTTTCTTTTGCCAGGTTTGTTCAGGAAATACTTGAAGCAACCCTTTTCACGAGTTGTTAAATGTTTTTCTTTGATTGACTGAACTTCAGCACAATAAGCAAAATATGTTTAGAAGTATAAATGGTATTTAAATAACCCTTTGCAGCAGTTGTTTGTGGGGTGTGTGTGTGTGTGTGTGTGTGTGTAAAGAGCTCTTTCTAAGTTTACATGGTAGTGTAGCGTAATTGCTAAGGTACTGAACTACAAATCAGGAAATCCTTGGTTAAAAACTCACCTCTGCCAGGAACCCTCTGCAAAGCCACTCTCTCTGCCTCGGTCCTTCATCTACAATATAGGGGATAATAATACTTATAGGGTTGTTGTAAGGATTACAACTTGATAACCAAGGGTGTTGTGGAGAAGGGCACCTGGGCATGGGCCCTGGAACTTTTTTGAGCTGTGCCCCGGATCTTTTGAGCTGTCCTGATTGCCATTTTGTTTTACATTTTCCCATTGACTTGTACTGGAAAACAAAAATGGCCATAACATTTTTAGTTTGTATGATAAATACATGAAATCTGGAGGCTTGGTAGACCCCATGGACCTGATTGAATATGTCAAATTTCAGGCAGTTGTGTCCAGGGGATTTTGTGCTAGTCACAGGTAAAATTTGCTTTTTCCAAGAAAATCTGTCAAAACAAAGAGCTATAATTTTTTTGTGTGCTTCCACATATGTGCATGAAATTTGGGATCCTGGCAGCCCCCATAGAGCTGACTGAGCCAGCCAAATTTCAGACAGTTAGGCCTAGTGGCTTTTGTGCTAGCCATAGGTAAAATTTGCTTTTTCCAAGAAAATCTATCAAAGCAAAGAGCTATAATTTCTTTGTTCTTCCACATAAGTGTATGGAATTTGGAAACCTGGAAGCCCTCAGGGAGCTGATGGAACTTGCCAAATTTCAGGCAGTTAGGTCCAGTGACTTTTGTGCTAGTCACAGGTAAAGTTTGCTATTTTCAAGAAAATGTGTCAAAGCCAAGAGCTATTTTTTTTTTTTGTGCTTCCACATATGTGCATGGAATTTGGGGACCTGGCAGCCCCTATAGAGATGACTGAGCCAGCCAAATTTCAGACAGTTTGGTCTAGTGGCTTTTGTGCCAGCCACAGGTAAAAATTTGTTTTTTCCAAGAAAATCTGTCAAAGTCTGACTACAAATTGGCCAGAGCAGAAGCGGGATGTTTTCCAAAATGTTGAAGTGGGGTGATGGGTCAGTGCACACTTCTTATGTATGTATGTATGTAATCTATACACACACGCAAGCACACTGCATGCACACACACCACACACACACATTAGACGTGCGCTTAGACTCGTGTGTGTGTGTGTGTGTATGTGTGTGTGTATATGCACATTTGTGTTAGGGGCCTGTGCCCTGGATCTTTTAAGAACCTAGCAATGCCCCTGTTGGTAACCTATGTGAAGTTCTTTGAAACTTGAAACTATTATACAAATTTTAAGTAGCTATTACGTATAAATGCCTATTGATCCACAGGTATATCTTGGTACTCTGCAATTAAAACACACACATAACCCTTTGCATTATGAAAAGAGTTAAGGCTCTTATAAATTTACTCATGCTCCAAAAAGCATATAAATGTATAGGGCTTCTGCATTAATTTGTGCACCATGTAATCAGTAAAGATTTTGCACGGTCTCATACACCGTGATCTCTTGAAAATTAGGCTCCACCCACACTTTACCTTAGTCTTTTAGCTCCAGTTATTTTTCTCTGTAGATTATGGACAATACTATAGCTGATGTCAGTGCTATATACATGTTTGATAAGAATGTGGCTATGAGCTAAAATAATGTCTTTGCATCACAATTGGAGGGAATAGTCGTGACACCACTGGCAATTTGGAAACATACCCTATTGTTATTTGCAGACCCCATTAAGTGGTTGTGAAAAAATATACAATAGTGGACCAATGGAGAATTTAAAATGGCTACATCTTTTTTCTCCTGCAATGGTACCTTTGCCCCTTTGTAATCTAAAAAATACCATGTGTTTTCATAATGGCATCCAAAAAGCCATTTCCCCCCTCTAATATTGATGTGCCTCTGTCCAGGCCCTTCCTCAACTCCTCCCTCTCTAACTGCACTTCTGTGTTTTTCTCTCTTTGTTTTTGTTTTCCTTTTAATGTCTGCGGTTACTTCTTATTCTCAATAGAAACATAGTGCAGACCAGGAGCAAGCAGAGACTCAAAGCCCACCCTTTCTCTTGCTTCTCATCCAAGCCCTTTTTTCTTAGCCCTTGTCCATGTCCCCCACCCTCGGCCAGCCAGCTAAGATAGGAGAAGGGACCTGGGGAGGAGCCTGCTGCTTCCGTATCACCCATTGCTAGCACTCTAGAGTCTCTGCTGCACCGCTTAGAGCAATGAGGAGAAAATTCCTGAACACTGGCTGTTCTGCACATGCTGAAACATAGGAGCAGCCATCTTGAACTGCCTAGACATACTGGCAGCATGAGGCAGGGAGCTTCCGTCTGCTCTTGTTGATAAGAATGATTAAAGAATGCTTTACGGTCACAATATTTAGTTGATTAATCAGTTCAGTTACTCAATTAAAACATTTTGATTGACTAAAGTGATAGACCTTCATAGACTGGTCAGCAATTAAAAAAAAACTTTTAAAAATACATCGTTTACTTAAAACTGCAGATAGTAAGCATGTTCTTAACAGAACCATTCCCTCCTGTTAGAGAAGAAAAGGGAAATGTCTTCTTCTTGCTCTTCTTCTCTGATGCTTGTTGTGATGCATGCATGCATACTCTTCAGAACAAACATTTAGAACCATTGTTTTTCTCATATTTAAGCAGATTTAATAATGAACTAAATTGCTTAACTGACTAAAACCTCATATGAGTAATCAACTAAGATTTGTTTTAATTGGATGACAACCCTAGTAAATAGTGAGTTGTAGGAGGATTGGGCGCATTCTGCATGACGCATGATAAGTACCACCCCCAGCCCTTTCTAGCTTGTACCCCTTACCCAAAAGATCTCTTATACCAAATTTCATAGTGATAAGACCAATCATCTTGATTGTGTAAAGAATACAATTTTTGTGGATCTAGCAGAGAGTGCAACATGCCCTAACCGTAGAATCACTGCTGCAGCTCTATATTGTAGCTTCTGACTAAATTGAAATGAAAGCATGTTAGCCACCCTTGTTACAATAACATTCTTATCTACAGTTGGACAGAGATGTTTCATTTACAGAAATACTGTTGTGAGTAATCTTACCCATTTTAGGTTTCTGTTGTGACTGATCACTATGTTAGTTAAGTGTTTTGTGTATAATAAAGATAAAGTCTTGTGACCAAGTTAGAGCTAAATGCTGTGCGTAGGCACTGTCGTTTTGATTAGAGTGCTTTAATTTCCATTTCGAGTCATATTTTTCTCTGCATGTTTGTGCATTCTTTTCAGGAAAATGGAGCACAAGCTTATGGATAGACAAGGCTTAAAATAGAACTCATTTATATTGATGAGATAATTTGCAAAACTGAAATTAGTAGGTTTTTCATCATTTTGATCCAGCACAAGCAAACAGGTGAAGAGTTCTACATAGCTTTAGCACATTCTGTATTCAAGAAGATACAAACTGAGAATTCAGATGTTGACATCCTGGAAAATTGTGTTAGTTTTTCATAAGATTATATTACGATATATACATTCTTGATTCACTTCTGTCATATTCTGAAGTAATTCCTTGGACTAAAAAGTATTGGATCTATCAAAGTACATTCAAAGGAACACTTGTAGCAGAAGGATCAGGACGCCTTTGGATGTAAAATCAGGATGCAATCCTATGCATGTTTAGACAGAAAAACGTCCTACAACTCCCAGCATGCCCCAGCCAGCATGTAGGACTCTTTTCTGTCTAAACATGAGATTGTGCCCTTGGAAGGTTAATTTCCCCCAAAAGTTACTTGCAAAAGTTAGTAATCCAGAGTTGCAGGCTCAACAGGGTGTAGATGCATAAGTTTTGCGGGGAGGAGGGCTGTTGGAGAAATACACTCCGACCCACAGCAGTCTTGCTGAGAAAATCAGCCTACAGTCAAACTTTTGTATGCAATTTTCTAAAGATCAAGTAGATAAATACCATAAGAGAAAAATAGTGACCACATCTACAGAGAGAGAAAGATAACACAGTGGTCCCTTGTGTGAAAATAGTATCTTGCATTGATTGTTTGTTTGTTCATTTCATTTCATTTCATTTCATTTCTATACTACCCAATAGCCGAAGCCCTCTGACAAATAATTATACACACAGTTACAAGGCTTACATAGAAATTTAGCAATACCATGGCACTGTAATTGGACACAATATTGTACCAACATTTTCCCAATGAAACTTCTTTCTTTCGGCTTTTTAGCCCTTTCTTAGTCTGTATCTTAAAATAAAGCATCACATTAACTGGCTGCAAAAAGCAGTGATTAAGTTCAGTTTAAATATAAATTAATTTGTACTGGTAAGAAAAAATAATTATCTTAACCCCATGCAGAGCTCAAAGATAAAGATAGGAATGTCTTCAGGTTTGCTTCTTTTATACTCTGTTGAGTGCAAAGCAAAGAAGAGCAGCATAGGAGCCAAACTTCAAATGCATGCATGAACACATAGAGGGGCATGTGGGGCAGGCCTTTTAGTGTTTAGAAGATTGAGGAAATGGTTAAATGGCAGAGTACATAGAGTACAGTTTCACAATTCAGACTGTTGAAGTGCTTTGTAGTGGTTGCAGTTTCTAAGCTATTTTAGGAAGGTCATTTTGCAAAAGTCTCCGCCTCCTGCCCTTTCTCTGCAGATGCTTTGGGTCTCTATATCCTGTGAGCATATATTTTCTGTTTTCAAATTGACATGTTGGGATAAAGAAGGGTGGCAGTGGAGAAACAATTCAATAAGCAATTGAGAGAGGGCCTTCTTGACAACTGATCTATGCAACATTTCCTAAACCAGCGGCAAAAGAAATCATGCCATGTTATAATTGGCTTGCTGAGATTAAGGACACTACATCATTAAAGATCTATAAAAGCCTTATTTTGTCAACTAAATCCATGTAGTCATGGTCTGAAGGAATCTGATGTTTCAGCATTTTGAGCAATATTAATTTTTTCTGTGCAATGGAACTGTTAATCAAAAATAAATTAATCCTGAATGCCACAGAATCTAGTTCTGTTTTATGAGATACCTTTTTCTTTAAAATATATTCAGCCAATTCTCATGAGAGCTGTTATTCCACACACAGTATACTGTTTTGTGTATCAATAGCAAGCTTGTTGAAATGCTGTTTTCTGCTGGTTTTAGCAGGAATGAGCACCTATGATAAGCGGGGTGGGTGGAGGATTCTCTTTTGTGCTTTTGCAGTGCAGGCCACCTCTTAAGTCTGAATGCATCTGGTTTTATGGATTTGTTTTCGTATATAGTGTTGCCATTCATTTGCTTTTTGCTCCCACTTAAATTGTTGTTTACCATTACCCTCAGAACACAGCCTTTTCAAATGTCATTTTCTTTTAAGAACTGCCAGAGGCTCTCTTAATCGAAGAGGAAATACAAGAAACAGAATCCTGGGCCAAGCCTCTTGTCTACCTTTGGCAGAACAGGGTACCAAATTTCACTGCTGAAAAGGAGTACAATGCAGCTGTTGCCAGATTGGAACCCTATTGTGCCATATGCACACTCCTCAAACCTTACTACAAGGTAAGGAAGCGTCATATAATTTCAGGGGTATTTACAAATGTCTCCTTTGTAGTAAATTATAAAAACAAAACAAAACACAGCAGCCTAAATACTTGTAGAAGGTTACATTGTGGCAAAACAACAGAATTTCATCTTATCCTTAGGAAGTAAAGGACTGAAGGGTGTATGGTCCTTCATGAAGCTCATCAAAATAGATACTGTGATTCCAAGGAGAAACTTGGAGTCATGATTCCCACCACCATAAATCATGGAAATGAGAATTGTGCAATTTCTGCTCTAGTGGTAAACTTGGTAGGCCTAGTCTTGCATGATGATTGAGATATTTGAGATTTATACATTCATTAGATAAATTCAAAGGTATGACTCAAGGGTATATAAATTCAAGGGTCGTCGCTCAATACACCCTCCCTGCTTCATGCAGAGCGGATACTCATATCGTGCTCCCTCCTACATGTGTGAAGGAGAGGGATTAGATTGTGCTGTTGGTTTTATAGAGTACAATTTATTTTTAAATTTCCTGCCCCTAAATAATTACATTGATCTAAGTGCAGTTGTCATGTAGAAATTTCTGCTCATTTTTCTGCCTCATCTCACATAATTTATCATACCGTATTACATCACAGAGCTGGGGCTCTTCTGCTGGTTGTGGAGAACCGAAATGGTTAATCTTGCATTATTTATTTATATGTATTATATGCCTTATAAAACAGATTCTCTAGTATCTTACACATTGTAAATCAAATAAAACATAAAACTATGAAAATCCAACATACAGATATTTTTTAAAATTGTAAGTCGCAGCACAAAACCATATTTAGAACTCATAGAAGCTAAAACAACCAGCGTATAACAGGAGCTAAAACCGTAGGGACTAAAGCATACTAAAATCTTTACATCTATATACTAACAACATATTAGACATTAACGATCACAAAACACATAATTTAGAATCATAGTAAGATCTTAACATGTCTGGGAGAATAAAAAGTCTTACCCTGGTGCTGGAAGGACAACAACATAAGTAATATGAGTGAGTCTTTCTAGAGAAAGCATTCCATAACCAGGAGCTGCCACCAAGAAGGCCCTCCAAACTTGAGACTGAGGGGGGAATTTTCTTGACTTCTAGTGTAATTGCCATTAAACACTGCATTTAATGGTGTTTTGCCATTGCATTTCACTTTGACACATCAGATACTGGTGATATAAAAGTGCACACAAATTGCTAAATGTTTCCAGAGGATTCATGCTAATAAATGAGAAATACCCTTCACTGGGACACACTGATAACTGTGACATGCTTTTCTCTGCAGTCTTCCCCAACCCTTGCAGAATAACCCTCTTGGCACTCCCATTCCATGCTATTTGTCCAGTAGGAAATGCCCCTTAAAGAATTCCTGCCAATTGGCAGAGAGCTATAGAGAGCTCAAGCTATCTTCCTGTCCTCTCTTTGTGAAGTGGTTCCCATCTTAGTCCATGCTCAGCAGATGGGGAGGAAAGTCATGCTTCAAGAGGTTGCTGCACAGCCCAAGGAGACAAAGTTTCCATATCTTTCTCCAGCTGTGCTCTGGCTAGATATAGGTGGCTGTTGCAGGGTATGAATGCGGGATGGCGAAGGATGCTTCCTTAAGCAGCGGCAATATCAACTCAAAGGGCTGGTTCCTAGAACTGCTGTCTATTGCCTTGAGAGAATGTGTGTTTGTGTGAGTATGGTGTGTAAGGCTATCTTCCCACTTTTACAGCTATAAAAATTAGTAGTAAGAGCTGAATGCAAAGCTACAATAGGGAGAATTTAAATAAGTGATAAAGTGTAGGTTACTAAAACTTGACTCTTCATTTAGCAACTATCAAAATATTGAAATGTTTAAAATGACCAGTGAAGGATATTTTAGAAGCAATGTGAGTTGGATTTATTATCTTTTAAAGGGGATGGGGAAACTTACCAAACAAAAGAAAAAGAACAAATATCTTTCTATTTAAATATATTTTTCAGCCTGACAAAACTAATGAAGAAATCTATACTTCCTCAGAAACGAAACAAAGAGCAATATTTATGGCCAGCAAAAAGACAAAACCACTTATTCCAGAGATATGTTTTATTTATAGTGAAGAAAATACCGAAAACTATCCGTCCAATGGCTTTATTGAAGAAGATGGAACAAGTCTGCTGATATCCTGTGCAAAGTGTTATGTACAGGTCCATGCAAGTAAATATAAATATCATAGTTCTTCAAATTAAAATATTGGATTTCCACTTTTACTTTCACTTACAGTGTTAAAATCTGAGTAACCATCATAATTCAACTGGAATATTTTGAGTTGCCTTTAGAACACAGAAGAAATGTGTGAACTCATTCATATGTTCGGATGTATGAAATTATATAGAACTCAATCTATGCCCCCAAAATGAAATATTCCAAGATTTGTAAACTGTGTCTATGGAGTTCAAAAACAGCTTAATCTCAGGGAGGGCGTGGGGAGGCCAAAGTCCTCACCATGTATCGGCCGTGAAGAATGTTGCCAGAAATTCAGTAGGGCTGCTCGCATATGTAAACAGCCCTGTCTGGTTTCTTTGAGTGGAATTGGGATAAGTCAATAACCCATCCTGATTCTGCTCACATAGATAGCCTGACTGCCTCCTCATACCCGGCTATAGGTGGACCCATGTAGGGATGGACCAAATTACCCTCCCCGTGTGCCACTCACTGGATTCCCACTGCTTGCCCAACCCTGGCAGGCATGGGGGGCAAGCCTTTGGCTGGCCTGGCAGGCACCTGGTGAGAGCTCCTGGCATCCCACTCACCTGTAAGCCACCATTTTGTGAAAAACAGTGAGGAAGCTTTTACGTAAATCTCCATTTTACGCAAAATGGAGGCCGTAAATAGTCCATTTATGCAAAATTGCAGGCATAAATGGTCCATTCATGCCTGCAATTTTGCATAAATGGCCTATTTACGGACGCCATTTTGTGTAAAATGGTGATTTACATTAAAAGCTTACCTGTGTTTTTTTGCAAATTGGCAGCTTGTGGGTAAGTGGGGATCCCTGAACTTGCCCAACTTGGCGTGCGCCGAGTTGGGCAAATGTGAGGGTCTGCGGACTGAGTGGGAGGATGTCCACCGGACTCCATCCCCTTCCTAGATTTCTACGACATCCCTTACCCCATACACACGAGGCTGTCTGTCAGCTTGGAATGGGGAGGCAGCCAACTGGCTGTCTTTGAAAGGCAGGATCCTGCCCTTTAAACTTATGTTAAATAAGTTCTGTTTCTATTTTAAGTATAATGGTTTAAAGATCAATTACAGAAAATTGAGAAGAAATATTCAAGAAGAAATTAACTTTTGGCTGAGATGGCTTTTGGATAACCAAATTGTGGAACAGGTCAAAAGTTTTCACTACTTGGGGGTGGGGTGTTCCATCATTCCATTTCGTGGTCTACACATAGATCATACGCTCTTCAGAAAGCTTTAATTAGTCAGACTGTTTCACTACGTTATTTCTATACAAAAACAGGCTATTATATTTCAGCAGCTATTACAATGTTCATTGCTAAAATACCCACTCAGCTCTTTTATGGAGCTGGTATTTGGGTCAGGGTAATGTCTTCAGATGTTAACAGCATACACGCCAGATTCTTATGAGTCCTTTTGCACATCTCTAGATGTGCTTCCAATGTAGCTATATTAATGGAGACAGGACAATGCCCGTTTGATGGGAGGGCTTGGCTGCCAGCCTTAAGATGTATGTCTTTAGGACAGCAGTGGGGCTGCTATCTTATCTCTCTGATGGAAGTTACAATAGTGCTTGGATGAATTGTGTGGCTCAAAGGGCTTGTTGCCTCAGGCATCATCTTCTTTCCTTTTAAAATGGGATTTTTATTAGTAGCCCTAATAAAGAAAATACTTTAGGATATTTCCTTTCAAGACCTTTCTGCTTGTGCATGTGCAATTTGCTCCCCTTGTTCTTTAGGTATTTCTTATGAAAAACCCTTTCAATTACCTGCTCATTTGAGTAATTTGCATGTAGCTAAATATCATAAAGCTTTCACTTTGACCTGATGTAAGATGCTACCCTCTCAGATGCTTTGGGGAAGATATGATGGTGTCTCCTTGCCACTGAGGGATCTGTCTGTGGAGCATCCAGGAGGTGGAATCTGTGGAACATGTTCTTTTGTTTTGCATTTTCTACGTTGAAGATAGGCAGCAAATGATTGCCTCTTTATTGGCACTCAGATAGAGCAGCCCAATTTTACATTAAGTATCTGCTTTCAGACAAAGTTAGGGTTGTTGCCAAATTCTGTCAGTGGCAATGAGAACAAAGAAGCAACTATCTGTTATTGGAAGGTTGTTTCTGGTGTCTTGTAATATCTGTTTTTGCACAGTTTGAGTTGATTATATATATATATAGGGGGGCACAGTTGTGCCTCCGATAGATAAGGCGATCAGTAAAATAAGGGTTCCATAATGTTAAATCGAAATCGGGGGGTGGTGATGGCATACTAACCTTAATAAAATCAAAAAGGTTCTTTCTAGAAATATATCTCTGACTGCTTTTATTTCTGGTCTGTTGACCACAATAAAAAGAACTGAACTGAACTGCCCTTTAAACATAGTTTGTCCCTGGCTGACAGGCAGCCTCGTACATGAGGGGCTATCTGTCAGCCAGGGAGGCAGTCAGGCTGCCTGGGCAAGCAGAATCAAGATGGGTGCCAGCTCAAGGTGAGCTCTGTGACTTGCTCTAATTTTGTTCACAGTAATCAAGCAGGGCTGTTAACTTATGTGAGTGAGCTGCGCTACTCAACTTCACTTAACATCCCTTGTTTTTGATATAGGGTGCGTACCTTTTCCTAACATACTTTTACAAATAAGTATGTATAGAATTGCAGTGTTAATCCCTATAGTATACTAGCTCTCTATATGAGCGTTATCTCTATATGGAGATTGGAATTTTACCACATGGACAAGTAGTTGGTATAACTAGACTGACAGCCTAGCATAGTGAAAGGTTTGTTAAAGATAATGTGGCTGATCTGAGGAATGAGAACTGTTGCTAGCATAGGCAATATTTCAACTGGCAGTATGACAACCAAACTTACTCTTGGGAAAATGCTCATTCTTCACTGTTTTTAATCACACAGTATGCAAATCTAGTGTCTCTCTTTAATAGCTCAGTTGTCTGTTTAGCTTGAAGATAATGAAGTACAGAAACTGTTTATCACCTTGGCTCTGTTATTATAGGTTGCTATGGTGTTGCTTCCCATGAAATCCATGATGGATGGATGTGTTCTCGATGCAAAAGAGCAGCCTGGACAGCCGTAAGTGATGCATTTATTTAGTGGTTGTTCACAGACCACCTAAACCTCCTGAATAACTGATTGTATATAAGAATAAGAGACACAGAGGTGTGTTCTTCCAATCCTTCTTCCCATAGTTGAGAAAACACCCTTATTTCTGTTTTAACAATATTGTTATGGTTCAAATTGAATTTTTTTATTGCATATTGGTACATGGTAAGTAAGATATGTGATATAATGTCTACTGAGAAAACACCCAACATTGAATGTAATATAACTGAAAATACAAAACAGGAGAACCTTCACATTGTTTTACCCTGTAAGCTCCCTGTCAGCTGCAGTGCTGCAGCCACTGGACAGCCCAAGAGCTTCCCAACTCTTCCAGATGTAGCTCAGCCTTCTTGATACAGCTTGTTAAATTGCTGAACACTGCAGTAATTATCCTAATATTGTGCAGGCATGTCATCCAGAAAATCAGAATATATTATCTCCCCTTGTAACTACAAGGGTTGATTGAAATTTTAGGATTGATGTCAGTGGAAGGGTGACTGCTGCAGGCATAAGTGCAGAGTACCAGACTGAAACTGTTGCTGGACTCAAACCACGTAGGTACTTGATATGTAAAAGAATCACAGGGCATCCCCCAAAGGCAGGACCATTCATCCAGCAATCCCCCCAGAGAACTATCTAGCCTGTTAAGACCATAGTGTATCACAAGCAGAGAACTATTACGCTGCAGAAGACAGAGCAGGGACATGCTGAGGAAATAGCTTTTCAGTAGTTGCTTCTATATTACACCTTTTATCTGGAATATCCATCCTTTGTTTATTCACTTTTTTTAAAGAAACCAAATGATGTTTTCATCAGATTGTTGTAATCTTGTAGTTTCTGTGTTATCCTCATGTTTTTCAGACCTGATTTTTTTTTGGGGGGGGGGTTGTGTGTGTGTGTGTTGTTTTGTGTCCTTTTCAAATAAAATAAAATTGCAGGAGGGGACAGGTGCAATGTGAAAGCAAACCCTATCAAGGGTGTAATTAAAAGTTTTCTGTTTGCAGGTCCTTCCCATTTTATTGCTTCCTGTTTCGAGTAAACATTGTAGAAGGATTTTGGCCAAGAGGGATGGTATTGCTGGATAATATAGTGCTATACTGTGTGGAAGTTCTGTCTAAATTCCACTTCCAGATAATAACAGAAAAGCAATCCTTCGGCCCCATTAAAGATTTCTAGTGTGGAAGCAACCAATGACTCAAATAACACAGACAAGTGAGTCAAGCTTCATATCACTGAGGAAGGCAAGATACTTTCCCTCCTGTCCAGTCACCATTGTTCCCTATCTTTAACCAATCAATCTAAACCCGAACTATGAGAGCTGTATCTTGACCATAAGTGAAACCCATCCATTAAGGCATGCCAAAAGAGAATTCTACTGTTGGAACATCATGCCATCTGCCTCAGAGAGTAGAGACAAGCAATCATTTTAAAGAGAGTTTGAAGATATGATGAAACCTTTATTGCCCTTTGTGTATACACACATATCCTTTGTTCTACTATCTTACTTGATCAAACAGGTTTTGGAAGTACTACAAACTGGAAGTTTGTTTTGGAAGTACCTGTCTCCTGCATGAGCTGGGAACACAAAACATTGCCAAGCATCGACAATAAAGACTGTAGATGAACTTTTCATTTTAGTAATAAACAACAGTAAGATGGATGTTCACACTCCAGGATGGTTCGCACTCCAGAATTTTTTAAAACTCCTGGGTTACCATGAGTGAGCCAACATGCTAATGTGGGTTGCTTGATTGCTCCCACTTCACTTCTTCTGCCAATGGGAGTGGCTAAACAAGCCAGGGACTCCTTGGCTTGGTTAGTATGACATCTGAACCAGGAACTTTGGCTTGTCTTTCTCTCAGCAAGCCAGAGTTGAAACCCAAGAACCTGATTCTGGCTTGTTGGGGGAGGGATAAGCTAGAATTCCCAGCTCAGATGTCATGCTAACTAAACCAGGGATAGAGAGCTCCTGGCTTATTTAACCACTCCCACTGACAAGATGAGCCAACGGGAGTGGTTGAGCTGCATACATGAGTATGATGGCTTGCTCATAGTTTCAGTGATGAGTGAACCCAGCCAATGCCTCCTTCAACTCTCTGAGAAATGGACTATCCTCTACCTCCAGCCTAATTGAGGTAGTTTCTGATTACTAAAGGGATAGGGAATAACAAAACAAAACCGTGTGTGTGTGTGTGTGTTGAGTGGAGAAACTTTTTCTGAACTTTATGGCTATAACAAGATATCAGAAAAGAGAGTCATATGCAGGGATGTATGTACGCTATGATTCTTTCCAAGTGTGGATAAATGTGGATACAGTTCAAAATGTGTTGAGCCCAGAATTTAGCTTTCCTTTTGTAAAAAGCAAATTTCTAGCCCTTAGAATCATGACAATCTGCTTGAAAGGTATGGGTAATTTCTGGTGAAATCTCAGAAACTAGAGAGTTTGCTGTTTTTTGTGTTCTACCCTTCCCCAGTTTGTACTAATTGATTATTCTACCCACATTTTTACTTAATTGACCCCCAAAAATTTTAGAGTTCCTTTGGATACATTTTGAGGGCTATCTTATCTCCTGCATGAGCTGGGAACACAAAACATTGCCAAACATTGACAATAAAGACTGTAGAGGAGCTTTTCACAGAAATGGTAACTTCCCCGCACCCCCTCAGTTCAACTGTGCTAGAATATATTGATTTTTCTCACACCAAAGTAATTTCTTACCATTTTATGAAAACTAAAAGAGAGAGGTAGGGTAAAATAGGTTGGAGGAGCAGATAATGTAAGCAGTTTTTTTAGATTCCTTGTAGCTGTTGGTAAAGAACAAAACAGGAGGTAGCAGATATGGTGTGCATATTAACCAAGGCAGGGAAATAAAATGGCAAATACCAATTTAGAAGAGATTATTACAAAAATAGTGATTCACATATATAGGTAGTTCAATGTTTGCTTGGTGAATTGCTATTAAAATGTGCCCAGAGTCAATTTCTGTATCTGTAATATGTTTTCATTTTAGCAGGGTAGGCATTCTTTCTAGGCAAAATTGAATTTTTCCTCTCTTGCTGGCCACCGGAGAAAATTGTGAAAGGTTCCTTATCAGGCAATCAGAACTTGTTCCAGGACTTATGAAACTGCTTTTGTTACAGCTCCTGCAGAGTTGCGGGTGGGTGTAGAGGGGAGGGGGAATGGCAAAAGTCAATCCCAGGAACTGACAGGGTGTCTTTTAAGTCAGAATGTAATTATCAGTTCAGTTCCCTGAACAGAGTTAGACAGCATTGCTGCTCTAACAACAAGTTCGTCAGTTTTCTTTCAGCCAAGGGACACGTGTGGCACCTCAAAGCGTTAGTAAGGAGAATTATCACATTTCTTTTTGTGGGGAACCTGATTATGTTCAAAATAGTGAGGGATGTCAAGGAACCCAGGTCTTCCTCATCTAACAAGGCTCTGCTTTCACAAACTACAGTACGGTGCTAGGGAGATATTATACCCTAACCTGGCCTAGGTTCACTAATTTAATGCTGGCACCTCAGATCCAAGGATAATCTAGTTTGTTAACCTGGCAGATCTGAAACCATAACTTTGGGAACCCAGAGAAAATATATTTGCCCTCTTTCCTTAGCACATAGTTGTCTACCCTCTCAAGCTTACTTGTGAAAAATCATGTTACATTCCCCCCACCCCTTTTCCCAGAGTGACGAGAGGCTCCAGGAACAGTGCTACCAGGATTTGGCTACGTTTTGGTGTAGAGATCACTGGAAACACATGGTGTTTTCTAATTTTTAGTTTGTTTACAAATATACAAGTCAAGCATAGATGGAGGCAAGCAACATAATACTCCTATCAGGCAGCTGATCCGCTACTGCTCATCAAATCCCCAGGGAGAGGCATGTTGCACCCCAAAGTGCTTCAGCCTTCACTCATTTCCTTTCTATCTGTCTCACTTATTGTCTCAAAACAACTTCTTTTGTTATTACACACGCGCACACACACACACACACACACTACTCTTCAGCGGGTAGTGTGTGTCAGTGTCACCTTTTCAAAATTCTGATGGATAACACTTGAGAGAACTCTAAATATCTCCTAAAGATTTGCTCCCATCAACCACCTATACTGGGCCATTAGCCTAGTCAGTAAAGTGCTTAACAAAGAAAAGTTGCTCAATCACTATTACACTATAGTACTTCAGTTGCTTTATACTATAATAGCAAAGGCTTTTACAGACATTGGGCAAATAAATATTCAGAGTGAGCAAAGCAGAACTTTAATATTTTTAGCCAGGACATTTATTCAAATGAAATGTTAAAATAGTGCATTTTTTTAAATAATGATCAAATCAGGCATTGGAAATAAATACATCAATAAATACATCAATAAATAAAAAGGAAGAAATATATCTGAGCCCTACCCTAGAAGTAAAAAACCATTCTTTTGTCACTGTTCTAGAATGTACAGGTAGTTTTATAAACAGGTTTATTAATTCAAGCTAAAGCAAACCCTCTTTATGGTCCCCTTAGTGAGGCATGCAGATTGCAGAAAAATTAGCCTCTGGTCTTTTCATTAATATACTAAGTTTTGTCAACTGAAAGATAGCAGAGTACGTTAAGATCTTTTTATCTTAAATTTTACTTGGCAGTTTGAAACAGTGCAGCTGGTTTGGCAGGGCAGCTAATGGTAAGTAGAGTCAAGGAGTCACAGTAGACAGACCTAACTAGATCCAGTTATCTCCCTATCCTCCTCCCTTGCAAAGATCCTAAGGACACTCAAGTAATGCATTACAGTTGCATAGCATCTAACTAAACTGAAGAATAGTGTCTTACCTTAGTTCAGAAGGGCTGGATGCTGATTCTGTGCTGGGAGAAAAAGTGTGGCCTCCAACACCCTTATAGCAGGGGTGAGGAACCTGTCAGGAGCGCCCTAGCTGCCTCTTACAGTCCCCTCCAATAGCCAACTCAGGACACAGACGATGAGGATTCTTTCCAAGGCTTTATTCCTTTATTACTTTGTGACTCTTATAGATACTAATCACTAGCGACTAAGCAAGGAACTGCACTGGGTATAGATAGCAGAGCAGCCTAAGCTACAGGTCAGGCAGTTGGTCCCCGTTTGACGGAGTACCGTGGGAAGACTCTGAACTTATGGGCTATGGAGAGATCCTCCCTCTTACCCTTGGGGCCTCGGGACGTGACCATTGTTTTAGCGCCAAACGAGCGGAGCGCCTCATTTCGGCACCCTCCATCTGTCGGCGCTCCCTGCGTCTGCGCCAAGCATCCAGCAAGCCCCCTTCCAGCGCTCTCTCACTGCCAGGGTCACTATTTCTCTCAGGAATACTGGCAGGAGGAATCTCTGCCAGCTACTGTGCTTGTGAGAGATGAGCGAGCTCCTCTCCTACGGATTGCTGTTCTTCCTCAGAATCAGAACTGCTCTGGGGCTGTATGGGCTCAGTTTCCACCCTGACATCATCCCTGCTTCCATGAGGCTGCCCCTTGTGCTCCTCCCCTGGGGCCCCGGGTTTGTGGGGGTACAGCGGGTGGAAATGCCTCAGCAGGAACGGAGCATGCACATTTTCCATGGGTTCCCAGGATCACTCATCTGGCCCGTACCCCTCCCAGTCCACCAGATATTGCAGGCGGCTGTGAAAAAGGTGGAAGTCCAGAATCTCCACGACCTCAAACTCCTCCTCCCCCTCCACCAGCACTGGTGGTGGTGGGGAGCTGGCCGAGCAATGAGGGTCACCAGCAAGGATCGATGAAAACCAGGATCATGGGGGGGGGGAGCCAGGTGAAAAGCAACAGGGTTAGTCTAGGCCGTAATCTGGAAAGGCCCCGTGCGACGAGGCGTGAGCTTCTTTGCGGGCGAGTGAGAGGGGAGATATTGGGTGGACAACCAAACCCAGTCCCCCGGTTGCTGGTGCTGCCCGTCCGCAGAGGCCTTGTAGGCTGACTTGGCTTGCTCGAGGGAGTCCCGTAAGAGGTGGTGTACCTCTCGCAATTCCTCTAAAAACTCATGGGCTGCAGGCACTGAAGAGGGAGCTAGGGTGGATGGGAAAGCCTTGGGGTGGTAACCAAAGTTGGCAAAAAATGAAGTTTGGTGGGTGGAAGCATGGCAGGCATTGTTATAAGCAAATTCTGTGAGAGGCAGCAAGGAAAACCAGTCACCTTGCTGGTAATTGACATAACAGCACAAATATTGCTCCAGAGTCGCATTGGTGCACTCGGTCTGACCATCTGTCTGGGGATGGTGGGCGGAGGAAAGACAGAGCGTCACATGGAGAAGCCCAAGTAGCTCCCTCCAGAAATGGGCAGTGAATTGGGCTCCCCTATCCGAAATGAACTCTCGGGCCATCTGTGGAGCCAGAAAACATGCACCAAAAAAAGCTCCGCCGTCTCCCTGGCTGTGGGCAACCCAGAGCAGGGGATGAAATGAGCCATCTTAGAAAACAAATCCACCACCACCAGAATAGTGGTCTTACCGTGTGAGCGAGGCAAGTCAGTGATGAAGTCAAGGGAGAGCAGTTTCCAAGGTCCTGAGGGGGTAGGCAGGGGGTGAAGCAAGCCTGTGGGCTTGCCTGAGGGGGCCTTTGCCCGCTGGCAGGTTGGGCAGGTGGCGACATAGGTCTTGACGTCCCGACACACACGAGGCCACCAAAAATCCCACGTCACTCCATGCAGGGTTTTGGCGAAGCGAAAACACCCAGTGATGGGGGAGTCGTGGCACTGATGGAAGACCTTCTCGTGGAGGGGTCTAGAAGGCACATAGACCCGGCCGGAATGGTAAAGCAGGCCACCTCGCAAAGAGAAGGGGGTAGAGTGGGGGGGGGGCAGAGGCTAGCCCCAATTCCTCCACTTTTGTGCGGACAAAAGCATCCTGAGCCTGTTCAGAGTGAAGGAGCTCCTCCCAAGAGTGAGGCACCGCAGCTGCTGCCAGGCTCTGGGGGGGAAGAATCAGGGGGGTGGATTCCCCTCACCTCCTGGCTGGAGGTCAGGCTTACGAGAAAGAGCATCTGCTTGTAGGTTGTCGGAGGCTTTCACATGGCAAATCTTAAGGTGGAACCGGGGAAAAAAAAGCAACCACCTAATCTGCTGCTGGTTTAAGGCACGGGCTGTCTGAAGATGTTCTAGGTTGTGATGGTCGGTTCTAACTTTGACTGGGTGCTGTGCCCCCTCCAGAAGATGACTCCAGGTCTCCAAAGCGGACTTGATGGCCAACAGTTCCTTCTCCCAGATGGTATAATTCCTCTCAGACATGTTCAGCTTCCTGGAGTGGTAGGCGCAGGGTTGCAACCCGCTGCCTGCCCGATCTGGCTGAAAAAGCACAGCCCCCTCTGCAAAGTCAGAGGCATCAGTTTGCACTACAAAAGGCTTCCTCGGGTCGGGATGTACCAGGATCGGCTCAGAACTAAAAAGCTTCTTAAGTTCCTTGAAAGCCTGTTGGGCAGATGCCGTCCAATGAAAATGAGATTTCCTGCCCTTAAGGAGGTCTGTGAGAGGAGATGTCAGCTGAGCAAAGCTGGGCAGGAACTTTCTGTAAAAATTAGCAAACCCCAGAAAACGTTGCAAGTCCTTCTTGGTGGATGGAGCCTGCCAGAAGGACCTTTGCAGGATCCATCCTGATACCGTCAGCTGAGATAATGTAGCTGAGATAGTCCAAAGAAGTTAGGTCAAACGCACATTTCTCCAGCTTGGCATAAAGATGGTGCTCGCGGAGGCGCTGGAGGACGGCGGAGACATGGTGCTGATGGGTGTGGGGGTCCTCAGAAAATATAAGTAAATCATCGAAATAAACAATGAGGAAAGTGTCCAAATAGTCCCAGAAGATGGCATTCATTAAACACAAAAATGTGTGTGCGGGGGTGCAGGCGAGCCCCAATGGTATCACTAAGTATTCATACACTCCGTACTGGGTGCCGAAACAGGTCTTCCACTCATCCCCTTCCCGGATGTGAATCAGATTGTAGGCGCCACGCAGGTCCAACTTTGTGAAAATCTTGGCTCGCCCCAGGCGCTCCAGCATCTCTGGTATGAGGGGGAGGGGGTACTTGTCAGGGATCAAGACCGAATTCAACGCTCTGAAATCATGCACCAGGCGGCGTTCTCCCAATTTTTTGTGCACAAACCTGGTAGGGACGAAGACGGCGGCGGAGGAGGAGGGGCGAATGAAGCCATGGCTGAGGTTTGTGTCCAAAAACTCCCGCAGAGCTCAAAGTTCTGGCTCCGACATCGAATACAACCGGCCGGCAGGGATAGTCGCCCCAGGAATGAGGTTAATGGCACAGTCAAAAGGGCGGGGGGGCGATTTGGTTGGCCTCCTTCTTGTCAAAAACATTCCGAAAAGCCACATACTTCTCTGGGAGGGTCACGGTAGCTGAAGAACTGCCAGAAGCAGACGAGGAGGGGGAGGAAAGCATTAAGGCTTGGGCTGGGACTGGCACCTCGGTTGGGAGGCAGTGCTCCCGGCAATAGGGAGACGAGACCTCCACTTGCTGAAGCCCCCAAGAAATCTGAGAATTATGCTTAGAGAGCCAGAAAACACCCAGCACGACTGGGTATTGGGAAACCTTGGCCAAGTGAAACTGAATCTGCTTAACGTGGGACTGGGTGTGCAGAGTGGGTGGAGCTGTAATCCGGGTCACCGCCCCCGAAGAAAGAGGGTCCATCGATGGTCTCCACTGCCAAGGAGGCAGGAAGAGGCAGGGTAGGAATCTTGTGGAGGTGAGTGAACATTTCATCCATGAAACTGGTCGTAGCCCCAGAGTCCACTAAAGCTAGGGCCTCCACCCCACTCCACTGGAAGGAGTGGAGGTGAACATGCAATAGCAGATGGGAGGGTGGGGGGGTTATGGAAGGCACTCACCTGGTGGGGAACCGACCCCCACACTGGAGACCCCCAACAGGCTTGGGGGGCAGCCTAGTCAGGCCTGGGGGTGAGGAGGAGGAGGCAGTGGGACTGCAGGTCTGGCATGGCAGGTTTTGGTGAAATGTCCCAGCTTTCCGCACCGAACGCATCGGCGCTCCACACGCCACCGCTCTAGTTCCTCCGGTGACAGCGGGGCTTGGGTAGCTCCCAGCTGCATCAGGGTCTCCGCCCACCATCCACTATGCAAATACCAACGGGTTTCCGCCTCTTCCCTCAGTTCTCTTTCGACCGCCTAGCAGTAGCCTCTTCAGGAGCTTCCTCCATTCATGGAGAACTTTTTGTCAGTGTTTTTACACTGGTACTTAGGTCTTTTTCTCTCTCTTCTTTTCAGCATTGTTTTTTCTTGTTTTGGTCGTTGCCCTAAAAAAAAAAAATCCATCGTCTGTTGTCTTCTACCGCGGCTGCGATCTTCATATGGCCGCAAAGGCCCCATTCTGTAAATGTATCAGTGTGGGAGTAAGTTGCCCCCCACTGACCTTCATTGTCTTTGCCTTTTTTGCTTGGGTGAGGGCCATTTACCCAATGCTTGTTCTCTGTGTCAGTCTTTCACTAAACAGGCACAGAAGAATAGATCTGACAAACTCTATTCTTGGAGAGTCTGTGAAGAAGGTCTTTGTTGGCCATGGATCTGAAAAACCTGGTCAAATCTCATGTAAAGGAAAAGACAGTGGCTGCTATGTCTTTGTCAAAGCTGTCGTCTCCTCATCCCTCAGGTTCTGTTGAGCAGGTCGATCCTCCAACTCTGTGGTGCTCTTTAGCACTCTCAGTAGCGAGGAAGATTTTTTAAACGGCTAAGTTTCCAAATTGGGATCAGATAGCCTCAAGAAACAAAAGAAAAAGAGGGTTGGTGATAAGCCTTCAAAACCTCAGATTCCAACATGTCCTCCGTTACTGGATTCACCTATCCATGTCCTTTCATCAGTACCGACTACTCCTATGATCGAGCCAATTTCTACAGTGTCAGAAGGTGAAATCCTAAGAGCACCTTGTGTTGGGTACCTGGGACAGGTTAGGGATTCTGTTGGTGTACCGCCCACCCCGCTGCCCATCAGACTCCCTGCCTGAGCTGACAGAGGTGGTCTCGGACTTGGTGTTGAGGACCCCTAGGATGATGGTCCTGGGGGATCTCAACTTCCATGCCGAGGCCACTGTATCCTGGGCGGCTCAGGACTTCATGGCCACCATGACAACCATGGGGCTGTCCCAACATGTCATCGGCCCAACGCATATAAAAGGACACACGCTTGATCTGGTTTTCTCGACTGGGCAGGAGGATGGTGATCTGAAAGTGGAGGAATTAACATCTGTCCCTTTGTCATGGACAGATCACTTCCTGCTGAGGTTTAGACTCCTGGCAGCCTTCCCCCTCTACAAGGTGGGGGACTTATTAAAATGGTCCACCCCCGGAGATTAATGGATTCTGATGGATTCCAGAGGGCTCTGGGGGATTTTCCTGCTGGTATGGCTGGTGCCTCTGTTGAAGCCCAGGTCGCTCTGTGGAATGCAGAGATGACTCGGGCGGTTGACACGATCGCGCCCAAGCACCCTCTCCCTCTGAGCAGAGCCCAGCTAGCTCCTTGGTATACACCTGAGCTGAGGGCAATGAAGCAAGAGGGGAGATGGCTAGAACGCAGGTGGAGGAAAACTTGTGCTGAGTCTGACCAAACACAGGTAAGAGCCGACTATCAAGCCTACTCTGTGGCGGTGAGGGTGGCAAAGAGACAGTTCTTTTCCACCAGCATTGCATCTTCTCAGTGTCGTCCAGCGGAGCTTTTCCGAGTGGTTCACGGCCTGTTACATTCTGGGCCAGGGAGAGAGATGGTGGAACCCTCGGTAGCATGCTGTGACAAGTTTGCACGGCACTTTGAGGATAAATTCGCTCAGATTTGTCATTAATTGGACACCACCATTAATGCAGTTCCATTGGTAGAGGCGTTCAGAGCACCGTCTGGTTCAGTTTTATTGGATGAGTTTCAGTTACTGAGGCCTGAGGATGCAGACAAGGTGCTTGGCCAAGTCCAATCGACCACTTGTGTGCTTGACCCTTGCCCTTCATGGTTTATTAAATCAAACGAGGGTATGTCTGGCTGGGTCCAGGAGGTTGTAAATTCCTCCTTGAGAGAGGGAGTGGTGCCTGCCGCTTTAAAAGAGGCAGTAATTAGACCACTCCTGAAAAAGCCTAACCTGGACCCAGAGGATGTTAACAGTTATAGGCCAGTGGCCAACATCCCCTTCCTGGGCAAGGTGCTTGAGCGGGTGGTTGTAGGACAACTCCAGGCACTGTTGAATGAAACGGATTATCTAGATCCATTTCAATCGGGCTTCAGGCCTGGTTTTGGAACGGAAACTGCCTTGGTTGCCCTGTGGGATGACCTCTGCCGGGAGAGGGATGGGGGAGTGCGACCCTGTTGATTCTCCTGGACCTCTCAGCGGCTTTCGATACCATCGACCATGGTATCCTTCTGGATAGGTTGTCTGGGTTAGGAGTTGGAGGCACTGCACTACAGTGGTTCCGCTCCTACTTGGATGGCCGATTCCAGAAGGTGGTGCTGGGGGATTATTGCTCTGTGCCATGGCAATTGTGCCATGGGGTTCCACAGGGCTCTATTTTATCCCCCATGCTGTTTAACATCTACATGAAACCGCTGGGGGAGGTTATCCGGAGGTGTGGGCTGAGGTGCCATCAATATGCAGATGACACCCAGCTCTACCTCTCTTTCTCATCAAACCCAGGTGAGGCAGTGGCTGTTCTGAATCAGTGCTTGGGCATGGTAATGGACTGGATGAGGGCTAATAAACTGAAACTCAATCCAGACAAGACGGAGGTACTGTTAGTGGGTGGTTCTCCTGCCCGGCTAGGTGATATTCAACCTGTTATGGAGGGGGTTGCACTCCCCCTAAAGGATCAGGTTTGTAGTTTGGGGGTGCTCTTGGATCCAGAACTGTCACTTGAGGCACAGGTGAACTCAGTGGCACGGAGCACTTTTTATCAGCTTAGGCTGGTATACCAACTACGCCCTTATCTGGACAGAGATAGCCTAGCTACAGTTATCCATTCTCTGATAACTTCTCATCTGGATTACTGCAATGCGTTATACGTGGGGCTGCCTGTGAAAATGGTCCAGAAACTTCAGCTGGTCCAAAATAGGGCAGCAAGATTGTTAACAGGGACTGGCCTGCGAGCTCATGTTACGCCAGTACTTTTCCAGCTGTACTGGCTGCCAGTCCATTTCTGGGCCTGATTCAAAGTGCTGGTGTTAACATTCAAAGCCCTTAACGGCTTGGGGCCAGGTTACCTGAAGGATCGCCTCCTCCCATATGTGCCTGCCTGGACCTTAAGATCATCGTCAGCGGCCCTTCTCCGTGAGCCCCTGCCAAAGGAAGTGAGGCGGGTGGCTACTAGGAGGAGGGCTTTTTCTGCTGTGGCACCCCGGCTCTGGAATGAGCTCCCTAGTGAGGTTCGCCTGGCACCTACATTGTATTCCTTTTGGCGCCAGGTGAAGACCTTTTTATTTTCCCAGGCATTTTAGCATTTTAGCTTTCTAAATTTTTAGCTTTGCTGTTTTAAGTCTGTATTTTAAACTCCTGCACTGCTGCTAGGTTTTATTGTGGTTGTATTGTTATATTGTGGTTTTAATGTTCTATATATTTTAAATTGTTTTATTGTGTGTTGTTTGGTTTTAATTTTTGGGAACCGCCTGGAGAGCTTTGGCTATTGGGCGGTATAGAAATGAAATAAATGAAATAAATAAATAAATAAATGAGTTGTCCCCTCTGCAGCCGGTTTCTTGAGACTGAGAAATTTGTCCATTGGGAGATTGCCAGTTGTCATCTTCAGTGAGGGATGAGGTTTCTCAACATTGATTGCCATCCCCTCCCTGGGACCAAGAACATCATTTCCATCCTTTTGAGGCGTTCAGGTCTCCTTATGGTGATAGTCGCTATGAATATCAGTATAGGGAGAGGTCCAGGTCTGCTCAGGGCGATTGGGATAGAAGTTCTGAATGGTCTTATCCACCACCAAGACGTTATGCCTGTGAGGACTGACTGGCATGGTTCTTGGGAGCGCGAATATTATTATGATCAAATCAGATACCTTGGAGCAACCTCACCTTGGTACCACTCTCAGCCGTCCGCGACTTTGTCTCACCTCCCTGCGGAAGATGGTTTTGTTCTGCCTCTGCCTGTACCTCCTCATTCGTCATCTTTGATATGGAGCCAGACGGCATTGGTCAAGCCAGCACAGTTACCACCTTCACCTGTGGTACAGACGAATCCTCCACCTGTCTTGGTTCTTGGGCCATCTTCACCTCATAATTTGGCAGATGATTACCAGTCTGATTCTTCTTCGTATTCCTCTGTTCCGCCTTCTGTTCCCTCACCAGACCATGTGGTGGGAATGCAAGAGGGGGTTTCTCCTTTGGAGGACATGTTTAATTTTTCTGAACAGGTTAGCAGAATGGCTCATTCACTAGGTATTGACGTGCATCAACCAGAGCAGCATGTCCAGGACCCAGTTTTTGATGCAGTCCATACTGAATTGTTGAAACGGGTAGCGGTCCCCTTCCTCCCAACCCTCCTCCAAATGGTGCAACAGTCATGGAAGGCCCTGTCTTCACTGGCACCGATGTCTAAGCGGCTCAATCCCTATACCATGTACAAGAGAAGGACACGGCATTTTTATATTCACATCCATGACCGGATTCCATCTTTGTGGAGTTGGTGCAAGGCCAGTCACAGAAAGTTCATGCCTCTCCTGTTGACAAGAAGGGTAGAAGACTGGATCTTTTGGGGAGATGGATGTATTCTTCTGCTGCTCTCAGTCTCTATGTGGTGAACTATCAGGCTATGATGGCCAGATATCAGCTGTTCCTTTGGGAGAAGATGGGCTGTCTTTGTGCTTATCTCCCAGACAACTAAAGGGATCTCACAAGAGTTTTTCATGTGGAAGCTGTCAAGTTGTCCAGGCAGCAGATTTACAATTCTCATCATGAAGCTGACTCTAGCGCCAAGTCAATGGTTGGTGTAATCACCTTGTGGAGACATGCTTGGTTGAGGTCTGTGGGCTTAACTCCTGAGGTTCAATTGCAAATTGAGGATTTGCTTTTGATGGTGAAAGACTCTTTAATGCCAAAACTGATGAAAAAATGGACTCTGTTCAGAAGGCAAAGACAACCGTCTGAAAGATGGGTCCTCAACCTCCACAGCAACAGTACAAGTTGCACAGATGGTTCTGCCATCAACTTTACACAATCAAGCAGCGGTTTGATCATTATTCTCATTACCAGCTTCCTCAGCAGCAGAAGAAGCAGACTGCTCCTTCTTCGAAGTATCGTCAGGATCGTGGAAGGACTGACTCTTCTTCCAAGCAGCGGTGTTGACTTTCTGATGATTGCCATCCCTGATCTCCCCAGCCAACCTTTCTTCAGGTCAGTCCTGGCTTGGTTCCTGCCAACCTGGAGAATAATAACAATGGACAGCTGGGTGTTAAATATAATCAGGGTTACATGATAGAGTTTCATACCCTTCCCCAGTTGGGTGTAGTTTGTGTCACCCCTCCATCGCCAGTCCTCCTCTTGGAAACGACCACCCTGCTCCAAAAGGGAGCAATTCAAAGAGTTTTGCCATACCAGCTGGAGGACAGTTTCTTCTCCTGGTATTTTACCATACCGAAGTGGGATGGAGGCCTCTGTTCAATCATGGACTTGAGGAATTTATTTCTCCCAGAAAATTCAGAATGATCACATTGGATTCAATCCTTCCTCTCCTTCTGAAGGGTGTTTGGTTTGTGGCCATAGACCTGAAGGATGCATATTTCCACATAGCAATCACAGAGGCTCACCAGAGGTAATTGCATTTCATCATCGGTACTGACATGTTCCAATTTCGAGTCCTGCCCTTCAGTCTGGCAACTGCCCTGAGAATCTTTACAAAGTGCATGGCAGTTGTGTATGCGTGCCTTTGACTTCAAGACACTGAAGTCTACCCTTTCTTGGACAACTGGCTCCTCATCTAGGACTCCAAAGATTCCCTTTCTCATGCCATCGAGATTGTTCTGAACTTTCTTGGAGCATTGAGTCTGTATATGAACAGGTAAAAGTCAACTTTGAAGCCAACACAACAGCTCCAATTTATAGGGGCATTGCTGGATTAGACAGTTGCACATGCTTACCTTCCTTGAAAGTGGCAAGAGCAGTTGATTGCCCTCGCAGAGACCCTTTACTTTCAGTGGTTGTTACTGCTCACTCTGTGCAGACACTCCTGGGACATACGGTGGCAACCATCACAGTTGTTCATTGGGCAAGGCTGCAGATACGACCACTACAGAACTGGACGAAACTTCGATTCCACCACCGATGCTCAGCGTTGTCACCTAAGGATTCCAGACCAAATAGCAGATTCTGTCCTCTGGTGGATGCAACCACACAACCTATGTCAGGGCACTCCCTTCATCCAAGCATCCGCTACATGGATATTGGCAACAGATGCTTCCCTTTCAGGATGAGGAGCTCATTGTGGTCCACCTCGGATTCAGGGAACCTGGTCTGCAGTGGAAAAGAAACATTACATAAACTACCTGAGATTTCTCACTGTTTAGAAGGCGATGTGTGCATTCAAGACTTATCTTCGAGGAAGGCATGTGCAAATCCTGACTGACAATACAGCGGTGTTGTGGCACATCATGAAGCAAGGGGGCACGCATTCGTCCAGGCCTGTGAGTCTCACGATGGATGTATTCCAATGGGCAATCTATCAGGACATTCTCTTGAGCGCTGTTCACATTGCAGGAGAAGACAATGTTTTGGTGGACAATCTGAGGCAGTTGTACAAATTGTCTCATGAATGGCAGATGTCTACCTCCCTCCTGCATCATCTCTTCCTGAAATGGGGTTGGCCCACAACAGACTTGTTCATGACCCCATTGAATGAAGTCTGCAAGAGATTCTTCACGCGAGCGGGGATCGGTTGATTGTCATTGGACAACACCTTTCAACTTCAATGATGGCACCGGCAGCTGTTTTACCTATTCCCTCCATTCCCCCTTCTCTCGAGGGTGCTTCAAAAACTAGCACGCGACAGGATGGACTGCATTGTGATCGCTCCTTGGTAGCCGAGGCAACCATAGTTTGCAACCCCACTGCATCTGTCCAACAGGCAGTTCCTATGTCTTCTGCAATCCTCGGATCTGATCTCTCAGGACTGAGGCAGGATCTGGCACCCAGATCTCGACACCCTGAAACTAATGGCCTGGAGGATTCAGCAACCGGTACTCAGCTCCCGTTGGAAGTCCAGGCAGTTTTTGACACGGCTCGGAAGCCAGCTATGTGTCAGTCCCATGTGGCTAAGTGGTCATTGTTTTTGAAGTTTGCAAGTCTCCATGGTTTTGATCCACTTAAGGGATTGATTGAAAATGTTCTTTTGTTTTTGCATCACTTGTTTCAGAAAGGTTTAAAGCTTTCGTCCGTAAAGTTTTATTTGGCAGCTCTTTCCTTTTATAGAGGGCAAGTTCAAGGATTTTCCCTGTTCACTCACCCTTCTACTCATCTGTTCCTGCAGGGCTTAAAGAATTTGGCACCTCTGGTGAGAACTCTAGAACCTCAGTGGAATCCTCCAGTTGTTTGGCATGCCCTTCTTTCAAAGCCCTTTGAACCTCTGGCCATGACAGATCTTTGGTCGCTGTCATAGAAAGTGACCTTTTTGGTTGTCAGCATGTCCTCCAAACATGTTAGTGAGATTTGTGCTTTACTGGTTGATCATCTTTACGTGATCTTTCATAACGGGAAGATTGACCTGAGACCAGACATTGACCAAGGGTGGTCTCTGATTTCCATGTCAACCAATCCATCTCGCTACCAACTTTTTCCCAGACCCATCTTCTGACCTGGAAAGGAAGTTGCATGCTCTGGATGTAAAGAGGGCATTGGCTTTTTAGAAGTCAAGAACAGCATCTTTCCATAAGATGCAATGACTTTTTGTTTGCTACGGTGGTCCCAAGATGGGTCTCCCTGTCTCTTCTCAAAGGCTGGCCACATGGATTGTGCAAACTATTGGTTGGCCTATGACTTACCAAGCTTGGAACATCTGTCTCATGTTTGGGCACATTCAACACAAGGTGTCTACAGCCTTTGGCAAAGGTGTGCCATTGTTGGACTTATGCAAAACGGTGACATGGTTGAAACCTTCGATGTTTGTATAGCATTACAAACTAGATGTTAAGGCATGTTCCGACTGTGCTTTTGGATGAGCCATGCTGTCACCAGTCTTGTCATGAGACACGTACCTACCACTGGTAAACGAGCTTTTTAATTGCCCATATGTGTGTTGCACGGAGACCACAAAGAAGAAACACGGTTCTTTGAGTGGTCATCTGTGCATTCACACAACCCACTCACTGTTCCCACTTTGGTGTCAATGTTGAATTCGATGTTGGTACTGAGGTGTGATTTTTCCCTCGGATTCGAGGCCATGCTAGTCAGTCTCAAGGAACTGAAGGAACAGGCAGGAACCCTCTGGTACATATGTAGTGGACGGTGGGGGAGGATTCCTGCCAAAGCGTTCCTCAGCTTTAGAAGTTTCCCGAAAGAGACTCAGCGCAGGTGCAGAGCCCATATGTGTGAAAGCACAGATGACCACTTGAAGAACTACAGTTACAGGTAAGCAACCTGCATTTCCTGATTGGCTCTGGGGGAACAAGTCAAAACCGTATTTGGAAATCTGGCAGGGTGGTCCTCTTGGACTCTCTGGATGCCTACTGCCTTCTTAGAGAAATTCATTAGTGATTGAGAATGCCTTAGTCAGCCTGGAATGAGGAAAAAGACAGGCAGGCATAGAATCACCAGCCAGCTTTGCTCCAGCCACTGCCAGCAGCGCTTAAGGAGGTCAGAAGAAGAGGAGGCTGCTAACTCTCTTTGGGGAAAGGGAGAGAATGGTGGCATGATCACCCCTTCCACCCTTAAAGAGAAATTGCTTCTAATTTGAAAGGGCTGACATCATGAACCTCATGAGATTTAAGCTCAGTTCTTGGAGTTAAATAATTAAATTTGTAGATTTTGTTGCATTGAAGTTTTCCTCCTTTAGGAAACTTGTAATATCAAGAATTATGGGAAGATCTGAATTAGGGCCCTCAGTTCCTGTCTTCAGGAAATACTTACCCTTCTGTTGATCAGGAGGAAATGACTTCATCAAATGATATAATTAGCAATGAGTGCTAAGTAGCTTTGAATATGCATCACACTGATGGAGACTGAAAAACCAGGAAGGAAATCTGGAGATTGCTTTGAATAAGTATGTTATACAGTATGTTCCAAAGAAGCATGTATATAACTAACATTTGTGATGATATGTTAGATGACACACAATTACAGCATCACTGCTTTCCATCCCACACCTCCTTTTTCCTCCTCCTCATGTTCATTTTAGAAATGACAGCTGCAGAGAAGCAGAATACTTAAGGTACATACAACTGAGTACTCTAACTTCCTATAGCCATCACCCCAGGCATTCCCTTTAGCAAAACTCGCAACACCTCATTTCTACTCCTGCATTATTCAGGATGTGTCACACCCACTCATAAGATTATGCACATTTTTATTTTATTCTGCACTATTTACCGTATGACTGATAATAATTGTTGAGACAGAAGACTGACATTGAATCCATCTTTGTTAAGGTGCTGCTTTAAAAGGGGGGGGGTGCGGCATGCATCATCTCAAGAAATAAAAAGACTAAAAAGGGTTTCATAATTCATCTGTCTTGCTCTTGAAAGTGAAACTATACTCACACATAGCTTCTTGATTGAGAACAAATGCCTCATTAATCTTAAACATTTTGAGCAGAAAGTGCTAGTAAAGTCAGGAAGAGTAATGACTGACAATCCAGGGAACAGAGTATACTATACAGCATGTAGGACTGAATTTATCCTTTTGGCACTCTGCTCAAACATAGATGCCTTAGTTTTGTTACACACAGCTAAAAAGCTCAGAGGGAATCAAAAATTACAAGAAGCAAATAATGCTAAAGACTGAAAATCAATCCAATTCTTAAAGTAAGGAACCACTAACGTAAATGTTCTCAGCCGTTTAAAAAAAAATCCTTTACTCTCTGTTCATAATTCTGAGCAGTAAATGTGAAATGGAGAATATAAGCAAAAATGTCTTAGCTCCTTAATCCATTAAATTTGCAATGGATCATTGACGAATAGTTGGTTAGTGCTTTTTTATACTTTTACAATATAAAAAAGGAAATAATTTTGATCTTCTCATGGAATAATCCTTAGCGCTTGTTCTCACCTGATACTCTACAGCTGTAGAATATTGAACAACAAGAAATGCAACTTATCCCTCCCAAATATGCTTTATAGATCCTGTATAAACCTCTGTCCAATTCATACTTGGTGCATTAGTGGTGTTTTGCTGTCAATACACATATGTTTTGCCACATAAACATATAAAGTATCAAGGAGAGATGCATATCATAAAACCCTTGGGAATATATGATGGACAAGTGTCTAGGATCTACAGATGTGGCTCACTAGTGCATATCTTCTGTGGATTGTTCCAGTTTCTCTGATTATGCAAAATCTTTTGGGATAACACAAACTTTTCTAGAAGGTAGTCATTTGTGTCTTTATACAGTACTGGGAAATGAAGCTTTTCAGATTTTTCTAGCAGTCAGTGTATCTTCGGCTTACATATGTGTTCAGTTTCAGCTTTCTGGATGGCCTGTGAGCATGTTAATCATGTAGGAATATACCTAATGCCCCCTGTTTCTAAGGAGAGATTTACAGGTGTCTCCCTTTCAGATTTTTCTAGTGTCTTGGACTGTAAGTGCCAAATTTCTGCTTTCTGGGTGGTCTGGAAGTGTCATAATAATTTTGGGGCACACCTAAGTCCTCCATTTTGTGGGGCAGGTATACAAATAACCCATTTTCAGATTTTCCTGTTAATCAAGATTAATCAAGCACCCGTGTAACAAATTTCACCATTCAAGCATAACAATTTCAGAACCCATCTGAGTACGTCAGTGAGACCCAAGTGTATTTCATAGAATCATAGAATAGTAGGGTTGGAAGGGGCCTACAAGGCCATTGAGTCCAACCCCCTGCTCAATGCAGGAATCCAAGTCAGAGCATCCCTGACAGATGGCTGTCCAGCCTCGTCTTGAACGCCTCCAGTGTGGGAGAGCCCACCACCTCCCTAGGTAATTGGTTCCATTGTCTTATGGCTGTAACAGTCAGGACGTTTTTCCTGATATCCAGCCAGAATCTGGCTTCCTGTAACTTGAGCCCATTATTCGTGTCCTGCACTCTGGGATGATCAAGAAGAGATCCTGGCCTTCCTCTCTGGGACAACCTTTCAAGTACTTGAAGAGCGCTATCATATCTCTCATATTTAGAGACATAGAGATAATTATGAAAATCTTATCTAGCTGAAAGAGATGTAGATGATTCCTTTCAGAAGGAAAATGTGTGTTTGTGTGAAGAGATTGCCACTAGTCCATGACAGACATATCTTGTGAATTGGGTCACATTTGCAACAAAGCTGTCACCGAGGAGATAAAGATGTAGCTGCTCAGTGCCACGATCAAACCCTGGTACGAAGCAGTGCAACTTCAGGGCAGTTCCCTGGTGTGGTTAGAATTGCATGAAAAACCACACAGGAACTGCTTCATAAAAATGGCTGCCCATGCAATTCTGCCGTCTGTGTTTTCAACATCAATGATGCTGCAAAGATAATTCATAAGTCGGGCCTGTGAGTCACCGTATTGTGTACATGCCCCTATACTCCATTTCTCGGTTTTCTAATGTTTTATTCTGCTGATAAAAGCAGATCGTGAGCAAGGCAGTAGAACTTCCCCATCAAAGGAAGAGTGACATACAATGCAACTCCTGAAGGAGTTTAGCCATGAGAATGATGGTGAATTTGAGTTCTAGACAGCCAACTTGACAGCAGGTCATGTTTAACTACCCTTGTCCAGTTTAATACTTTTTCACACTTATTTTGATTGAAATGCTTTATATGTATTTATTTTTGAGCTTCATATTTAATCACTGCAGTTTCATATTAAATTTCATCCCCAGGATGCTGAAGATCGAGACTTGCTATGGGCTATATGGCATATTGTCTAAGACAAGAACTTTGTACATTTTAAACAAACAACTTAACAAACTATCTTTCAAATAATTTAAATCAACAACAACATGTCATTTGAAAGTGCCATTCAATCATCGCGTTTTTTAGCAGAATAAATCAACTGGACAATCTTATGATGATGCCCTCCTCGCTACTATACTTAAGGTTATGTCAGCTCTTCCATTACAGCCTGCTTTCAGAGAGTGATAGCTGAGCCATGAAGTTTCATTTCATGCTGTAGCCACACATGTAAATTCCTTAGCGTGCAGGACACAGCATTCTTTTTTGAAACAAAATTGATGTGTGTGTGTTTATTATATATTTAATCTGCCCAATAACCAAAATTCTCTGGGTGGATTACAAACAGTTAAAAGACTAAAATGCCATACAAACAGTTAAAATATAAAATATTTTATATTTTTATGTATTTTATGTATTTTTATGTATTTGGTAAAATACAAATCTGCCTGGCTGCTTCAGCAGGGGTACCCAGAAGAGGGCGCCCCCATCGAAGTCACACCCTGACTGAAAGGTGTGAGCAGGTACATACAGGAGATATTTATATATACACACCAATCTTGTTTGAAAAAAAAATTGTGCCCTACAGGCTAAGAGTTTTGTATCTCGTGTGTGTGTGTGTGTGTGTGTGTAATACTGGACTTACAAAAATGGTTTTATCTTCGGTATGATTTCTGATTTTTTTTCCCCATTCAGCTGCCAGAAAAATAATTGACTAAAAAAAGATAAATCAATTTACTCTGAGAATCATACTTGCTTGTTTTTTGTTCATTTTAATAGATTCCCTCTCCACATTTACACTTCATAAACTTCATAGCTTTTAATGAGGCTATTTAAATTGAAGATTATGTTCAGATATAATCACTATAGCATGTGCTTGATGAGGAAGTAACCTTCTGACCTGATCTGATAAAAGATGCTTATAGAGAAAATGGAGTCTATTCTGTAGCACTTGGCTGGGGCACATCTTTTAGGAGCACTTATCTGACAGTGATAGCAATTATGAAGGTCACAGCTCTTTGTCAGGGGTGGCAGAGGTAGGTTACCTTTATACACAATTAACTGAATATGTAATCTGCCACTTCTAGTATTGCAAGCATACTAAATACATTTACCCTACATTATTTCACTCAAATATGTATATACATATTCACTGGAAGCAATCTGTTCTTCTGTCTTGTCTGTCAAAGGCCCATTGTGTTTGCTTTCATGAGAGCAATTTCTTCCTTGATAATGAAATCAGAGGTTATTACTGGTGTGATCCAAGTATAATGCTACAACATGTTGTTTAACATATTTAACTTTTGCTTAGTTGACCTTGTTCACCTTTGTACAAGTCTAATAATATTAAAACACGCTGCTTTTCATTGCATTTTTACTTTTAAAATATTGTGTATTATATAGCATCACAAAATACTTTTCACTGTGCCTGTTTTATGATAATTCTTAGGGGAGGTCTAAGTTCTTGGGGGAGTAATCACAAAAAAAATATTAGGGGAGTTATCACAAATGCCTTGTTTTTGATGCTTGACTTATGGTCTATCTTTCACAAGCTATCTTATCTTGACTTGGCTATCTTACAAAATTACTTATAATGAAAGATTTAGAAAGAACGTATCTAACATAATTGATTGTGAAAAACATTTACAATAGTCTTTTAGTATTAAAAATTGCCAGATCCATTCATTTACTTAGTTAGGGAATTCTCTTTTTTCTGAATAATCTATGGCTACATGCCATATTTAAAGTATTTGGGTTGGTCTTACTTGTTGCATTAATAACACAATAGTTGTTCAGCTGTCTAATACAGTTCTTATCTAAAGGAGCCACTGCTCTTGGAGAGAGAGGGAGACAGAGGAAAGTGAAGGAGTAGTAATATTTAAGATGTATGACCCAATTATCAAGGAGCATACAGCCAGATCTTTGTTTTGTTTTGATTATCTTCCTGTCAGCCATGGCACTGTGAAGGAAACGTGGTAGCTTGATTGTCAGTAGCAAAGGAATATGGAAGGCACTCAGGCACAACTGAACTGCATTAATTTTTAAATGTGCAAGTATTCACAGGTCATTTTGTCTCCAGCGATGATTATTTATTTATTTACATTTTTAAAAGACAGCTGTGGTTGCCAGTGTAGTATCCACCCATAAATTAAAAATCATACAATCAACATAGGGAAGGACAACTCAGAATACATAGACCCTTCTTTGAGGTTTAGCAAAAAAAAAGTGGTGAGGAAAGCCCAAAGGCCATTACAGTATTCTTAGAAAATATAGGTCATGACAGCTTCAGCTAATAAATAACATTATTCCAATAATGCTTACTCCCCACCAGAGATAATGATGTACAGTGTCTGGAAGTTATCTCTTCAGTACATGGCGTTCCACAGAGTTATGTAAGCAGAAGAGATGACCCTGTTTACAGTCTAAAGTTAGGCCATGGGGTGAGGGAGAAGAAAAGAGACAACAGAGGACAGGGAAGAAGGAAGAGCCGGAAGGAACAAATTAATTTGACCAAATGCAGTCATGTATTTTGTTTAATTTAGTGATGACATCTAAAGAGTTAAGTCAAAGTGCCTATAGGTGGCTTTTGAGCTGGGGAGTGAAGAGATGATACCACATAAGCATTCTGGGATGTAGTTCTGGGCATAAGGGGCAGAAAAGGAGAGTGAACAGAATCTGTTAAGAATGCTGGAGACCTTTTGGTGGCTCAGGACAGCAGAGTAGGAAGGGCAGAAGTCACAGGCATGTGATATTCTGTGATAGCAGAAACATAAGGGGGCAAGGCTATGGAGAGCATTAAAGGAGAATGAGTATGTGCTGGATGTGGATGGGGAGTCAGAGCAAGGGAGCAAAGGAGAGGAAAGAATGAGAGATAAAGCAAGTTGTGCCTGCTCAACAGAATGGATTATGATATTATCAGTGGCTGTGTAGTCACTGAGGAGAGGAAGGTTTAGGAGGAAAGCTGAGCAGTACAGACCTTAACACTTTGAGTTTGAGACAGCAGAGAGACACCCAGAAAATCAAAGAAGCAGTTAGAGATATGGAAAAGGATCAGAATATAGAACAATGGGTTGTATCCAATTGTGTGCCAACAGAATGACATCAGTCAGTGGAGCAGATTCCCCCTGCACACCCCTCCAACATCTGCTCTGGAGAATTGCGGGGACCCTCCAGAACAGATTTTTGGGACACAGGGACTGTGGGGGGTGGGGAGGAAAATTCCATTGTGCGCAAGCAGACTTTTGCAGGCAGTGTTGGATTTTTCTTTATATCATAAGTATATAGGCAGTAACGAAAACCAAAGACATTGTGTAGAAAGCAAATACTAGGAACCAATAACAGAACCTTGATGAATTCCAGTGGAGAGGGGGAAGTCACAGGAGATTCCCTCAGAGGAAATTTTGAATGAGAGATTTGACAGGCAGGAAGAGAACTAGTGGAAAACAAAGACCTAAAGGCCTAAGGATGCAGCATCTGAACAGAGGTTGGTCACCTTCAACAAAGGGAGCAGAGGTGGTCAATCTCAGTGGGGCAGGGTGAAGACCTTAGGATTTGGTAGTGAGGAAATGATTGATTAATTGTAGTGAGGTCATTGTCAATGACATGTAGAGGGCAGGAGCCATATTGTCATTGTTCCCCCCACAGGGAAGTGTTGCCTGTAACTGTGGAAACAGCTGGTCAGCTAGTACTGCTTCCACCACTTGGTTGCTTTTGCATGGTGGGATTTCAAGCATCTGAACCAGCCCCGGGAATGTCTTCAATATTGCATTTAGCAGACAGCTAGTTGAGAAACTAGCTACTTTACTGCTTCATTGCTCAGTAGCTTCTCCACTGGTGTGTGGATCATAATGCTGATGTTATGGTGATAAAGAATAATACTTCTTAGCAGACCTTCAATATGGCTACACTAAAAGCATACACCTGTATGTGGATTACAGCACCTCATTATGATAACAACATAGATAGAGGAGAGAGAATACATAGAAGAGCAACAAATATTAAGGAAGGATTAAAAATGACTATGTTCATGGATAGCTAGGGAAGCTTAACATATACAGCTTGCAGAAAAAGAGATAATGCAGGGAGTATGTGATAAGAACCTGCAAATATTTGAGAGGCACTAATATAGAAAAAAGTGGGATGACTTGTAGTGAGTCAGGCAACATAACAAGATCAGTGTTTTAAAGTTTGCAACATCAAAAGTATAGTCTACAATAATTATGTTTACCACATGAATTAAACATGGAGTGGCAGTATTGGTTCCAGTCAACATTTCATTAACTCCTTATACCTCTTTCAACATTTCTAAGATGTTGTAGGAAGTCTCAAGAAAACCCTACTCTTTTTCTCTGCTGAGAAGTGTATCATACTTACATCACTTGCATATTTATTTGTAGGTAAATCTCATTGAGTTTGCATTCTTTCTATATTTTGTTTGCTGAGAATTGTTCAAGATATTGAAAAGAGGTATTGGGTGTGCAGGACCCTGTGAGCTGGTCAATAAAACTCAATTCCCATTTAGAGCCATTCTATTTGAGAGGAGGATGTCTTCTCATTAGATCTCTTTGTTCTTTGAACATAGTTACTTTTACTTAAACTGGTACATGAGCTTTCTATGCGACCAGGTGTGTAAGACCAAACTGGTGTAAGGAGATAATGGGTGCATCTAGAAGAGGCTTTTATTGTGAAGTTGCACTGCCTCATTCATGGAATTTTACAGAGGGTCCAGATGACATCATCTTCTATTTGTAGCCCTCCCACATTTTCCCAGCCCGTTCGGTCCTTTTTTTCTTTTACCAGAAAAATGTGTGAAGGAAGAAAAGATGGAATAGCTGCACAATGCCTTTGGATTATTAGTTCTAGGTCCATTGGCAAGAATGCAATGACACCCAACTGGAGGAATACCTCTACAATTAAGAGTTATGCTGGAAAAATGGAAAAATGATGCCCTAGAACAGGGATGGGGGAGCTCTGGCCACATGGCCTAATCCAGCCCACTGTCAGCAGTAATGCCTCCAGATAGGGAAATGAGATCTTGCAAACATTTGATCATTTAATCTCTGCTCTTCAGAAGAATATTACTTTAATAGTACCCTATCAAAGAAGGGCTCAGTATTTCTAACTACCGGTGGTTTGATCAGTAATATGCCTTTATGAAAACAAAACAAAACAAGCAACCTCTATAAACACTATAAAAAGGAAATGCTAGAATCTTATCAGATTCTTTTTTTCAGTTGAAGTATAAATCATGGAATCATGGAAGATATAGCTGCAACTCCTAACACAGATAGTAAAACTGCCTGGATTAGATCCAAAGTCGTCCTAGCGGAAGTCTGGGGACTCCTTCATTTGGTCTGTATTTTGTGAGTGCTGAAAGCTGATAAACTCTCATGCATTTAATTGCCTTCCTGTTTAGAGACTAAAATGGGCACAGTATCAGCACAATGACCAAGCATTGAGAAAAAAAAGTGCCCTGTGTAATCAGAACCCGGATTTGGGAGAATCATCACAAGAAAATACAGTGTAGTAGTAATAATAATTTGTATCAGCCAAATGACATAATTATTCAGGTTTTCTTAAGTTTACCTTTCATTTATTACACCTTTAGTCAAACCTAGCACAGACACTATTTGCATCCTTCAGAAGAATGCCTCCTGTTTGCTCTCTGCTCAGATAGCGCCATCAGCGTTTTAGAGGGACCTGATATTTGAGCACATCAGTGAAAATACTGAGGAGCTTAGCACTACAAAGTTGTGTGTGTCCACCCCCATCAGTCAGTTGCAGCATTCATTATTTATATCTTTCAGTCAAATGTGTAGTGATAGCTTCTTGCCGATCAAGATTAATTCTTTTTCCATTTTTTGTGTAGGAATGTTGTCTCTGTAATTTGAGAGGTGGAGCACTCAAGCAAACTACAGACAAAAAGTAAGTGGCCGGGCTCATCAGTAAAATCAAGCTCACTCAGCTTCAGCTTTGTTACTGTATTGACAGCACAGAGCCTGTAATGGGGATATTGCCAATCACCCTCCCCAACCTGGGGCCATCCAGATGTTCTGGATCACAATTCCCAGCATTCCTGACCATTGGTCATGCTTTCTGGGGCTGATGGGAGTTGGAGACTAAACATCTGGAGGGAGCCAGGTTGGAGAAGGTTGGTTTATCTACTCCAGTGTTCTGTCTGTGGCTGGAACTATTTTCCTTTTGTTCCAATGGATGGGTATGAGAAACTGGATAACCATGGAGCAAATCATCTTCCATTCATTTTCATTTCCTTGAAATGTGACATTTGGGACACAATGATAATGAAGCAATATCTGCAGTTATCTTGCTAATGAACATGATTTATAAAGAGCCTATAGATAACTGGAGGTGTTGTAAAATCAATGATTATAATTGGCTTTCACAATATCTCAGGGTTTTAACTCCAGAAAAAAACTTTCTGTTCGAATATTGCCTATTACTTTTTATTGTTATACCTTAGTTGTTGTATTGTGGACCACAGTAAATATTTTTCTATTCACTTCACACACTGTCCAAATCCTTAAGTACTATTTATCATTTCGTAACTCACTCAGTGCTGTGAGTTCAGGATAGCTAACTGCACTAAAATCTGTATGAAAAACACACATAAAATGCACATAATACAGTATCAGAATTAGAATTGCCACCTACCCTAGCCGCTAAAGCCACCCTAAATAAATATAATCTTGCAGCTCTTTAGGGAAGATATTCCACTCATATTCTGGTGAAGCTCCAGGGCTTAGGGACTGCCACAGTTATGGGGCAGCCACTGAAAATGTCTTACCTTCATGTATTGGCCTCATTCAAAAATGAAATAATGTGGATGCTGTTATAATTTGGGATAGATGCATTGTTACTGAAGAGGCCAGGCCAGAGAAGCCAACCTTGACATGGGTGTTGGTCACACAGAACAATTAGTCTGGATGACTTCATTAGTGTGTAACATACCAGTTTGACAATGCTCTCTCATGAATCCTGCTGGGAAGCAGGATATTCAGTCCCCAGGCAGAATTCCCAGACTAAACCAGGATTCTAGTGCTAAGGATGCTCAGTTTATATCAGGCATTTAGATGACTCTCATTAAAGGAGAGTTGAACAGATTTTTGTTGCAGAGAGTACCTCACTATGAATGCAACTGTTTGTGGAAAGGGGTGAGGAGGACAGAACTTAAAGTAAAACCTTTAGAAATTGTTCATTTGTTTCCTCATCTTAACACTGAATTATGACATTCCAAAATCTTTATTTCTTACATTGTTTTGCTTCAGTATCTTGAGTAAAGTTGTGTCCTTGGCAAGTTTACTACTTCACTACTTTTAGGGAATGTATTACACAATTGGAAAATTCCTTAGGATGCAAACTCACAGTTCATCCTGCCCCATCCATGGATGGGGCTACATCCAATGTCATGTGAGCAGATGTCTAATCACACAATGGGACTTCCCCTCTCCCCTCCCTCCTGTACCCCCACACTCCCAAATCTGAGGTGTGTTCCTGAGGGGCCCTCAACCCTTGAGCAGGTTTGATGGGGAGGGGGTTGGTGGACTACAGGAGGAAGGGGGAATCCATTCTGCAAGTGATGTCTGTTCTACTAGCGGATAGACACCATTGGCTAAGACCCCTTGTATCTAGTTTTGAAAGACTCCACCCTGTATTATGATTAGTAGTAGTAGTAGTAGTATATAGATTTATATACCACTGACCATCTCTAAGCGGTTTACAAGAAAATTAAATACATTAAAATACATTATGATATACATTAAAATACATAGTAATTGCTAAAACATTTATATAAAGCATTAATAAAAAACATTAAACAATGTGAACAGAATGCTGGACTAGATGGATGCGTTGTCTGATCCAGCGTGGCTCTTCTTATGTTCTTAATTAAAACCAATACAGTATCATAATTACATGTAGTTGGCTTGGTAGCTAATAGGTAACCAGTGCAGTTGCTTCAACACTGGTTTAATATGTGCATGGCCAGGCACTCCATTCAATATCTTGCAGCTTCTGGATCAAGCACAAGGGTAGCCCCACACAAAGGACATTACAGAAATCTAAACCAGAGGTTACCAGTATATGGACTACTATGGCCAGGCTATCCCTGTCCAGGAAAGGGCGTAGCTGACATATCAACATGAGTTGGTAATAGGTGTTCCTTGCCACAGAAGCCACTTGGGCCTCTAATGACAATGATGAATCCAGGGGTACCCCAAAACTATATACCTGTTCTTTCTGAGAGAGTGCAACCCAGCCTAGAACAGGCAAACTCCCCAATTCCTGTACCTGTGAGCCACCTACCCATAGACTCTCTGTCTTGTCAAGATTCAGTCTCCATTTCTTGGCCCTCATCCAACCCATCACTGCATCCAGGCACTGGTTCAGAACATGCACAGCCTCTCCTGATTCAGATTTTTCAGAGAAATAGAGCTGGGTGTCATCAGCATACTGATAATACCTTGCCCCAAATCTCCTAATGACCACCCCCAGTAGCTTCATATAGATGTTAAATAACATGGGGGACAAGATGGTACCTTGCGGCACCCTGCAACATAAACGCCAGGTAGCTAAGGCACAGTCCCCCAGTGCTACTTTCTGAAACCATCCCTGCAAGTTGGAGTAGAACTACTGTAGCACAGTGCCTCCAATTCCCAATTCACAGAAACCATCCAAAATAATACCATGGTCAACAGTAGCAAAAGCCACTGTGAGATCAAGCAGGATCAACAGAGTTGCACTCCCTCTGTCTTTCTCCTGCAACAGGCCATCCATCAGGGTGACCAAAGCCAATTATGTCCCAAAACCAGGCCTGACCCAGATTCCAGATGAAATGGATCGAGATAATTGGCATCCTCCAAGAATGTCTGCAATTGTCCAGCCACCACCCTCTCAAGGATCTTGCCCAGAAAAGTGGTATTAGCAACTGGGCGGTAGTTGGTATAAACCTCCAGATCCAAGGAGGGCTTTTTCAGGAGTGGAAGCACCACCACCTCCTTCAAGATGGTGGACACCACTCTATCATGCAGATTCACCACTCCCTAGATCCAGTCAGCCAACCCCTCCCAGCTACCTTGAATAAGTCAGGATGAACAAAGATCGAGAGAGCAGATTGTAGCCTGAATAGCTACAAGCATCTTGTCTACATCCTCAGGCCTTAAAAACTGAAACTGATCCCATACAGCTGAGCCAGACAGTGCATTGCACACCTCAGCAGATACTGTACTACAAGCAGTGTTTAGGTCGGCATGAAGCTGAACAATTTTATCCTCAAAGTGCCTCACAAAATTATCACAGCAGGCCTCCAAGGACTCCCAACATAGGATTTACTTGGGGAAGATGACAACAAACCCAAGCCACCTGGAAAAGCTCTGCTGGACAGCTTCTGGAGGATGCAATGGAGTCAGCAAAGTAGGCTGCCTTTGCTTCCCTCACCACTGCGCAGTAGGCATGTGTCTGGTCAGCCTCATGGCGAGTCTTATGCTATGTATACTCTAGCCATCTCTCAGCCTATTTCATCGTTTGGAGCTCACTAGAGAAACAGTGAGCACCTTGGGTTCCACCGTGCCAGAGAGGGCGCTCTGGAGCGATTGTGTCAACAGTGCATCATGTCTCACTATTCCTTAGCGCTACTACAGCCATGATAGCACTGCTGGCTCTGGCTACTGAAATTCCCCCAGTGCATTCAAGAATCCATTGAATTCCATAAGATGCTAGGGTGGACCATTTTAATGGGTCCCCAACCCCAGCAGGGGGACAGTGGCTCTGTAAGCCCAGACTTCAACCATGACAATGGGGCAACTTCAACCCCCCAATATCCAGACCACCCTCCTCATATCCAGAGGCAAAGACTAAATTGAGAGTATGCCCTGCCCTATGCGTTGGCCTGATGACAAATTGAGACAGCTGAATGGTTGTCATGCAGGCCATGAAGTCCCAAGCCAGCCCCATCAAGGCTGCCTCAGTGTGAATGCTGAAGTCTCCCAGGGTCAATGTCCTGGAGTTCTCCAACACCATGCTTGAAACTACCTCGACCAGCTGAGTCAGGGAGACTGTTGGGTAGCAGGGTGGGTGGTACACCAACAACATCCCCAATCTGTCTCACTAGCCCAACACTAGGTATAGGCTCTCATAGGCTGCCCCAGTCCAGAGGGGTTTCCTGGTGAGCAAAATAGTATTCTTATGGACCACAGTGACTCACCCAACCCCTAACCTGGGTTGATGCTGCACCTAATACCCAGGTGGGCAGAGCTGGATCAGATCAACCCCACCCAGCTTGCTCACCCAGGTTTCAGTGATGCATGCCAGATCAGCTCCCTCATCCACAATCAGATCACAGATGAGTGAGGTCTTATTGTGAATAGATCTGGCATTAAGTAGCACCACCACCAGACAATAGGGGCCAGTAGCTATGACACCAAGGACCTGTAAATTAAGGGAAGGGTACAAAATTATGCATGGCGTGGAGAATGTGGATAGGGAGACATTTTTCTCCCTCACTCAAAATACTAGAACCCGGGTTCATCCCATGAAGCTGATTGGTGGGAGATTCAGGACAGATAAAAGGAAGTACTTCTTCACACAGCCTATAGTTAAACTACAGAATTTGCTACCTCAGGTGTAGTGATGGCCACCAATTTGGGTGGCTTTAAAAGGAGGGTAGATAAGTACCTGGAAGAGAAGGCTATCAGTGGCTACTAGTCCTGATGGCTATGTGCTACCTCCAGGACTACAGGCAGTAAGCTTATGTACACCAGTCACTGGGAACATGGGCAGGAAGGTGCTGTTGTGCTCATGCCCTGCTTGTGACTTCCTGGTCAACAACTGGTTGGCCACTATATGAATGGAATGCTGGACTAGATGGACCTTTGGCCTGATCCAGCGTGGCTCTTCTTATGTTATTATGTTCTTAAGGGTCAGCAAAGGAGCTGGTCTGCATCCATCTATATCCTCTGAACTACTGATTCCTCCTTCTCCCTGTCCTATGACATCCCTGACCTGTAATCATCTCTATAGGGGCACCCTCATTCTCCTCCGTGTCCCTCCTATCCAGACACATCCTAACCAAAACAATCTACACACACATACCTTAAAGACACACACATACACCCCACACTTCCCAGAAAGTAAAGGAGCACTGGCCCAACAAATTCTGTAGTTAAGGCCACTACAAGGATGCAGTCTTAAAAGACCTATCCACCAAGCATATAAGGTATGCATTCACAGGGAGAAATGAAGCTGTCCGCAAACTCAGCTCTACCAGAACTTGGGCTGAAGGCCTACACCTCCCCGCCCCCTCAGACACTCCTTGCTCTCACCCAGGAGAGCCAACAACAAATAACCCATATTAAAACATTCACTCCATAGAGGGATGTGCACTCAATGTTGGCACAGTGACAGCTCCTTGGAAGCAGGGGAAGCAGTGTGGTCACTTCCAAGCTCTGCTTGCCCTGCACATAGAAAAGCATGATACTGTAATTCCATACTACAGTGTCAATATAATTCTATAGTGTGATTCCTGCTATGGACTTGTGTCTCATATCTGTTTGGGGATCAACATATAGAAGGAAAAGTGATGGTTGCACACACATGCAGCCATCTTAAGTCAAACAATTTCTCATAATTTGATCAGCACCATACTATTATGCATACGCTTTGACATCTCTTGGAAGTGCTGTGTTTGACACCTTTTTTCAGAAGCTGTCGGTGCTATGTTTGCAGAAATGAACCATTTTTTTTCTTGATTCACCCTATTTAGCTATGTACCTGTCAATTCAATTTGTATGATTTTGATTAGTCTGTTGTCAGAGAGAGCTGGATTTTACTGGCTTGTAGAATGCCTGTGGAAACTTCAGTTGGTGTTACGCTACTACCTTCTTGTGCAGACACCAAGTTTAGTTTTGGATTTGAAATCACAGTTAGCAGGCTTACACAGAGACAGCTCCAAAATGTAATTTACTTTACAGTATTCCTTTATCTCTACAAAAATGAACTAACGTATGGGCCTCTCTTCTTTGACTGAAAGGTACCAGTAGCTTCCAATTAAGTTGCTAAGTTAGGTTCCTGCTACTTTGTGAATATATTTTATGAGCTAATGTGGAAGTTTTGTTTTATCATGCTCTCATGCTTAAATATTCCACACTCAGCTTTTGCTGATGACAGTATAAAAGAAGTAAATGAAAGCTCATTTGTCATTGTTTGCTTGGGCAAGTCTCATACTGTTATCTCACATTCAAGTTATTTTCGTTAGGTCTGGAATGCTCTGATTATGGTTCTTAATATGGTATCGCTAAAGTTTTGTTAGAAGTAAGCATACTATTAACAAAATAATAAATCTGAATGAATTTAGAATGAATCTGAATATTGAGTTGGTTGAGTTTATTACCTTTACCTTTTGCAACAGACTCCTAAAATAGTTTGGCAGTTGACACCATCCTGTTTGTAAGACCAATATTCTGTTTCTATTAATAAAGTCAAATGCAGGATATTGAAGATTTTCAAGGGATGGAATTGAAGCACTTGCATATTTGATCAGTTGTAGAAAAAAAACAACCCTTGTTGTACAACTAATTCAGTGCTGCTGTTGTGGTATCATACAGGCTTTCTCCCCATGAAAACTCTGTATTGCCATTTTAAAAAATTTGTCTGGAGCTGGTACGTGCTTATGTCCCAGCATAGAGGGTCTACATGTAATAGGGAGTGTAAATTTGCATGCCCCACCACATGAAGGACATTATGCACCACATGAAGGACATTATGAATCCTTTGCATGAGTACACACAACACATAAATCCATCTGCTGCAAAAATGGGTTGGAGAGATGGCGTGGCTGGGGTCCTTCTTAATACATGTGGAAAGTTTTCTACATGTAGTGAGGAGGAATGGGAACTTGAGGCTTCTTTGAATGCCTGGAGAGTGTAAACTAGCCCTGATAGAAAGCGTTTTGATGCAAAATTATGCTACTTAACCCACATCAGTTGAGCAATGTTCCATAGGTGGACATATGGATGCTGTATGTTATTTTAATGATTTATCTATTATTATTATTATTATTATTATTATTATTATTATTATTATTATTATCCTGCCTTTTTCCCAATGCTGGGTCTCAAGACGGCTTTACAACATTAAAAACATGAACAGCTAAAAGATATAAATCAAAATATACAAAAGTTAAAAATATAATTAAATCATCAATAATATTAAAATTGTATAAAATATCAGAATTTAAAAACAACAATAATATAAACAATAGTACCAATTCATCATATTCTCACAGGTCCAGATTATCTATCCCCAAAGGCATGCGGAACAAAAACGTTTTTGTCTGCCTGTGGAAACATACCAAGGAGAGTGTCACTCTCGCCTCCCTGGGAAGCGAATTTCAGACCCTTGGGGCAGCCACCAAGAAGGCCCTCTCCTGCCTTCCCACCAGGCGAGCCTGTGATGGCGGTGGGACCACGAGAATGGCCTCCCCTGAAGATCTCAGGGCACGAGCAGGCTCATAAGGGAGAATACGGTCTTTCAGATAACCTGGACCCGAGCTGTATAGGGCTTTATAGGTAATGACCAGCATTTTGAATTGTGCCCAGAAACAGACCGGGAGCCAGTTAAAGCTGTTTTAGCAGGGGAGTTGCATGCTCCCTGTAGCCAGCCCCAGTCAACAGTCTGGCAGCAGCTCTTTGAACCAGCTGAAGTTTCCCAACACCCTTCAGAGGCAGCCCGACGTAGAGCGCATTACAGTAATCCAAACGGGATGTAACTAAGGCATGTGTCACTGTGGCCAAGTCAGACATCTCAAGGAACAGGTGCAGCTGGCACACTAGTTTTAACTGTGCAAATGCAGTCCTGGCCACTGCTGAAACCTGAGCATCCAGGCTCAGGGCTTAATCCAGAAGTACACCCAAGTTGCGAATCCGTCTTCAGGGGGAATGTAACCCCATCCAGCACAAGCTGAATCTCTATTCCCTGATCTACCTTTCGACTGACCAGGAGCACCTCTGGATTAAGCTTCAATTTGTTTACCCTCATCCAGTCCATTACTGCCGACAGACACCGGTTTAGCACTGCAACAGCTTCCTTGGAATTAGATGGAAAGGAAAGGTAGAGTTGGGTGTCATCAGCGTACTGGTGACCCTGAACCCCAAAACTCTGGACAACCTCTCCCAATGGTTTCATGTATATGTTAAAAAGCATGGGGGACAAAACAGAACCCTGAGGAATCCCACAGGCCAATGGCCAGGGGTTCGAATAGAAGTCCCCCAGCACCACCTTCTGGGTCCGCCCCTCCAAGATGGAATGGAGCCAACATAAAACAGTGCCTCCAAGTCCCATTCCAGCGAGGTGGCCCAGAAGGATACCATGGTCGATGGTATCAAGAGCCGCTGAGTGGTCCAGCAGAACCACCAGGGACACACTCCCTCTGTCTAGTTCCTGGCGTAGGACATCCACCAAGGTGACCAAAGCTGTTTCTATCCCATAACTGGATCTGAAGCCAGATTGAAATGGGTCTAGATAATCTGTCTCATCCAGGAATCCCTGGAGTTGGGAGACTACCACATTCTCTAATACCCTGCCCAGAAATGGAGTATTGGAGACTGGCTGATAATTGTACAATATGGTAGGGTTCAGGGAGGGCTTTTTTAACAGAGGTCTCACCACCGCCTATTTCAGGCAGGCTGGAACTCTGCCTTGACCAAGGGAGGCATTAACCCTCCACTTACCCACTCGGCCAGTCCACCTCTGGCTGCTTTTATGAGCCAGGAAGGGCAAGGATCTAGAACACATGTGGTGGCCCTCACCTCTCCAAAGATCCTGTCCACATCCTCAGGCTGTACAAATTGAAAAGTATCCAATAACACTAGACAAGCAGGGGCCAAAGTTACATCCACTGGGTCTGTATCAACTATAGCATCCAAGTCAAGCGCTGAGCAAATTGTTCACAGTGGGCTGTCAAAAGGTTTAAATTCTCCTCTTATTGGCTAGTATATAAAAGACCCCTGACCACTTGAAAAAGCTCTGCTGGACAGCTCTTTGCAGATGCAATAGTGGCAGAAAAAATAATAATTGATGCCCGTATTGCCACCGAGTAGGCCTTCAAATAGGCTGTAGCCCATGTTGGATTGGATTCACTGCCAACCTCGCTCTAGTCATCTTCTCACTCGTTTCATCACCGCCACTCCCTAGAAAACCAGGGTGCTGGTGAGGGTCCACTTTGTGAGAGAGGACACTCAGGAGTGATTGTGTCCACAGCCCTGGTCATTTCTCCATTCCAGAGATTGGCCAGAGCTTTGAAAGAATCACCTGCCAAGGCAACAGGAAAATCCCCAAGAGCTGTCAGGAAACCATTCGAATCCATCAGCCTCTTGGGGCAGACCATCTTAATCAGCCCTCCACCCTTGTAGAGGTTCTGAGTGCCAGCAAGTCTAAACCTCACCAGGTAGTGATCTGTCCATGACAACAGAGCTATAGAGAGTTCCTCTACTCTCAGATCACTATCATCCCATCCAGCACAGAAAACAAGGTCCAGAGTATACCCAGCAGCATGGGTGGGGCCAGATAACTTTTGGGACAGACCCAGGTTGTCATGGCAGTCATGAAGTCCTGATCCACTCCCAACAGAGCAGCCTCAGCATGGATGTTGAAATCCCCCAGCACAACAAGCCAAGGGGTCTACAACACCAACTCCAAGACTACCCCGGCTAACTCAGGAAGGGAGACTGTTGAGCAGTGGGGTGGACAGTACACCAACGGATTCTCTATTCTGTCCTGGGTGCCCACCTTCAAATACAAACCCAAACCCACCTCCAAATACAAACCCAATCACTCAAACCCAGCAGACTGTGGGATAGGGCACCTGGTTAGGGGGATCGAATCCCAATAGACCACTGCCATTCCACCTCCTATTTATTTTTATGGTTTGATTATTTTTATAGTTTAAAATATGTTGTAATCCACTTGGTGAGAGTTTTTACCTTGAAAAGCAGGGTAGAAACCTATTAAATAAATAAATGTGTAAATGATTCAATGAATGAGGCTGTTTGCTTGTATTTCTGGCCTCTCTCTTAATTCTCAAATTTGGTATTGTTATACAGATGAATTTATAATACATCTGCCAACAGTCTTAAATTAGTTACAAAGCGTTATAACAATATTTCTGAAGTTAGCTTTTTAGCTAAATGTTAATTAAGAATCAAATATCTCTTAATGGAGTGCTGACGGAAGTAAACATCTGAAAATATAGATCAAGAAAATGTCAGATAAATGGAATGCCACACTTTTCTTTGATTTCTCTGGCTGAGAGATCACAAAGGGCATATTTGAAAGCAAATGTTAAACTTTTATAGATCTAAAACCATTAAGCAGATGGGTTATTTTTTTATATACCATAAAGTTTAAGAAATGCAGGGGGAAAATGACTACATGAACCTCTTGCTTTTAGTTTTGTAACACTTACATTTCTTTCTTTTTGTGTTTGTTACTGTTACTTCCAGGTGGGCTCATGTCATGTGTGCAATTGCTATTCCTGAAGTCAGATTTGGTAATGTCATAGAGAGGACACCAATAGACACAAGCAGGATACCTTTGCAGAGGTTAAAACTGGTGAGCGGTAATGGTCCAAATGTCCATTTGAATACATACATTATGGATGTGAAAATTTGAAATGCATAGTAAACCGCATATATTATGTTTATGTTGCAGAAGATTGCCCAATGACGTCTGATTTTAAATGCCAGTTAAAATATTTGTGAGAACTAATATTTTGCACTGTTAAAAAATGATGTAGATATTTTTATTGGGGATTTCTACTCTCAAATATCTGTACCAGTCCCATAATTGCATTCAATTACATAATAGGTAGAGGAACAAGAATAGTTGTTGTAACTATCATAGTTTTCAAAAAAACAACAACCCCAAAACTTTAACATTGGCCTAGCAACAGCAGAGACTTAACATACCTTCCATGGGTTGACAGGATTATGACATCACAATTTAGCTTCCCCAGCTACTGCTGATCAATCTGTTAGGTTTTCACTTCCTTTTCTGCCTTTTTGATAGCTCTGCTGCTCCCTGTCAGGCCCCCAAATCCAGTTAAATTCTTAAGGTGAGCAAGTTGAAGTCTTTTAGATGGGAGGAAGATGACGACTCTGTTTCTCCAGCTACTTTTACTGAGCTGGTCTTTCACTGTGTCTCTCTCCCAGTTTTCCTAATCAAACTCCTGCCACTTTTTGTGGACCAGAAAGGTTTTGCGTTGATACAGCAGGCCTTTTGAGAATGAAAATGTTGCATCCCTTATTTGGATGGGACATGGGGAGGCACTGAAGAACTCTGTCTTTCCCAACTCCCATCCCTAGGGGCTGTGGGAGGAGGGAGGGTGCTGGAGAACAGAAGGTAGAGAACAGCATTAAGAAAGAGGGACTGAAAGGAGCAAGTGAAAAGAGAAGCCATGGAAGGTGGTTTGATGTCTTGATTTTCTCTCATGTTGCCGGGGGAAACCTGGGTTGGGGGGTGGGGGGAAGATATGGGAAACAGAGCAGGAAGACTTGCTGTGTACTAGCAGGAGGGAGACACATGAAGACCTCATAGACTAGCCTTCTCCAACTTTGTGGGCTCCAGATGTTTTGGACTACAACTCCCAGAATTCCTAATCATTAGCCATGTTGGCTGGGGCTGATAGGAGTTGAAGTCCAAAACATTTGGAGGGCACCAGTTTGGGTATGGCTGTCATAGACCATTTCAGCTGGATTCTCCCCATCCCCCACAGGGCCACCTACCACCAACTGCCCTGTGGGAAACATTCCAGGAGATCAAGGAGGCAGGGGAAGAAGACATCAGGGGCCTACTCCTGTTCCAGCTGGATTATCTCTCCCCTGCTACAGTGCAATCTAGCACCAACTGCCCTGTGTGAAGGATCCTGATGACTTTTAAAATGTTGATATTCTTTACTGTGGTTTTTTAGAAGTATTTTGATGGTACTGTAAACCAGCTTTGAAAGATTTGTATGGCAAGTGGGTGGTGGTGGTGGTGGTGAATGGATTCTTTATTAGAGCATTTCAGTTGGGCCCAAAATGGGGTATCAGACAGGCTTGGGGTGTTTTTTGAATTTCCCACACCCCCAAAGAAGATTCATTTGCCCCAGAATCCCTGCTCCTTAATCCTAAGTGTGTGGGGACAGACTGCAGTTATTGGTAGTGAAGTAAAGGCACCCTGCAGATTGATCAGCTGTATCTGGGAAGCTAAATCATGATGTCATAATCTTGCCAGACAATGGATGGTGTTTCAGTCTCTGCTGTTGCTAGGCAAACTTTAAAGTATATTTTAATGAAAACTATAATAGCTAGAGCGATTATTCTTTTTTCTATAGCTATTGACTGAGTAACAGTTGACAACACAAATGGATTCTGAAAGATAGGAAAAATTTCTGTTCTCTAGATTTCCTTATAAAAGCATTTTTTTGTAAGATAAAGATGAGTGTGTCCAGCCAATAAATTTTTTACCCCTGAGTAAAGCTGCTTCTTAAGATATTTTCTGAACCTAAATGGACCATAGCATACCAGAATTTATATAGCCTCTGTACCCTTGTTCTCATTTCATGTATCAATTTATCTTTGAGCTCTGAGTCCTCCATCACTAAAAACATGGAAATTGCTGACAGTTGCTCCAATCACGAGCACAGATGTTTATTATACACATGAAGTGTCTGCTTGGATCATGTAAAGCAGAAAGAATATTTTGGGTTTTTAACATATCTAATGTTTTCACATCCCTTAGGGGATGAAAAAAACATAAACAGCTTTTTATTTACTCAAGCAATGCACGGTTCATATGTTTCGGACTCTCCCATTGCCAGCAACCATCTTCATAAAATCCCAGATGTTTTGAGTGAAGCTTTGATACACACATGGAAAAAAATAAAAAACAAGTTTAAAATAATGGCCTAATACAACTAAACCATATTTTAATTATGCAGTTCAAAGCTGGGTCCCCTTCCAGAGAACTCTTAAAAAAAACAAACTAATGGAACAAAGAATAGATATGCAAAACCTAATTGTGAATGTTTCCTTTTTCATGTGCCGGCATAGTGTCAGCTAACATTTCTCTCTAATGCACTATTATCAAGAAATAGCACGACATTTAGAAAATGTGTTTGCCTTTTAACAAATTATACGGTAATGTTGTAAAGCATAACTATAACGATGTGGGTATTTGTTTGGTTCAGATATATATATATGTATGTATGTATGTATGTTTGTATGTATGTATGTATGAATTAGAATAAACGTGAATTAGAGTTCTTGTGTGTATACACACATACACACACAGTAGATTATTTTTGTTAAAATAGTGGTAAATTGTGACATCCCCTGAAATATATTTGATATCCTCCTATTTCCAAAGCAAATCCAGTTATGTTTCTATTGTTCAATGTCTATAGTTGGTAGTAGCATTCATTTATTTGTTTCATTTTGCAACCTGATAATGGGTTTATTTACTCACTTTACTTGGATAAAGTTACATAAAGTTTTTACTTAACATTGGATTATCAATATCACATTTCTGTTTTCCATCAGGCTTGTATGGATGGCCAAGGATAGACATTGGGAGTTAGGGCCATCTATCAACATCCCTCTCTTAAATCCCATGGTTTCTGGGGTGCACATGCTCTTGTACTCTCAGTCAGTCTAATGTTCATCAGCTGAGTTTGGAAGAACAAAGGACAGGCTAGAGACCTACCCCTTGGAAGGAATGCAGGGTGATATATTGAGGCAGAGGAAGGAAAGGGGCAGAGGGAAGGACCTGTTTTTTTCCTATCCCTCTGCCCCATTGTCCTCTCTTGCACAGCTCTATTTGTATTTTTTATTTCTTATTCAAATTTTATCTGTTCTGAAATTTGATGGCATGCATCAACATTTTGATACAATTTTATTTGTAATTCACAATTTGTACCGAAAGAAGGGGTGGTGTACAATATTCTACACCCTTCTTGGTGCCCTCCAGATGTGTTCAACTACAACTCCCAGCATTCCTGACCATTGGCCATGCTGGCTGGGGCTGATGGGAGTTGAGGTCCAATACATATGGAGGGCTCCAGGTTGGGGAAGGCTGTATCTACACTACACACTAAATGATACACACTCCAGGCAATTAAATAAAGCCCTGTTGAACAGTCTTATTCCACAATGTTGTGGGAGTCTGGACACCACTTTTATGCTGGTTTAACAGAAAGCCACCATGCTTGTGTGATAGACTGAATGTCTGTCAAAAACATATAATTACACTCAGTACAGAATGTTGAAGAGTGCAACCATGGTGCATATGGACATATAGGTCGAGAGACCTGTTGCTAAACATAATACTTTGATACAAACCTCTACATCTCATTGTGCTGTCATTATGTCACCATTGCTTGCTTGTGTTCTTTCTTTCTTTCTTTCTTTCTTTCTTTCTTTCTTTCTTTCTTTCTTTCTTTCCTTCCGTCTGTCTGTCTGTCTGTCTGTCTGTCTGTCTGTCTGGGTTTTCAGTAGAGTAAATGACACTGGGATTTGTACTTCTGTCTATCCCTTGACCGACAGTGCCTTTGCTTTTTCCTCCATATAGTTTTCTATTATTTTTACATTTCAGATCTGTTTTTCCAAGCAGTGGTAGAAAATGAGTTTTGGAGAGACTGAAGTTGCCCCTAGGCTTTTGATCACCTCAAATTTGTATTTGAGAAGTGAATCCAATATAAGCATGCATATATGCCGAATGAGGAACGTTATTTTGAAAATAAAATTACACTGCAATGATGACTGATCTACAAGTATTTCAGTATCTGGTTAAAGCCAAACTAGTATATGTGGAAACTTATATGCTTGAAAATTTGTACCTGAAGGCAAATAACAGTAAGCTTGAAAGCCAAAGATTATAGTCCTGACCCTTGAAAAGGGGAATCAATTCTCAAAACAGAATTTTTACTGAGGTATGCCAGTACAGAGAAAGGAATCATGGATAAATGGGAGTTAGGTCTAAAAGTGTAAGAATTTCAACCTTTTTAATATTAAAATCTAAAAGTAGAACTAAACAATTTTACCTGTTAGCTTTGATCTAATTTTATAATAAAATAATTTTGTATAAAATTTAGAAGGGCTATAGAGCGCCTTTTTTCTAACAGTGTAAAAATGTTTGACAGTGATGCATTCTATTGTGTCATGCAATTCTTGAAATATAAGCAAGTATTGATTAACTTTCAGCATTTCAAAAAATATTGCTGCAGGCAGTAAAATCAAGGAAAGTCATTATACCGAACATTAACTTACACATTAACTAGCTGACTTCCATACATTTTCTGTTTTAGGGGAGAACACTCAGGCGTGTACAACCATATATCTACCGTGTTTTAAAACTGATTAAAATAGTTTGATGAAGAGTAAATGCTTCCCTTTTTTTCAATTAGAGCCTTGCTAAAGTATAGATGATGCAATAGCTGACTAACCCACCACAATTTATTATGTCAGTTAAAAATGTATGGATTCATTAAAATCATGCACAAAACATAATTTACCATACAGCTTTTTGCCACTATCCATATAGGATTTTAATAAGCAGTTGTCTAAAAAATGTACATTCATGTGATATCTACTTAATGTCAGAATGATCTGCTGCTGTAAATTGATCCTATTATAAACTGTCAATTTTGTATATAGTAGTGAAAGAGCTATAAAATATTTTCCATAAAATATGAAGTGTTGCATTGCTGTAACTACAAATACTTTTGAAACCTGAATCTGTGAAAGTGGATATCTAGCAATAATATTAAGAATCAATCCTTCTTGGATAGAGAATGCCATGATCACACGGATTTTTTTAGAATTCCTTCAAAACTATTCTAGACTTCAAATGATCTAAACATTATTAAACGTATGAACTGCATATGCCTGTTCAAAACAATTTTTACTAGTTGCTTTTTGTCCAGTGTGCCTACGTGTGGAGCCACATGTATGAATGTATGTCTGGGGCATGCTGGGAATTGTAGGACTTTTTTCTGTATAAACATGCATAGGATTGCACCCTAAAGCATTCTTTCTCTCTCTGCTTCTCACCCATGTACTTTGTTTTATATGATTAATTTCTAATAAGCTGTTCATCCAGAGTTAAAGCCCAGCTTTGTTCATGGCCATGGATGCCTTGGCTGTTGCTAAAACCATTGAAAATATGGAAAGGGCATTTGTAGAAATCAATAGTCACATCAGCCCAAGAGTTCATAATCAATATGGATAATGTAACCTATTCATTATTAAATAATTAATTTATTATAAAGGAACATTAATTAAGGAGACTAAGAGAGCAATCCTATGGCCGCTAGACACTGTCTAGCGGGCCATAGGATACGCTCATTTCCGGGAACTGACCTCAGAGCCCACGCTCCAAGGTCGGTTCCTGGAAAATTGACTGCCCCTCTTCATCTGCGCTGCCTCCGAGGCAGCACGGTGAAGCCCCATCCTCCGCACTCGCAAGAGAAGCGCAATGCGACTGAAAAGGGCTAGGGCTGAGGGGGGGTTCCGGGATGGGGAGAGCGGAGCTGCGCATATGACACATCCAATGTGTCATATGGCAGCTTTCTCTCCCGGTCAGGCCCCCCGCCTCTAGACAGCTGAAAACGGCTGTCTAGCAAAAAATAGCAAGGCAGGAGAGGCACGGAGGGAACAATCCCCCCATGCCTCTCCTGCCTTGCTTTGGATAGGCGGTTGCCTCCGAGGTCAGAGGCGGCCGCCTATCTGGTTAGGATTGTGCCTTTACAATGCAATCCTATCCAGGTTTATTCAAAATTAAGTCCCATTGAGTTAAGTGGTTCTTATAGCAGGGAAGTGTAGGATTGCAGCCCTAAGGCTGCAATTATATTTATCTTAACCTGGACATAAGCTCAGTGATAATGGTGTTAACTTCTACATAAACATGCATAGGATTGGGCAGCAAATGTACAACTATTGGAATACAAAAGGAGGATTTGTTTATTTGATCTTTTATGTCAAAACCAGAATAAAGTGAAGAGATGGTAGCAGCTTCTTAGCTATTGTTATGATAATCAGTAACTATACTTGATTGTAGTTACATGACATTCTGTAAACATGTCCAGTAATGCAACATTATCATGCCTTTTTGACGAAGAAAGTGTAGTCTAAGTGCTTAAATCCTGTCAGTCCAGCTGGATCAGGATAGCCAAATGCTCGTCTCATCACAGGCTTGCCTACTTGCTCCTACTTGCTACCACTACAGATAATATTGCTGAATGATATCCAGACTGAATTAGTTTACTAACAGATTGGTTCCACACCTTTGTTGCTGGAAAACTGTGACTAACATATTATCAGGTAGCAGATGAAACTGTCGCTTACTGCACATTTTAAAAAGTACAGTATTATGCTATTTTGAAGTTCCTTTCCATCATAAATATGTACTAAAGAAACACCCAAACTAGCTATGTTTACACATGCCTGTCTTTCCTTAAAGGAATTACATTTAAAATGCACGTTCCACAAAATCAGTCAAAAATGTAATATTCATACTACCAAATAATGCATTTTACTAAAACACACACACACACCCTAGAGATAAAAAATTCTGAAATGATTAGCCAGCAGCAACAGGAATGTAAATGAGAATTATTCTTGTACAAGTTCTCCCTTTGCAAAAGAAATAACTAGAGTTCCTGCATGTTTGGGTGCAATCCAATTAACTCATCCCACTGACAGAAGAGCTTCCATCAGTGGATCGCAGAGGAACTGATTCCCCCTCCCCATTCCTCCATGCCCTCAAAATCTTCTTTGAGTTGGGAGACCCTCTGGACTGGAGCAGATGTTGGGAGGGCAAGGGGGGGAGGAGAAAATTCCAGCCTGTGTTTTTAGGCTGAAGAATTAGCAGAAAATAATTGAGGGAAAACAGTGTGCAAGTCCTAAACCAGACAATTTACATTATAGGAATTGTGTACTATTCTAGTAAGCAAAGCAGTAAAGCCTGAGTAAACATGTATAAGACCAGGCTGCATATCTGAGATAGAGATGAACAGGCACAAGGACAGTGTATAACAACAAAAGGCGAGGCAGGGTATGATAGGCTTCAGAACAAGGTAGGATGGATATCATTTGTTAAAGTCAGCATAGATATAGGGATGAGTGAGAGTTTCATTCACTTTACATTTTGATGTAAACATGCCTAATTTGCATTCACCAAACCAAAGCACAAACGCGTGCAGCTGCACTCCAAAATCCACACTTTCCCAAACACTGAGCTCATGTTCGCATTAAAAAATGCACACAAAAATGTGTATGTTACAAAAATGTGTGCACAAAATGTGCATATTAAAGAAAAGTGCACACAAGGGGGAAAGGCATACTTTTAGCCCGTGTGGGAAAATGCTCATTAAAAATGTGTCCATTTGGAAAATTGCTTACAAAAATACATATATTTTTGTGTGGATTTTGTTCTAAACATTTTGCAGATCAATACAGAAATGGGATGCAATGAAAGACTGACCAAAAATAAACTTGACAGATCTGCTCATCCCAATATAGATATGGTAGGACAATTCTGAGACGTTTGAGAGATGCTCCAAACTTCTGTAGTGTGTGGCTTGTCACAATACTTCGAAAAGCTGTATTATTTCCCTAGGCTTCCCAAATTCATTTCTAAATGGATATGTTTTCATTACTTTTTTGCACTGTTGTAACAAATGAAACTATTGACTATGACTTCAAATAACATTTTTACAGAAGTCATATACTTACTGAGGACTTTATGGCGGGTGTAAATTTAAGGAATGTCAGCAGCTCGCTCCCTTTTGGTGCAACAAAGTTTAGCTAGGTATCCCCTGTTCATTTCTCCCTTGCCACTGCATTCCTAAGAACTATAGCTAGTTAAGTTGTTTTGTTTCTTTCTTTTAGTATATATCTCAGATATAAACTTCCTGAAAGCAGTTCTTAGCTCAACAACTTAATTTGCATGGACTGTATTCACTAGGCCAATTTTTTATGGAAGACCAGGTTACAGGTGCCTGTGTTTAAATTAACATGCACCCATTTAAGTAAACTGCTTTGGGATCAGTCCAGGAAATGTCTTTGCACATGTGCACATCACTGGGTTTCCTCCCAGTCATGAAGTAGGTATATGCACCTCCTGTCAGGTTAGTTATACTACAATTTACAAAAGGATAAAAACCTATCCTTTTGCTCTTCAATTCTAGCCTAAAATGGAAGTTCAAATCACAGTGGAGAAACAGAACAATTATTATTCCCTTCCCTATTTGAGATTTTGTTTAACAAAAAATAAATAACTAAAAAAGTGGAGTTCTAGGCCTACTGTAGTTTTTAATGAGGTAATGAGCTTCCTGAGTACAGGAAGCCTTGTCTGACTTCTTCAATGATGAATTGACTATGTCAAAATATGCATCATAGTACAGGGAAATATTTTTCCTGTGAAAGTTTCTCATTCTTTATTTATGAGAGCCATGGTAGTGTCATAACTTATAATACAAGTGTCATTTTGTGTGATTTATTTTAATGAACATCACTTCTTGACATGTTTAGAGATTCTTGACCCATATTTAATGTTCAAAACTCTAAGTGTTCTGAAATGTAATAAATCAGCCCCTGATATCTTTATAAAAATCAACAAACCACATATCTTTGTAAGTTGTCTTCCTCTTAGAAAATTGCACTGATATCGCAGCTTTCCATCAGACAGATACTATCTCAGTTGATTATGTATGTCATTCAAAGGTCTTCTATGTCTTTGCTCAAAAAGATATGTTTAAATGGTAACAAAATGCTACATTTCCATACAGAGACACTTGGGCTCCAATCCTATGCAAGTGGGCTAGAGAGTAAGGCTGCAGATATATGCACACGTTCCAGAGAGTAAGCCACATTGAATACTGACTTCTGTACAGACATGCAAATGATTGCACTGTAAGTCCCATTGAACTCAAAAGAACTTGCTTCTGAGTAAACATTCTAAGTAGTCAAAAGACCTATACACTATTTTAACTTTTGGTTTTGATAACACATATTTATCTTATTTGTGATATTTTATACTGCTAAATATAATAAAATCCCTAAGCAGTATATAATCCCTAATACTAATGTGAGACTTAAGAATCTAATGTAATCATAGAATTTATTTTCAAATAGCTTAGAGGTAAAGAACAGTACTTTGCACTCCAAACCTAAATACATTTGCTTGAATCTAAACATCTGTGTGAACTTTGAGGATTATGATGAAAGATTAGGAAGACTGAAATATGGGAAGTTAGGGAATAACTAGAACAGAACTGGAATATCCACTATTATCCTATTAGGATTAAAAGACTCACAGATGGCAAATTATATTTTTCAATGACTATTGTAATTCACTCGTGTCATTTTTATATCACGCTAAATTTGAGATTAGTCTGTCCTCTTTTAATGGAAATGCTTATGTTCTATTTCATACTAAATGTGTGCTGCATAAAGGCTAGGAGGTATGATTATATGTGTAGAAAAATATATAGCATTTTAAGGTTGTGTATGTGACTGTACACATCATGGGTTGAATCCAGTTGGTGTCACTGGTATCCAATTCCAACTGCTGGTGGAATGCTTTTTGATCCAGCAGAGACTTCCATCAGTGCAATGAGGAGGGAGGAGATTTTCAGCAATTCCCCCTGCAGCTCCCCACACCTCCCCAAAAGCTACTCCATAGAGTTGGAGAACCATTTGGAACAGTATGGGTGGTAGTTGCGGGGCTTCAGGGATGAGGGGGGATCACTGAAAATAACCCCAATTCTGCTGAACGAATCCTCTGCTGAACTGAAAAGCATTCTCTCAGTGGAGTGACACCAGTGGGATACAGTGTTCAGCCCTCTGTGTTTAGCTCAGACAATAAGCCTCTCAAAGATGCAATTCTTGCCAAGAAAACCCCATGGAACGTATCACAAGGCTAAAAGATATGACGCTGGAAGATGAGCCCCTCAGGTCGGAAGGTGTCCAATATACTACTGGGGAAGAGCAGAGGGTTATTTCCAAGTAGCGCCAGAAAGAGTGAAGCAGCTGGGCCAAAGCCAAAAGGACACTCAGCTGTGGATGTGTCTGGTGGTGAAAAGAAAATCCGATGCTGTAAAGAACAAGATTGTTTAGGAACCTGGAATGTCAGATCAATGAATCAAGGTAAGCTGGAGGTGGTCAAACATGAAATGGCAAAACTGAACATCAACATCTTGGGAATCAGCGAACTAAAATGGACAAACATGGGAGAATTTAATTCAGGTGACCATATATATATATCTACTACTGTGGGCAAGAATCCCTTAGAAGAAATGGAGTAGCACTCATAGTCAAAGTGTGGGAAAAGTAGTACTTGGGTACAATCTCAAAAATGATAGAATGATCTCAGTACGAATCCAAGGCAAACCATTCAACATCACAGTAATTCAAGTCTATGCCCCAACCACTGAGGCCAAAGAAGCTGAGGTTGATCGGTTCTATGAAGACCTACAACACCTTCTAGAACTAACACTAAAAAAAGATGTCCTTTTCATCATAGGGGATTGGAATGCCAAAGTAGGAAGTCAAGAAATAACCGGGATAACAGGCAAGCATGGCCTTGGTGTACAAAATGAAGCAGGACAAAGGCTAATAGAGTTTTGCCAAGAGAACACGCTGATCATAGCAAACACTCTTTTCCAACAGCACAAGAGGCAACTCTACACATGGACATCACCAGATGGTCAATATCGAAATCAGATTGATTATGTCCTTTGCAGCCAAAGATGGAGAAGCTCCATACAGTCAGTCAAAACAAGACCTGGAGCTGACTGTGGCTCAGATCATGAGCTTCTTCTTGCAAAATTTCGGCTTAAATTGAAGAATGTAGGGAAAACCACGAAACCTTTCAGGTATGACCTAAATCATATCCCTTATGAATATACAGTGGAGGTGACGAATAGATATAAGGGATTAGACCTGGTAGACAGAGTGTCTGAGGAACTATGGACAGAGGTCCGCAACATTGTTCAGGAGGCAGCAACTAAATCCATCCCAAAGAAAAAGAAATGCAAGAAAGCCAAGTGGCTGTCTGATGACGCTTTACAACTAGCTGAGGAAAGAAGCAAGGGAAAAGCAAGGGAGAAAGGGGAAGATATATCCAACTGAATGCAGAGTTCCAGAGAATAGCAAGGAGAGAAAAGAAGGCCTTCTTAAATGAACAATGCAAAGAAATCAAGGAAAACAATAGAATGGGAAAGACTGGAGATCTTTTCAAGAAAATTGGAGATATTAAGGGAAAATTTTGTGCAAAGATGGGCATGATAAAGGGCAAAGAAGGCAGGGACCTAACAGAAGCAGATGAGATTAAGAAGAGGTGGAAAGAATACACAGAAGAACTTAATGTCCCTGATAGCCATGAGAGTGTGCTCACTGAACTTGAGCTGGACATCCTAGAGAGTGAAGTCAAGTGGGCCTTAGGAAGCATTACTAACAACAAACCCAGCGGAGATTACTGTATTCCAGCTGAGCTATTTAAAATCCTAAAAGATGATGCTGTTAAAGTGCTGCACTCAATATGCCAACACATTTGGAACACTCAACAGTGGCCACAAGACTGGAAAAGGTCAGTTTACATTCCAATTCCAAAGAAGGGCAACGCCAAAGAGTGTTCAAACTACCGTACAATTGTGCTCATTTCTCATACCAGCAAGGTTATGTTCAAAATCCTACAAGCTAGGCTTCAGTAGTATGTGAACCGAGAACTACCAGAAGTACAAGGTGGGTTCCGAAGAGGCAGAGGAACTAGAGATCAAATCGCCAACATTCACTGGGTCATGGAGAAAGCAAGAGAATTCCAGAAAAGCATCTATTTCTGCTTCATTGACTATGCAAAAGCCTTTGATTGTGTGGATTACAACAAACTGTGGCAAATTCTTAAAGAGATGGGAGTACCAGACCACCTTACCTGTCTCCTGAGAAATCTGTATGAGGGTCAAGAAGCAACAGTAAGAACCGGACATGGAACAACCGATTGGTTCAAAATGGGGAAAGGAGTATGACAAGGCTGCATATTGTCGCCCTGCTTGTTTAACTTATATGTAGAGTACATCATGAGAAACGCCGGGTTGGATGAATGAATCACAGGTCGGAATTAAGATTGCTGGGAGAATTATCAACAACCTCAGATATGCAGATGATACCACCCTAATGGCAGAAAGCGAAGAGGATCTAAAGAGCCTCTTGTTGAGGGTGAAAGTGGAGAGTGCAAAAGCTGGTTTGAAACTCAACATTAAAAAAACGAAGATCATGGCATCTGGCCCCATCACTTCCTGGCATATAGAAGGGGAAGAAATGGAAGCAGTGACAGATTTTATTTTCTTGGGCTCCAAGATCACTGCAGACGGTGACTGTAGCCATGAAATTAAAAGACGCTTGCTCCTTGGGAGGAAAGCTATGGCAAACCTAGACAGCAGAGTAAGAAGCAGAGACATCACTTTGCTGACAAAGGTCTGTATAATCAAAGCTATGGTTTTCCTAGTAGTAATGTATTACTGTGAGAGCTGGACTATAAGGAAGGCTGAGCGCCAAATAATTGATGCTTTCGAACTGTGGTGCTGGGGAAGACTCTTACGAGTCCCCTGGACTGCAAGGAGGTCAAATCAGTCAATGCTAAAGGAAATCAACCCTGAGTGCTCATTGGAAGGACAGATACTGAAGCTGAAGCTCAAATATTTTGGCCACCTAATGCGAAGAGAAAACTCCCTGGAAAAGATCCTGTGCTGGGAAAGATTGAAGGCAAAAGGAGAAGGGGATGGCAGAGGATGAGATGGCTAGATAGCATCACCGATGCAATGAATATGAACTTGAGCACACTCCGGGAGAGAGCGGAGGACAGGAAGGCCTGGCGTGTTATGGTCCATAGGTCACAAAGAGTCAGACACGACTTAATGACCGTACAACAACAAATATTTATTAAGGCATAATAATGTCGTTAATGACAGTAATTGGACCAAGTTTGTTCTTGGATTTTTCCCTTGACCTTTAGCTGAAGCAATAGGTTGAAGGGCACCAGCTTCCTAGCAGGGTCCCATTGCATTCCCACAAACTCCAGAACTAGTGGGAGAATGGTTGTTTCCTCTCTGTCCCCCTCTCACCTGCTTAGGATGTGATAGCCTTGGGCTGTAAATACATTAGCAATGTGCCACCACTTATTGCCATGTTGGTGAGAAAAATGGAACTGATGACAGAGTCGAAAATATGACAGAGAGAATCTGTATCTCCTCAGTTTTCTAAGTCAAAGAAGCATCTATTTCCCCTCACTTTGAAGGACAAAATCTCCATTTCCATGTGAGTTCTTGTGTTACTGATGGCAACTTAGTGAAATGTATATCTTGTACTTTTAGCCAAGTGATTTAAAAAAACTCTGCAGAAACTGAAATCCTTTGTTTATCTGTGCCCCACATCTGCCTTTCTCTTTCCCTATGCATAAAATAAAGATAATAATATTTAATAAATTCACAAGGATGTTGGATTTTGTGAAATCATTCTACATATGGAAATCATTGTGGGTTATTTTCATTCTTAACAATATCAAATCATGTCTGCTTCCGTTCTGTTTGTATTTTCTCGTCTTTCTTATTTCCATATAACAATTACGTTGCTTGTTTCCATCAACATATTCTCATATTTTTCCTTCTTGTTCATACCAGTCCCATCCATTCTTTTGCACTGATACAACTACTGCACTTAAGTGAAATATACAAGAGCTCCGTCTTTTGAAATAGTAGTATGCAGCATTTGGTGCGCTGCAATTCTCATTGTTCTGCTGCTTCTAAGTACTATCACTGAGTTCTTGTTAAAATGGTTGGTGTTGAGAGTTCTAATTTATTATGACAAAACCCAAAGTCTTTGTGGGATAACATGGGCATTTTGGGAAAATAAGTGGATTCTGAGTTTTCAGGCCATCAAATATGAAAAGCATTTGAATCTTTGAAAAAGCATTACAGATATAAATAACATAGATTGGTACTTGTTTGTTTTTAAATGGGGGGCTTTTGTTGTCACCACCAGACTTAGGAATGCAATAGAACACTTTGAGTAAAAACACTACCTTAGAAAGTGCAACAATCGTAGCAATTTCTGATATTTCAAGACCTACCTTAGCAGAATCTGCCTCTGGGCCACTTTACATATCACATGTTTTGCTGTATAGCTAAGACATTGTACATAGAAATGTAAAGTATGGGTCTAACAAACACATTTGCAAACACGTGCCACATACAGGGACACTCATCAGGAGGCTGTGATTGGCTGCAGCTCCCTGTTGAGTATGGGCTCAGCAAATCTTGGTGGAATGGCCTCTAGAACGGAAAATTAAAATTTATACTTTCTGTTAGAAAACTTCAAAAAGTTTGTGTGGAATATGTAGCGATGCAGTGGCTGTCCCCATAGTTTTTGAATGTTAAGTACTAAATGCATGTAAGTATTACTGAACAAATTCTTGTATGCTCAAAACACATTAGTTTATTACATACAGAATGCATTCATACAATAGGGAAGAACTCTTTCCCAAAGCAGGAATTATTGCATGAAATGGCTTCTGTTGTGCCGGAAATTATATTCATTAGGCAGTTATGGCAGTCTCTTTTAAAATGCATGGGAGTCTATAGAATATTTACAGTATGTATTTATTAGAATTTTCTTGTATCATCATGGAATGAGATTGTCCTTGGGGTGAAAACTGGGAGTCCAGAGGAGAAGACCAGCAAGGGTTTCTAATTGGTTCCAGGTAGGTGCTGATGAACTAGGCTGATGAAGCATAAGACAGGTAAACAGGCTTGAGATGTACTAGAAGGGGAACAGCACTTCCCTTGGGAAGATGGTTGAATGAAATTGCATCTCCAGGCATCCAGCTAGGCAAAAGTCAAATCAACACTATTAAGGCAAGCAGCTGCGCCAGATCTACCCCTGCTGAAGGGTCTGTGTGGGCAAAATCCTTGTCAATGATGATGCCTGAGTGAGAAGGCACTCAAGAGTCTGTCTGGAAAAGTATGTGAACTCATTGTAGTACCGTGGATGGAGGGAATCTTCAAAAGCCTGTTAAATAGGAATCATGCTGCATATTAAGACTGCTTGGATAGGGGAGAAACCTGTAATTTCTTTAGCAGGTAAAATAGCAAATGTCAGCTTCTGTGAAGAGCTAATAAAGACTGAACGTTCAAAAACATTGCTGGAGAAACACAGATCAGGTTCTGTGGACAATTCGTTTTGGAAAAAGTTAATTAACTGTTGTTTTGAAAGTCACAATATCCTTCTCTAAATGATCAATTATGCTGGTGATACAGGTATTTTTCATTTAGCAGAGTTATAGCAGGAAGGTTTTTGTACAGTTATGATATTCAGAGATCATGACAGATCTTGACGTTCAGTTGGCTATAGGTTTTTAAACCCCTTTGTTTGCTGACAGGTTGAGGTGATAGAAGGCTCAGGAGTAAATTGTCATACAAAAGAGAGGCCCAAAGCAAAATAATAATTGATCTGGATTTTGAAACTGCTATTCCTGTGATTAAGTTGCTACATCTGTAGTTAAACACATTGAAGAGGAAGTGTCTTGACTTCAAAGATGGTGTAAAATACAGTATTGTTGCCTTTAAGTTGTTCATCTTTTGGTTTCCCAGTATTAATACTGTGAGAGGTCCTGAGGAGATTTTGTTGTTCCAGACAGCCCTCAAAGATTCTTACTGTAAGCTTCTTTAATATGAAGTTGGAAGATCAAAGCCAGTCTGTTTAAGAGATCTATCAAAACTGACTTCAGTGCCTTGGGGCAACCTTTGGCCTTGTGAGTAATTGTAGATATTACAATAGCCTAGATTGCTATCTGTGGCTATGAAATACTAATCTTTTTCCTTTCACAGCAAAACACACCCCACATTTGAATTAGAAGCAAAAAAACTTTCAGATGAAATTTGTAAACTAAAGTAATGAATTACAGTTTTATAGCTACAGTTTATGGACAGTCATACAAAACAGCTTTATAGCTTTGCTAATAATTTGTTGGAAAATGTACAAAGGATTGAGCCAGCTTTCCTGTCTTATGACTAGATCTTACATGCTGACATACTGGCTTACACAGGTTCAGGCAGCAGAACCTCACTGCTGATACTGCAGCCCAGCTTCTGCACTATTCATACAGTAGCTTATTTTGGGAAGGGTGGGATCACAGCGCAGAGGATTCAGGGCACTGGATGTAGTAACACAATCCTTTTAAAAATATATATCAAATTCCTGTTTGAAAGAATATGTGGAGTAATAACATTTAGGGGGAAAAAAAGGGTTGGTGAAAGGAAGGTAAGTCTGTCTAAGGAGCCGAAGACTTGTGGCTTTCCTCTTTTAAAATACCAAGTGGGAAAGTATGATTTATACTCAGGTGTGTGCCCTTCATTCCCACTTTATGTATCTGTACCTGAGTAGAAAATGGCTTATGAGAAGCTGCCACCAGCCAGAACAAATTGTGGAACCAACTAGAATCCTAAACTGAAGATAAATGATATAAACAAACATATACTGTTGCTTACTCCATATCTTCAGAGCCTGAAAATATCACAGGCTGTAGCCTGTATTATCATTCCAAGCATTGACAATCTGCAGAAGTGCATATTTATTCTGTCCATCATGGGAAGACGCAAACATAGCTAATCAAATTGACAGTCTTGAAATATCTCTTGGAGCAGTCTAGTCAATCACAAGCCTTGGCATTAAAAAAATAGTACCAATAGCTGCAGTAGTAGAAAGGGTAGATTTAGATTTTTAATCGTCACTTCCAGTTTAGAAGTCTTTTCTCCCCTCCTGCTTTTTATCCAGTTCATTAAAATGATTCCAGAATGCACCTTCTGGGGTCACTGAAAGATTTGTAAGTAGTACACCACCTCCAATGCAGACTTTTGCCTGATTACTTCCAGCTCAGCTCATTATTCAGTTGTCATTCCTAGCTCCAGATTACACAAAGCTTTAGCTCCAAATACCTCCAGGGCAGGAGAACCTGTAGGGAATAGTCTTAAAGCTGGCAACTCTGTCAAACATTTGCAGCAAACTACACAGCCAACAAAGCTAAAGCCGCTGTTGTTGCTTTAAAGAATGAGGACTGAGCTATACTGAATTAAATATCAAAATACCAGCAGAAAAAACATGATTGAACAGAAATCATAGAATCATAGAATAGTAGGGTTGGGAGGGGCCTACAAGACCATTGGGTCCAACCCCCTGCTCAGTGCAGGAATCCAAGTCAGAGCATCCCTGACAGATGGCTGTCCAGCCTCGTCTTGAATGCCTCCAGTGTGGGAGAGCCCACCACCTCCCTAGGTCATTGGTTCCATTGTCGTATTGCTGTAACAGTCAAGACGTTTTTCCTGATGTTCAGCCGGAATCTGGCTTCCTGTAACTTGAGCCCATTGTTCTGTGTCCTGCATTCTGAGATGATGGAGAAGATATCCTGGCCTTTCTCTCTGTGACAACCTTTCAAGTACTTGAAGAGCGCTATCATATCTCCCCTCAGTCTTCTCTTCTCAAGGCTAAACATGCCCAGTTCTTTCAGTCTCTCTTCATAGGGCTTTGTTTCCAGTCCCCTGATCATCTTTGTTGCCCTCCTCTGAACCCTCTCCAGTTTGTCTGCATCCTTCTTAAAGTGCGGTGCCCAGAACTGGACACAGTACTCCAGATGAGGCCTAACCAGTGCTGAGTAGAGGGGGACTAGTACTTCCCGGGATTTGGAAGCTATGCTTCTATTAATGCAGCCCAAAATAGCATTTGCCTTTTTTTCAGCCACATCACATTGTTGACTCATATTCAGCTTGTGATCTACAACATTCCAAGATCCTTCTCGCTTGTAGTGTTGTTGAGCCACGTATCCCCCATCTTGTAACTGTGCATTTGGTTTCTTTTTCCTAGGTGCAGAACTTGGCATTTATCCCTATTAAATGTCATTCTGTTATTTTCTGCCCAGTGCTCCAGTCTATCAAGATCACTTTGAATTTTGCTTCTGTCTTCCAAAGTATTAGCTATCCCGCCCAATTTTGTGTCATCTGCAAATTTGATCAGCATTCCCTGCGCCTCTTCCTCCAAATCATTAATAAAAATGTTGAGAAGCACTGGGCCCAGGACTGAGCCCTGCGGTACCCCACTCGTTATCTCTCCCCAGTTGGAGAAAATCCCATTGATCATCACTCTTTGAGTCCGATTCTGTAGCCAACTGTAGATCCACCTGATAGTTGTTTCATCTAGCCCACACTGAGCTAGTTTGCTCATCAGGATATCATGGGGTACTTTGTCGAAAGCTTTGCTGAAGTTGAGGTATATTATGTCCACAGTATTCCCACAGCCCACAAGGGAAGTTATCAATCTTAAGAGATATTTTAGTGTACGTGTATTGTCTGTTTATGTTGTTGTTGTTGTTGTGTTTTGTTTTTCTTTTTTTAAAAAAATTATTTATATATATATATATATATATATATATGAATATATATGAATGATATCATGGGGCACTTTGTTGAAAGCTTTGCTGAAGTCAAGGTATATTATGTCCACAGCATTCCCACAGTCCACAAGGCAGGTTACCTGATCAAAAAATGAGATCAGATTTGTCTGGCAGGATTTGTTCTTGACAAATTCATGTTGGCTTTGAGTAATCACTGCATTGTTTTCAAGGTGCTTACAGATGGATTGCTTCATAATCTGCTCCAGAATTTTCCCAGAGATTGATGTCAGACTGACTGGTCTGTAGTTCCCAGGTTCCTCCTTTTTACCCTTTTTGAAGATAGGGACAACATTAGCCCTCCTTCAGTCATCTGGCACTTCACCTGTACTTCGCCTTTGCCTGGGGGGTCATAGACCCTCTTTTGGGAGAAGACTGAGCCCAAGTAGAAATTGAGCACTTCTGCCTTTTCTTTGTCATCTGTTATCATTTTGCCATCCTTATTTAATAGCTGAACAACCATTTCTTTCCTCTGTCTTCTACTATGCACATAGCTGAAGAAAGCCTTTTTGCTGCTTTTAGCATCCCTCACTAACCTCAGCTTGTTCTCAGCTTTAGCCTTCCTGACGTCATCCCTGCAATTCTGTGCTACCTGCCTGTACTCTTCCTTTGCTGCCTGGCCTTCCTTCCACTTCCTATATGTGTCCTTTTTTGTTTTCAGGTCATCTCTAAGCTTTTTGTGAAGCCACATTGGCTTCTTCTGTTGTCTTCCACCTTTTTCTCTTGTTGGAATTGTTTGTAATTGTGCCTTGAGAATTTCCTTTTTCAAAAACTGCCACCCATCTTGGACTCCTTTTCTCATAGAGTTGCTTGCCATGGGACCTTATTTATCATTGTTCTGGGTTTATTAAAATCAGCTTTCCTAAAATCCAGGTTATGCGTTTGGCTACATTTGGCTTTTGCTTCCTTTAGAACAATGAACTCAAGTATAACGTGGTCGCTTTCCCCCAGAGTTCCTGTAACTGCTGCTTTACCCACTAAGTCATCTCTGTTGGTTAGGATCAAGTCAAGGATAGCCGATCCTCTAGTTCCTTCATCTACTTTCTGTAGGAGGAAGTTATCCACCACACAAGTCAGGAATTTCCTGGAGGGGCCATGTTTTGCAGAATTTGTCTCCCAACAAATATCGGGGAAATTGAAGTCCCCCGTTACTACTACATCATGCTTGCTTGAAACATTGGCTATTTGCTTTTCAATAAGTTTCATCCTCATCTTCTCCTTGATTGGGTGGCTGGTAGTAGACTCTGACTACCAGGTTCCTTTTATTCGTGTGTGTATAGAGAGAGAGAGGGTGTTCCTTTATATGAGCCATCTTTTACTGGCTTCACGTATTGTAGAGAATCACTGAAACAGAAAATGTACTCTGTGGCTTCAATCCAGTGTTGCACAGACTTCTTCTTGCTCTCCTCCCCCTGGGGCTCCCCATACTCCTTCCAAATCTGCTTCAGATGGTCCCTCAGCCCTCCAGAGTTGTTTTTTTTATTTGGTGGGGGGCTGCACCAGGGAGGGAAAAAAATTCCAGATGGTCAGCATTGGATACAACCCTGTGTAAGTTTGTTCCATTCTTCTGGGGTAATCTATAGGGAGACGTCATGTACTTCAGATTTCAAACATTTTGTTGCCTGAGGTGGTGCGGGAAGTAATCCCCCCCCCCCGCCCCAGTCAGGGTCCATAGTACCCAGTGCCAACTGAGTTATTTTGGTACCTGAGGCACAAAATCCTGCAGGCACGTCTCTCTCTTCCTAGTAGTAAAAATACAACAACCACAAATTAGATAACAATTTGCTGCCCTGTCATAGCACCCCAAATCAGCTGCCTGAGGTAGTCATTTCATTCTGTCTAATGGTAGAGCTGGTCCTGTTTCCCCACATCAGGGGCCTATGAATCCCAACCATGAGGGAGATGAACAATTCTCTCCTTCACTTGCTGTCCTGGAAGGATGGAAATGGAATCATAACTTGTGTGTTTTTTTCTCTTACCTCTCCAAAATTTACAAAATTACCTTATTAAGAGCAAAACATTTCTAACAAATTAACCCATATCCCAATTATAGTATGCTAAAACCCATCAGCGAGAGGGACATGCAAGCGGCGTATAGGGGGGAAGGCTTGTCACATAATTACAGTAAAATAGGGAAGACTCAAGGAAGTGAATCTGTGCCCTGCGCTATACTGGATTTGACACATCCTGGAGCCATCAACTAATTGCTGTTGGTGAACAGATCTTTATTGACCCTAGGAATACTGACTAGTTAGGTCTTATGCACCTAAACCTGTTGATCTTACATTGTCATCATACATTATATATTTTCATGAAGATAAACTTGTGTAAGAAAAAAATTGCATGTCTGTATTGTTGAGAGTACACATGGGGGAATAATTGTGTGGTGACTCTCACAGGTGTA